>NC_064638.1:915627678-916321798 GCF_023864345.2 Schistocerca serialis cubense
TCTTCCCGCGTACCATACGCGACTGGAACAGGAAAGGGAGGTAATGAGAATGGTACGTAAAGTGCCCTCCGCCACACACCGTTGGATAGCTTGCGGAGTATAAATGTAGCTGTAGATGTAGAATGAATACTAGTCTCATGTTATTTAGCACTGATTGCTTATTTCTGCTGCTTATGTTGCAGAAAAAAATATTATTGCTCATATTTTGCAACTGAATTTTTATTCTTGTCCTTAAACAATCAAGTTTCACTTAACTGTAATGGAAATATACAGTGGTCTACAACGAAATGAAACAGTAAATTTTTTGTTCAATTTTAGACTTTTTTTCAAGTTAGGTTGTGATTCATAGCTTTACATTGCCTGAACACGTTTGATTAAAATCAAGAATAAAAATTCATTTGAAATAGGCGAGTAACAGTTATACGAGGGTCGGTCAAAAAGTAATGCCTCCCATTTTTTTTCTACCTAAAGAAATTAAGTTAAGTGAAAAATTTGAATTTGGCGCCATTCCTCAAACCTTCTTCTGCAATCCACTGCAGTAGTAACTTTCTGTGTCAACAGGTGGCAGCACAGCAGAAGTTTGTAAGATGGCCGACATCGATGTTCGTTTGAGACAGCGTTGTGTGATTGAATTCTTGAATGCAGAAGGTGAAACGCCCATACGCATTCATGAAAGACTGAAGAAGGTGTATGGTGTTGTGACAGTGGATGTCAGCACTGTTAGACGATGGGTTCGTCGTTGTAAGGAAGCTGAAGGGCAAACACCGTTGACTGACGAAAAGCGGAGCGGCAGGCCGGTGAGTGCAGTGACTCCATACAACATTCAGCAAGTTGATGACATCATTCGTGGTGACCGTCGGGTGACTGCAGATGAAGTGTGTCGCATTATTTCTCTTAGTAAAGGCAGTGTGATCACGATTATTAAACAATTGGGGTACTCAAAAGTTTGTGCACGGTGGGTTCCAAGAATGTTAACCGATCAGAATAAAGAGGCAAGGAAAACAATAGCCTCCCAACACTTGCAGCGCTTCCGTTTGGAGGGAGATGAGTTTCTGAAAAAAATTGTGACCGGGGACGAAATATGGGTGCATTTTTTTGAACCCGAATCAAAGAGGCAGTCAATGGAGTGGCGTCACACAAGCTCGCCGAGGAAGAAAAAATTCAAAACTGTGCGATCGGCAGGGAAAGTTATGGCAACAGTTTTCTGGGATACAGAGGGTGTGATTCTGGTTGATTTTTTGGAGCAGGGATGCACAATAAATTCTGTTCAATACGTCACAACCCTCAACAAACTTAAAGCACGTCTTCAGCGAGTTCGCCCAACAAAATCAATGGCAGATGTTCTTCTTTTGCATGACAATGCAAGACCACACACCAGTCGTCACACCTCTGACGAGATTGTCAAAATTGGATGGGAAGTTTTGCCTCATCCCCCATACAGCCCTGACCTGGCACCATCAGACTTCCATCTGTTCGGGCCACTAAAAGAAGCTCATCGTGGGATTCATTTTGAAGATGAGGAGGCCGTCAAAACATCCGTGCGTGAATGGCTTAGGAAGCAGAGCTGTGATTTTTACCGTGCTGGGATACATGCCCTTGTTCAAAGATGGACCAAAACTGTAGAGATGGGTGGAGATTACATTGAAAAATGACAAAATGATCCTCAATGTTGTGGTTTTCAACCTATGTAATTGCATTTAAATTTCCTGACAATTAAACGTAGAAAAAAAAATAGGAGGCATTACTTTTTGACTGACCCTCGTATTTAACTACTAGGTAAGCAGCATTGAAGTATCATCTGAAGAAGAATAATGTTAACGGCGTGTGTGGTTTCAGTTAGTCCATTTAGTTCTACCCTTCTACTGGTCGAGGTTTCTAACTTGTTAGACGCCTATCTTTGTGCTTCCTATTTGTTCCTGGATGTCACAACAAGAACTGTGCTGCCTGAAACATAATCCCTCTTTACTAGAGCTTACCGTGTTTCCTCCACCAAACTGGAGAAAGTTTTTCGCGAAAACCCTGTGCTAGTGTTCTTTTAACTGTAAACACTGCGTGCAGCGCATGTTTACACGTAATTTTGATGTTACCTGTTTTACGTAACCTCGGCATTTAATTACGTGTGGATGGTGCTTGCAGTGAATAATGGCATGCCTGCAGCGAGTACCGAGTATGGCGTGTCTTCCGCAGCTGGAATCGCGAAATCTAAAATCAACAAAAGCAGGCATGTTGTCACTGTGTTTCGTAAACATTGACAGGTCGACACTTGAAGCGTTTAATTTATTGTTATCTGTTGCGGATCCAGACGACACTAGAGAGATATGTTTGGTTTTAATTTGACGTCGGATATTCTGGACGTACCCACAATTCAAATAAGGTACAGAGTTCTCATAGTGCGTATCTCAACTACGCGAAAATTTACATGGCTGATAGAGAATACTATACATTTTTAATAGGTAGGAAGTGGTGTAGTCTTCTACAATAGAGAGAATTGGCACAACTACTAAAGACCACGTCATCATCTTGTAACATTGGCTAGTGTTTCGATCACTGCTTTATTTCAGTTAATAAGTCGTCCTGATGGAAGCTAGTTAACAGTGACCGAAACATTTATCAGTATTACAAGATGATGGCACGGTAGGCACTCGATCAATATAATTAATTCCTATTTTCTGCTTATAGTGGCTGTCAAAATAGCTGTACTTATGTAACATATTTAGAAAGAGGAAAAATACTCTGTAGAAGAAAAATTCGAAGAAGCTACATGACACTATGGTTCATCTTTACTAATACTTATGCATATGATCAAATGTAATAATTTATTTAAAATGTCTGATTTCTACGGCCTTGTTATTAAATTTTAACATTCCTTCACTTCTTTTTCACATAAAACAAACGTATAGTTGGTTTAATGCTGAAAACGAGATCATCATAATTACATATGCGGAAACAACTTGCATTTGTTGCATGTTTGGAAAGTCTGTGTGCGTTTGCAGATGTATTCAAGGTTAAATAAACATGCGTTTGAAGCATTTTATTAGAGACATGAACCAATTGCGCTGACATACTGGTAAGGCTTACTTGTAAATACTGAACAATACATAACTGGTAGACACTGAAATGGCTCTGAGCACCATGGGACTTAACTTCTAAGGTCATCAGTCCCCTATAACTTAGAACTTCTTAAACCTAACTAACCTAAGGACATCACACACATCCATGCCCGAGGCAGGATTCGAACCTGCTACCGTAGCGGTCGCGCGGTTCCAGACTGTAGCGCCTAGAGCGCTCGGCCACCCCGGCCGGCGTAGAGACTGAGGATGTGTATTTCTTAGGTATTGAAGTTCTTGAGTCATTAAGCGATTGAGATGTGCTGGACTATACCTTTTCCCACTATACGTATAGCTATAATGTGAACCGATCATTTAACTTTTCAGATCCTCGACTATTCAGAAATTCGTCCGAAAGATGCTATTTCCGAGAAGTCTCCGTATGAACTCTAGTCTTATTGAACCTCAACCATTTTTGCAGCTAAAATGTATTTCTTCCAGTTTTGTGTACAGTTCTGTTCTGTGTCGATTATATGTTAAGTTTCTGGGTGAATCGAGTTCTATTGCGAATACCTACTTCTCGTGAACGGTGCGAGTTATGTTACTTGAGCACTCTTCAGGGACCGATTGAAAGCTTTCCACAGGTTTCTTTGGGCAAGTTCAGAAGACACTTAGCCATTGCTCCAATTCGTCTTGATCATTTCTGTGTTACAGTATAGCAGATATTTTTTCATAGCTTCATGCCTTCTTTATTACCAATAGCATCATTGATGGATTTTAACCGTGGGTCGCTAGTTTGAGAAACATATCTCCTCGAAGCTTAACGAGTGCAGGAGTTTTTCAACTTCACACACTGCATTAGCGCTCGATTGAAGTCTCACTGACACAAATACAAAGGACTCCAACATTTTCCTCGACACGTTAAGAAAAATAGACTAGAATATATACTGAGCTGAGGCTCTTAAATTGTTTAGTTTCATTTAATTTATAGTTTCTAATTTCTTAACCTCTGATCAAAGAGATAAATGTATACAACTTAGAAAAATTAAAATTCTACTCTTTTGTAACAAACTCCTACTCCAACAAAGCACCACTTACGACTTCTTTTTCCATTTCATTACACGGAGTACCCAATTCGCATTCCTCCACGAGACTAATTTTCCGGGTGATCGGGCCTAGAAAGTTCCACCAGATCCTCGTCCCACAAACTTCCATTACACACTTGTTGCGTCCAGCTCCTAACCACAAGGGATGCCTTTGAAACGTCTGTTCCTTCTGACCTTCTCGCCGGGAACGTCAAAGGCTGGACTACTTTTACTTTTCGCACTGGGTTGAGTTTGCTCCTCTGACAGACTTACATCCAGTCACATCTCCCCTGTAAACGAAAGAAGTTTCAAAATCTGTCCTGCTGGGCCTCTTCCCACACCAAACAGCACCCGGGGCCAGAAAGCGCTGCCTTACGAAGAAAACCATTCAAATGAAGACTTAAGATTACCACTGAAGTCACACAGAACTCAGCAACAGATTTAAGCAGCCTCAGAGTTTCAAGGAACGTACAGATGACCTAGGCAACAAACGTCTTCAAACAGGTAAACATTACTTTGAATCTCTGTTCATATATAACTGTGGTGCCGAATGTGGTCTTTAAACTGATTTTAAGGAAATACAGTTGGCCAATAGAGGGAATCGGAGTCATTTCTAAGCTAATAATGCCCCAAAATGAGCGGTCCTGGACCACGATAACTTCAACACGTTGCTCAGTTTTCTCGCACCTTATCCTCAAATTCAAGTGCCATTCCATCTCGCTAGGTGGCACGTAATACTTTTCGGACTGTGTCTGAAATGTAGCTCTGGAACACCAACTAAAGAAAACTGTGCTATTGCTGGAACCAGCATTAGTACTGTGCTTTTAGGATGGGACCATGCTCGTTACTATCAGACCAGTTGTGTGACTGGATTGAAGAGTTCCTAGATAACAGAACGCAGCATGTCATTCTCAATGGAGAGAAGTCTTCCGAAGTGAGAGTGATTTCAGGTGTGCCGCAGGGGAGTGTCATAGGACCGTTGCTATTCACAATATACACAAATGACCTTGTGGATGACATCGGAAGTTCACTGAGGCTTTTTGCAGATGATGCTGTGGTGTATTGAGAGGTTGTAACAATGGAAAATTGTACTGAAATACAGGAGGATCTGCAGCGAATTGACGCATGGTGCAGGGAATGGCAATTGAATCTCAATGTAGACAAGTGTAATGTGCTGCGAATACATAGAAAGATAGATCCTTTATCATTTAGCTACAAAATAGCAGGTCAGCAACTGGAAGCAGTTAATTCCATAAATTATCTGGGAGTACGCATTAGGAGTGATTTAAAATGGAATGATCATATAAAGTTGATCTTCGGTAAAGTAGATGCCAGACTGAGATTCATTGGAAGAATCCTGAGGAAATCCAATCCGAAAACAAAGGAAGTAGGTTACAGTACGCTTGTTCGCCCACTGCTTGAATACTGCTGAGCAGTGTGGGATCCGTACCAGATAGGGTTGATAGAAGAGATAGAGAAGATCCAACGGTGAGCAGCGCGCTTCGTTACAGGATCATTTAGTAATTGCGAAAGCGTTACGGAGATGATAGATAATCTCCAGTGGAAGACTCTGGAGGAGAGACGCTCAGTAGCTCGGTACGGGCTTTTGTTAAAGTTTCGAGAACATACTTTCACCGAAGAGTCAAGCAGTATAATGCTCCCTTCTACGTATATCTCGCGAAGAGACCATGAGGACAAAATCAGAGAGATTAGAGCCCACACAGGAGCATACCGACAATCCTTCTTTCCACGAACAATACGAGACTGGAATAGGAGGGAGAACCGATAGAGGTACTCAGGGTAGCCCCCGCCACACACCGTCAGGTGGCTTGCGGAGTATGGAAGTAGTAGTAGTAGTTACGATATAGACTATACGTCACCACACTTATAGCATCTCTAAAATATGTCATCTCATAAAATTAATAGTAACTGAAATCCTACGTTTTATCGCACTGCGTCGTCCGGTTCGGTGCCTAGTTTCTCAGTGCTCTATTTTTACTTTCCAGACAGATTTCCCACCCATCCCAAATGACGATGTGGTAATATAAATAGCATGCGGCATAGAAATAAAATGATATTAAATCAATGATAAATGGTGTACAATGTAAACTCGAGACTAACATCAGTAAATAAAAGAGAATTCTCATGGATGATCTTCAAATATTATACTCTCGCAGCTGATGGAAATACAAACACAAAAAAAGAAGTGTGGGATCTTAGTTTGGTCCAATTGTAAGAGCTGGTATCTTTAGCTACAAGCCTTTTCCTTAGATATGAAATAAGATCAATTTAAAATAAAAGTGAAGAATTGGCGATAGACACAAATAGAACGGAATAACAATCAAAAAATTTCTGTTATAGAGTTTAAGTTTTTGATTCCACAAAAATCGTTGCTCTTATGTAAAGAACAGTATCTAGCTTACGGAAACGAGAGTATTCGTGCAGCTAGCGAAAATGGGATTTGAAGACCATAGAAAATTCTTCATTTGTGTAGCCATTCTGTTCGTAATCAACAATTATTAAAAGTATTTAAAATTCGCTTTTTAAACTAAATCTGTATTTATTTTATCATATAAGTTTACCTTTACTCATTTACAACATAATGAGAACTAGAATTATTTTGATTTCAGATTGGATCTAGAAGTGTTGTCTGTATCCAAATTTTCCACAGGATTTCTGCTTTTGGCACTCGTGTTTTCCACCTAATTTCACTTTGGTTTGCAGCGCTGTACACTTCTTGTCGTAAAACATGACAAAATATCGTACCAACAATGTTTATCTACATTCTCCCAGCTAAAACATATGCCTAGTAAGAAAGAGACCACAGTGTAATATTTAAGGCACGTAAATGCCGACCCCGGCTATGCGACTGTGTAACTTTAGTTTGAAGGCTACCTTTATTGCGAGTTCTTGATTACTCCATTTCCAGTCACACGTGTTACATACTCTTACGAGCCAAAACATTATGACAACTGCCCAACGTGAGAGTTACGTACGCATAGATCTGACGCGTCTGTTCTGTCGGACATGTCCGACAGAACCGAGACTACTCACATCTAAAAAAAGAGGGGGAGAGCTCCTCGACATTTGTTTCTGTGCGAAGTAATGAGAAGTAACAGAAATGAGAATAGCGAGAAACCTAATATCTTAATTGGGCATCCCAAAGTAGACGAAGTTAAGGAATTATGCGAACTAGGCAGCAAAATTCCCCACGATGGACGTAACAAGGAGGACATCAAAAGCAGACTAGCACTGGCATAAACAACATTCCCGGCCGAGAGACGTCTGCTAGTATCAAACATAGGCTTTAATTTGAAAAAGAAATTTCTAAATACATTTGGAGCACAGTATTGTATGGTAGTGAAACATGGACTGTGGGAAAACTGTAAAAGAAGAGAATCGAAGCATTTGCGATGTATTCGTGGCAGGCCGAATCATACCAACCACAAGACTGATGACTCAAACAAAAAGCTCAATTAACAGTCAAGAGTGGCACAGGTAACATATCTTTTGAAACCAAAATGTAAAGGTTGTCCTTCAAAACATCCTGCGAGAAGGAAACTGCTGAGCTGTGCTGCGAAAAGTGCGGTTTGAGTTTTCTTTTTTATAGTTAGTTTTAACTACGAAGACAGAGAATTTCAACCATTAGATAGGCTGTTTCTCCCATGTATATTATTTCTCCTCATACACAACCCTAAATAAAAGTTTTATTCACAACTATTTATTGCATTGTTTTGTTCCTGGAAGCTGGTTTTAATAGGAAACGTTGCATTTATGGCTTATTGGCTCATGATTAGGATATACTTCGGAATGTGAATCCTCCAAAACTTTGTTATTCCATCCCTTCAAACGTTAATGCTACGATAAAAACCGTCATTGAAGCTGTTACCCTCAAAGATCCATTAGCTGGAGAGGTCTTTCATACCCTGTATACCACTGATCCCATTTACCCTCTTATTTTAAGTGACTTCGGTTCCCAATAACAATAAACAAGGCTCAAGGTCAGAGAGACAGAGAGAGAGAACAGGAGATGGACAGAGGGGGGGGGGGGGGGGATGAGAAAGTGGACATAGAGAGGGCGAAGGAGGAGATGGACTAAGAGAAGGGGTGGACGTGGTGGACGGAGAAAGCGTGAGGAGGAGGAGAAAGACGTAGGGAGCGGGCAAGAGGAGATCAGGATGTGTTTCGAGTCCTAATTCACATTTAGAAATTGCGAAGCTTTGCTGGGTTCGCTAGCATTATTATAAAGATAACAGAGCACCGCGCGTGAAAGACAAGACGTATGTGAAGCGAGGATAAATAAGTCAGCCTTTGCTAAATAATAAAAAAAAGCCGAGTATAATGACTGCTTAAGAACGACGGTAACAAGCAGTCTTTTTTACCCATGTTCTGCTAGTACCTCTTGTTGCGAAAAACGCTTTTTTGCCAAAGTTGAGGTTTGGCACTGCGCGATTTGCTCGTCTGCAGTTGCGAAGTGAATTGCAAAGTTTTTAGGTACGTTTGTGCTGTTTCGGAGTGTCGTTCCAAGGGCCACCCCGTACTGGCGGAATGTCGAGAAATGACGTCGTACGGCAGGGAGCAGCGCTACCGCGGCGCGGATAGGGGTAGCGGCAGGCAGTAGGCGGCAGGCGGCAGGCGGCAGGTGGGTCCGCGGCAGCGGTGTTAACTACGCCGCTAATGAATGCGGCGCTACGCCCCACAAACGCGGCCACTGTGGCGCTAATTCGCAGCCTGAAAGCGGCGGTGATGAGCTCATGAGCGCGCGTAAATTGCGCCGTTTGTGGCGGCAGGCGAGACCTGCGCCGCGGCCGGAGCAGCACCGCTTAATGGCGGCCACCGGTACCGGCATCGCCACCGCCAACCGAGCTGCAGCGGCGGCGCTGCGGGCCTCAGTTATTGACTTCCGATGACGCCGGAGGCGCGCACACAACCACCCGGCCGCCTCCGAATGGGCAAGAGGACGCCGCTCTGTGGGCAGGGGACAAAGTCAAAACGAGGGGTGTAAAATAAGTAATGCACGACATTTTTTCTGAAAGGAGGTTGCTTTTCTTCACGATTCCAATACATCATATTATTCCCCACTCTTTTGGCTAAAAATGTTGTTGTTGTTGTGGTCTTCAGTCCAGAGATTGGTTTGATGCAGCTCTCAATCCTACTCTATCGTGTGCAAGCTTCATCTCCCAGTACCTACTGCAACTTACATCCTTCTGAATCTGCTTAGTAAATTCATCTCTTGGTCTCCCTCTACGATTTCTACCCTCCACGCTGCCCTCCAATACTAAATTGGTGATCCCTTAATGCCTCAGAATATGCCCTATCAACTGATCCCTTCTTCTAGTCAAGTTGTGCCACAAATTTCTCTTCTCTCCAATTCTATTCAATACCTCTTCATTTGTTATGTGATCTACCAATCTAATCGTCAGCATTCTTCTGTAGCACCACATTTCGAAAGCTTCTATTCTCTTCTTGTCTAAACTATTTATCGTCCAAGTTTCACTTCCATACATGGCTACACTCCACACAAATACTTTTAGAAGTAACTTCCTGACACTTAAATCCCTCTTCTTCAGAAACTCTTTATTTGCCATCGCCAGTCTACATTTTATACCCTCTCTACTTCGACCACCATCAATTATTTTGTTCCCCAAATAGCAAAACCCATTTACTACTTTAAGCGTCTCATTTCCTAATCTAATTCCCGCAACATCGCCTGATTTAATTCGACTACATTCCATTATCCTCGTTTTGCTTTTGTTGATGTTCATCTTTTATCCTCCTTTCAAGACACTTCCATTCCGTTCAGCTGCTCTTCTAGATCTTTTGCTGTCTCTGATAGAATCACAATGTCGTCGGTGAACCTCAAAGTTTTTATTTCTTTTCCATGGATATTAATTCCTACTCCGAATTTTTCTTTTGTTTCCTTTACTGCTTGCTCAATATACAGATTGAATAACAATGGGGATAGGCTACAACCCTGTCTCACTCACTTCCCAACCACTGCTTCCCTTCCATTCCCCTCGACTCTTATAACTGCCATTTGGTTTCTGTACAAATTGTAAATAGCTTTTCGCTCCCTGTATTTTACCCCTGCCACCTTTAGAATTTGAAAGAGAGTTTTCCAGTCAACATTGTCAAAAGCTTTCTCTAAGTCTACAAATGCTAGAAACGTAGGTTTGCCTAAAAATTTTATCCAACATAATCTCCGTTGAATCTGACGGTCTTGGGCCACCATACTGGAAGGGCGTGTGTGCCTGCATGATACCACTCTACTGGTCGACTTCGGAACTAACGTCTTGAGGCATCAATAGCCTCCCCGTCATTCACTTACTGCCTCCTGCGGAGTGCATCCTTCATTGGGCCACGTACATGGAGATCAGAAGGTGTGAGATCCGCTCTCTACGGTGAATGATGAATAATAGTCCGATGAAGTTTTGTGAGCTCCTCTCAGGTGTGCAGAATTGTGTGGCGCGTTGCGTTGTCATGGAGAAGAAGAAATTCGTATGCATTTTCTGTGGCGACGAAAACGTTAAAGACGTTTCTTCAGTTTCAGTAACACAGTGCACTTCAATCGTAGCATCAAAAGGAATGACGACACACAGAATACTCCCTTCAGAGACCCCGAAGACCACCAGCATGGCATTACCGGCTGAAGATGCGGCTTTGAACTTTTTCTTCGGAGGAGAGAAGGTGTGGCGCAACTCCATCGATTGCCGTTTTGTTTCTGTTCGAAGTGATGAACCCATGTTTCATCGTTTGTGACGATGTCCGAGAAAAAATTGTCACGATCAGCATCGTAACCCGCAAGCAATTTTCGCACAGATGGTCCTTCGTTCCTCGTTTTAGTCTTCTGTAAGGTGGCGAGGAACGCACAGAGCACACACCCTTGAGACCCCAACTGGTGAACGGTTGTGTCAGCACTTCCAACAGAGACGTCCAGCTGTGCCGCAAGGTGTTTGACTGTGACCCGTCCATCATCGCTGATGAGCGTGCCGCACTTTCCGCCTTTTTGAAGGCTACGTACAGCATCGTCACCTATCAGAACTTCATGAAACTGTAGCGACTGAAGCGGAAATATTCCACGATGTACCACAACAAATTCAGCATTTTTTCAATCGAAAATAACCGAGAAAAAAATTGTTGCTTTAGTTATTGAAATTCAACCTTACAAAAAGAGTCTCAATGGTCACACAAAACAGGGGAAACAAGAGTTATAAACTAAATTACATCTAGCCATACTGGCCTTCATTAGGTACAACACACTTCTGACATCGGTTGCAAAGCTGTTACAAACTGACGGCAAACGATTCTTGTGCAATCCCTCGAAGCAATGTGGTCACACGTTATTGGTTATCCGCAGCGTGTGCTAATGTTCGTGAACAATAGTGCATACACTTTCTTCGCTTATCTTAAACTCCATCGCTCTCAGTCTCATAGACTGCCGCCTGTCACCTGCAAAAATCCGTGTCAGTCGTGTCATACCAAAATAGAACACAAAATGGAGCAACAATTTAACATCGTGTTTTGCTTCAAATTAGGAGAAACGGCGAGGGAATCTCTTAGAATGTTAGTCCAAGCGCACGGTGTTGAAGCTACGAGTAAAAAGTTTAAGCGCTTCCGAGGGGGGAAAGACGGTGTCGTGGATGAGCTGCGTTCGGGTCAGCAGACACAATCCCAGACATCATCGAATGACTGCAACGAATGCTTGCGGCTTATCAGCGACTGTACCGTATTTTTTAAAGAGAGCAGAAGGGTTGAAGACAAGCAAACATATTGTAAGCACTATTTTTCACAAACATTCGCAGACGTTGCGTATATCTAACAACGCGTGACCATGGTGCGTCAAGCGATTTCCCAACAAGCTTTCGCCACCAGTTTCCAGCAGCTTTACAACCGATGTCAGAAGTTAGATGTAGCTAGTGGTAATCGATTTGACAGTCAGTAAAGGTGTCTTGTTTGTAATTAATGCTCACTTTTTTCCCGATACCGTTCATCGAAATTTTTAGACACAATTTATATCTCACTAATGACGAAAAAACGGCAAGTGCTACATACAGATTTCCCAGAATCTTCGTACAGTGGGAGAGGGGTCAAAATAAGCGAGCGCGTGTCTCGGCTTAACCGTAGACATTCAACAGCTTCTGAGAGAACGACAGGCAAAGTTTCCAGGGTACTTTAAATGCCTTTTAACGAGTAAACAGTCCAACCATGACCGAAACGATCGCACAGTGACTAGCGTCGTGGCTTCACACTTTTGCACCCTGTGTTCGAAACCCGATTACTACTTTTATTTTTATTTTTGTTTCTCATTTACAAGTATCTACCCATGTCTATAGAAGGTTACTACATGAATCTTTTCCAATGTATATTGAAACAGCATTGATCTGATGGAACAACTTTTTCCTGGATAGAAACTAAAGGAATGAATTAAAATTTGTGCCAAGGTCAGGACTTGAATCTGGATCGCCTGCTTACTAGACAGATGTGTTATCCGCTACACCATGATGGCACTGAGGTTTTTTGTTGGGGACAGCACTGGACTAGGGTGATTTGTGCAGTTGTTTCAGCAACAATGCCAGGATGATGTAGTATGTAACACATATGTCTAGTAAGCAGCAGAACCAGCTTCAAGTCCTCGCCTTGACACAAGTTTTAATTCATTCCTTGAGCTTGTATTCTTATTGAAATAACTTTGTCATTATTCGTCTACTAATTGTGTATCTGATGAATGAATTAAAAAAGAAGAAAAAAGAAATAATAAGTAAATGGAAAAATTATTTGAAATCGTTTATGGTAAACTGGAGTCATAATCAATCACAAGTGCCCGTCTTTGGGAAAGTGATCCATTTTGCGTTGCTTGTCGTGAAGTTATTGCCAATGTGTGAAATCTTCAGCAATGTTAATGACATGTCTTTCCTGACTGAGATTCATATGAAGAAATGTCGCTGGGACAAACGTGCCTTCACACAATGCTGGTGGTGTCCTATGTTTTGAATGTTTCTAAGGTTGGTATCATACAAGGGAGTGCCCATAACCTTCCTGAAGAATAAACATAAGAGTAAAATAAAAGAATTAAGAACTGATATAAGTATGAAATATAAGAATACGAGAATTTAAAAAAATTGTAACCTCTGAAAATACTCTATACAGACATACACTCCTGGAAATGGAAAAAAGAACACATTGACACCGGTGTGTCAGACCCACCATACTTGCTCCGGACACTGCGAGAGGGCTGTACAAGCAATGATCACACGCACGGCACAGCGGACACACCAGGAACCGCGGTGTTGGCCGTCGAATGGCGCTAGCTGCGCAGCATTTGTGCACCGCCGCCGTCAGTGTCAGCCAGTTTGCCGTGGCATACGGAGCTCCATCGCAGTCTTTAACACTGGTAGCATGCCGCGACAGCGTGGACGTGAACCGTATGTGCAGTTGACGGACTTTGAGCGAGGGCGTATAGTGGGCATGCGGGAGGCCGGGTGGACGTACCGCCGAATTGCTCAACACATGGGGCGTGAGGTCTCCACAGTACATCGATGTTGTTGCCAGTGGTCGGCGGAAGGTGCACGTGCCCGTCGACCTGTGACCGGACCGCAGCGACGCACGGATGCACGCCAAGACCGTAGGATCCTACGCAGTGCCGTAGGGGACCGCACCGCCACTTCCCAGCAAATTAGGGACACTGTTGCTCCTGGGGTATCGGCGAGGACCATTCGCAACCGTCTCCATGAAGCTGAGCTACGGTCCCGCACACCGCTAGGCCGTCTTCCGCTCACGCCCCAACATCGTGCAGCCCGCCTCCAGTGGTGTCGCGACAGGCGTGAATGAAGGGACGAATGGAGACGTGTCGTCTTCAGCGATGAGAGTCGCTTCTGCTTTGGTGCCAATGATGGTCGTATGCGTGTTTGGCGCCGTGCAGGTGAGCGCCACAATCAGGACTGCATACGACCGAGGCACACAGGGCCAACACCCGGCATCATGGTGTGGGGAGCGATCTCCTACACTGGCAGTACACTACTGGTGATCGTCGAGGGGACACTGAATAGTGCACGGTACATCCAAACCGTCATCGAACCCATCGTTCTACCATTCCTAGACCGGCAAGGGAACTTGCTGTTCCAATAGGACAATGCACGTCCGCATGTATCCCGTGCCACCCAACGTGCTCTAGAAGGTGTAAGTCAACTACCCTGGCCAGCAAGATCTCCGGATCTGTCCCCCATTGAGCATGTTTGGGACTGGATGAAGCGTCGTCTCACGCGGTCTGCACGTCCAGCACGAACGCTGGTCCAACTGAGGCGCCAGGTGGAAATGGCATGGCAAGCCGTTCCACAGGACTACATCCAGCATCTCTACGATCGTCTCCATGGGAGAATAGCAGCCTGCATTGCTGCGAAAGGTGGATATACACTGTACTAGTGCCGACATCGTGCATGCTCTGTTTCCTGTGTCTATGTGCCTGTGGTTCTGTCAGTGTGATCATGTGATGTATCTGACCCCAGGAATGTGTTAATAAAGTTTCCCCTTCCTGGGACAATGAATTCACGGTGTTCTTATTTCAATTTCCAGGAGTGTATATCATACAATAAATGTATGGCTCTTGTTGTGAAACCAACTTGCAATGCTAGAATTAATATAATGCTCTTGTATCCTCCAACTCTATAAAGAAACTTTCGTCTAGTAACCTTCTACAGACATGGCTGGATAAATGAAAAAATAAAAATAATGATCGTGTTTCGAACACTAGACGCGAAAGTGAGAGATCGTGACGTTAGCCACAAAGCCACCAACTCCCTTGCTAAAAGACATCTAAATTACATAGAAAACGTTTACGGTCGTTTGTCAGAAACGGTCGTGAATGTACGGATACGCTGAGACACATTTTCACTTATTTTGGCTCCTCTTTCACTGAGCGAAATTTCTCGGATGTTGGGTTATGGCACTTGCCGTGTTTTCCTCCTAAGTACTGCGAGCTGGATGCTACACGTATCGATTACTGATCTAATATTATACTGTACTGGCGGAATTGAAAAGTGTTACACCGAATACTTCGCCGAAATATACCAAATCGATACTCCAGTAATCCTACGCCTTCGGGATATGTGGATTGAAACTGCCTCCTTAATATATTGACAGATCTGTGGCCGCCGGTGAACATTAATAGGAAGCTTACTGCCATATTTTAGAACTTTGAGAAAGGTGGAATCACTAGCATGAGAGATGTCATGCTGACTGATAGTGCAGCTGGCTAGTGCAATGACTGCAGAACAAGTGGTGATGAGATATACGACAAATATATCTTCCTTTCTAAAACTGCACGTTTAGTTAGCTCATTATCGAGAGGTCATCATATAATAAAGATCACTCACAAGACGTTGCTTTTGGCAGTGAACGCTGCACGTAATTCCGCTCTCCAGGAAGCGCATTAAACTATGACGTCAGAGTAAGGCTAATGCATGGCTAGCACCATTCTCAAAGGGATAATAATGGTTGTGTAATGAGCATTACATTATCGTTATTAATTACCCCCAGGTGGCGCGAAGACACGGGAGAGGCAGGGTGCTTAGGAGCACCTGTCTTCCGGGAGCTTTAAAGGGGCCGAGGCTTTTGTTAGTGTTGGCTGTATTGATCCTCCGCAGAGTGTCAAACGATGTTTGTGGGAGGACAATTGTGCTTTTCTACGACAACAAGAATAACGCAAGGTAAGGAACAGTTGTCGCTATATTTTACGTTTCTTGAAATATTTTGTCGGATTTTTTTCCCTAAAACAATTTTCGTCTTCGTCAGACCAGTCAGTGACGCATATGAGCTATTTTATATAGCTACCTGGTACATGTTTCCATAGTAATTTCTTTCTTGTTTACCTGGTCTCTTAGCAAAGAGACAGACTATATAGAAAGGCAACGTAGCTGTGAAGCGAGTGAAATAATCGTCCACCATTCTGTGTTTAGTCAAAAGAAAGGACCCTTTCCTTAGGACAGTTGTAGAAAATCTGTAAAATAATGACTGAATAAGCATATAAACACCCAACTCTTCAATTTTTGGTAGTCGCAGCCAGAAAATAACTAATCTCATTACATGTAATGTGCGCATTATATGCTTTGTCTCGTAGTATGTAGAGCATATATTATTATCACCAACTTTCAAATCGCGCAGTGATCGCCATTCAAAGATAGGGGAAATTAGAGCTCGTACTGAAGCGTTCAGACAGTCGTTTTTCCCGCACGTGATCCGCGAGTAGAACAGAGGGGGGGGGGGGGGGGGGGGGGGAAGGGGAGGGGGAATATGACTTTGGAGCGAATAGTGCCCTCCGCCACACACCGCATGGTGGCTAGCAGTGTATATATGTAGATATAGTAATTTCAAAAATTTGTATATATGTGTTGTTGTCCTGGGCGACCAATTGTGTAAGTTTATAGGGAGAAGGTGCAGTTTGAAATTTTCGGCCTGGGACAATTCTTGGCATGGTTTGAGCACGCTCCGTTCTGTAATACACATATATCCAACGCAAAAACAAAACAAATATCGTGTAGTAGGAATGAATAACCCTCAACTGACGGAGAAGACCACAAATATTTAACATGTAATTCAGTACGTAAAGAGAGATAAATATATGGTTCAAATGGCTCTGAGCACTATGGGACTTAACTTGTGAGGTCATCAGTCCCCTAGAACTGAGAACTACTCAAACCTAACTAATCTAAGGACATCACACACATCCATGCCCGAGGCAGGATTCGAACCTGCGACCGTAGCGGTTGCTCAGCTCCAGACTGTAGCGCCTAGAACCGCTCGGCCACTCCAGCCAGCGAGATAAATATAGTTACGGGGGATAGGAATGGCGTTGTAGAGGAAGTAGGAGAAGAAAGGGTTACGGGAGAATACGGGATTGGTATTAGCTGTGAGAGCGGAGAAAGACTAATGGAGTTGTGGAATAAATTTCAGCAAGTATTATGGAATACTTTGTTCAGTAATTATAAGAGGAGGATGTATACTTGGAAAAGACCCGGAGGTATGTGTAGATTCCAGGTGGATTACACAACAGCCACACAGAGATTCTGAAATCAGATGTTCGACTGCTATGTACACCCAGTAGCAGATATAGACGCAGATCATAATTTAGTAATGATGAAGAGCAGACTGAAGCTTAAGAGAATCATATTTCTAATCCTATGTACAAAGCTTTCTAACGAGTCGTTTTGCCTCTGAGTGATAGTGTTTAATTTTTCCCTATAAAATCTACAGCTGTTCTGTTTTTGTAAACGTTTAAGTGGACATACAAGGTGAGAATGTGGGTCTCGGGGGAGGCGTGCGCCTGATAGTCCCTGCAGTCGCTCTATAATGAGTGCCCTCGGTGGCTCAGATGGATAGAGCGTCTGCCATCTAAGCATGTTTGCCCGTTGATATATATCAACGCCCGTTAGCAGCTGAAGGTATTAGTATAATTCTAACTTTCATTTATGTCCCACTAATCTTTCTTGGTGCTGGAATTTTTCTTCCAACAGTGAGTATTTAGTTTGGCTACCCCGTTGTGTTATAGAGTACACCAGTTAGCTGCTTTAGCGAGCAGTGGTCGCAGAAGGTGCCTTTTCAGACCGATTCTGAGTTTCAGCTTGCACTGTGTATCCTCTATTCCATCCACATTTCACAAGGGTTTTCTCGAGATGCTATGGGGCTAGGAGATAAAAGTTTCGTGACAGTTACTTTATTATATGACAGATTACTGACACAGTCTGTCGCACGATATAAAGCAGTACGTGACCAAGCTGTCGCGGAATATTACTTTTCATTACAAGGTGACAGTTATTTATTTATTTATATAGTTTAGGTCTTAGCAGTCAGCAATTTCTTCGATTCCCAAAACTTCTTCATTCGCTGTGATTTGGCTGCTCGTTCTTCTGCAGATATGACATACTTCTTCCGTTATGATGGTTTGAATGTCAGCCGTGTGTATTTGTTCTTTAGAAGCAGTTTCTCTTCTCTTTGTTGAATCTGGTGTGTGGTGATGTTCAGTTAATCCAGATCACTTTGTACTTCTTTAAACCAGATGTTTTTGGTTTTACTGTTCCAGAAGCAGTCAGAAAGTTGCTTCAGGATTCTATTATTTGGTAGGCGAGATATGTGGCCGAAGAAGTCAATCCTTATTTTCTGTGTTGTATCAATAATGGATTCACTTTCTTTATACACTACTGAATTGGGCAAAAGTCTCCACTGCCCATTAACTTGGTGTTTCTTACTAATAATTGTTCGGAGTATTCTTCTATCAACTTTCTGCAATTTGTCAGTTGTTGCTTGAGTATTTAGTCTGAATAGTGTTTCACTTGCATATGTTGCTTCCGGTTTAATGACGATGGAGTAATGTCGAAGTTTAGCATTTAGTGAGAGAGATCGTTTTTTGTAGGTTAGCCTCGTGGTTCTCTGCGCTCGCTGAAGTTTTAATGTTCTACTATCTATTGTTGCTCTTTCATTAACATTCCAGGCAATAATCTCACCAAGATATACTGAGGAATGATGAAATGCATTTGAAGTTCGCTAAGGATGTGGATAAGGCGATAAGGAATATCAGAGTGTGAAGGGTAGTCAGCAATCACAGATATTGGACAGACAAACATAGTTACAATGCAAGTAACTGCAAGGAAACCTTGGTTAAAAGAAGAAATAATTCAGCTGACCGATGGAAGAAGGAAGAACGAAACTTCTTAGGGAGAAACAGGAATACAGCAAAATAAAACCCTTCGGAATGAAATAAATAAGAAGTCCAGAGCATTCAAGGGGAAATGGCTGCAGGAAAGACGTCAAGAAGTCGATAGAGAAATAATTATCGGAAAGACTGATTCACATTTAACCTTCGGTTAAATTAAAACCAATGGTGGTAATATTAGGAGTGAAATGGGAATTCCACTGTTAAACATAAAGGAGATAGTGGATAGGTGGAAAGAATACGTTGAAGGCCTCTATGAGGGGAAAGACTTGGTCGATGATGTGATTAGGAGTCGATAGGGAAGACATGAGGGATCCATTATTGGAATCAGAATTTTAAAGACCTGTGGAAGACATGACATCAAATAAAGCTGAAGGAATAGACCACATTCGATGGGAATTTCTAAAAACACTGCGGGACATGGCAACGGAAGACCATTCAACTTGGTGTGTAGAATCTATGAGACTGGTAGCGTATAATCAGATTTTCGGAAAAAAACATAATCCACACGATTCTGAAAATAACAAGCACAGATGGCTGGAGAACTTACAAACAGTGAGCTTAACAGCTCATGCATCCAAGTTGCTGACGAGGATAATATACAGAAGAATGGAAAAGAAAATTGAAGATCGAAAGAAGTCGATCAGTATGGCGTTAGAACAGTTAAGAGGACATGAGAGACATTTCCGACACTGCGCTTGATAATGGAAGCAAGACTACAGGAAAATCGAGATTCGCTGAGCGGAGTTGTCGATCTAGAAAAAACCTTTGGCTACGTGAAATGGTACAAGATGTTCGAAATTCTGGGAAAAATGGGAGTGAGCTACAGGGAGAGACGGGTGATATACAATAAGTACAAGAACAGTCTGAAGAATAAGACTGCGAGACCAAGAACGAAGTGCTCGGAATTATAAAGTGTAAGATAGGGATGCAGTCGTTCGCCCCTACTGTTCAATCTATACATAGAAGAAGTAATGGGGCAAATAAAGAAAGGTTCAAGAGTGGTGTTATGTGACAAGTTAGTGAGGAAACGGAAGAGAAAAGTTTTCAAATTTCGAACAGCCGGCATTACTCAGTCATTCGAAGTATCAACAACCAGCAGCCGGGAAGTGTACATACTTCAACACTGTTATCCCTTGACACTCTTGTGTACGACTACAGTGGGATTAAAATTCAGGATGAAAGGATGTCAATAATAAGACTCGCTGATGACATAACTGTCCTCAGTGAAAGTGAAGAAGAATTACAGATCTTTTAAGTGAAATGAAGAGTCTAATGAGTTGACGAGTACACAATGTGGATGAGAGTAAACAGGAAAAAGAGAAAAATAATAATTAGTAGCATAAATGTCAAAAGCGAGGAACTAAATATCAAAATAGTGGTGACGAAATAGTCGAAGTTAAGGAATTCTGCTGCCTGGGAAGGAAAACAAAATGTGACCGACGAAGCAAGGAGGTTATAAAAAGCAGACTAGCACAAGCAAAGAGGGCATTTCTGGCCAAGAGAAATCTATTGGTATCTAAAATAGGCCTTAATTTGGGTAAGAAATTTCTGAAAACGAACGTTTGCAGCACAGAATTTTATGGCAGTGAAACATGGACAGTGGGAAAACCAGAACATAGGGGGGAATAACGCTAGAGGAACGTTGAAAATCAGGTGATCTGATAAAGTAAGGGATGACGTGGTTCTCCGCCGAATCGAAGAAGAACGGAGCACACTGACAAGATGAAGAGACAGGATAATAGAACTCGTGTTAAGGCATGAAGGAATAACCTCTTGGTACTAGACGGAACTGTACCGTATAAAAACTGCGGTGAAAGACAAAGAATGGAATACATCCAACAAGTAATTGATGATATTGGGTGCAAGTGCTACTTGAACAAAGTGACACAGAAGAGGAATTCGTGGAAAACTACAATTCATGCTGAAACCTTCTTCTACTGGATCAGTTTCCCATTTGCTGATTTTATCGGCTCATATCTTACGAAACGACATCTGAAGTTCGTGAATCAAAGTATAATTTTCACATCACACGTTGGACTTTACGTTCAGCGGATTCCCTGCAACATTTATACGTCTGTATTCTGCGAATCATTTTAAAATCGTTAACGGAGAGCACTTTTTGTCGTACCATACGGAAAGTTCTTCCCTTTTCATTCAGGCTGGGGCGTGGGAAGTACGTCTGTGTGCTGATATTTGCCTAATTTTGTGTGCCCGATTTCTACGGGGTAGATTCCTAGAGCGCCCAGCAATATTCGTAGTCTACAATTTAGAAAAAAAGACTGAAAGACAATTCGCAAAGTTTTCTAAGTTTTCCCGAAATATACAACGTCTTTCTTTGTCTGTTTGCCAGTTAAAATTTTTCAACACTTTCTAGCCAGTCAAACAAGCCTGCGTCTTTTCGCACAGCCCATTTTTGTGCAAGCTCAATATCCTCCGTTATTCCGAGCCGTATGCAGGCAGATGAGCTCACATTTTCACGGTGGGTAGAATCTATGACATTTCAACTAACATTGCCAGGTAACTCGTTATTGGTAACATGGATATAAGCGGTGCCATTGCACTCCAGGTGCTACTGCAGCGTATGACGATACTCTCTATACAGGAACATAAGCTGTATCCTGCCTGTATCTCGTCGAAAATCTTGTTGGACATCCCATAGAAATGCATTTTAGGAAGAAGACGTCGATGTGGTACTGAATTAAACCTTTTCCAAAGTCTATAGATACCGAATCAACCTGACTTCCTCTATCTGTGGTACCGAGGACATCACGTGTGGAGAGAGTTTCACTTAGTCGAACTTTTAACTCATGTTGATTAACGTTATTTTATACTTGGTAGGTCTAATGTTTGAGCTAGTGGCCTTGCCGCAGTAGTAACACCTCTTCCCGTCAGACCACCGAAGTTAAGCACTGTCGGGCTGGGCTAGCACTTGGATGGGTGACCATCCGTTCTGCCGAGTGCTGTTGGCAAGCGGGGTGCACTCAGCCCTTGTGAGGCAAACTGAGGAGCTATTTGACTGAGAAGTAGTGGCTCCGGTCACGTAAACTGACATACGGCCGGGAGAGCGGTGTGCTGACCACATGCCCCTCCATATCTGCATCCAGTGATGCCTCTGGTCTGAGGACGACACGGCGGCCAGTCGGTACCGTTGGGACTTCCAAGGCCTGTTCGGACGGAGTTTTAGGTCTAATGCTTGAACACAGAATTGCAAATATGAGAGTTATATAGGTTGGTAGTTATGTGAGTCAGTTGAGCTCTCCTGGTTTGATAGATGTGAGTTTTCCTCTCATGGGAACGTATATCCGCTTAGATGACCAGCTTTAATTACGGTCAAGAGTGCAGGTAATTCAATAGAAAATTCTATACGGAACCTAACTGGTATCGCGTCTGGTGCTGGGAACTTCTTGAGTATTTAGCGCAACTTTTTAGGGAACACACACTTCCCGTTTACACTCATACTTTAGGGTAGGCACATGGCTAGCTTATGGAGATCGTAGTTAAGCGGCAGAGAAGAAACCAAGGAGAAGAAAAGGTTCTTTGATCAGATGGTTCAAATGGCTCTGAACACTATGCGACTTAACTTCTGAGGTCATCAGTCACCTAGAACTTAGAACTAATTAAACCTAACTAACATAAGGA
This sequence comes from Schistocerca serialis cubense, assembly GCF_023864345.2. Taxonomy (NCBI): domain Eukaryota; kingdom Metazoa; phylum Arthropoda; class Insecta; order Orthoptera; family Acrididae; genus Schistocerca; species Schistocerca serialis. The sequence continues at coordinate 915,650,154 of NC_064638.1, forward strand.
CATCACAGACATCCATGCCCGAGGCTGGATTCGAACCTGCGACCGTAGCGGTCGCTCGGTTCCAGACTGTAGTGCCTATAACCGCACGGCCACTTCGGCCGGCTTCTTTGATCACAAACGATGGCTCTGAGCACTACGGGACTTAACATCTAGAACTTAGAACTACTTAAACCGAACCAACCTAAGGACATCACACACATCCATGCCCGAGGCAGGATTTGAACCTGCGACCATGGCAGTCGCGCGGTTCCAGATTGAAGCGCCTAGAACCGCTCGGCCACACTGGCCCGCACAAACGATGACAATTTATTTTAACGGAACTTGGAATTGCCACATAAAATATTATGAACGTTGTTCACATTTAATTTAACATTCGGTTTTTGTCTCGTGACAGTTCATTAAAGTTAGGGTCTATTCATACTTATCACTAGGATGCTAGGCAAACATTCGCTCACTGGTACATGGGACAAGCCTCGTATTTGAAACGGCGAAACTACATTAAGAGTGGGAAAAGGATCATTTAATCCGCATGCACACATCGACAGAGAGTGAATAACACATACTTCTACAACCTACTGCCACGCGAATGTCCAGAGAACAAACAGAGAGGGCAGGGATGAGCATCGGCTGTGAGACAGGTCGTCGCCAAAATCGCTTTAAAAATGGAAAAATAGGGATCGAAGGAAAACTCTACATGCCTGTAGGTATGCAATGAGTGAATAGCAGCATTAAATGGTAGGCCTAGCTATCGAATCTTGAAGTCCTGTCGTGATTCACATTCGCTGGGCGAATGTATTTTTCTAAAGGCTCATCTCGCCTGTGTAAAGACGCGAGGAATAGTTGATAGAGACATTTACAGTCGACTGTTTTGTGGCTTGACAGCTTTGTGGTCAGTTCAGTTGCTCTTGGGTAACACGTGGTGATGTAACGAACAAAGGCTGTAACATCGAACACAATTTCTATCTGTTTAAAAGAATAATAAATTCAATATGCTATTTATTACATGGCTTGTGAAAGAGTATGTAGTCAAACTAGTAAACGGGCAGTTCATCCGAAACTACCACTGTGTTATCGTGAAGTAAACCACGCTATATCAAGTTCATTCCGTACGCAAAATTAAGTAAAAGGAACCAAAAAAATAACCGCGAGACACTTCCCTAACATAACATATATGAAACACTTAGATTAAGTCCTTTTACGAGCTTAACTATTTCATTCCGATACCACGATTCATATTCTAATAGGACCGCTCATTAGACATCTATGCTCGGCAAGCTACTTTACGGTGTGTGGCGGAGGGTATTTTGTGACCAGTATCACTTCCCCAATTTTCTTTTCCACTTGCGTATGTTTCGCGGGAGATAATTATTGCTGGTAAGCCTCCGTGTGGACTCGAATCTCTCTAACCTTACCTTGATGGTCTTTTCACGAGGTATTCAAGAGGGAAGTAATATATTAGCTGAGTCTTTGGGGAACGCACGCTCTCGGAAATTTAATAGTACACGATTCCATGATGCAGAACGCCTTTCTTGCATCGTCTGCCACTGGAGTTTGCTGAGCATCTTCGTGACCCTGTAACAAAACGTGCAGCTCTTCTTTGGACCTTTTCTGTTTCGTCTATCATTCGTATCTGGTACGTATTCTATACTGATGAGCAGTATTTAAGTATTCGTCCCACGAGTGTTTTGTAAGTTACTTCTTTTGTTGATGGACTTCATTACCACATGATTCTTCCAATGAAGTTCAGTCCGGCATCTGCACTATTCGCGATTAATTTTATGTGGTAATTCCACTTCAGATCGGTCCCTACGCATACCCTTGCACACTTTATGGAGCGATTGTACAGCAATTCTGTAATCATACAGTAAAGGGTATTTCTGTCTATGTATTCGGAATACGTTACATTTGTTTATGTCGAAAGTCAATTGTCACTCCCTGCACCAAACGATCTTCTACAGGTTTTCCTGCATTTCGCTGCAATTTTCTAGCGTTGCGACTTGCCTATATCAATAGCACTACCCGCGAAAAGCCTCGTGAAACTTCCGCAGTTATCTGCAAGATGTTTTATATACATAGTAATGGTCCTATAACACTCTCCTGAGGCACGCCTGAAGTTACTTTTATGTCTGAAGACTTCTCTCCTTTCAGATTGACATGCTGTGTTCTGTTTGCTGGAAACTATTCTATCCAATCACACAGTCGGTCTGATATTGCATAGGCTCGTATTTTATTCGTTAGGCAACAGTGCGGAACAGTTTCGAATGCCTTCCGGAAGTCAATCAACACGGCATCAACTTGAGCGCCTTCATTTACTGCTTTGCGGGTCTGGTGGACGTGCAGAGAGATGGGTTTCACGCTGTCGTTTTCGGAACCTGTGTAGGTTACTAGAGAGGAGATTTTTCGGTCTCCAGAAATGTCAAAATACGCGAGCGTAAGACATGTTCCAAAATTCTGCAACAGACCGACGTCAGAGATATAGGCCTACAGTTTTGTGTTCCTGTTCGACGACCTTTCTTGAAAACGTCAATAACCTCTAGCTTTTTCGAATCATTAGGTACGTTTCGCTCCTCTAAGGACGTAAGGCGCACTACTGCTAGAAGAGAGGCAAGTCATTTCACGTACTCTGTATGGAATCTACAGAGTGTTTCAAAAATGACCGGTATATTTGAAACGGCAATACAAACTAAACGAGCAGCGATAGAAATACACCGTTTGTTGCAATATGCTTGGGACAACAGCACATTTTCAGGCAGACAAACTTTCGAAATTACAGTAGTTACAATTGTCAACAACAGATGGCGCTGCGGTCTGGGAAACTCTATAGTACGATATTTTCCACATATCCACCATGCGTAGCAATAATATGGCGTAGTCTCTGAATGAAATCACCCGAAACCTTTGACAACGTGTCTGGCGGAATGGCTTCACATGCAGATGAGATGTACTGCTTCAGCTGTTCAATTGTTTCAGGATTCTAGTGGTACACCTGGTCTTTCACGTGTCCCCACAGAAAGAAGTCACAGGGGTTCATGTCTGGCGAATAGGGAGGCCAATCCACGCCGCCTCCTGTATGTTTCGGATAGCCCAAAGCAATCACACGATCATCGAAATATTCATTCAGGAAATTAAGGACGTCGGCCGCGCGATGTGGCCGGGCACCATCTTACATAAACCACGAGGTGTTCGCAGTGTCGTCTAAGGCAGTTTGTACCGCCACAAATTCACGAAGAATGTCCAGATAGCGAGATGCAGTAATCGTTTCGGATCTGAAAAATGGGCCAATGATTCCTTTGGAAGAAATGGCGGCCCAGACCAGTACTTTTTGAGGATGCAGGGACGATGGGACTACAACATGGGGCTTTTCGGTTCCCCATATGCGCCAGTTCTGTTTATTGACGAAGCCGTCCAGGTAAAAATAAGCTTCGTCAGTAAACCAAATGCTGCCCACATGCATATCGCCGTCATCAATCCTGTGCACTATATCGTTAGCGAATGTCTCTCGTGCAGCAATGGTAGCGGCGCTGAGGGGTTGCCGCGTTTGAATTTTGTATGGATGTAAACTCTGGCGCATGAGGCGATACGTGGACGTTGGCGTCATTTGGACCGCAGCTGCAACACGGCGAACGGAAACCCGAGGCCGCTGTTGGATCACCTGCTGCACTAGCTTCGCGTTGCCCTCCGTGGTTGCCGTACGCGGTCGCCCTACCTTTCCAGCACGTTCATCCGTCACGTTCCCAGTCCGTTGAAATTTTTCAAACAGATCCTTTATTGTATCGCTTTTCGGTCCTTTGGTTACATTAAACCTCCGCTGAAAACTTCGTCTTGTTGCAACAACACTGTGTTCTAGGCGGTGGAATTCCAACACCAGAAAAGTCCTCTGTTCTAAGGAATAAACCATGTTGTCCACAGCACACTTGCACGTTGTGAACAGCACACGCTTACAGCAGAAAGACGACGTACAGAATGGCGCACCCACAGACTGCGTTGTCTTCTATATCTTTCACATCACTTGCAGCGCCATCTGTTGTTGAAAATTGTAACTACTGTAATTTCGAAAGTTTGTCCGCCTGAAAATGTACTGTTGTCCCAAGCATATTGCAACAAACGGTGTATTTCTATCGCTGCTCGTTTAGTTTTTATTGCCGTTTCAAATATACCGGTCATTTTTGAAACACCCTGTAATTGGTATCCCGTCAGTGTAGTGGCCTTTCCTCTGCTGAGCGTTTACAGCTGCTTTTCTGTTCCTTGGTCACTTATTTCGCTATAGATCATACTGACGGTCGTGCGGCAATTTAAAGGAGTATTTACTGTGTGATCTTGCTCTTTTCTGTGTCATACTTACAAGGTCGCCATAATAGTGACGAAGTCCGCGATTTTACCGTTCCATTCTCGGCCAACTGGAATGGAGAGGAGAGGTACTGTTAAAAGTAGTAAAGCCAGCCACGCCCTGTGACGCCCAGGCCTATCGTACATCTTTGACCCAACCCACTGCCCTCTTTCCTCTTCTATTCTCATCCACCAGGTGGCAAGGCTCATCCGCGACAACTCTGGTTGCCCAAGGAAACGTTTGAAATGCACTCTCTCACGTTCAGCCATTTATGGTCATTCACGGGAAAAATGGGGAACAGATATATCCTTCAGAAGCGAAATAAATGAACTGATTGACCAGTCTTTTCTAAAAGGTTTGTTATTAACTTCACTGAGTGGTGTGTTTTTTGAATTCAGTACTGTAAGCATTCTTAGAACTTTTATATACCATATATTATATTCGTGAAACTAACCTGATTGAACCGTTTCAGTCTTAGAAGTGGTCTGACAATTGAATGGTAGTAGCAACATCCCTCGATTTTTTTTCCAATACTAAACACAGATTTCGACATTCCAGTTCCTGCCGCGTCCACAACTCTGTGGATAGCGATTCTCGTGGCGATGACAGTCCAAAGAAGGCACTTGCTGACAGGTATGCGTTGTGCCCAAACATGAGTGAAACAAATCATCGTTGACAAATACAACTACGCATGCTTCACAGAAACTTCAGAAGACTTCGGAGAACACCAGTGTGGCTCCCAGGTAAGTGGACGATTCTGACACAACGGCAAATTTTAGAAGATAGATTGAAGAAAAGCAAACCAACGCTTATGGAATTTTTAGCTTTACAGAATGCTCTTTAGGTGTTGACTGGAACACATTCTTAGTAATAGAGATAAAATACAGGAAGCGAAAGTTGCAAAAACTTGTGCAAAAACTAACTGCAGTTATAAAGGGAATCAGTGGTTGAGAAGGGAGTGAGACTGGGTTGTAGCCTATCCCAAATGTTACTCAGTCTGTACTTTGAGCAAGCAATGAAGAAAACGACCACAACAACAACGACAGCTTTAAGAAACGGTCAATGTTTCTGTGGTGCTGGGATACGTATTGTGACAATCCTTTAGGACTGCTGTTATTGGAGGCAACAAACTTTGACATTTTGGAAGCCTAGGGTCAACATCTGTCTTTTTACGCTATATCTTAAGAAGCTTCCTAATATTGCTTGTGTACTTTGTAGTATCTCTGGTGGGCCCAACGGTACCGACTCACCGCCGTTTCATCCTCTGCTGATGGCGTCTTGGAAACCATATGGAGCGGCGCACACCGGTCTCCCGGCCGTTCTCAGTTTTCCTGAGCTGGAGACGCTACTGCTCAATCAAACAGGTCCCCAACTGGCCTCTGCGAGGCTGACTGCAGCCATTTCCAGTCCTCTACTGGTTGTACCGGGCATCGAACTTGGGTTTTCTGTATAGTATGCTGACCACTCAGCTAGGAACGCGGACGTGGGATAATAACTCTACCAAGTGGAATTATTCCGATACGTACATAACAGTGATGAAATATTTTACAGAACAGTCCTGATCGCATACAAACATACTTTTATCCATAGGTGGAGGTCGATTAAAATATTTTATAGAACAGTCTTGATCGCATAAAAACACTTATCCATAGGTAGAAATCGGTTTCGTCCCAATGTTAATCATTTTCGGACCTTACTCCAGTGACTATGTGTGGAGACGATGACACAAAGTAGGAACTATGGGTGGTGGTATCCACTGGTACTGCTCCGTGGCATCATCTCCACACGTCGTCATTGGAGTATGGTACGAAGATAATCCGCATCGGGTTGAAACCAGTCACAACCTATGGATAAAAGCGTGTTTTTACGCGCTCAAGACTCTTCTGCAGGATGTTTCATAAAGTTTTGACAGTTTCAAACTTGAATTACACACAAACTAATCGCCAAGCCAAGTTGAACATTTTACACAAAATAAACAGTTATTCAAGTTCACTTATAGTACTACATCGGACAAATGACGACCTTTAGCGGCTACTCGACGCATTTTACCCAGTTTTTGAACACATCTTCCGTAACTGATGAAAAAATTTTGGAAATTCCATCATGAATTCGATCTTTTAACCGTTGCAAGCTCCTCGACTGGTCGGAGTACACTGTCGCCCTTAGGCAAAAGACTGGCACGGTGAAATCAGGCGAGCGAGGCGGCCATGCGACAAAAGGTAGTTTGGAAACTATGCGATTACCAAACGTTTCACGGAGAACTTACAACGTCTTGTTCGATGTGCGGCATGTTCAGCGTTTGGATACGTTTTCGCAACGAACGACGAGCGCTTGCCTGTAAATTGCTACGCAAATATTCGATGTTCTCGAGACTTCGGACGGTTTTCCGAGGGCCGGTTGACTTTCGATTCAATGCACTGGCAGCTACACAAGAGTTTCTTACTCATCTGACTATTCTTCCACGAGCAGGTATTGGATATCTTAGCTGAATTTTGAAATGCTTACGAAAGGAACGTTGCACGTGAACGACAGATTCACTGAAGCGAAAATGGCACTCCACCGCTATCGCACGATGTAGCTTAGATCTGTAAGACATGATTACTGATCTATATATGGGATGAAACTTGACTCTCTGCACTACTAATAAACGGCGCCACCGTCACTGTATCTTGTTTTTAGAATGCGTTATTTACATCTGAAATCGTTAAAGCAGTGTGAAACACCTTGTACATAATATTTTATTACTATTTCATTGCGGTCGCCGCTGTTACCAGTATGTTTACAACGTCATAGGTAACAGTTTCTCTACATATTTACTGGCTAAAAAAGGTTGTAGATACTGTCTGAGACATTAAATTCTTCTTTATTCATTTAAGAGTAGATTTGAAAGAAATGCAACCAAGTCAAGTTTGTAACCGATTTGTTCCCATGTGAGCTGAGAAATGTGCGAGATGGTAATGGTGCCTTATTTATCAGAGTAAGGCCTGCTGAAATTAGAAGATCACACCAGATGCCTCTTTCTCCCAATAAAACAACAAAAGCCCGCAAGGATGACACCTCTAGAGACAAACGCCGGAACTCTCTGACTTGTCGTCTTGCTCTAATTTTTAATTTTAATTTAATTTAATTTAATTTTATTTTATTTTTTGTGTGTGAGCTATTAGCCGTCGTATTTCGTGTCTTCTTCAATGCGTTGCAAATACGTATTTCGTGGAACCCCCGCCTCCCCAAAAAAACTGAAAGGTGATCTCATATGCTTCCCTAGGTAGCCAATGACACTAGGTTCTAACATAACACACTCGACCCAATGGTTCACAGAACACATATCTCCCTTCTACAGTCCCTTACAATCGCTCTTCACGTGTTGTATGTACTTTTTTCTCAATCTCTTCTCCTTTTTTAAGGGAATAAAGTCGGACTGATTTGATATGGACCTAAAAGATATAGCATGGAATCGACCATGGTACTACTGAATTAACCTATAGATGTTCATTTTAAATCATTTAGAGAAAGTGACGAAATTAGAAAAGAAAAACTTGTTTTACTATGGCGTATATCAAGTGTACATGTTTAATATTACAAGACATGCACTTTCATTATAATACCTTACTGAATTCTCTGCCCGTATTTCTTAAAATCATATGAAACAAAATGAATTGAGTAGCCCAGTTGCTGATTAAGTTGGCGGCACAGATCGTGACCTCTTGTGACCCATCTTTTAACAGCTCTCTTTACCTTTACATTCTGTGCAGTCCCCGCGCTACTCACTCCGACAGTGAAACGAATAACGAATACGTGCTTTTAAGAACGTAATGCTTAACAGGAAGTTGAACAACTTCTTTGACATCGTAGTATCGTCCTGCGTGCGAAATAGATAGGTGTGCATTTACCTTGGAACGTAAAGGTCTAAAACCGTCGCTTGTGAAATGTCAGCGGACATTAAAGGTAGCCTTTTTAAGACTCGGGTGGCGGGACACTAAAATAAGACCTCCGGCGAATGCCTCGTCACCGTTCAATAAAAGCGAGCAACAAATGTGGCCACGCTCTTAATGCGCCGCCTTCTGCAGAAGAAGCAGAACTGTTACCGCGTCCTCTCACTAGCTACATGGGCTACGTGACAAATAACAGACAGGAAAGTAAATCAACAGCATGACATACGGGAGACATAAGATATCTAATTAGAAAGGACAGGCTTTTTTGGGTTGCAAGATTAAGAAAAGGCAAACCTACGTTTCTAGCATTTGTAGACTTAGAGAAAGCTTTTGACAACGTTAATTGGAATACTCTCTTTCAAATTCTGAAGGTGGCAGGGGTAAAATACAGGGAGCGGAAGGCTATTTACAATTTGTACAGAAACCAGATGGCAGTTATAAGAGTCGAGGGGCATGAAAGGGAAGCAGTGGTTGGGAAAGGAGTGAGACAGGGTTGTAGCCTCTCCCCGATGTTATTCAATCTGTATATTGAGCCAGCAGTAAAGGAAACAAAAGAAAAATTCGGAGTAGATATTAAAATTCATGGAGAAGAAGTAAAAACTTTGAGGTTCGCCGATGACATTGTAATTCTGTCGGAGACAGTTAAGGACTTGGAAGAGCAGTTGAACGGAATGGACAGTGTCTTGAAAGGAGGATATAAGATGAACATCAACAAAAGCAAAACAAGGATAATGGAATGTAGTTGAATTAAATTGGGTGATGCTGAGGGTAGATTAGGAAATGAGATGCTTAAAGTAGTAAATGAGTTTTGCTATTTGGGGAGTAAAATAACTGATGATGGTCGAAGTAGAGAGGATATAAAATGTAGACTGGCAATGGCAAGGAAATCGTTTCTGAAGAAGAGAAATTTGTTAACATCGAGTATAGATTTAAGTGTCAGGATGTCGTTTCTGAAAGTATTTGTATGGAGTGTAGCCATGTATGGAAGTGAAACATGGACGATAAGCAGTTTGGACAAGAAGAGAATTGAAGCTTTCGAAATGTGGTGCTACAGAAGAATGCTGAAGATAAGGTGGGTAGATCACGTAACTAATGAGGAGGTATTGAATAGGATTGGGGAGAAGAGAAGTTTGTGGCACAACTTGACTAGAAGAAGGGATCGGTTGGTAGGACATGTTTTGAGGCATCAAGGGATCACAAATTTAGCATTGGAGGGCAGCGTGGAGGGTAAAAATCGTAGAGGGAGACCAAGAGATGAATACACTAAGCAGATTCAGAAGGATGTAGGTTGCAGTAGGTACTGGGAGATGAAGAAGCTTGCACAGGATAGAGTAGCATGGAGAGCTGCATCAAACCAGTCTCAGGACTGAAGACCACAACAACAACAACAATATCAACAATGATCTCATTGTTTCTCCTACTTAATTTAATGATGCGCTGTATGTTCTAAGACATACTGTATGGTAAAAAGCAAGATGAACGAGGAAGAACAAGAAATAGTGCTCGATATCCTAAAAAATTTGTAACAGTTTCTAGAGATTAACCAGACACTTGGTAATTGTTCTAAAATGACTGAAAAACACACCGGCTTAAACCAAAACCTGCAGGGAAGCATTCCTAACAGTTAATTTAGTTATTGTACTAGCTTCTTGCGCCATTAACAGAATATGTTTGTTATTTCTCATGTGTTTCCGTTTATTGGTAGAATTTCAATATCCATCTTCGGTGCTGCGAGACAGCATATTTAAGTGTAACTTATCAGCAAGGGAAAGATTAATTAAGCTTGGTTTCTTCTTAATACGATCCTTCTCTGTAACACGTGATTCAGGTTTATCAGTCCTTCTCTTTTCAACCACCTACTCATGTTACCGATGAGACTGTGAACGACAGTGCCTGTCGGTGGATGTTTCTTCGGGACGAACATTTATGTTGGTGCGTTCTTGCAGTTTTTCTATGTTCCAGAGTTTTATATTTGTATTGTGAGACATATATTTGGTTTTTCAATCACACAACGTTTATGCACACGATATACATCTCTCCTCTAGTGCAATTTTCAAAAAGAAGTAAATAATGATACTTATAACCCCCCCCCCCCCAAAAAAAAAAATCCCGTTATCTACGTCACTGAGTAAATGGAGTGTACGACAATCGGACGAGTGAAAGGGGCCGTTACGTTTGACACGCAGGCGGTCTTTAAACTGAGCTGCACGCATAATCTGCACGCTGTAACTATGTTTATAGGGAACCATTTCTTTACCATTTCTTTGCCATAGTTTACTTGTTCATTCGTCCAGATTATTCATGTAAGTCAGTTTCCTTCCATTATTGACGGTGCGAATATTTCAACTATTAATCAATTTACCCAGAATTGTTCAAAACAACTTCCTACATTCAGCTTTTACTCACGCTCACATAAGACATTAGTTTTCCATGTGCTACCAAGACTGCCGTCAACGTAACACTCTACCATCTTCGATCAGCACAAAACTCACAATTCTATACACTTCATGCATTACGAAATTACTTTCCATGAATATTCAATCACGAATAAATTTCAGATACTTTTCGTTATCACTTTCACACTCAATCCTTCAATACTAAACTCCTTTCTGCGAATCTGGGCCTCAGGCCGACCCCCGTCCTTGACCACCAGCTGCCGACTGACTCTCTCCAACGTATCCAAAGTGAGCAGTCTACCTGGGATTTCTTGCCCATTGTCCCGTAACCCTAACTTCCAGAAACTCCTAGCTCATCAGCGGTACCGAAGTCACAGAAATGAGCTGATCTTTAGTAAGGAAATTGCTCGTGGTACACATACATCCTGTTCGTGCAGAATCTTATTAAAGACCATAAAACATAAAAACAGTTTAACGTTAATTAGATGTAAATATCCGGAACTGAAAGTCATTAAGATTTACATCTGGCATTCTATTTTCTCGCTTCTGGCATAGAAAAAGATGAAACTTGTAAGGAAAATAGTGTGAAATGATCTGAGTGTGATCGGTCGGTTTAATGTCTTGCTGAACGGACATGTCCCCCTCGAGGTGTAGCAGGACACAAGCTTCTACCGGGTCAGGACGACGATAGCACACGTTGCCGGGGTCATTATTCATGTGACGTCAATATTACTCAATCGAGGACACCACGACAAGCTTGAGCTGTTCTTTGATCCAAAGGGAAGTCAGTAGACTGTCGACTGTACCATCAAGTGCCACCAACAGAAGTCTGCGTTATTTTTTCCCACTAATAGGGCACCCAATGGCAGTTTACCTACGCCCGAAGAATAAGTGGACTACAGAGAGTAAGTTACACATTATTGTAGCAGGCTAAGTAACCTTTATTCAGTGCTGCAATAGACTTCACGTTAACGACGCTACATGATTTTGTTTTTCAACGTAGTCTCCGAGACTCTGTAGACAGCAGCCAGAACATTCTACTAACTTTTCAATTCCTTCACGATAGAAATCCGCTCCTTGGTCGTGAGGCTATTGGAGAACCGCTGTATGAACATCCTCATCATTGGAAAATCTCTCACTCACCCTCTCCTCCCCCCTCCCTCCCCCCCCCCCCCCCAAATGCTCCTTCAGCTTCGCGAAAAGATGGGAAGCGCATGGTGGAAGATCCTGACTTCCCTATCAGCACCCCACACATCTGTGCTGCCATTGTCAAATTGTTAGCTAGCACCATTTGACTACAGCTAGACGTGATACTGGATTTGGTCAATATAAGGGCAGAATTTCATGGTGCAGCTGTGTGAAATTTAGAGATATTGTCCTCAAGAATATTGCCATACCACGTATGTACAGATTTGGGGTATGTTTCCAGCAGTAGCAAAATGTGATGCACCTGTTGTCGGTACCATAGCAGAACTGTGCCTGCAGGAAACCCAGAACGTGTACTCTCTTCTGACATTGTGCCATGATTTTACGGAGTGTCCGTCTCGGTAGTTCAGGGTCGGGCTGCTATGCTGCGGACCCAGGTTCGATTCCCGGTACTGCTAGTGATTCTTACTCGGTGGGAGGATTGAAATGGGGTGCACTCAGACTCGTGATACCAGTTAGGAAGTAATTGACCGAGTAGTAGCGGCTTCACGGTCTAAAAGCCGACAACGGACGGGAGAACGGTGTGCTGACCCCATACCTCTCCATACCGCATCCGAATGAGGCCACTGGCAGATGATGACACTGTGGTCGGTCGGTCGGTCCCAATTTTTCCCGTTTGGCTTAGAACGCGGGACTTGCTTGCTGTGTCCAGTGATAGACGAGTCCTAAAATCTCTAGTATTGCCCTATATGTTATAAAATAATGAAATTCAAAATACAGTTTATTTTAAAAGGCATTATCTTATTATCGTATGTTATAATGACCATCTGATACGTTAACTTCTTCACAATAACTTTATTTTATTATTTGACTTGACTTTAAGCCCAAAACTACAATAGCTGAATTCAAATAAAGCTACTGGAAATGGCGGAGCTATCATTCAAAAAGAAATAAAAATATTGCGAGACTGTGAAACGAGTTCAGACGCACTTCTGTAGTGCAGGGATATGGGTTATGGAGATTTCAAACCTAGCCAGTGAGAACACACTGCGTCGAAGCAATATGGTGTGACCAGGCCTTGGTAAAGCAAGACCTGAACTTCGATTCTTTGATAGGAAGGGTGTTTGTAAACTGAATGAGATTTCTAAAAGAGAGTCATTAAAAATATACATTGTAAAATACTCCAAGAGATAAAATGCATATCAGAGCGAAATAGTACAGGGTAACGAACGTATACAACGGGAGATATCACGAATCGTCAAAAGCCTATTTGACTGGAGGACTAATGTAACAGAAATGAAAAAGCTGAAGCGGTAAACCTTGCAATAAATATGTCTAGTATCTCGGGAAAACTTCTGAAGAAAATGAAGCGAGCAGCAGAAGACAGAAGAACATGTAGAATATCTGTGTAATAACCTGGCTACAGGCATAACAAATGGTTCAAATGGCTCTGAGCACTATGGGACTTAACATCTATGGTCATCAGTCCCCTAGAACTTAGAACTACTTAAACCTAACTAACTTAAGGACAGCACACAACACCCAGTCATCACGAAAGGCATAACATATAATAATAATAATAATAGTAATAATAATAAAATTCCAGAAAATACATGAACAGGATTACGTGATATGACCTACAAGTATTGTTTAACCCTCTGCGTATGACTCTCGAATGACACATGCGTTTGGGAGGGCTACAATAGGGAAATAAATTTCGAAGCATTATGATAGAAACAGAAAAGGAAATAAAGGAAGATGTGATGGCAGATACAATACTGCGAACAGTATTTGACACAGCACGGAAAGACCCAACTAGAATTAAGTCCCCTGGATCCTCAGAATTATTGAGATCCTTGGGAGAGCCAACCATGACAAAACCATTCCACTTTCTGTGCATCATATAAGAGACGAGCGAAATAGCCCCACATTCCGAGAAGAATGCAATAATTCCTATTCAAAAAGTAAGACTTCTGGCGACAGGTGTAATATCACAAAACTGTCATTTCAAGAAGCCATAGTTACAAAATCCTGCCACGAAGTATTTACAGAACAATGGAAGACGACCTCGGGAAAAATTAGTTTGGGTACCTGATAAATGTAGAAACACGCGAGAAAATACTGACCCTACGAATTATATTGGAACTCAGGTTGAAGAAAGGAATAAATACGTTTACATCATTAGCAGATATAGAGAAAGTCTTGATAATGCTGCCTGAAATGGATTCTTTGAAATTCTCAGTGCAGCAGGAATAAAATACACAGAGTGAAAAACTATTTAGAATTTCCAGCAGTTATAAAAGACGAGGAATGTGAAAGATAAACAGTACTTGACAAGTGAATGAGACAATTTTTTTAGTCTGTTTCCGATGATATTCAATCTGTACAGTGAGCAAGTAGTAAAAGAAACCAAGGAAATATTTTGAAAGAGTATTTAAGTAGAGCGAAAAGAAATAAAAAGATCTTCGACGTTTGTCGATTACACTGTAAGAACAGCTGAATGGAATGCATAGTGTTTCGAAAAGAGGTTATAAGATAAACAAGATGCAAAGGTAAAACATGGGAAATGGAATGCAGTCGAATTAAATTGGGCAATACTGAGAAAATTAGATTAAGAAATGAGGCACTAAAAGGAGGAAATGAGTTATTTGGGCAGCAAAAAAGCTGATGATCGCAGAAGTAGAGAAGATGTGAAACTCAGAAGAAGCAAGAAAAGTATTTCCGGGAAAGAGGAATTCCTTAAAGTTTGTTTTACACTGACGGAAAAAAATCGCAACACCAAAATATAAGTAATGTAGAGTAAAGAAATTTCGGGAATAAATTTGTGTAGGTAACATATTTAAGTGATTAACATTGCAAAACCGCAGGTTAATGTAAGCTCGAGATAAGCCATTGCAAATGTGAAAATGCTGGTACATTAATAACTGGTGTGACCGCCAGAATGTTGAACGAAAGCGTGCAAACATGCATGCGTTGTGTTGTACAGGTACCGGATGTCAGTTTGTGGGATGGATTTTCATGCTTGTTGCACTTGGTCGGTCAATTCAGAAATGGTTCAAATGGCTCTAAGCACTATGGGACTTAACATATGAGGCCATCAGTTCCCTAGACTTAAAACTACTTAAATCTAACTAACCCAAGGACATCACACACATCCATGCCCGAGGCAGGACTCAAACCTGCAACCGTAGCAGCAGCGCGGTTCCGGACTGAAGCACCTAGAACCGCTTGGTCACATCGGCCGGTGGTCAATTCAGGATCGGATAATATTGTTTATAAATGACGCTGGAATTTTCGTCCGATGATGTCTGACACGAGCTCCACTGGAGTCAGATCTGATGATCGAACAGGCCAAGGTTACATGTCGACATTCTGAAGAGTTTGTCGGGCTACAACAGCCGCATGTAGGCGAGTGTTCTCCTGACGGAAAACGCGTTCTGAAATGCTGTTCATGAATGGAATGGTTTGATTGAGTAACTGATGACGTACTAAATTAAACTGCAAGGAAAGGAAATTTATGGCAGAACTTCACTGGGAGTAGGCAGCGGTTGACAAAACACCTAGACGCACCAGGGAATCGTCAGTTTGGTAATGGACAGAAATGTGAAACATGGGAGAGAAGTGTAAAAGTTACTGCGAAAGATCAAGGCACGAATACA
Source organism: Schistocerca serialis cubense (assembly GCF_023864345.2). Taxonomy (NCBI): domain Eukaryota; kingdom Metazoa; phylum Arthropoda; class Insecta; order Orthoptera; family Acrididae; genus Schistocerca; species Schistocerca serialis. The sequence continues at coordinate 915,665,614 of NC_064638.1, forward strand.
GGAATCAGGTTCAAATTATTCGAAGACGGAGGTGTTTGAACGAGACATCCTAGCTTTTAGAGCAGCATCGAGCCAGTCTTCGGAGTGAAGGTCACAACAGCAACAAGATGCAACAAACAGGAATGCGTAGTACAGAGATGTTAAGCGGTTTACTCACATTTCATCCACGAATGGAACGGGAAGATATCTTATTACGTATTGCAATAAAAAATATTTTCTTAGGACGTGGAAATCAGTTGCTGAGAATAAACACAGGAGCGCTATAGAACTGAACATTGCATGTCTGACTGTAGTGAAGAGATGAGGGTAAATGTAGGGTAACCAAGATGTGTGCATTCTAAATTACGGCAACGCCGGATGGTGCAGCAGACGAGCCGAAACGGCAGGCGGTGACCTCTGCGACTGGGGCTTGGGACAGCACGTGCGGCCCAGCTGGGCCTGCTGCCAGTCGACCGGTCGATCCTGCCATCGACCCGACCGCCCAACCGGGACCATTTGCGTCACTCGCTGTATAGCGGCCGCCTCTGCCGAAATTTGTACTCCAGTCGCAAGCCTATATCTGTGCGCCGGAAACCACACTAGAGTGTTGCCTGGGATTACAATATCGACGAGTCTCTTTTCTTTCCCTTACATTATCTGACAATGAGATTGCCAAAACTGAATATATGAACTGTATGTCGTTTCCTCCTACACCAACGTCAGATACAGAACTGTGTAACACGCTGTTGAATAACAACGTAGTGTATTTGTGTGGAGCTAGTTCACTGTATGGGAATTTGTTGTTTTTTATTTTTTTATTTTTTTTTTTTTTTAAATCAGGAGAAAAGAAATGGCCAAATGGTCACAATACATTTTGGTTAGATACAAGGGCGTATAGTGCTGGAGCACTTTAATGTAAAACGTACAGATTTTACAAATGGTAAAAGCTGACTTGTGACACAGATGAATCATGGAGAGTGAGGACAAAAAGAACGCATTAAAGCTGTGAAGAAAAAAATAAAATAAAAACGTGGCAAGATATTTCTGTCAAAGCGCAGTCACAATCTCATGCATCAAGTTGAATTTTTCTGCATATTTCTGATGACGCAACAACATGCAATTTCTCAATATCTTCTGAATAACTGTGAAGAACAAATGAATGTTCGCTGTGCCTACTACTGTCCTTAATGACAGATTAAACGTACGAGAGAAACGGTGAAATATATAAGAGAAGAAAACTAAAAAAGTAATCAATAAAATGCTAGTGGTACGTCAAAGTTGAATCTTTCGAATAACTTCCGTTAAAAGAAATGTCACACAAAGTATACACTGGTTACTCTTATTTATTCGTGTCATTTTACTTTGGATGTGTACCAACAATGCTTTCATTTATGGCTTTTTTTGAAAAAGCTTCTTTTCACGGCTCTTCGGCGCAGGTTATTTACATAGGCAACTATTTCCTTTCTACTCAACGCAATTTTTTTTCTTTTTTTGCGGTTTATACTTGTACAAAAGGACCATTACCTTCAAAGTAATAAGTACTCAGTTAAATTTTCGTATTCATAAGTAAGCCATAATATTTAGTGAATCACAGTTCACCACTTTCTTGTATTGCTTCATAGTTCCATTGGCGTGTTCGTAAACTGTCTTTAGCAATTCGCACAGAGCAAATTGCGTATTTAAAAAGCAGCAGAAAAATGCTCCCACCGGATCACAACAAAGGCGAATATGCTCCCGTTTTGACTCTGACTGAAAAGTGGGGTATCAGATGTCTAATTCTACCATTCTCAGTAGCTACAAGAAAGTGCAGCCTACGTCTGACTCCCATGAGCTCCCCTAACAGTCACTCTCTCAGACCCACTGGTCCATCGCTGTAAGGCGCTCTCACTTGCCCACTCTCACTCACTCATTCAACCCAACTCACTGTCATTATTTCTTGGTGCCTCTGTATCTATCCCTTGTCTTACAGCCACAGTCTCATTTCTTCTGTCCTATTATTACTGTCTCCTTCTTGTTTCCTCTTTGTCCATTCCTTCGCTCTGCTGCTGCCTCTTCTCACTGTCACTATCTCTCTCTTCCCCGTTTTCATTGCCATAGACTCTGTCTTTCATCACCACTGACTCACCCACATCCACTTTCTCCTTCTCTTTATTCGCCTCCCACTAGCACTGCGTCCTTCACTCTTTTCCCAGTACTGTTCTGTCAAATGTGTTACACTGTTACTGCGTCTCTCTCTTTCTCTCAAATCGTCGCTTACTTTTCCGTCTTTTTCCCCCTGCCACTTCTCCTCTCTCAGCATAAAAAAAGTGCACGCCAAGATTTTTAAAGGTGCTGAGGAGGACAGAACGAGGCACCTGGTACCCCACTTTTCTGTCAGTCTTTTAATAAACAGGAGCATATTCGCCTTTTTATGCTCCGATAGGAGTATTTTCACGCTGGTTTCGTTGTTTACCCAAGTGATAAGATCTTTAAGGGTCAGTAACATTTTGATAATTTACTTAGATGAAACTGAAATAACGCAAAACTATTTCATTTTACAACTCATACCGGATTTTATGTGAATAAAAATTTTGCTTATGCTTCAGCATTACAACAACATGGGGTTCCCAGAGCCCTTATGATGATAAAAGAGACAGTTTACAGCATATTTTTCCGTAATACGTCTGTTTCTAAACTACGTTTTCGCCTCACACTGGATTTTACGTGCGTACATAACGTGTACTAGCAGGGTATTTTTGAACCTTTGTATCTCGGAAGCGGATAAAGATAGCAATACGAGATCGAGACCTTAGGAACATGTCTTAATGATTACACCCATCTGCTGTGCATAGGCATCTTGGTATCTCGGCTCGATTTTGTTAGGTCAAAAACTATGTATTTGGGGTGTTTCTTGCTAAAGGATAAAGATTTTTTAAATCGGGATGCCGGCACTTTTAGATAAATCCCTAGATAATGTATCGTTAATAACTAAGCAACTTTCTGCTGTTATTAGTTAGATTTTGCCTTACACCGGATTTCGCGCGCATTGTGTACAAGTATGGCAACTTTGAAACTCTGTATCTCTGAAACGGATAAAATTATCAAGAAAATGTTCAGGGTTGTTTGAAACTGTGATCTTAGGACTGTGTGCTAACGTGCCTCAGCAATGCCTCTGCGACGTGGATGTCATCGCTGGCGGCGCAGTGTTCCTATTTACAAGACATTGAGGGCGATTGATACTGACCTCGCTGGAGAGTTTAATAAGCAACAATTGATGGGAAGTCCTAATGTGTTTCGTGGACTACGATTGCAGTTCACCTGTGATGTTCAAGCTGTTTTTGGAGGCAGTACATGGCTTACTTTGGCAGTTGTATGGGGCAACCACGCAGACTGTGGTGGCCTTGAAGCTTTTCCAGACGCTAACCCCTTGAGTTGGAAGACATGGAGTATGTTACTGATTTTGAAGTCAAGGAAACATTACGCAATTAAATTTTTTGGAGAAAATTAAAAACCAAGTACTCCTTTTTTGAATATGCCCATTGTTTTATAGGACAGATGTGGCCTCAAACAAGGGAGAGTGATAACCGTCGTAGGAACACGGAAAACAGTTTCACGGAGTCGAGCACACTGTACAGATGTTGCATTTTTACAGTTGTCACCGTACGAATGCTATCTGAACCAAACAGAATTGACCTGGAACCAAGTTAAGGTATTTGTGGCGAAAAAAAAAAACATACTGGAACTAATGCACGAAGCTTTGTGACATGTCACTGGCGAACGATGGCGAAATGCAGAACAGCACGTCATAAAAGAGGAGGAGGAGGAAATGGGGACATTTTGGTGGTTTGGGATTCTGTTGTTGATCGCTGAAATGTACCGCTTTCCTCAGAGTCCGATGTGGAGGAAGTTCAGAGATTACCAGACGACTGACTTGTAATACCTTCAGTGGCTTCTATATGTAACTACATGGTGAAATCACAGCAATGCGCCCCACATAGCTCATGCAGAAAAATTACCCTTGTTAAAGTCAGGAATTTTGATTACTCTAGCTTTTAATTACAGTACTGTGTTAACTAAGATCGAGAGCATGTTTTCCTTCAGATCACCTAAGAAGCGTATTGCCTGAGTTTTACCATTATTTCCTTCTATTCAAAAATTAAATGACATTCAAGGCTATATTATTCTCTGCTCATCGCTTTTTACGTCTTTACTACAACTGTTCACATCACTGCAGGTTAGTTGTACCAGGTGGCTGACCACTGCTTTCCAAATTAAATGCGCCAATAAGGCTGTTGTCCCGTGTTGTAGCTGAGTCGAAGTACGCGTAACGCTCAGCATAAAACTAATCCTCACTATCGTACTGGACTGTACATGAGACATATTGACTTCTGCTCCACGTGGAACGAAATCCAATGAGGTTCTAGCAAATGCGGAAGAATACATAGTGTAATGTTTACATGAGGTTTACTCTTATGATGAATGGAGTACAGTGAAGAATGTCTAGAATCGGGCGATGGTAATTTCATCAGTAACAGAAATAGACTAGTCTTACACATTGACTAATAACTGAAGAAGGGATGTCTGTAATTATGCTTGGATCGTGGACCTATTATACATAGATGTTAAAGCAGATGATGGGGAAGCCAGAATAGTGAAAACAACAGTTGTTTAAGATGAAAAAAGTAACGTCCGTCAACTTCTGCATCATTCGAGAGGAAATATAAATTCATTTGTGAAAGCGCCGGATGGGGGGAGGGGGTTGTAATGGCTCAGGAGCGGCTTTTCAAGTACGTTATTGATGGTTACAACGTCTGTGTTTATACAGTGTCTATATTTTCACGTTACATGCATGCATGCATATCTGAAGAAAAAGACACTGTTCTGACGATTACAGCTGTGGTAAATAGTACGAAATGGGTTCACATTTTGCGACTATGGATTGGCATCAGCTGTATGCGATACATGAAGATTTTTGCCGGACCGGAAGTCGAACCCGAATTTCCCACTTATCACTTGTATGCCCCTGTCTGAACGGCATTGTAACGTGAAAATACATGCATACATGTCTGCAGGGCATTGCAATGTGAAAATTCGGGCGCTTCAGGTTACAATGTCTTTGTTTGTATAGTGTCTGGATTTTCACATTACGATGTCCCTCAGACCTATACGCATCGTTCCTAGAGGCGTGCCCGGACAGCCGAAGTGGTTAAGGTGACTGCTCGCGGAAACGGGAAATCTAGGTTTGGGCCCCACTCCGGCACTAATTTTTCTGTTTCGCAAGTAGCTGAGGCCAATCTAGATAAGCAAAATGCGAATCCATTTCGTAATTTTCAAGTACTACCCCGCACCAAGTACTCTCCAGCACTCACACTCTTAGATATATGAAAAACATTCATCGCTTTATCTGCTCGGAGAGTTGAACGCTTCTCTTCACGTTTAGATGTCCATGATCTGAAAAGTTGCAACACCTTGCGCACTACCAGGAAACACAGCACTATTAGATAATGTAAGCACCGGAACATTCCTAAAAGACCGGGAAGTATCACAAACGCTTAGGCTCCTCAGAAAGGTGACTCACGACACAAAGGAACAGGGAGAGTGAACTTACGTCCCATACTGAGTGTGTCCGACTCGTACGAAAAGCTGTCCGAGCATGATTTCTGGACTTTTTCTGCACTTACGTAAGCAAATGTCAAGCTTGTTCCTCATAGTGAGCTGGCGAACACAACTCCAAAAAGCAGAAACGTGAGTACATACCGATCAATGTTTACACCATTCGTAGACATATGAGGTAAATGACGTACCGCCCTTATGGTTACTGACGTCTGTTACGGCATAAAGAGGATCCGGCTAGTGAATGAAAAGGAAAAGAATGTCAGACTGTAACTGTGCAGTTACTCATTATTTGCGACCTGTCACAAGTGGAACAAGCACTGACAACAACAAATGCAGATTAACGTGAACTGCATAAACAAGACAGCGTGTACAACTGCTAATGCTAAACGTTTTGTAAACAGAGTGAGTGCAGATGTGAGGCTGCAGCCGTGCAAGGCTTACAAACTGTGAACCACAGATCAATGGATGCAAGACGTGGTCTGATGAGTCAATTATTACTCTGTTCCTTACCAGCGGACATGTCTACTGGTGGAGAATATGAATGGAAGCAAGCAGTCTAGTTATAAGTATATTTATGCAAAACAAATCTGTGGTGTATGTATTCCTTAACCGGAAATGAAAGTGACAGAAGCGAAAGCTCCAGATGGCCAAGACTTTGGAATAAATTGCTTTTCTGGGGATGGTCGCGCAATACGTGAGCCCATATATCAGCATAATTTCAAGGCAGCGACAGGCGCAGCGGAAAGATTTCAGAACTATAATTTGAGGGTAGTGGGGCCGAGGTCCTACGTAATGACTTTTTTACTTATACTGTAAGTACACCGAAATAATGCTCAATGTATTGTCTTTATAAATATCTTGACAAAAGGCGTGAAAACGATAGACGAAAGAAGATTTGGGATTGAAAATAATTTCCGAGAAAGAATTTTATTTACAGTGTTCACGAGAATTCTGCAAATAACTTTCCAAGAATGGATAGTGTTTAATGCGCACAGGAGTTGGTGTTTGGCTAGTTTCATTTCGGGCTTCGAGCAGCCATCACCAACTGCACGCCAACAATATATATGGACCACGGCAATTCAGCCCGGAAGTTTTAATTAATGAAGACGCCGGCCGTGAAAACTTACATGCTATTATTAATGACTAATGAATAGGTTCCCCTGTTCTTACCATGACTATCACCCCAGGACATGTAAATCAACTGTAAAATAATAAAAGAATTAGATTTATATACGAAGTTCTTGTGTAAATCTTAATTAAAATCTTTTTCTGGGAATTTATTTGCAATCGCAATTTCATGCCAGGAATTAAAATGTTAATAAGTATTGTAAATGTTATTTCGGTTTATTTGCAATATAAGTAAAGTAAAAATTGAAAATAAAAGAAATAGAAGAAACCCGACCCCAAGACATTGAGATTACTGTTCTAAAGTCTTTCCGTTGCGTCGGGTATTGCCTGAAAACTACGCTAACATAAATGGCTCATACCTCCTCCGGTCCGCGTCGAAAACGCTATATTTTCTAAACGATTCGCTATCTGGAGCTCTCACTTCTGTGACTTCTTTTTTGGCCAGGGATTGAATATAATATAAATCTGGACGAAATCGGTGATAACGAGTAGTGACAGTCCCCTTGGGAGATCTATTTGAGGAGTATAAAAAGGACATTACTTTTCTTGCCCCATATTAGAATAATGTCTGAATACACTGGGAAATGATAAAAGGGCTATCACCACCTCCAGCGCCGTATAGCATCTTTCTAAGTAATGCTGTCGCAAAACCACCGTTTCGGATTTACATGCTTTTATCATAATGGGGATTCAGATTGCTTTGGATGCCAAAGCGCTGTATGAAGTACTTGTTGTGTAGTAGCTACCGTTCGTCACTCACACAGAATGTTGGCACAAACCAACGAAATCATTGGAAACAGATGTGCTACTACCAGCCAAACATATAGCAAATATACTTCTAATTTATAAGCTAAAACGACTAGAATTCTATTTCCGAAAACACCCATTTATTCAATGACACACAAATACTCAACTTCAAAAGATCATTGTATAGTATTCGTAGTCTGTAACAGCTCTGCTCTGAGTTTAAGTGCAATGGTGCATCATTCAGTCCTTAGGCACTGTTGAAGAGCGGCGGATCGTCTTCGGATGTAGACTGCGGCTGGAATCGAATCTGGCCTCTGCTGAAAACCTCTCTGGAACACTGGAGCACACTCTGCAGGAACTCTGCAGATTAAGCGGCGGAGCGTGGCTAATACTGTAGTGCTCAGTGATACTAAGCTCAGCACTACTTGTTCGCCGTGGTGTGTGAAGTGAAACATTGTTCAGTCAAGTTAGCGACTTCGGCTGCTAGAATTGATGGCGGGCTCGCTTCGCCTGGCCGTGTAGGCTGACCCATTCACCCTCTGTTGCTGGACGGAAGTGTAACTTGCAGGGATTGGGATTTGCTGTCAACCCATGTTATTCCCTAATACTGCAATATCACTGTAGTGCACCCTTCTCTGGCGTAACGTGTTAAGTGATCCAAGCTTGTCATCAATAACCTTTTTGGTTGTCCGTCAGGTTCTTAGGCTACCAGCAAGCGCAAACTTTATGTAATTTCATTATGTCATGAACAAGGGGAAACTACAGCCGTAATTTTTCCCGAGGGCATGCAGCTTTACTGTATGATTAAATGATGATGGCGTCCTCTTGGGTAAAATATTCCGGAGGTAAAATAGTCCCCCATTCGGATCTCCGGGCGGGGACTACTCAAGAGGATGTCATTATCAGGAGAAAGAAAACTGGCGTTCTACGGATCGGAGCGTGGAATGTCAGATCCCTTAATCGGGCAGGTAGGTTAGAAAATTTAAAAAGGGAAATGGATAGGTTAAAGTTAGATATAGTGGGAATTAGTGAAGTTCGGTGGCAGGAGGAACAAGACTTCTGGTCAGGTGACTACAGGGTTATAAACACAAAATCAAATAGGGGTAATGCAGGAGTAGGTTTAATAATGAATAGGAAAATAGGAATGCGGGTAAGCTACTACAAACAGCATAGTGAACGCATTATTGTGGCCAAGATAGATACGAAGCCCACGCCTACTACAGTAGTACAAGTTTATATGCCAACTAGCTCTGCAGATGACGAAGAAATTGAAGAAATGTATGATGAAATAAAAGAAATTATTCAGATTGTGAAGGGAGATGAAAATTTAATAGTCATGGGTGACTGGAATTCGAGAGTAGGAAAAGGGAGAGAAGGAAACATAGTAGGTGAATATGGATTGGGGGACAGAAATGAAAGAGGAAGCCGCCTGGTAGAATTTTGCACAGAGCACAACATAATCATAACTAACACTTGGTTTAAGAATCATGAAAGAAGGTTGTATACATGGAAGAACCCTGGAGATACTAAAAGGTATCAGATAGATTATATAATGGTAAGACAGAGATTTAGGAACCAGGTTTTAAATTGTAAGACATTTCCAGGGGCAGATGTGGACTCTGACCACAATCTATTGGTTATGAACTGCAGATTAAAATTGAAGAAACTGCAAAAAGGTGGGAATTTAAGGAGATGGGACCTGGATAAACTAAAAGAACCAGAGGTTGTACAGAGATTCAGGGAGAGCATAAGGGAGCAATTGACAGGAATGGGGGAAATAAATACAGTAGAAGAAGAATGGGTAGCTTTGAGGGATGAAGTAGTGAAGGCAGCAGAGGATCAAGTAGGTAAAAAGACGAGGGCTAGTAGAAATCCTTGGGTAACAGAAGAAATATTGAATTTAATTGATGAAAGGAGAAAATATGAAAATGCAGTAAGTGAAACAGGCAAAAAGGAATACAAACGTCTCAAAAATGAGATCGACAGGAAGTGCAAAATGGCTAAGCAGGGATGGCTAGAGGACAAATGTAAGGATGTAGAGGCCTATCTCACTAGGGGTAAGATAGATACCGCCTACAGGAAAATTAAAGAGACCTTTGGAGATAAGAGAACGACTTGTATGAATATCAAGAGCTCAGATGGAAACCCAGTTCTAAGCAAAGAAGGGAAAGCAGAAAGGTGGAAGGAGTATATAGAGGGTCTATACAAGGGCGATGTACTTGAGGACAATATTATGGAAATGGAAGAGGATGTAGATGAAGATGAAATGGGAGATACTGCGCGAAGAGTTTGACAGAGCACTGAAAGACCTGAGTCGAAAGAAGGCCCCCGGAGTAGACAATATTCCATTGGAACTACTGACGGCCGTGGGAGAGCCAGTCCTGACAAAACTCTACCATCTGGTGAGCAAGATGTATGAAACAGGCGAAATACCCTCAGACTTCAAGAAGAACATAATAATTCCAATCCCAAAGAAAGCAGGTGTTGACAGATGTGAAAATTACCGAACTATCAGCTTAATAAGTCACAGCTGCAAAATACTAACACGAATTCTTTACAGACGAATGGAAAAACTAGTAGAAGCCAACCTCGGGGAAGATCAGTTTGGATTCCGTAGAAACACTGGAACACGTGAGGCAATACTGACCTTACGACTTATCTTAGAAGAAAGATTAAGGAAAGGCAAACCTATGTTTCTAGCATTTGTAGACTTAGAGAAAGCTTTTGAAATGTTGACTGGAATACTCTCTTTCAAATTCTAAAGGTGGCAGGGGTAAATTACAGGGAGCGAAAGGCTATTTACAATTTGTACAGAAACCAGATGGCAGTTATAAGAGTCGAGGGACATGAAAGGGAAGCAGCGGTTGGGAAGGGAGTAAGACAGGGTTGTAGCCTCTCCCCGATGTTGTTCAATCTGTATATTGAGCAAGCAGTAAAGGAAACAAAAGAAAAATTCGGAGTAGGTATTAAATTCATGGAGAAGAAATAAAAACTTTGAGGTTCGCCGATGACATTGTAATTCTGTCAGAGACAGCAAAGGACTTGGAAGAGCAGTTGAATGCAATGGACAGTGTCTTGAAAGGAGGATATAAGATGAACATCAACAAAAGCAAAACAAGGATAATGGAATGTAGTCTAATTAAGTCGGGTGATGCTGAGGGAATTAGATTAGGAAATGAGGCACTTAAAGTAGTAAAGGAGTTTTGCTATTTGGGGAGCAAAATAACTGATGATGGTCGAAGTAGAGAGGATATAAAATGTAGGCTGGCAATGGCAAGGAAAGCGTTTCTGAAGAAGAGAAATTTGTTAACATCCAGTATTGATTTAAGTGTCAGGAAGTCGTTTCTGAAAGTATTCGTATGGAGTGTAGCCATGTATGGAAGTGAAACATGGACGATAAATAGTTTGGAGAAGAAGAGAATAGAAGCTTTCGAAATGTGGTGCTACAGAAGAATGCTGAAGATTAGATGGGTAGATCACATAACTAATGAGGAAGTATTGAATAGGATTGGGGAGAAGAGAAGTTTGTGGCACAACTTGACCAGAAGAAGGGATCGGTTGGTAGGACATGTTCTGAGGCATCAAGGGATCACCAATTTAGTATTGGAGGGCAGCGTGGAGGGTAAAAATCGTAGAGGGAGACCAAGAGATGAATACACTAAGCAGGTTCAGAAGGATGTAGGTTGCAGTAGGTACTGGGAGATGAAAAAGCTTGCACAGGATAGAGTAGCATGGAGAGCTGCATCAAACCAGTCTCAGGACTGAAGACCACAACAACAACAACATGAACATTATCGTACAACGCGCCACAGAAAGTGATGGACTGTTGCAATAAGGTCTGTAACATCATTATTGGACACAAGTCAGTTATTGAAATCCACTTTTTTTAGCTTATGCTATTAAGAATTCGGATAAATTATGGGGTGTACGCTCATGGTCGAACTTGCAACCGATCAGTCTCTAACACACATTTACTGTTAGTTGCCAAAAGTCAGGGGAAGACACTATGCGCGATATTCATCGTCTGCTACCGAGGCGTATGCGGTGCTTTAGACTTTCTACAATCCTGGTGGAAATGGGATTCCCCACGTTCTAATCGACGGCTTTCTTACAGAAAACAGTTCATCGGCTCACATGATTTAACAGAGGTGATGAGACATCCTGTGGCGAAACACCTGTGTTCGTTTTGTATGGCGGTTACATGTGTGTTAACATTGTTTCTACGATTTTAAAGATCCACTTTTGAGTCTAAAACCTGAATTCTCATCTGATGACCCATACGTTTTGCCCCTATTATAGTTCCACAATGCTTAACTCATCACGTTCTGCCATGTTCACCCCCCCCCCCTCCGCCCCCCCCCCCCAATTGTGTTACAGACTGCTCTCAGATGTTATGTCTACACTAACGCAATACGAAGCACCTAGTCACAAAATTCGGAAGCCATACCTGGCATATTTTCAAATGGGCCAAACCTTGTTGTGATTTTTGGCTTCTCGCTGAATGATAAAGTATGTACGCCTTAGAAAAAACGTAGGGTCCTATCAACGTTGCCGTCTGCTATACGTAGTGATTCTGTAATGATGTTACAAGCTTTCAAGGATTATATAGAAGGGTAAATGTATGAGTTTGAGGCAAGGGACACTGGTCCAGAAACGATCGAGTCAAAAGCTATAAACGAAAATCGTTCTGGTTCCTCTGACAGTGGAATACATATACCGGTAGTATTATTGTTAAGGTTATAGGGTAGGGAACTTACAAACCAAAACAAGAAAAAATGTTCAGTAAAAATAGGCTCTAAAATGCGTACCTGAAAAGCTATGAGCACTTGTTCATTTTCGATACAGTGACACATATCTCTTTTACGGCAAAGCTTGGTTTCCATATTTTTGGAGGAGGCAGCATGGCCGAAAACAAGAAAAACGAGTACAATATATAGAGCTCTAAAGTGAGTACCTTAGGGCTATGGCCATTAGTTAGTAGAAGAGGTATGTCCCACAGTATCTAAGATGAACAAGTGCCCATAGCTCTTAAAGCATGCATTTTAGAGCCCATGTTTTCTTGACGTTTTTTCTTGTTTTGGTCCGTACTGCCTCTGAAAGTTGTCTGCCCTGCAATCTTAGCAACAACAGTACCGGTACATGTATTTCACTGTCAGAGGTATCAGATCGACTTTCGCTCACAACTTCCGATTTTGTTACAGACCAGGGTCCCTTACCTGAAACTGATACGGGGAAAGATCGGAAAATAAAGCCCAATAATTTTACTACCAAAAAATTTAATAGCTAACAATACAAAGAAATTGACTTCAATGTTTTACATACTTCTTGCGTAGTCACCAATGATCTCAACGCATTTCTCTCATCGTAGTACCGATTTCAACGTGCCTTGTTCATAGAAGTCCGTTAGGGTGAAGTATAGCGATCTGCGGTCTGCTGATTTCATTTCAGCTTGTGTCGCAAAGCTTTGGTCGGCCAGGGCTTTCTTCGTGGGACCAGACAGATGAAAGTCTGACGGTGCAACGTCCGGACTGGATGTTGGACCACCTAAACTCAAATGTGGCGATTTTCTCACTGACAGGAGCAGCAGCATGGGGACGAACGTTCCCGTGAAGAAGTTTGACACTGTCGGCTTAAATCTGTGGTCTTTGTCACGAAGGGCACGACATAACTTAACCAGAATTGTGACGTAGGCTGCAGCATTCACCGTGGCCCAGTGATCAGCAGTGACAACAATAACACACCATGCATATCTCAGAACACGGTCACAAGCATTTTCTTAGAAGATTGAGTCACTCTGAATTTTTTAGTACTGGAACACCCTTATGTTTCCACTCCATAGTGGCTTGGTTGGTTTCGGGCGTGTAGTGGTACGACCTTGACTCGTAACAAGTGACGCTTCCTTTCAGAAAGTCATGCCCTTCTGCTGCGTAACGTATTGAGTGATCCAAGATTGTCATCGCTCGCTGGTCCTTGTGGTTGTCTGTCAGGCTGATAGGCACCTAGCGAGCACAAACTTTGCGTTATTTCATCGTGTTACGAGCAAAGTCGTACACCGCTCCACGGGTTATGATGAACTGCTGCAATAAGGTTCGCAGTTACAGTTCAAAATTGTTGCTTCAATGGATTCAACATCCTGTGTGGTTGCAGCTCTTACCGGCCACCCGAAGCATCGTACCACGCATGGTGCTATGAATTTCACTTGGTTTATGTCCTTTGATCCACTAAAATTGAACTACATTTCGCTGCTCTTCACAATTTGACGACAGGAACATGTGCGACATATTTGTTACGTAGTTCAGGCTTCTCTCACTAGAGCTACACATGAAAACAAAATACCCACTGTAATGCAATCTTAAAACCAAAACGCCGTGAAATGTCAATATTTCAGCTGCAATCCCTATGGAGACTTGTAAAATTTTCTCGTAGCTTGCAGAACAGACACTAGCCATTCCGGAGACTGGAAGCATACTGTAAGCATCGTAACTCGGCACTCTTTTTCGAATACTTGGGTGACATCGCGGAGTCACAGAGGAGTAATCCATTAGCCGGAGATGAATGCCCATTGTCTCGCCTCGCTAGTGGTGGTTGTGTGCAATGAAGGTAAGCAGAATGGCGGGAATTCCAGATGAGCGGCGGCACTTGCGGGAAGCGGAGCTATTGTCGGCTCGGCCTGGGCTGAGGAGGTTCTCGTGTAGCTGAGGGCCGCACTCTGTCTTGGGTCCCGCGCGGCGCTGTTGAAATATGCAGGAGAGGCGGCGGGCGCGCTCTCAGCCGGATTGCAGCGGCACGGCTTGATTCACGCGCCTTGCCACTTTAAATGCAGATGCGCCGTCCCCGGAGGCTGTTCCTGCCACCTCCTCGCTGACTTCTTAAGGCGCTCGCTTTTTCAACCGCACGAGATGCAATTATCCAAGTAGACATAGTACGCGCACTTTCTGACCCCGTGAATTCCGTTTACATCACAGCATTCATAGAAAAAAAACCTCTCTAATTTATCAGTATACGAGGGGCGCTCAGTAATAATGCAACATATTTTTTTTCTGAAAACAGTTTGGTTTTATTCAGGATTACAATACACCGTATTGTTCCCCCCTCTTTTAGCTACAAAACACTATTTTTCAGCATAATACTTGTTCAATGCGACGGCCTCACGCCACCTTACTGGGAGGGCCCGTATCCCCGCATGGTACCACTCTTCTGGTTGACGTCGGAGCCAACGTCTTGCTGCAATAGTCTCCCCACCATCCAAGTATTGATTCCTGTGGAGTGCATCCTTCCTTAGGCCAAACAGATGGAAGTTCTGGTTTTCGGCCAAAAGAAACTCAATGACAGCTCTCTGCTTCGAACGCACCTCCGTTACAGACGCCATTTTGAAGAGAACGTATATTGCCGCCATCTACCAGAACTTCATAATACTATAAGTCTGAAGCGGGAATATCGCACGATGTCCTACAGAAAGTTCAGCATTTTTTCAACTGAAACTGACCGAAAAAGGTGTTTTGTTACTTGTCGACTACCCCACGTATAAATCAGTATCGAGACACTGTACATCATACCACGAATTAAACTAATCATGTGTGCTCTCTGCGAATCCCCGTCTAGAAGAAGGCAGAGAATTTCCAGTTTTTTATATAAATGAAGAGATGTTTGTTGTATACGACTTCATGCACAATGGTAAGAAGAGGTGGGCTGCACAGTGATGTTACAACTCTCGCCATATGGGAGCTGGACAAGAGCAGAAGTGTTTAGCGAACAAGTAACACAACAAACAGGAAATTAATTGACTAGTATTTCTCCAAACGTACGTAGACTCATTACAAACGATGGAACAAAAAGTAGAGCTCTGCCCTCAGTGTCAACAAGGAAGAGCTTTCTTGTACTGTAGAACGAATGGTGTTGTTGGTGCCCTGACTAGGCGGCGCCTATCTAAACTCCCATGGTGAAGTGGCTCCAAGCTCGACTGGGCTAAGCGGCTGCCACTGGCCGTCCTGTACTGCAGCGGCAGAGGGCGCTCATATTACGGAGCCGCTGGAGGACTGGCTCAGCGGACGTGCTCCATTGGGTCTGCCGGATTCTGCACGACTGCTATCAGCGTTAGGCGGAAACACGCAATTCCATTACCAACTGAGATACACTGATAGCGTGGTATCGACACGTGATATCACAATGTTACACAATTACTCTGCTAGCCACTAAAACTGCTGCACTGAGGACGATAGCAAATAAAAGAAAAATATAAAAAAAATTACTCATTAGATAAGTATTTCCTTATAACATATTATAAACGAAGTTGGGAAAGATGGTACACTAATACAACTGTACTCAAAAGAACGGCTCTATTCACCGTAAGTACCAACCGTAGCCTAGTAATAAATAATTCCACGAGTAGCACACTGGGTTCGTATTCGGGAACATGACGTCTAAGACCTGCGTCTGCCCAATCTGATTTAGGTTTTTCACGATTTCCCAAACCGCTTCAGGCAAATTCTGGGATGATTCCTTTGAAAGGGCACGGTCGATTTCCTTCACCATCCTTTTCTAATCCGAGCCTGTGCTCCGTCTCTAATGACCTCGTTGTCGACAGGACGTTAAATACTAATCTCCTCCTCCTCTAATAATTTCCGAGACGCTTCAGCGTAAGTAAACGTGGTCTTTACACATTAATTATCACATTTTACATACGCATAATAAACATACTTTATGCACGCACAGAAATTTTTCTTTCGCCGAACCGGAGCTCGTTTCGTGGTCACTTTGATGTATTAATAAAAAACGATGTGCGTTTGTATGTTTCACACTTCTTCCTGGATCGATTTTAACGAAATTTAGAACACAAGCCATTTACTATCTGGAAAGAAGCACAATGTGGGTAAGAACCACCTATCTTCCGAAGGGGGGGGGGGGGGGGCGAGCTGTACACTCCCTTTCCCATATATATATTGCAGGAATTGAGTTAAACTGGCAAAATGTAGGAAAAATACAGTAATTATCTCACTGACGCGTACATGAATGAAATTCTGGAAACATCCTGTGCCTAAGCCATGTCTCCGCAATATCTTTTCTTTCAGGAGTGCTAGTTCTGCAAGGTTCGCAGGAGAGCTTCTGTAAAGTTTGGAAGGTAGGAGACGAGATACTGGCAGAAGTAAAGGTGTAAGGACGGGGCGTGAGTCCTGCTTGGGTAACTCAGGTGGTAGAGCACCTGCCCGCGTAAGCAAAGGTCCTGAGTTCGAGTCTCGGTCCAGCACACAGTTTTAATCTGCCAGGAAATTTCAAATATCATATGTGTCTGAATGAATTTTTCACTCTGCAGGAGAGTGTGCACTGATATGAAACTTCCTGACAGATTAAAACTGTACCGGATCGAGACTCGAAATCGGGACCTTTGACTTTCTCGGGTAGGTGATCTACCCACATACCCGCAAAAGGCAAAGATCCCAAGTTCGAGACTCGGTCCAGGACAAAACTTTAATCAAATGGTTCAAATGGCCCTGAGAACTATGGGACTTAACTTCTTAGGTCATCAGTCCCCTAGAACTTACAACTACTTAAACTTAACTAACCTAAGGACATCACACACATTCATGCCCACGTCAGGATTCGAACCTGCGACCGTAGTGAAACTTTAATCTGCCAGGACGTTTCACAAATGGTTCAAATGGCTCTAAGCACTATGGGACTTAACGTCTGAGGTCATCAGTCCCCTAAACTTACAACTACTTAAACCTAACCAATCTAAGCACATCACACACATCCATGCCCGAGGCAGAATTCGAACCTGCGACCGTAGCAGCCGCGTGGTTCCGGACTGAAGCGCCTAGAACCGCTCGGTCACAGCAGCCGGCGGACGTTTCACCAAGTGTGCCAGATTTTGCAGTTAAGAACCAATACAACTGTTGATATTTACGTTCGAAATTTAGTGTTGCAAATTCGACTGCACTGTACAATATGGCTAGCCGTTTCAATGTCTGGCTAGAAACTACGTTCAGCGTGATTCAGGAACAACGAAGTGGATGAAATAGTTTTCTGTTCCCATCGGGATGGTTGATTTCGGTGAGTCCTCACCATAGGGGTGCTTCATTTTGTTGAGTGTTACGGCGCCTGCGCGGGTCATAATACCTTATTACAACTCTTGTGGTCTGTATTACGACGGTAGCGGCGTAATGGCCAGCGCAAGAGTTAGTTGGTTGGATGGAAACACCCACCGAAATTAGTTATCCTGAAGTAGGGGTATGAGGCGGCCACCGAAATTAAGCATTCCGATGATTTGGTGATTCACTAAACCAACGCTGCAGGGAACAAAAATCTACCTTCCCATAAAAGTAACTTATTTGCCAGAAATGCCAATATCTATCTATATTATTTGTGCTGCGCAATCACATTTGCAACACTGAAGTATCGCTTGAACATTAGTATCAACCGTTGGAACACAAAGGTTTACGTCTACATCTTATATGAAATGTAGAACGAAATGCGCCGGTTCTTAACTGCAAAAGACAAATACGTGCAGAAGGGATTGATTATGATACAGCCAGTTGTAGCACTGACAGATGTCCCTTTAAGATGTTAACTTTTCACCCTGAACATTTTTTTTTTCGTACGATGCACTATTTTCGAGATATTTAGGTCTCTCAAGTTAACACAGACATCACATATATATAACTCATTATTTGTACGGAGATACAGTGGGAGTAAAGTACCGTTGCCATTCCTAAGGGGGGAGAGGGGGAGGGGGAGAATGAGAAGGAGTCGGATGTAAAAAACGTTAGAGAGCGACCAGTTGAAAGAAAATTGGAATGTGTAGAGATGATAGGAAACACAAACCTCATAACAAACGCCAAAAGTGTTTGTTCTATTTTCACACGTTAAAAGTTGAATCATAGTCCACGCATTTCTCATAATTCTTACCCAGGCAGAGTTACACGTTTCGTCAGAAAATGAAACTGTGGAGCCAAATTCACTACAGGTATAAAGGAATATATGTGACAAATACATGGGAAATACGTTGAATATATGTGAAAAAATATATATTTGTGAAATACGAGGGTATGCAGGAAGGCAATCCCTCCCAATTCCTAATGTGAAAACTCTTAAAGCTTTTTGAATAGCAAAAATATTATTAACTTTCTAAAACTTTATTCTTCAGGTGTATATATTTATTTCTCAACATAGACATACGGGCGACGAACATATTTCTCCCAACCAGAGACCACTTTCTCGAATTCGTTCTGTAAAATGTTGATACGGAGACACAATCTCACCTATCCTTTCACCACATCGTCACTATGAAAGTGAAGTCCTCGAAGGTAATCTTTAAGTTTTTGACTGAGCCAGAACCTCACCTCTGCTTGCACCGCTTCATCAAAGTTAAGTCCTCAAATGTGCTCTTTAGGCTTCGGAAAATTGGATGGTGCCAAGTGAGGACTGTATGGAGAGTGATCGACGACTGAACCCAAGGTTTCTGCAGGCTGCAGGTGTCGCAGCGCTTGTGGCTGGTCTGTATTGTCATGCTGAACGATAGGAAGCTCCATGTGTGAACGCTTAGAAACTTCGATTACAGCACGCTGATTCTCGTGCATCGACACAGTTACGTTACACACCGCCATGTTACACGCAACAATTCGGAGCCCTTTAGCGGCAAACGCTTGCAGGCTGCGTCAGCGAAGCAGAAAAGTCGACCGAGTAGTACGCATGACATATAATACAGCAACCGATATTGAGAATATAATAAAACATTTCAAGGCGTTGCTATTCAGCATGACCTCGTACATGTAACATTCGGGTGCGCGGGTGAGGCCACGGGCGAAAAGCTTGTAGAAGTATAATTGTCAGCAAGAAATGGCAATGCACGCACGAGCGGATAAGAAAACCGATATGTAGCATCGAAGTCAGTAAGGTAATAATAAAACAATGGAATCTACACGACTGAATGTCATCAAAATGAGCAGTTGGGTCATGCGATTAATCGTCCAGTTACTTCAACACCCGATCGCGAACTACTGGGGCACCGTAATGTAACTTTCACCGTTACCGAGATCGATGCGTTCAGAAACTCATTTCGGAACCTTCATGTACTATGCCATTCTTTTGAATCGTTAGTAAGCCGCCCGGGGTAGCCGTGCGGTCTCACGCGTCTTGTCACGATTCGCGCGGCTCCCCCCGTCGGAGGTTCGATTCCTCCCTCGGGCATGGGTGTGTGTGTTGTCCTTAGCGTAAGCTAGTTTAAGTTAGATTAAGTAGTGTGTAAGCCTAGGGACCGATGACCTCAGCAGTTTGGTTCCGTAGTCGTTACCAAAAATAAATAAATTCGTTAGCAGACCTCAAAAGTAGGGAGATTTGGTGTCTCCCGTAACGGACTACGCGGGACAGGTCATGACATCTCTAAAAATCTGGACGGTAGATCTGGCACCCTTAGGTACCCTGACGGTGGGGAATGATTTTGTCAGTGTGGAGTTGTCTTCGGTCGCGGTGCCGGCCGCATAGTTTCACGTGCTGCAGCTTTTGTCGGGAGCAAAGGAGGGAGTACTTGTGAGAAACGGCGCTGCGTTGTGTATCAGCCACTTAGGAGAGCGGCCGCAATAAAAGCCGCACCGCATTCTCTCTGCAGTCCGCGCCGCCGCACTTGGACCGCGCCTCACGTCCGCCGCCTCCGCCGCCTCCAGTTGAGAGCCCCTTTACGTCCTCGCCGAGTTCACACGAGAGCGCGCCGAAAAAGTACTCCGCCTGCACTCTTTTCCGCCCATCTGCGAAACCACAGGCGCGCTCTCTTCCCGTACCTGCTGTAAAGCTGCCTTTTTCCCACCCCTGCAGCGCCATTACCTGCAGTAGATAACGACAGAAAGCGCAACGGACGTCTCCTGTTTCGGTTTGAAATGCAGCACGTGCATTCCTACAAAATTCACGAAAGTCTCTTCTGCCTACTGCCATTCTACAGTGGTCTGTCTCACACGCTCCTCACTCAGGAGTCAGAAACTTCTCTCGGTTGTAGCAAAGGCGGCAGAGGGACAGAGATTATCGGGGAAATGCACTTCGTCCACTAAGGCTGCCGTCACAGTGGCACCGACATCGTCGCGTGACACCAACGAACGACGTCGGTCGAAGACGCGCGATCTTTTCAAACCAGTACCACAATACGTGCGCCGTCTCTGTATAACGGATCTCAACACCCTACGTAGAAACTTCAGAAGGCGGTCGACCTAGGCGCTGCTCCCACGCGCAAAACATGGATTTTGAGACACTTTTAAGTTCAGTACAAGAAGGATGGATGTTTTGGTGGCCTGAGGATAATAAATATCATTATAGACATATATCTCGGAATACGCGGCCTGAAGTCGCTGCTATATCACACACCACAAGATGAAAATTCTGGTTCACAAGATGTAACGCTTTTCCTGTATTTGACCAAATGCAAATACACTACTGGCCATTAAAATTGCTGCAACACGAAGATGACATGCTACAGATGCGAAATTTAACCGACCGGAAGAAGATTGTGTGATATGCAAATGATTAGCTTTTCAGAGCATTCACACAAGCTGACGGCACCTACAACGTGCTGACATGAACAAAGTTTCCAACCGATTTTTCATACACAATCAGCAGTTGACCGGCGTTGCCTGGTGAAACGTTGTTGTGATGCCTCGTGTAAGGAGGAGAAATAGGTACCATCACGTTTCCGACTTTGATAAAGGTCGGATTGCAGGCTATCACGATTGCGGTTTAACGTATCGCGACATTGGTGCTCGCGTTGGTCGAGATCCAATGACTGTTAGCAGAATATGGAATCCGCGGGTTCAGGAGGGTAATACGGAACGCCGTGCTGGATCCCAACGGCCTCGTATCCCTAGCAGTCGAGATGACAGGCATTCTTATCCGCATGGCTGTAACGGACCGTGCAGCCACGTCTCGATCCCTGAGACAACAACCATCTGCACGAACAGTTCGATGACGTTTGCAGCAGCAAAGGCTATCAGCTCGGAGATCATGGCTGCGTTTACCCTTGACGCTGCATCACAGACAGGAGCGCCTGCGATGGTGTACTCAACGACGAAACTGGGTGCATAAATGGCAAAACGTCATTTTTTACAGGTTCCGTTTACAGCATCATGATGGTCGCATCCGTGTTTGGTGACATCGTGGTGAACGCACATTGGAAGCGTGTATTCGTCATCGCCATACTGCCGTATCACCCGGCGTATTAGTATGGAGTACCATTGGTTACACGTCTGGTCACCTCTTGTTCGCATTGACGGCACTTTGAACAGTGTACGTTACATTTCAGATGTGTTACGACCCGTCGCTCTACCCGTCATTCGATCCCTGCGAAACCCTACATTTCAGCAGGATAATGCACGACCGCATGTTGCAGGTCCTGTACGGACCTTTCTGGATACAGAAAACGTTCGACTGCTGCCCTGGCCAGCACATTCTCCAGATCTCTCACCAATTGAAAACATCTGGTCAATGGTGGCCGACCAACTAGCTCATCACAATACGCCAGTCAGTACTCTCGATGAACTGTGGTATCGTGTTGAAGCTGCACGGGCAGCTGTACCTGTACACGGCATCCAAGCTCTGTTTGACTTAATGCCCAGGCGTATCAAGGCCGTTATTACGGCCAGAGGTGGTTGTTCTGGGTATTGATTTCTTAGGATCCATGCACTGAAATTGCGTGAAAATGTAATCACATGTCAGTTCTAGTATAATGTATTTGTCCAATGAATACCCGTTTATCATCTGCATTTCTTCTTGGTGTAGCAATTTTAATGGCCAGTAGTGTAGCTTTTCTCTACATTATGAAACGTAACTCAATATTTTTGTAATAAACGTTTTTCGTTCCATTGCCATTACAAATCTGCAACATTGTTTCTTTTTAGGGTTCCGTACCTCAGTGTGTAAAAACGGGACACTTATAAGATAGCTCTGTTGTCGGTCTATCTGCCTGAACTTGTCACGCAGCCAAAAGATGCGGCCAGTTATGTCACACATTTTGATACTCAAGAACTCACTGATCAAAACCCACAGGGTGCTTCCCGTTGACATAAGCTCAAGAAAGCTTCCCCGGTAAAAATAAAGAAAAAATTCGAAAATGGTTAATTTGTATTTACACCACACGAAAAAAATATTCTTTTTTTCATTTGTTATTTACTTCAAACTTAAAACTAAACTATTCTCGAAAGTGTTGGAATTCCCATGACATGTCTTGCGAGTATCAGTGTCATTAACAGGCCGAAATGTCGAGATTCTCGAGTCCTGGGATGAATGAACTTTCATTACACACAATTGTGTACGCGACCCGCAGAGCGAGAGTCCTACTCGCACCTGGACCCATGTTTAACTATGAAACATATGTTAACAAGACTATCTCGTCAGTTCATACGCACACCCCTATGTAATGCTGAAATGACCAATAGATACGAAGAGAGGCAAACCCACCTTTAAAAAAGGAAACGGGGAGTATTGTGTTGTCAGCAGAGAAGCGGCAACAGCAGAATGCGTCGGTCGGAGAGCTCAGTCACTTCTCTCGTGGGCCAGTTATTGGGTGTCACCTCAGTAACAAATCCATCAGGGACATTTCAATTATTCTATAACTTAGGCAGACACCATGTACCGACGGAGAGGGACCGTGGAGAATTGCGGAGAATGGTTATGAAAAATCGCATCAAATCAGCGGAAGGAGTCACTTATGGTTTACGTAGTACTACCAGCAGACCATCCAGTATAATGACTGTGAATAGGGAGTTATAAATCATATGGTACAATGGTCGATCAGCTACTCATAAGCCACTTATTTCTGTAGGCACTTGAGGTGGTGTAAATAGCTGAAGACGAGTGATTTGGACTGATGAACGATGCAATGTGCTGTGACAATTCTATGGAGAGGTTGGGTTCGGTGAAAGCCTGTAGACAGTTAAATACCATCATGTGTAGTGCCAGCAACTAAGTACAGAGGAAGCGGTGTTTCGGTATGGGGGCATTTTTGGTAGTTGTGTTGTGAGCGTTTAAGAAAATTCTAAATGTGAAAGTCTCTGCAATTCCATCTTTGTACAAGATCGTTGAGGGACTTCCGCTGTTCAGTACAGAAAGTAAAATTAAAAAACGCTTTCGGCGGTCTATATTTTAAATTCAATTTACACTGAGATGACAAAACTTACGCGATATGCACATACACAGATGGCGGCAGTATCGTGTACAGAAAGTATAAGAGGACAGTGCATTGGAGGAGCTATCATTTGTACTCAGCTGATTCATGTGAAAAGGTTTTCGACTTGATTATAGCGGCACGACGGGAATCGACGTACTTTGAACACGGAATGGAAGTTGGAGCTAAACTCGTGGGACATTCCATTTCGGAAATCATTAGGGAATTTAATAGTCAGAGACCCACAGGGTCAAAAGTGTGTCGAGAATACCGAATTTCAAGCATTACCTCTCACCACAGCAATGCAGTGGCCGACGGCCTTCACTTAACGACCGAGAGCAGCGGCATTTGCATAAAGACGCCAGTGATAACAGACGAGCAACACCGCGAGAAATAATATCAGTAATTAATGTAGGACGTACAACGAACGTATGCTCTAGAACATTGCGGCGAAATTTGGCGGTAATAAGCTATGGCAGCAGGCGGCTGACGCGAGTGCCTTTTCTAGAAGCACGGTATCACCTACAGCACCTCGCCTGGGCTCGTCACTAAATCGCCTGGACCCTAGATGACTGGAAAACCGTGTCCTGGTCAGGTGAGTCTCAGTTTCATTTGGTAAGAGCTGATGGTACGGTTCGAGTGTGGCGCAGACCCCAGGAAGCCATGGAGTCAAGTTTTCAACAAAGCATTGTGCAAGCTGGTGGTGACTTCATAATGGTGTGGGTTGTGTTTACATGGAATAGGGTTGGTCCTCTGTCCAAATGAACCGATCACTGACTGGCATTCCTTATGTTGGTTACTTGGAAACCATTTGAAGCCATTCGAGGACTTCATGTTCCCAAACAAGGATGGAATTTTTATGGACGATAATGCGCCGTGTCACCGAGCGATTGGTTTGAGGAACAATTAGAGTGAACGATTTGGCCACTCACATCGCTTGACATGAATACCATTGAACATTTGTGGGACATAATCGAAAGGTGAGTTCCTGCACAAAATTCTGCACCGGTAACACTTTCGCAATTATGGACAGCTGCAGAGGCAGCAGGGCTCAGTATGTCTTCAGGGGACGTACAACGACTTCTTGAGTCCTGCCACGTGGAGTTGCTCCACCACGCCGGACAGAAGGAGGTCTGACACGATGGTGGAAGGTGTCCTATGACTTTTGTCACCTCCCTGTGTTTATGTGACCAGTCTACGGATACCAGTTACTTAATGCTGGCCCTGTTTCCACTGAACATGAGGTTGGATTCCTTCTACTTGTTGGTCAGGAGGCCTGGAAACGGCGTTGTGCAAAACCGAAACTGGTCGCATAAATAAATTACATTCGACGTATAGACAGCTGAAAGTGTTTCTACTTTTACGTTTCTAAATGAGATAGGAAATGAAAACATTTTACAGGTTGGTGGACTCCATACAGTAGAGGAAAAGTTCGCAGACCACGAGTGTATGAGCATGACAGTGACCACAGAAGGAGTATCTATGAGGCAACGGCTTGTTGCCAATAATATTCCTGAAGCGGACTGGACTACGCAGAGTCCCTACCTGAGCCGAATGGAAACATTTGGGATGAGTTGAACATCTACTTCACTCCAGATTCTAGTTTCCAACATCACTAACTTCTCTAACTTCGGCTGCTGCTGGTGAATGTGCTCTATTCACCCACACGTACACATACCACATGTCCCCAGCAAAGGCGCTGCAGTCTGGAACCGCAAGACCGCTACGGTCGCAGGTTCGAATCCTGCCTCGGGCATGGATGTTTGTGATGTCCTTAGGTTAGTTAGGTTTAACTAGTTCTAAGTTCTAGGGGACTAATGACCTCAGCAGTTGAGTCCCATAGTGCTCAGAGCCATTTTTTTTTTTTTTTTTTTTGTCCCCAGCAGAGGGTAGGCTGTCATAAAGGCGGACGGGTGACACACCAGATATTAGCGTTCTTTCATAAGTGTCCGGGCACTTTTCAGTACACAGTGTACAGATAATTTAAAATTATTCGCTTAAAATTAACTGTGAGTATAGGCTGATGGAATCTGATGATTTGAGAAACTTCAGTTAAAAAATTATATTCTGCTCATTGTAACCAGTCTTAGTGAGAGATGTCCGCCCCGGTAGCTGAGTGGTTAGCGTGACAGACTGTCAATCCTAAGGGCCCGGGTTCGATTCCCGGCTGGGTCAGAGATTTTCTCCGCTCAGGGACTGGGTGTTGTGTTGTCCTAATCATCATCATTTCATCCCCATCGACGCGCAGGTCGCCGAAGTGGCGTCAAATCGAAAGACCTGCACCAGGCGAACGGTCTACCCGACGGGAGGCCCTAGCCACACGACATTTCATTTCAGTGAGAGATGCTATACCGAGTAGCACTGTGACAGAAACGGAGCAGATGTAGAACAACCTCGATTTTTTTTAAACATGATATTAAATAATATTAATAAAATATAATTATCGTATGGTAATAACTTGGGTCTTTTCCACTAAAATGTATTTTCTAAAGCTAGATTATTTCTAAATATCACCACGTATCATATAGAGAACGTGTCAAAACGTTTCTATCTAGCTGTTTCAGTAACTGAGAAAAGAGTGAATTGTGCTCGAGTATCCCTCGACACAGCTATAGCTTACTGAAAGCATTCGGTGTCGTTTAATAGAAAAGCTACAACGCATCCATCGCGACAAAAACCGACTAAGGATAGGGGACGCGCTGTGACCAAGTTGTTGGTTCAGGCCACCGAGCGGCATCAGGCAATGGCGACCGTTGTCGGTGCGTGTGACTGAAGCCTGGAGAGTATCTCGCTAAGCCATCGATTGACCGATTTTTGAGAACTGCTCGCTGTCTGGGAACCTTACCACGCAACATTAGTAGAAAACGAAGAGAAAACCTGTAGAAGAAAAGCACGTTTCATCACAGCTTGTTTGGCAATCATGAGAACGTAACGGAATTTTCAAGTACATAGAAATTTTAATTTTGACTTGGCAACACGTCGCTCATCCATGTTTTATCAGCTCGTAAATTGAATGATTTTGTATTCAGCTGGCACAAGATGTCTGTAATAACCTTAATGAAAATCTGAAGATGGTAACTTAGTTTTATCGAAACCGGTTATCTATAAGGTTTTTTTATAGCGATTTCAGATAAAAAGTTCTTCTTCTCCTAAGTAATAACGGAGAAGCTCATCGTCTTCCAGTAACAGACACCACAACGGAAGTGGCACAGAGAGTTATACTGCCAGCCGAAGTGGCCAAGCGATTCTAGGCGCTTCAGTCTGGAACCGCGCTACCGCTACGGTCGCAGGTTCGAATCCTGCCTTGGGCATGGATGTGTGTGATGTCCTTAGGTTAGTTACGCGTAAGTAGTTCTAAGTTCTAGGGGACTGATGACCTAAAATGTTAAGTCCCATAGTGCTCAGAGCCCTTTGAACCATTTTTAGAGTTATACTACCGAAGGTGTGGGAATACACAACCCAAGAAGAGGCAGTCAACGTATGGCAGAACCATCAGATGAATCCGAACTCATACGACAGTCTTTCCCGCGCACAATTCGCGAATCGAACAGTAAAGCGGAAAATGATTGTGGTATACAAAGAGCTTTCCGCCAGACAACGTAACATATCTTACCGAGAATATATACAGATGTCATTCATGCATTAGCTGAGCTACAATGGTTTCCATTACTTACACAGAATTTGTGGATACAACAGTAACTCGCGGGAAGAAGAAGCAACTCACACGAAATCCGATGATATCTTAGCACAGTAGTGTGGCAAAGTTCAAATGGTTGAAATGGCTCTGAGCACTATGGGACTTAACATCTGAGGTCATCAGTCCCCTAGAACTTAGAACTACTTAAACCTAACTAACCTAAGGACATCATACACATCCATGCCCGATGCAGGATTCGAACCTGCGACCGTAGCGGTCGCGCGGTTCCAGACTGAAGTGCCTAGAACGGGTCGGCCACATCGGCCGGCCATCCATCTGCAATTGCCTACTGTATCCTATTCTTACCACTTCTCTATAGACTGTTACCTCCGTTAGCATATTAACTATTCCTTATCGCTTCAGAATGAATCTGATCGACTGATTCGTTCTTTTAATTAAGTGGTTCCATATAGCTTTTATATCTTCAATTCGATTCTGCAACTCTTTATTAGTTAACCAACCTAGCCATCTAATTTTCTTCATCCTCCTGCGGCACCCTATTTCAAAGCTTCTTCTCTCTTCATTTATGCACTGTTCATCGTCCTTGCTTCACTTCCGTATAATGAGCCACTCCAGACAAATTCTTTCAGAAAAGCGTTCAAAAAACTTTATGTTTGACGTTAATATCTCTTTTTCAGAAATGTTCTACTAGCTGTTGTCATTCTGCATATTATATCCTGTACAGTCCTGACCTCGTTAATTATTTTGCTGGCCAAATAGTAAAACTTGTGCTATCTTTACTGCAACATTTGCTAATCTATTTCAGTGTGACGTGATTTAGTTCGACTTTTCTACTTGTATTCACACTCATACCATTTCTTTAAACTGGCCCGTCCCTGCCAGAATATCAATGTCTTCGGAAACTTTAAGGCTTTTCTATTTGTTCTCCCTGTTTTTGGGTTCCTTTTGCAACGATGTTCTTTGTTTGAACCAGTGCTTGCTCTGGGTACATACTGAATGGAATTACACGAAGGAGACCCTACTATCCTATCTTACTTCCTTTTTTAATTATTGCTTCCCTTTCATGCCTTTACTCTCTTAAAATATTTTCAAAAATTGTTCAAATGGCTCTAAGCACTATGGGACTTAACATCTGAGGTCATCAGTCCGCTAGAGTTAGAACTACTTAAACCTAACCAACCTAAGGACATCACACACATCCATGCCCGAGGTAGGATTCGAACCTGCTACCGTAGCAGCAGCGCGGTTCCGGACTGAAGGGCCTAGAACCACTCGGCCACAGCGGCCGGCTTAGAATATTTTTAAAAAATTGTTAAATATCTCAAGGTCTAGCACATCACCTTAGAAAAAGTTACACATCGAGTAACATAGTTAACTATGTACGGAATACTTCCTACATGTAAAACAGACTGCTCGAATTTGTGAACAAGTGTTTCACGTGACGTATCAGTACAGAGGGTGGACAAAAATCTGGAAACACCAAAAACATAACACATCACTAGTCTGTAAGGTGTTCTAGGGAATATTATACGAGTACTGTTATTTCCGCTAAACAGTGACCTATTCAGGTAACGATGATGGTGGTGGACAGCGATCACGCAACCTTTTACCCAAAGTAGATCACAAAGGTTTAATAATACAAAGATGTGATGACTGTGCTGGCCGGGGAAGATGTGACAATTCATCCTCGTGCTCATACAAATAGTCCTGGACTTTGCGACCTGTGTTAAGAGGGACTCTGTCATCTTGAGTCACAGAATCACCACTGGTGTACGAATATCGTACATTGGGATGGACCCGATCAGTCAGAATGGTCATATGTCCTTGGCGATAATGCGACATTGCAGAGTAACCATGTGGCCCACGATATGGCTGCACGAATCGTCACCGAATCCCCGCCATGTTTCGCCCTTGGGACGTAAACACTAGCAGAAGTTGGAAACGGTGTGAAACAAGACTCATCCGACCAAATGATTTTCTTCCATTGCTCCATAGCCCAGGTTTTATAGACGCGCCATCGCGTTTTCATGTTACGGGTGTTTGCGTCACTGATGAGGGTTTTGTTGTTCCAGCTCCCTGCTTTGTAGCTCCTTTTGTGTTGTTTTGGTGCTGACAGGGTTCCCGAGCACGACATTCAGATCTGCAGCGACTTTTGCAACTGTCGTACTCTTACTTTTCATCAGAATTCTTGGATCACGGAGTCCCGGGTTCGATACCCGGCCGGGTTGGAGATTTTCTCTGCCTGGGACTCGGTGTTTTGTTGTCCTCATAATTTCATCCTCATCATCATCATTTATTACAGTGGCTAGATTGGATTGTATAAAAAATTGGATTGTGAAAAAATTGGGTCTTTGTACGGACGCTGATGACCACGCAGTTGAGCGTCCCACAAACCAGAATGGTTCAAATGGCTCTGAGCACTATGGGACTTAACTGCTGAGGTCATCAGTCCCCTAGAAGTTAGAACTACTTAAACCTAACTAACCTAAGGACATCACACACATCCATGCCCGAGGCAGGATTCGAACCTGCGACCGTAGCAGTCCCGCGGTTCCGGACTGCAGCGCCTAGAACCGCACGGCCACCGCGGCCGGCGATGGCGCTTAAAAACGTAATTACTCGTCTACGATCACTCAATCGATCTAGCACAACTTGTCACGAAGTACGAGCGCAGTTCAGTGTGGGGGAAAAGCTTCCTAGTAACACGCCAAGACAAAAGCTTTTAGCAATGCAAACAGCCCTTGTTTCGATATAGGAAGGTGAAAATAGAGAGAACAACGCGTGGCCATTGTCAATTGTGTGCTTCATTAACATAAATTAATAAATACTTGACTTTCAAGCACTCAAAAAATATTATTAAAGGTTAAAAGTCAAACTTAAAATACCCTGTCTGCTTGAGAACTGAGATGTGAAACTGTGCACGAGGTGTGATAAAAAAGTAACGGGAATTTTTGTTTTTCTTAAAGAGTCTTTATTTATTCATCATCAACAACTTTGTCCCCATCAAAGTAATCCTCCTCGAAGTTTTCGATGGTGGTGAGCCAAAGTCATACAGTACCTCTTGAGAGAATACATCGTCATTTCATTGTATATTACTGTATTTTTCTTCTGTACAATTAAGATTTCGGCTTTTACGCCATTTTCGAGAATAATGTTCTTAGACGACAAACACCTCATATCTGGTAAAGTCAGCCCAAAGCAGGTAAACACAAGATTGAGTCAAGTCAGTCAGTCAGGATTTTGGGGGAGGGGCGGTCAGTTAAGTCTTATGCCTACCTGCCTTGGGGTGACTTTACCAGATGTGAGGTGTTAGTCGTCTAAGAACATTTTACTTGATAATGGCGTAAAAGCCGAAATCGTGATTGTACAGAATAAAAATACTAGAAGTCGGCGGTTAAGGCAACATAACGGTTTTGTTTTTTGCCAAAAAATCAAAAACAATCATTGAGATGTGAGCGGGAGCATTATCGTGAGACAATTTCCACGAGTGGTTTTGCCACAATTATGGTCGTTTTCTTCGGACTGCTCCAAGCAAATGGCGTTTAACGTCCAGGTAGTATTCCTGATTGATCGTAAGACCATAAGGCAGGATCTCACTATGCGCTATCCCATTACAATCGAAGAAAACAGTGAGATGAACCTCCAAATGCGATCGAACTTGCGATTTTTTTTTTTTTCGGTTTGGCTCTTCAGGCAGTTTCCAGTGGGATGACTGAACCTTGGTTTCGACCTCATACCCGTATGCTTTTTTTTTTTTTTTTTTTTTTTTTTTTTACGGTCCTGGATCGTTGTCGACTTCATTCAGCAATTCCAGATCGATGACTACGCGACATTGTTTTTGGTCGAAATTCAACAGTTTCGGAACAAATTTGCTGCTACACGTTTCATGCCTAAAACCTCCGAAATAATTGCTTGGCATGATCGAAAGGCTGTGCAGATACCACCAGTAACCTCTCTGATGGTGATTCGGTGATTTTCCAGAACCATTTTCTTTACTTCTTCCGCAGTGTCGTCATTAACAAATGTACTAGGGAGTTCAACGTCTTCCCGACCCTATCTGAAACATATCACCCGTAAGCTCTTATCTTACTGATTGTAGATTCGCCAAAAGTCTCAGTCAACATTTCAAAAGCGGTGCTGCATTTTATTCCATTTTTCAAGTAAAATTTAATCTTTAAAATTTAATTCTTTGATCCATCTTTTTCGAAAGTAAAAATTCGTCGAATACTCGCAAACACGTATAACCTTTTCGACAGTCAAAAATAAACTAATAATTCGAAACAGCTGGAAATGCAAACATACATCAGGAGTATGTGTACCAACAAGATAAAAAATATCTTGAAAATCGGATGTATGAAGTCTGCGATATTAAAAAAATTCCTGTTACTCTTTCATCATAACTTCGTCATATAAGTCGGAATCTTTCATATACCGGACTTTAAATAAAACGCTACATTTTTCAGCTTAGTTAAAGTACAGAGTCAGCGATAAAATATCAATATAGACGTATGTCCAAGTAAATTTGCTGGGAACTGTGCGAAAGATCGTGGAAAACGGAGAAGAGTTTTCGTAGCTTTCGCAGTAGTGTTTGCTCCCGTTCACTAAAGCTGTAAAAGTCAATGGTAACGAATACAGAGCAGCGTCGGGAACAGCGGCGGCCATTATTGAACTGCATCCCTCCGGCGAGACGTAATAACAGGGCGCAGTACACAGCGCAGAGCTACTGTACTCGTACTGGGTCGCGGAACGGCGCGGCGTGGTGTGGGGTCCGCACGTTGTGCTTCACAGTCTGCAGGCGGTCGCTAAATTAGCAAACACAGTGCGGGTAAATTTCCCAGCAGATTCGTACTCGCTCTCGCACTTGGAAAGCTGGCGGTGCAGGCGGTGCAACTGCACCTACTCTTCATTACTGCCACGTTTCCCGTGCGTTTCAGAGCTTCACTTGTCGTTATTGCACTCCTATGTTTTGCAGTCTAGATCTATCTATACATTTCGCAAGCCAATGTACATTGTATGGCGGACTGTACATCGTACCATTATTGTCGATCGTCTTTCTTATTTCATTTGCGTTTCGGGAGAAGGAAATGTCGATGATGCCAGCGTAATGGTCTTCGAAAACAGGTTTTATAAATTTACCTAACCGGATTACGCGAAATCGTGGCGTCGTCCTAGGATTCCCGGAGCATTTCTGACAGACTTTCATATGGGCTATGCCGACCTGTTACCATCGTAGCAGCGAATCTCTGAATTTGTTCGATATCTTTCGTCAAGCACACTTCCTAATTATGGGGTTGTTGTTGAGATCTTCAGTGAAATGACTGGTTTGATGCAGCTCTCCATGTGCAAGCTTCTTCATCTCCGAGTAACTACTGCAACCTACATCCCTCTGAATCTGCTTAGTGCATTCATCTCTTGGTCTCCCTCTACGACTTTAACCCTCCTCGCTTCTCTCCAGTACTAAATTGGTCATCCCTTGATGCCTCAGAACATGTCCTACCAACCGATCCCTTCTTCTAGTCAAGTTGTGCCACAAACTCCTCTTCTCCCCAATTCTGTTCAATACCTCCTCATTAGTTATGTGATCTACCCATCTGATCTTCAGCATTCTTCTGTAGCACCACATTTCGAAAGCTTCTATTCTCTTCTTGTCCAAACCATTTATCGTCCATGTTTCGCTTCCATACATGGCTACACTCCATACAGGTACTTTCAGAAACGACTTCCTGACACCCTTAAATCTATACTCGATGCTAACAAATTTCTCTTCTTCAGAAACGCTTTCCTTGTCATTGCCAGTGTCTCATTTACTAATCTAATTCCCTCAGCATCACCCGATTTAATTCGACTACATTCCATTATCCTCGTATTGCTTTTGTTGATGTTCATCTTATACCCTCCTTTCAAGACACTGTCCTTCCGTTCAACTGCTCTTCCAAGTCCTTTGCTGTCTCTGGCAGAATTACAACGTCATCGGCATACCTCAAAGTTTTTATTTCTCCTCCATGGATTTTAATTCCTACTTCAAATTTTTCTTTCATTTCCTTTACTGCTTACTCAATATACATATTGAATAACACAGGGGATAGGCTAGAACCCTGTCTCAATCCCTTTTCAATCACTGCTTCCCTTTCGTGCCCTTCGACTCTTATAACTGCCATCTGGTTTCTGTGCAAATTATAAATAGCCTTTCGCTCCCCGTATTTTACCCTTTCCACCTCCAAGTCTACAAATGCTAGAAACGTAGGTTTGCCTTTACTTAGTCTATACTCTAAGATAAGTCGTAGGGTCAGTATGCATCGCGTGTTCCAACATTTCTACGGAATTCAGACTGATCTCCCCCGAAGTCGGTTTCTACCAGTTTTTCCATTCGTCTGTTAAGAACTCGTGTTAGTATTTTGCATCCACGACTTGTTAAACAGATAGTTCGGTAATTTTCATACCTGTCGACACCTGCTTTCTTTGGGGTCGGAATTATTATATTTTTCTTGAAGTCTGAGGGTTTTTCGCCTGTCTCATACTTCTTGCTCACAAGATGGTACAGTTTCGTCAGGGCTAGCTCTCCCACCGTTACCAGTAGCTCTAATGGAATGTTGTCTACTCGCGGGGTCTTTTTCTTTACTTAGGTCTTTCAGTGCTCTGTCATGTTCTTCACGCAGTATCTTCATATACGTCCTCTTCCATTTCCATAAGATAGTCCTCTAGTACATCGCCCTTGTATACACCCTCAATATACTCCTTCTACCTTTCTGATTTCCCTTCTCTGCTTATGACTGGTTTTCCATCTGCAATTTAACTTTCGTTTCTTGAGCCAGTGTATAGGGAAAACTATTTATCGTACGGGTGCCAAACTTTTCTGACTTTGCGCTGCAGGATATTCCTTGTTAGTAGTGTTAGTGTCATGAGTTGCCGTTAGGCGCCGGTGTTGGTACGGCGACGCAGGTTTGAAACACTGTATTGCAGTTGCAGACAGTCAACATGTGTCTGGACAAGGTGAGCAGAGCCTGACTCGTAAAGCTGTTTTATCAAAACAACAGGAGTAGTCCTACTGCTCTCGGCGAATATCGACGCATTAAAGGATTACGGAGATGTACTCATTCCGCACAGGTGTTGAAGAACATGATTCGGAAGTTCAAATTAATTGGCAGTTAGGGAAATGCTCCTTGGGGAGGCAGACGGCTAATTGCGTAACAAACTGTTGAAGTCACTGTTGCCGCGGCTGAGAATGCGCAACGCATGTGCGATCTCCAAGCAGTACACTTGCTGGGTTACGACAGCTGAACTTTCCATGGCCCATGGTTCGCAAAGCGCTGCGCATACCTTTGAAACGGTATCTCTGTTGCGGTTCCAGAATATCGTGGATGCAGATGGTCGACACATTGAGCAATGTTTCTAAGCTGGAACGTAAACATGGTACTCATTTAACAAATGTTACACTCACACGTGGAAATTAAAAACGTGTTTCCGCAAAGTTTCTTTGCCTTCAATCACTAGTTTTTCATAGAGGCCCCCTCAAGCAGCGAAAGTTTAATTGTAACCACCCTGTGCTACCGACGCTACAACTTCTAACTAGCGGCACTAGCGTCTTAACGCGATTTCCTTAACGGATGCATTGTATTCGCCTTTTCTAATGCTGATTTTACGTGAGCGCCTATTTTTCACATCATGATCGTCATTTTCTTGCGCATTTATAGCACTTTAACGCGGGGTCGGCCCTGTTACTATGGATTTGGCAGTGTTAGTGTCAGAGGTTGGCCAGATGCCCTTCTTGTCGTCATCCTGTAACCCCCAGGACGGAAGTTGCGTATCCTTGCTGGCTGCGTCTAGTGTAAGCTATGAAGGAGTGCGAACGTTTCACAAATGTCTGCGAGTCGTGTAACTGACGCGGGACATGGGGACCAGCCCGATATGCACCTACTGGGATGTGGAAAACCGCCTGAAAACCACATTCAGGCTGGCCGGCACACCGGCTGTCGACGTTAATCCGGCGGGAGGATTCGACCCGAGGCTGGCACACCTACCTGAGTCCAGGAAGCAGCGCATTAGCGCTCTCGGCTAACCTGGCGGGTAAGCGCCCCATTTCGCATGGTTTCTTAATATTACCACTAAATATTTACACGATTGGATGCGCTCAAGACGTTCCCCACCAGTGTTGCAATCAGACACTATCGGATGCTTTCTCTATGTTACAGGCATTATCTTACATTTATCGACATTTAAAGAGAGCTGCTTAACAGAAATTCAGTCTTACAGCAACTTCTTTCAGTCGTTCAACGGCGATAGCCCCCCTCCCCACCTGTTACAGAACGGCTTCATCAGCGAACAGTCTTATAGTACTGCTGATCCTGTCTGGTAAATCTTCTATGTGTATTGAAAATATTCGATGTCTTACTACATCTGCTTGGAGGAGACGTGCACCGTCCAGTATAACATTCACGGGCCAGTATAACGTACTTTGTCTACTAGTGTAATATTCTCCGAGCCAATCACATATTTGCGAAGATACTGCATTTTTAATACATTGTACCTTGATGAGTATTCATTATTCTAAGAACAATGTTTATCTGAATCTTCCTTTTTTCTTTGCAATTAGAGAAGCTATGAATATGCGTTTATAAAACACGAATATCCAGATTATTCGTAATTTCTTTGTTTTCTGTGTCTTCGTTTCAGAAACTGTGAACTGGAAAGTGACTGTAACACCTTTATGGTGTCCTGAGCAATGATACTAAAGGAAACAATTTAAAAATCAAAATAACTGACTTACTCCCGTACGGAGCACAACTCCAGTTTTCAGTCGAAAGCCATGATGAGTGTTAATCGACCTGGATTCTTTCAAAAACAAGGAAAGTTTTTTGAGAGTCACAAATTTTGTTGGCTTACTTAAATTATTTAGTAAAGCAACATGTTTCGAGTTGGAGTCTTTATTTTCTAGCTACAATGGCAATACAAAAAAAGCAATCAGCAAAAGAACAAATAGATATTAACCTTGTTCTTTAGTCTTGGCGTGTGATGGGACCATACTGCGGACAAAGAGAACGATAATATAATATGAGGGAATAGTCACTTCACGTGTTGGCTGGTTGTTCATATACAAGATTTAAATAATCACTGTCTTTATTTACATGAAATGACTGTCTTCCTGTGGTGAATTCTCTTACCTCCAATGCTATGGCTCCTTGGATCATGTTAACCACTGTAAGCAAACTTGCAAAGGATCCTTAAAACATGTAATCACAATCAACTAAACGTTACAATATAAACAAGATGGTGGTCAAAACAAAGCTTGTTTCAATTTAACCATCGATGAGACGATCCTGCTGTTATCTGTCACTTGCAATGTCTTCTGCACACCTTGCTAACGCATCTCTGATGTTGATCAACGAAATACATTAAAAGAAAGAAAGAATTTCATGTTAATAATGATACCATAAAATTATTTTAAAGAGTTAGTAAGATATTGGTGCTGAAATAGGCCTACATATTCGTATATATTGTTATGAGTTACGTATTTTATATTTTATCAGTAATGATTTCAAGTTGTAACAGAACACGCCACAAGAACATACACATTTCATACGAATGTAAATGATTATTTCAATTTTTAGTACTGACAGCAAACCAACAAACGAATATTTCCTCATACTGGGTTATCTTTCTCTTTCTCCGAAGGACAGTCAGGACACATGCCCAGCCTGTGTTTTTTGAACTATCATTTTATTATGTAGACGAAGTTTGCACCTGATAGCATATTGTTTTATTAAGTAATTAAGAAAATCAACAAAATTTGTAGCTTGTAGCGGTCTCTGAAAAAAAGTTTCATATCCAGTTTTTTGATTCTTGAACTATACTGTTCATCAAGTGGACGTGCGGCTTCCTTACTTTTTCGTTGACAGTTTAGCACTGGTATTTTTATTTTTTTACTTGAGACTTGAACAAGGATAATACTATTCGCAAATTGGAAACAATATGATTAATTGATTGTTACCGTGATTCTAACACATGCTGGTATATTAATGGTCATGTTTGATGTTACGTGCGGAATTTTACCGCAACGTCCAGCTGCCCATTCGTTAGGTTAACGAAAGTGGAAGACAGGATTTTCGATTTTCTACTTAGATGAATGACTGTTTTGGAGTCATCGAAATTTGTATGATAGTTCCCTCAAACGTTTTAACAGACAGCTACAAAGTACTGTGTCAGTTATATTAATTAAGTTTCGATAATGCGACCAAGCGGCATCTACTTCCTTCACTGAACTTCAGACTCAAATGCATACAGTTGTCTTCCCACTGAACTGAATAATGCTACTGTAGAGTTACTGTGCTTATATCACGAATGGCAGCTCTGTTTTCATCCGGACCACCGGCGAAGAAATCATACAGCATTTGCTTGCATTACCTAAATTCAGGCAAAATTCGAACCAGAAAACACGGCTGAGGATTCTGATGAACCGATGTCAGTACGAATAACGAACAATACCTGAGATGCCAGTTAAAATTACTTCATCGAATCAATGGAATGATAATTAAATCAAGACCCTATGCTGTCGACAGGCGTCGATATACATCAACGGGAACAGTTGAAAGTGTGTGCCCTGACCGGGACTCGAACCAGGGATCTCCTGCTTACATGGCAGGCGCTCTGTCCATCTGAGCCACCGAGGGCACAGAGGATAGTGCGATTGCATGGATTTATCCCTTTCACGCTCCCCGTGAGACCCACATTCCCAACTTAATGTCCACACACTACATTCGTAGTGCCCCTGCCCACTACACTCATTACTCGCGGCAGACAATCTAACCGAGTCCCGTAAGAGTTCGGGCAATGCGTGTGCATTCGCCACAGAAGAAGAAGGTCGATGGCCGGTTAGCCTTAACTATATACAGATGGTACCTGTTCTTTCGGGCAAGTGCCAATCTCTCGTATTAAATCCGAGGTCTATTTGCAGTGATGACGTAACGTGCTGGTAATAGAATCTACTTACCTGTTGTGAGAATAATGATCGAACACCACTGCGATTCTTCTCGGAAGCAGTAAACTATTTACAGATACAGAGATTGGCATTATCCTTCTGCTCACGTTAAAAAAAAATGACGACGTTATAAATTACGGTCACAGACTCACAGCAAACCGTATTGTGACATTCCTGGTACTTATACAAATTTCTCATAAGCTGTAGTGTGAAACTAGTTTCATGGTTCCTCCGAAGACTTCACATTCAGTCACTGAATGCAGGGGTGTCCGCTCCCTTTCGTCATCCTGTAACAGGTACGTATGTATCCTATCATGTAGCCTGAAATGCACAGGACCCTAATGTAACAGTAATGAATCAATCTCACATTGATACCAGTATGGAAAGTGTGAAAGAAAGGCTAATATCTGGCAACATATGTGGGAGCAGAGAAATGAGATATCGGTTCCTTAATTCCGACTGCTCACAAAAACGTGAAACCTCTGGCTACAGAACACCATGCGGCGAGAAACGAAATGCGTGACGTGGGTGCCTTCACCGATAAGGCGTTCTCTGCTCGCGCCGTAATAAGCGTGGCGGAGAGATTCCTTTCTGCTCTGAATACGTCGCTTCGTCGCACATGACCCTCCCACCCCGACCCCGCCTCCTTCTCTCTCTCTCTCTTATCTAGCAGATAGCAAAGTTCTGAACAAAGTAATGCTATGAGGGATCGATGTTGTTATTAAATTATGCAAACGCGTTTACACTGCGCTCTGAAGTAATCACAAGGTCTTCGTTTCGGGAAAAGCAAAGCAACTGAAAATCACACTCAGACGCGCTGACACAATAAATTTCGAACAGTAACACACAAGGGTTTTCTTCATTCGTGTCATGAGTATCACATATGAAGAAAGCAATTTCCAGAAGCATCGTTAGAGCGATTGCTACAATATTTTTTGTATATTTGTATTTTACTCGGCACGCCAATAATGTTCTTCCACTTCTCCCCTCCTTGTGATAACGTCGTTATCCTATCAGCGATATGTTGTTCAGTGCTTTCTGTTGTTTTATCATCTCATGGCTAGATAATCCTGATTACGTTCTGTGCATTACTAAAGAGTTTCTTGGAGTCTCGGTGGGCCTGTGCCGATGCCCTTTCTGTTGTTATGCTGCAAACTATTCCCTTTCTTTGTCATCAGGGTATTTCCAGTTTTCTCGTTTATTCACGAACATCAGTTAAGTTTTTAGTTGGTCATTCACCATTATTAACGGCCATGGATTTACAAGATACAGCATGAATAAAATAACGTGTTTGTTTAATTTCAGGCTAAAGAAGTATAAATTACAATGCGCAGTTAAAATCTGCACAGTTACTAGCACTATTTAAATGAGTAACTGACACACAATAGACCATATTTCTCATCAACTGCTCCACTGCATTCACTGTCGTATTGATAAAAGAAAATGTGTGAACTAGAAGAAGTTAAGTGAATTCAAGTTGATGGCAAGAGCTCTGTACAGTGGGGTGCAAAGCTTGTGGAGGAATGTAACTTCCACGCGGTGTGTCACTGCGACGTAAAATAGGTCGATGCAACTTGGACCATGAATAGAAAAAACTGCTGTAGTATATCACGGAAGATAAAACAAATACCCAATGCGACGAACAGACAGACGGACAGAAATGACACTTTTATTCAAAAACAATGACTATACTGAAGTCATCCCCATTCATGATGATCTTCTGGACATTAAGAGCAGTGGGACATGGTTCTTAATAGGGTTTGTCACCACCAAACACGGTGATTCATACTCTGTAACGTGCTCCTATGCCGGTCACAATGTTGGTAAGGAGCTCTTGTGGTACAGCGTTCGATTCGTCCACCAGTGCGAATGAAAAGCACTGGAGGGTCGTTGGTGGATGTGGACGTACTGCAATAGACCTCCTCAACACATCCCATACGTTCTCGAAGGGGCTTAAGATGGGGAAATGGGTAGGCCAGTGATGGACGAACGCACTATTGAAAAGAGGCACATGGCGGAGAAGTACAGTGCTGCACTAATGCGAATCAGTGAATGTACTGTGTTCAAGCATTTAGAGGCCAGAACGCCCATGCAATCTCTCCACACCACAACACCGGGATCATAAAACCGATCATGTGTGACATTGCTCGATGTAACCTCTTATAGGGGGAGCTGGGAAAATGTAATGCACCCATGAATATCGTTGAACGACGTCGCTGTTTAGTTCTTTAACTCGACCTCGCTGTTTAGTCCTTTAACCCACAATCAACCAACCAACGACCCAACCAGCCAGCTTCCTCCCACACATGACTCATGAAATAATCATGACAAGGTAATCAGGGAACTTAGACTTCATAAAAAAGCGTACCGAAAGTTGTTGCCACGTACCGTTCCTGAATGGAACGGGCAAAAAGGTGGAAGAGATGATAGAGGTACAAGAAGAACCCTTTGCCACACACTGTTACGTGGTTTGCGTGACGTACAAGTAAATGTGGAAAAAATCACTACAAAAATGCTGTCATTTACTAACGAAAAGCGTTAATAACACGTGTATCGTACAAGCAAACTGCACATACGTGGCGCCTTTACGGTAACGTGTCTGCTTGAATCAAATGCAGTGTCTGAAGTAATCTATCGATCAATAGTGCGAACCTGCTCTTTTTTTTTTTTTGCTTTTGCAGTTGTTGTTCAATGCATCGAGTTTCTCTGCTTCTCATTCATCTCCCACAGTTTGTACTACCACTTCTGTTACTACTACTACTATTAGTACTACACATCCACACACACGCATGCACGCACCCAGAACTGTTGGGTGAACTGGGTTTAAACGGACTGTAAGCCAGGCATGCGCCGCAAAAATTAGGGTGCTCTCCAAAATAATGAGTGAGGAACCATATGTTTACTAACTGACATACGAATCACAATTACTTTGATTTATTCCAATAATTATTAACAAAACAAACGACAAACATTGGTAACAATTCAATAAGACCTAGATATATTGACAAGGGGGAATACTAATAATTGTGCAAATCAATTAATTGCAATTGTGAAGTGCCCACGGTTTGTCATGGTGTTAATTGAAAACAAATAGTACTACAGAAAGAAAAATCTCAAACCTGTGGTAGAGTTGAAAGCAGACTGTTCGCTGAGCCGAAAACAAGTAGTCAAAGAAAAGTTTGAAGTGATCGAAATGTTACAAAATTACTTTAGTTTCCCTATACCTCATCTTTTGGTAGAGGCTTGATCTCACCATAGTATTTTAGGTAGGAGCTGAAGTAGCTGTAAAATCAGTCATTCGCCGAATCAACGACTCTCGCCAATGGCAAAGTGCAGATCTAGCACGAAACTTCTCTCTTTGCTACATCAGCTCTCAAGGTGGCACTTACCAGATACCAAATCAGAAATCAAATGAGGTTGACTATTAAGCAGAAGATGAAGTGATTTTTAATCGAATGTTTACAAAAAGGAAGCCTCGCATTGCCACGTATTGCATTTCTCACTGAATTCTGATTGGCTGGGATCTGGATGTTTTCAGCGCTGATTGATAAAAATGTTCCTTAGAACAAGCTAGACCCGTTAGCTTGGCTCTCCTCTATTTGATTAATGTTCGATTTACCATCTACCACAGAAAAAAGCCGCTTCGCTTTCCGTCTATTTCTTTTGG
The DNA here is from genome assembly GCF_023864345.2 of Schistocerca serialis cubense. Lineage (NCBI taxonomy): Eukaryota > Metazoa > Arthropoda > Insecta > Orthoptera > Acrididae > Schistocerca > Schistocerca serialis. Next base: position 915,707,498 of record NC_064638.1, read on the forward strand.
TTACCAATGAGGCAGTCTTTGTCGGCACAGCCGAACTTCTCTATCTAATCTGCAGTTTATTCAAGTGAGTCAATCACTGCGATTCTTATGTCACGTATACATTTTTTTGTACAATCAACATGTCCAGCGGTATCTAATATCTTCAAAGCCCCCATTTCATTTTCGAGATGTTTATCTGTGGCATCCAATGCTACCAGAGAAAAACTCTGCTGTCTACTTTTGTGAACAATAGTGCTTTATGTTAAAACGCTTTACTCTTTCTGGGTAGTAAAATGTTGGCAGTAGGAGCCAGCGCCACTCGAGATCCTATCTGTGTGTCCACGAAGCTTTAGGCGCCATGAGATGGAGTCACAAAGAACTGCCTGGTCGTGGGCTATTGATCCTCTCCTCTCCTTTGGGAGACTTCCTGCGAAATGGCTTTAAGGGTGGCAGCTGACTTTTACTGTCCCTGCACCATCTAGAATGCTTTCAACATGCTCTCGCTGCTACAAGGCATGCAAATCTGAACCAGAGTAGATGAAGAATAAGGTTGCATTAGTCACTTCCCGACAATCACTAGTACTGCAGTTCATCATTTTCCTCAACGTCAATGAAATATTCCGATCAAATGGGTCTTTCACTATGAATTTGCGTATGTTACATCACTGTTTCCAGAAAAATGGTCGTGCAAAATACACACACATACACACACACACACACACACACACACACACACACACACACACACAAACCAGAGTGCACACAGAACTGTACTGATAGATACACACGAAGACGACCGGTTTCCCTTCTTTCTCAAAGATTTTTTTTTTTTTTTTTTTTTTTTTTCAGGCTGCACTTCTGCTCTGCCTCTAAGGAACTCATCGTTAGTGGAACATTAAACATTAAAAGATTTTCTTCCTTATTCTGTTCACCTCGCCATTTTTTCTCTTACAATGTAGAAACATGACTAGTGAAGTGTACTTTTTTGGCAGCATTCGACATTTATTGGGTAGAGGTATATGACGACAGTTGCTAATGTTTGTTGTTAGATTCTCTTGGAAATGTTATAGAAGCTGTTTAAATGATAGGACCGATTCTCCAGCACAGCGCTTTTCTTTCCTTATCGCAACATAAATCGACCCAACCACGATCGGATCATTGTCTGAGCATTATGTTTAGAGTATTTTTTCACTTTTACTTCGAAAAAAGGAAGGATGATTACAAATATCATCCCGCCAACGACAATGTCGTTCGATACAGCATTCTTTCGAGGTAATTTCACTGCAAATACTATCATGCTTTGCATTCTACAATATCGTTAAAGAAATTACATTGTTCCATTAAAATTCGTAAGAGTTTTAATATCACTACAAATAAGGGAAGCAAGAATTCCAACCATTGAGCAAGTAGTTGTCCCTTTAACTGAACTATTTACGTAAAACCGCCTCTATTATATAGAGAAGCGTGTATGATACACTGTGTATTCCCAGATAACGTCAGATACACCATTTATGATTCTTCATTTCAAATTGTCAGACACAGGCGATCGAGAACAAACGCGTTTACGAAGTTATTTTAGTTGCAACAGGGTACACAGCCACCGTAAATTATCTGAATTATGACTTTTACAGGGAATTACTGTCACTGGATGAAGTAAAACATAATCGCTGGAGGTTGGTCACATTATCAGACTTTACAATCAGAAGAATCGAAACCACTGCATTTAATACATTAGTTACCCAGTGTGCAATGGTTGTATGAGTGTACATACATAGTTGATTTTCCTTGTTATCTGCTACTGTTAAAAAATTACTGCCCTTGTATCTCAATCATTTATTTACAAAGCAAAATAATTACAGTTAGGAAAATACTATTTTGTAGAAAACATACGCCGTATCTGTACATAAAGACCTCAGAAAAAAACATACAACTAAAAAATGAATGCAAAGATGGTAACTTACAATATAGCTCAATCTGTTGTTTAGTAACATCTGTATATCTGATACAGCGTTAAGGTATCGGAAACATGTCTTTAGAGTGTTTTGTGTCACCAGTAATCAACTTGTATTAAATTCGGGCAGTGTGGGTGACATTTTGGGTGTCCACATTTGACTAGAATAGTAATAAATTACTGAATTCAGGTAGCAAACATTTATCAGATGAGATGACATGGTTTCACTCATTAATTGAGCAAACGCTATGACCTAAACCACCTGTGTGTAGAGCGCCAGAATTTAAACGTTATACAGCAGAACTAAAGTGCGCGTCATTTATGTGGGCGGCCGAGTTTAGGTTCGTTCTGCGCATCTGACGTCACAAAACACAGTCAGCCAATGAACAGAGAACGACGTTGCCACATCTCGACTGCAGTGCAGAGCACGGACGAGTGTCTTCAGTTTTAGGAACGTTCAGTCTTAAATAAAGTAATAGAACAAAAGCAATGTCTTGATAGCAGACATTCTTTTATAGAAAGTTTGGAAAAAGCATTCTTTATACCAATTGCTTCATATTCTATTAATTAATTAAACCAAACAAGCAATAAGACTCCTAATTCAGGCGATAGCAAGGAAAGGTGTTTGTATCACTCTCACGAACCGCTTTTTTGCAATAAAGAACAGTGGTAATTGTTTATTTCCTATTGTACTTCGACGAAGCGTGAGTAATTCATAGTCATACCAACAGTGTTTGTCAGTAGTTTGCTGTTATACTCCTCATGGCGTTATGTAGTCAGAGGAGGTGCGTTAGCGTAACGGTTAAGGTGTTGGGCTGCTACGTAAAAGGTTATGAGTTCAAACTTCGTGTGGTGCTTAATATTTTCATTATTTAAAAACAATATCGAAGTATCTTACTTCACGAATTATATTTGTTTGAATGCAATTTTTTGAAATTTCTAGTGCTTTGTCTCTTCATTAACCCTTTCGCTGCTGCAGACACGTGCTCGCCGCATTCCGCACTGTGCGCGATTTTGTCATCACTGCACTGCTCGCCTGTGCAGACACATGGTGTTCCCACTGCTTTGACACACTTATCATTCGATATCACAAAAACTATTTGGCCCAAAAATTTGATTTTTACACAGCTTCTTGACTGATACCTTCCCCCCATAAATGACTTAATTTTGTTTCGATGTTCAACGCAGTTATTATGCAGCATTAAATGTAGTAAACCATTGCACGAAATTTTGAAGAGTTTGCAGAGGTAGAAGTCCATAGCGTATACTTTCCGTATGGTCGATTTTAGTTGCCACAATGTTGAGAATGAAATGTGGACAAGATACCTAAATTTCATATAAAATTTACTGTATAACAATATCTCATTTAATTTAAGTACGACATAGGTGTCGTATGTAATATTGGGAAACATTCCGTCTTTCGCGACTGTAATAAAAGTATTATCTACACGGAAGCGTTTGTCTTTATTTTAAAGCACTTCAATCAAGGAAAGGTATGGCACATACACAATGGTACTCATATTCTCTTTCTTGTTTTTGTTCCACAGTCGCAGTTTTACCAAAGGTACTGAAATATATTCCTCTTCTGCAACTGTAATAATGGGCTTATTTAGACCAGACGTGTTTCTCTCTTTTGAAGCATCTTCATTGGACAGTATTTTGTCTCCTCCATTGCCAAGTCACCTTTCGTAGTTTTGTGCTGCGGTAACACAATATTCAACGTTTGTGTTGGCAGATCAGTGTTTTAGCAAATAAATGATGTTTGTGTGCGCCACACACAAAAATTATATTTGACATAGCTCAGAGCACTTCACTGATAGACGGTATATTCAAGTCCTAATGTTTTTGTAAGTCCACAGTTTTGTTTAATGTATTTTGTCTAATTCCTTTTGATTGATTGAAGTGCTTTAAAATAAAGCCAAACGTGCTCAGTGTAAATAAAACTTTTGTTACAGTCGCGGAAGGCGGAATATTTCTCAATATTACATACGACACCGATGTGGTACTTAAATGAGCTATTGTTATATAGTAAATTTTATATGACATTTTGGTATCTTGTCCAGATTTCATTCTCAACATTGTGGCAACTAAAATCGACCATACTGAAAGTATACTCTATGGACTTTTACCTCTGCAAACTCTTCAAAATTTCGTGCAATGGTTTACTATATTTAATACTGCATAATAACTGCGTTGAACATCGAAACAAAATTAAGTCATTTATGGGGGGAAGGTATCAGTCAAGAAGATGTGTAAAAATCTAATTTTTGGGCCAAATAGTTTTTGTGGAATCGATTGATAAGAGTGTCAAAGCAGTCGGAACACGATTTGTCTGCACAGGCGAGCAGTGCAGTGACAAAATCGCGCACAGCGCGGAATGCAGGGAGCACGTCTTGGTAGCAGCGAAAGGGTTAATGCGGCCGTGGTGGCTTTACTTCATGAACTGCGCGCTCCCCCCTAAACGTAAGCTTGCGAACTATGCTATACTATGGCGCTGCTTCTATTGGCGCGTGCGTCGTGTGCAACTGGCAACGCAGCAATCTCCCGCGTCTGGGCGGGCATGCGCGAGCCGCCAAGATAAAAGAACGGAACTATAGTGGAAAGTTGAAACTATGAACCAGTCCCGTTGACGTTCTTGGACACAAAAATAGAAAGGTTCATGTTCTAACGCCGTTACCTCGTTTTTAGTTAATATAATGAGAAATAGTGAAAAAGCCACTGTAAAGTATTACATTAGCAGCTGCGGGCTGGTAGCCGCAGGTGTGGCGACATTTGGCTAAGAATAACTTACTGTAAGGGGGCTGCGACAAGGGGCCAGCCGCGCACAGCGGAAAACTGCGCCACACTGCAGTGACGACTGTACCAGGCGGGCCGATGTTACCAAACCAGTACGTCTCTAGTATCGGCGACGTGACAAGGGCCAGGTTTTAGGTAAACAAATGCGCCTTAGAGCGATGAACTACGTTTCGATTTTGAATTATAGAGGGCATTCTTGCAGTGTCTCGTTGACGGTGCCTGCTGCCACCAGCACTGAGTTCCTAATAGAACTTACTGCCTCAGCACTAGGCGCCGTCAAATGGTTCAAACGGCTCTGAGCACTATGGGACTCAACATCTTAGGTCATAAGTCCCCTAGAACTTAGAACGACTTAAACCTAACTAACCTAAGGACATCACACACACCCATGCCCGAGGCAGGATTCGAACCTGCGACCGTAGCAGTCCCGCGGTTCCGGACTGCAGCGCCAGAACCGCACGGCCACCGCGGCCAGCACCAGGCGCCGTCCGACTCCTCCCAGAGGCCAGCAAGTTGAGGCCTGTCTCCGTGTGTCATCGTGGTAAATGTGTGCTGAGCCAAGGGTTCACCAGGTCTCCACGCAGTCAAGGGAAGTAGGACGCCACATAGGCCACTGCTGTGGCCTCCAGAGGCCGCTGTTCTGTCACAACACTTCCTTCAGCATCGCTGAGTGGGTACACAGTATCCAGGGCGGAAGATGCGGCCCATTTGACAGCGCCGACCCGGGACAACAGAGGGAGGCGTGTTTGGCTCGCTGAGCAACGACACGTCATGTATGGGAAAGGTATTCCTGCCACTGGACCTACTGGCCTCTCACCACCATTCACTGGTCCCTCTGAGTGCGTCTGCACCTTGTCCAGGTCTGGAATCTACAAATCACCTGCTCAAGAAATGGTTCAAATGGCTGTGAGCACTATGGGACTTAACATCTGAGGTCATCAGTCTCCTAGCACTTAGAACTACTTAAACCTAACTAACCTAAGGACATCACACACACCCATGCCTGAGGCAGGATTGGAACCTGCGACCGTACCAGCCACGCGGTTCCTGACTGAAGCGCCTAGAACCGCTTGCTCAAGAAATGAAAAAGAAATTTAAAATCATATGGCATGGTTGGCTGGAAGGTTCAGCGTCCTAATTGGAAAATATTTCTGCTATCTGTCGAGCACGCTGGCACCTTTCTGTGAAGTGGGTGAGTCGTATGTTAAGAGTGTCTGATTCATGTAGATGTCTGTAACGTGTGTGTGTGTGTGTGTGTGTGTAGCGATGTGTCACGTTTGAGTTGTACGATGTTGAGACAAGGGACAGAGTGAAACCTGCTGCCAACACCTACTCCTCTCGAATAGCACCAAGGCGGCCACCGGACTTAACACTCTCATCTGATGTATGGATTACAATCAACAGTGCCACATGCCATCTTTCCATAACGCAGTACGGTGAAGTATGAAATTTAATCCAAGACATTTGCCATAGGTCGCTTGCTTTATGGTAAATATATGTCCAAGTGATGCTAAATGTTATTACCTTTACATATAGACAAGTGAAATTTCAATGCATTACAAACATCGGCTGTGCGCGGGACATTGATAGAATCAACGGGGAGAGCTGAAAATGTGTGTCCAACCGGGATCGAACCCAGGGTCACCTGCTTACAAGGCAGGCACTCTCACCCCTAAGCCACCGAGGATACAGGTAATAGCGCGGCTGTGCAGACTTATCTCAAGCATTTCCATCAGCAGACTCACATTCTCAACTTACTCCACACACTATGAAAGTAGTATTCCCTGCCCATCAATCTCAATGTTCGTGGCAAGGCTTATTCCCACACGAGTTCGAGGGTATGTGTTCATGCGCACAGAATTGATCCTTGGCTTGTGATCACCGTAATTATATGTGTATGGTGTCTGTTCTTTTGGACAAGTCGATAGAAGATCCTGGCGATTTCCTGGCGTCAGCAAATTTACACTCACTAAACACGTGCACCAGCCGCTCTGATCGTATCGTCTCAGCTTCTAACATGAGAATGCTTATAGTTTTAAGACAGTCCAGTCGTTTGCACTAAAGCTTAAATTACAGCAGTCTCTCTTAAATGGCTTCCTCCAGCCACTTTCCGCCATCTGACCACCTTCATGACGGACTGTTTCCTGGACCAGGTAAAACGTTCTGCGAGCCGGCGCCATCCTGCTCCGACCCTGAGTGGAAAGAACAGAGTGTCACAGACCGAGGTCTCCAAACAGGTACAATTCACAGGGAGCTGCTTCCCCAAATCACTCGCACAGCCAGGTCGCTGAACACAACATATGGACCAGAATCCATTTTTCTCTCTGTTCTCCATCGCCTCGACTATGGCCCCTCAGGTACAAGTTCTCTACAGCCTACACATGCAATTATAAGAACATTCTGTTGATAAATTCCTCATGTAAAAATATCGTTAGCCACACATATCAAATGTAGTACTAGGAAACACGGAGATCATGACCTAAAATGTGAATATTAATCTGACTGAATAATTAAAGTGAGGGAGTGGCTTGCCACATTTCACATTGGCTCAAAGTCTGGTGATCAGAAAGTTTGCACCACCATCCCTCCCCTACTTTTATGGAAAGCAAAGGGAAAGCAGCCGTACACGGGTGTTTACCCGTCCACGTACTAGTCGCACTCAACGTTGCTTAACTTCGGTGACTTCACGGGAAACGATGTATTCAACGAGACAAGGCCAGTGACTTTCAAGAAAGTTTAAAACTGCGTATGAGTTCATGTTTACATATTATTTCCTGAAGAGAGTTTTTTGCTCGCTGCACATATAGCTTGAAAAAATATGTACAGTGTGTATTATAACCAGCAGCGAATCTGACATGAGTGAAAATATAACAATAACAAAAGGACAAAAACTCCCATTGAACATCAGACCACAAACAAGCCGTTTGTGATATAATGGAGATTTTGTAGTTACAAGCTGCCTCTGACACCACTATAAAATGCTGTTCTACATAGTACAAATTTATTTAAAATGCAAACATTTCCATCAATTATGAACATTTTCCGCTTCACTGAGTCTATATGTTCCTATGTCGTCCTATATATCTCATTACTATTGGTTTATAATGCATTACTTGTGTAACTAGTCTTTCTTCATTATGTTGGTATGTTGTTTCCATGTTGATGCATCCATGCTTTATTTTTTTCAGCTTGTGCAATGTATATTAAGTTCTTGCCCTATAATATTGTTTTGTTTTCGATATCTGTGGGCACATCCTTTCACTTTCCATAAAAACTGCATGTCCAAGATTCACTTCCTTATTTTAGAATTACTTTGTAAGATTTTACCTCTGTACAAGTCTTTGTTTTGTCACCCAGTTTTCTGAGTATTGTCTCACATATCACTTGAAACTTTTTTAACTTATTAATGACATTGTTTCAATACTGATATCTAAAATACCGGAGCTTAACGTCTGAAAATGGACCACTTGTCTAATAACTGTCCATCTAGTACTACAATTAGTTTGAAGCGTACTGGAAATTTGCTTCTGAAATCCAATACTTTCATCCATAATGAACTCATAAAAGTCATGGTATAGCGAAACACTCATATACATATGGTGGTAGTATCGCGTACACAAGGTACAAGAGAGCGACGCATTGACAGAGCTGTGATTTGTACTTAGATGATTCAAAAAGATGTTCAAATGTGTGTGAATTTCTAAGGAACCGAACTGCTGAGGTCATCGGTCTCTAGACTTATACAGTACTTCAACTAACTTAAGCTAAGAGCAACACGAAAAGCTAAGAACAACACAAACACCCATGCGCGAGAGAGGACTCGAACCTCCGACGGGAGGGACCGCACAATCCGTGACATGGCGCCTCTAAACACGCGACCACTCCGTGTGGTTTAGATAATTCATGTGACAAGGTTTCCGACGCGACTCCGGGAATTAACAGACTCTGAATGCGAAATGTAAGTTGAAACTAGACGCATGGGACAATCCATTTCGAAGATGATTAGGGAATTCAATATTCCGAGACGCACAGTATCAAGAGTGTGCTGAGAATTCCAAACTTCAGGCGTTACTTCTCACCATGAACGACGGAGTTCAAAATGGTTCAAATGGCTCTGAGCACTATGGGACTTAAAATCTATGGTCATCAGTCCCCTAGAACTTACAACTACTTAAACCTAACTAACCTAAGGACATCACACAACACCCAGTCATAACAACGGAGTGGCCTACGGCATTCACTTAACGACCGAGAAAAGCGGCATTTGCGTAAAGCTGTCAGAGCTAACAGACAAGCAACACTGCGTGAAATAACCGCAGAAATCAGTGTAGGACGTACGACGAACATTTCCGTTAGGACAGTGCGGCGAAATTTGGCGTTAATGGGCTATGGCAGCAGACAGTCGAAGCGATTGCCCTTGTTAGCAGCACGACACCGCCTGCAATGCCTCTCCTCGTCTAGTGACTACATCAGTTGAACTCTATACGACTGGAAAATCGTGTCCTGGACAGATGAGTTCCCATTAAAGTAGGTAAGAGCTGATGGAGGGTTACAGTGTGACGCAGACCCCACGCAGCGATGGACCCAAGTTACCTACAAGGCACTATTCAAGCTGGTGGTGGCTCCATAATGGTGTGGGTTGTGTTTACATGGTATGGGCAGAGTCCTCTGTTGTGAGAGAACCGGTCATTGACCGGAAATGGTTATGTTCAGCTACTTAGAGACCATTTGCATGCACTGAAGGATTTAATGTTCCCAAAGATCTACAGAATTTTTATGGATGACACTGCGCCATGTCACCGGGCGACAATTGTTCGTGACTGGTTTGAAGAACATACTGGGCAATGCGAACAAATGATTTAACCATCCACTGAACGTTTGTGGCCGGCCGCTGTGGCCGAGAGGTTCTAGACGCTTCAGTCTGGAACTGCGCGACCGCTACGGTCACAGGTTCGAATCCTGCCTCGGGCATGGATGTGTGTGCTGTCCTTAGGTAAGTTAGGCTTAAGTAGTTCTAAGCTCTAGGGGACTGATGACCTCAGATGTTAAGTCGCATAGTCCTCAGAGTCATTTTTTTTAACAATTGTGGAATGTAATCGAGAGGTCCGTTCGTGCACAAAATACTGCACCTGCAACACTTCCGCCGTTACAGATGGCTCTATTGCGGCAGTGTGGCTCAATATTCCTGCAGGGGACTTCCAACGACTTGTTGAGTTCATGCCACGTCGGGTTGGTGCAGTATGCCGGGCAAAAGGAGGTCAGACATGATATTAGGAGGTTACTCCCATGACATTTATAACACTTGTGTGGCTCCTGGTATTAATGTGACGTATTGTTTAAGTTCCCAGTTCGATTATCTTTCACCATACCTCGAGAGCTGGTACAAAGTGGACTCTCTGCATCCAGCAATAATATAAGACGTGGGGCAGTAATTTCGTATAAGTGGGCTGTGGTCGCAACGAAGCAGGGAGCAGCGGCCACGCCGGGTGTGTGCCTCAAGGCCTAGGTCGAGACGGCGCGCGTCTGCCCCCGCCGGCTCGATGCGGCCCGGCCCGCGGCGGCTATTGATCGCGGCGGTGACTGGCGCTGCCGCCGCGCTGCTCCGCTGCCCACGCCGGCCGCCGCTGGCGCCAGCGACGCCCACAACCGCCGCCCTGAGGCGCCACGGGTCGCCGCACGCCGCGCACCCACACAACAGCTCGGCCTGCGTGCTGTCTCTGCCACTACTTCATTACCCTTCACCAAGTTTTCCGCTTTGCACTGAAAGAGTTGGCACAGTGCTAAGAAGTTTGGAACGATGGTTGTTCAGATCACCGCCCGTTCGTCAAGATTTGGGTTTCACGTGATTTCTCCAACTTGTTTAAGACATACGCCGATGTGGTTTTGTACAGGACTGGACGATTGAGGGATGTGAATCGGATGGAAGATGTGGTTTTCAGTAAGTAACATACTTCCATGAACCATAAATAGAAAAAAACTGCTACAGTATAGCCCAGAAGACACAAAGGAATTAAAAGCATTAGCTCCCATTGGACAGTGATTTATATCAGAGGGTGAAGTTGAGAATTTGTCCCAGACTGGGTTTCGAACTCGGGTCTCCTGCTTACGAGGCAGATGCACTGACGTCTGCGCCATCTGGACACAGTGATCACCACATCTATACGGAGTACCCTAGCACGCCTTCCATCAGACCCAAACACTCACCTTCTACCATACACTATTGATGTAGAGCCCCTGCTCATTATCCTCATTACTCGCACCATGTCACCGATTCCTGCAAGAGTTCCAGCTTGGTGTGCATCTTCACTGGAGGGATGTTCTTTCGGAGAGGTCTGAAATCACGGACACCACAAGTTATTTAAACTTCGCTCCTACACGTGCTTCACTGCCATTAACGGATTTCATCAGTTCCATTGAGGAAGCCATTAGACGTCTCCCTGTGGAGTGTGCAGACGAAATTCGACGTGAATCTTGCAGAACGTTGTTGAAATATGCGCCACAACCAAGTAAAATCTCGCCAGCTGAAAGAGCTGCTCTCCGCAGCCTCAGAGAAGACACTAGCACAGTCGTACTGCCTGCGGATTAGGAGGGCTGCATATCCTGAAATTTTTACAAGAAGAAATACGGCGGGAAAATTTCAGAGGTCACCACACCACAAAATTATATATCACTCATGGAAAAGTTCCTGTAGTAATTAGTGTTAGAGCTGCAGGTTTTTTAGACTGAAGTCAGCTGATAGGTATCCCTGCATAAAGAAAGTCCCTCTGACAAAGGAATTACCTTCAAAGGAGGTCAGGTGTCCAAGTACTGAAGGAATTGTCACATTTCATGAAAATATAAGAAGTTTTAGAAATAAAATTAGTGAACTGCTTATAGATATTAAATCTAACATTATTGGTCTGTAGGAGCACCACTTAAATAATCTGACAATTCAGAGGCTTCCTTTATCAGGATGTATATTAGCTGGCTATTTTTCAAGGAATTCGTTGCGGGGTGGGGCAGTGGCCGTGTATGTAAAAAAAAAAAAAACTGAGTTCCATTTGAGTTTGCAGATGTATCGCGGCACTGCACTGAACATGTATTTGAATGTTGTGCAAGGACCGCTGAATTTAGTGAAACTTAACTTCCAATTGTTGTTATTTATAGATCCCCTAACTCTGACATCAGAACATTTCTGCTCAAACTAGAGAGGGTTCTTGGTTCACTTTATAGATGTACGAAAAATTAGTTATATGTGGTGACTTTAATATTAATTTTTGTGCAAGATAAAGGACGTTGGAAGATCTCCTAAATTCATATCATCTGATGCAGATTGCCCTTTTTCCAACCAGGATGCAGAAAACAGTAGCACAACTATAGACAATATTTTTATTCATTCATCATTATTGTATGGGCCTTCTGTTAGTAAAACAGAGAGTGGCATTTCAGACCATGATGCACAAATTTTAACAAGGTTTTTTACTCAAACGAGTGCTATATATAAGTACAAACTACGTAGAAAAGCTAATCCGATGGCAATAAAGAGTTTTTTAAGCTTCGATAAGGAACAAGAGTGGCAGGATGTTTATAGCGCTGATGACATAGATGAAAAATATAATGCTTTCCTTAACACATTTCTCATGCTCTTTGAAAGTTGCTTTCCATTAGAACGTTCTAAACAGACTACTAGCAGTAAACGACAGCCTGACTAGTGGGTAATGATATTATGTAGAACAATTCGGGAATTATATCAAATCGTTAGGTCACAATAGAGCTACAGTAGCACATTACAAACAGTATTATAAGGTGCTGAAAAGTGTTATTATGAAGGCAAAAAGTATATGGTAAGCAAATAGAATAGCTAATTCATAGAATAAAATTAAAGTCATATGGTCAGTTGTGAAGGAAGTGTCTGGTCAGCAGCACAAGATCGACGACATAAAGTCAATTCATAATGAAAATATTTCTGATAATTCAGATATATGTACAATATTTAACAATCACTTTCTGAGCATTGCTGGTGAATTAAATAAAGTTTCTACAGGGATCATGTAATTCTCTTGGAAAATGCCTTTCCCAGACTGATGTCTGAAATACTCCTTTGTGATACTGACAAGAGGGAGATTGAGCCAATAATTAAATCACTGAAGACTAAGGACTGTCATGGATGTAATGGAGAACCTAGCAGAATACTGAAGTACTTTGCTGCACTTGTTAGCCCTGTATTTAGCCCTATTTGTAATTTTCCCTTTAAGAATGGTCAGTTTCCTGAACGATTAAAGGGTGAAAGGGTATGTTAGACAATTTTAGTTTCCTGTTTCATCAATATTTGCTAAAGTTATTGAAAAGGCTTTGCATGTAAGGATAATTCATCATTTTATTTCACATAATTTGTCATCAAATGTACAGCACGGTTTTAGAAGTGGTTTAACAATTGAAAATTCTACATTCTCTTTTGTCTGTGAGTTACTGGATGGGTTAAACAGAAGGTTTCGAACGCTAGGCATCTTTTTATGATATAACTAAGGCGTTTGATTGCGATGATCAGAAAATATTGCTGCAGAAGTTGGGCCATTATGGAATACGGGGAGTATCTCACAATTGGTTCACCTCTTACTTCAATAACAGACAGCAGAAAGTCTTCTCCACAGTGTTGAGAATGGCTATTATGTGGATTCTGAGTGCGGGGGGGGGGGGGGGGGGGGAGGGGGGTTGCCCTAAGGCTCAGTGCTGGGGCGACTCCAGTTCCTTATTGGTAGTTAAGGATGTTGTGCGCAACAATGGGACTGTTTCAAATAGTGCAGTTCAAACATAAGTCTATGGCTTGTAGAAAACAAGCTAACGCTAAATCACAGTAAGGCACAGATTTTGCTGTTCCTAACACACAATTCAACAGAACACGACGTTTTAATTTCACAGAATAGGCATGTGATTAGTGAAACTGATCAGTTCAATTTTTTAGTTGTTCAGACACATAGTAAACGGTCGTGGAAAGCCCACGTTTGGGATCTTGTTCAAAGACTTAATGCTACCATTTTTACTATTCTAACGGTATCTGAAATAGGTGATAGTTCTACACGAAAAGCAGTCTACGTTGCTTATTTTCATTCGTTTATGACGTATGGTCTTGTACTTTAGGGTAACTCTTCCCATTCTCAAAGGATATTTTCGGCTCAGTAACGGGAGTTTCGGGTAGTAAGTGATGTAAGTCAGCGAACCTCTTCTCGACTCCTATTCGTTAGTCTGGGTGTTCTGACGTTGGCCTCTCAATGTATTTATTTTTTTTTACTGTCGTTTCTTGTTAACAAGATTTAGCAGCTTTCACTCGATTAATACTAGGCAGAAATCCAAACTGTAGTTGGGTCGTATTTCCTTGACTCTTGTGCAGAAATGCGTGCAGTATACTGCTTCATCCATTTTCAATAAGCTAACAGAAAAATTAAAAAATCTTAGCAGTAATCCACGTGGTTTCAAATCTAAACTGAGTAGTTTCCTCATGGGTCACTCCTTCCGGTCTATTGAGGAGTTCCTTGGAAAATTAAGCTGATTCCTCTGTTATATTGTTGATTGGGTTTACATAACCTTATGGCTTGCCTTTTTCTTTGGTTTCATAAAGATTTTATTTTACGAGTATCTGTTACGACTTCCATGTTGTAATTTCATGTACTGACACGTTCCCATCAGAGATTTGCTCCTCAATTTGGTACTAGACGTGTAAAATAAAACATAAAATAAAAAAAAGTGTAGAAGGCAACCGAAATGAGTACTCTACGAGACAGACAGAAATGAGACTTTTACTCAAAAAAGACAATAACTACTCTGCAGTCACCGCAATTGACAATGGTCTCTTTTTTTATAGATTTTTTTTATAGATTTTTATCAGCAGTCCAATGTAAAAACTGTACCGAGGTTGCTTATGAAACTAGAAGAAAACAGACTTTTCCTATTTTCGTGGAAGAAGGCCATTTATTATTGTCGCAAATGTGTTTTCCTTTTTATACACATTCTTGATTATAGATGCATTGACGTCAAATGAGGGTGTTTTCCATCGCAGAACGAGAGGCCTATTGGAGGCATTGGGGGCCTGCCTAGTCTGTGTCAGGTCGCCACCACAGGTGTGCTCCCTTACCATTAGGGACGGCTGTGTCACTATATTTTAAATGAACAAGTTGCATTTGAGGTGTCTGTCCTTTTATGTCCTCTAGTTGACTATGCACACTACTGTGTTGGCGTAGGATCATCGCCTTAAGGTGGTGGCCAGATGGACCATTCTCCAGATGGGCAGGACTATGCTACTTAATTTCCCTTTTGTGTTTTCTAGGACTGTCTCCTGAAAACACGCCGCATATCGCGAATGGTGCAAAGAGGCGGTAGTGGGGACACGTCTGCTGTGAGCGGTCGCCGGACACAGCCGCTCTCTGTCTAGAGGGCGGTGCGTGCGCGCTCTCTCTCTATATTTTAGATGAACAAGTTGCACTTTCTTGTGTTGGCTTAGGAGCGTGGCCCCAAGGTGGCGGCCAGATGGTGGGAAGCTGAGTGCGGCCAGCGACCGCAGAGGATGGCTGCAAAGAGCAGGCAGCGAGGGCACAGAGAAACTATAATATGCTTAGTGGGGCAGCTGGACATTTCAAGAAGCCTGTGTCCCCCCCCCGTAGGTGGATGGAGGGAAGAAGAGGGCCTCGATTTTCGGCAGTTGGTGGATGCCTATAGAGGAGAACGCATGTTCAACTACCGACACCTCTGCAGTCTTTTATGACGACGAGTTTACCCAGTGCATGTTCTGCATTATGACCCATTCATTACGAGTGCTTGTTTCCCACAATTTCGAAGTGTAATTAAAATTGTGACGCATTTTTTTCCATCAGTTGTGGTATCGTGTTTTGGAATCGGTTGCCTGGGGGGTGGTTTCCGAGTAGGCGTCTGTATCGAACTCTGAAGCCAAACAACGATAGATTCTGTATGCTTACAGCTAATGCACTTTTTAAACTCCTCTCTGCCAACACCAGCATCTCGTCTGTCGAATATTGTTCCTGCCAAAAAGAATAAAGATAGTACCTTATACTCCTGCCTTTCTCCCGCCAGCTAGTAGGTTTAGAGTAGAGTCTGTCGCTAGTTTAGTATGGTATTGCTAAATTTTTTCTCAGAAGAATAATACCAGTTGTATTGTCTCGTCAGTTTTTGAGCTGTATTGCGCTTTTATGCTGTCCTTTTATAGCGCTATGCATATAGTTGAGTAATTAGGCCTGATCTTTGTGATTAATTATGTAATTAGGATCGATATTTGTGTCAGTTTCCTAACCAAAATAAATAAAGTACCCTAACCTAACATTCCTCTCCCACATCTGGACAGCTTCCATGTGTTAGAGGGTGCACTTGGTCTTCCCATCGAGTACAATCAGGGTTCGAGTCCGGAAAGCGCACCACCAATTTTAATTTCCCATCAATTCCAAGCTTGTCTGGTGGTTTAATTGTGTTAGGGGGCGCAATTGGGGTTTCTGCCCGGGAGGACCAGGGTTCAAGCCCTAGAAAGAGTACTGCCAATTTTAATTTCCAGTCACTTCCCGGGCACGGGGTGGGGTGTGATGTCAGCACAGCCCTGAGACAAAGTAATTCCCGCCAAAATTCGAAATTCCCACCAAAATTCGAAATTCCCGCCAAATTTCGAAATTTTCCTCAAAATTTGAATTTCCCACCAATACGGTAGGTTGGGGGAGGAGGAAGAAGGATGGGGGAGGGGAGTGGGAGGGGGAGGAGGGGGCTGGGGCACACGTGCAGGCTGAGAAAACACGTGACGTCATCTGTGGGGGGGGGGGGGGGGCGTCGTCGGGGGCGGGAGCCGCCGTGCTCGGAAGCAGTGGTGGACGGGGTTTGGCAGAGGCAGGGGTGATTAATTGATCAATTTAATTAGTTTGCATATCAATTTGATATAAAAATAGCACCGAGAACCACACCATGCTACTACTTGCATTGTATTGAAGCCTGCTGAAGGTGCATTACAGCAGAAACTGTGATGCCATTGCCATCACTTAAAATCTAAGTATTGCAGACTGTATAAGGTTTAGAGCCATAAACTAAGTCTGCCAAAAAGCAGACGTGCTATTTTTTTTAAAAAAAACGTAAGTCTGTCATGAAAGGCATGTTTGTTTACTTTAATGGGTTGTACATTCCTCTTCATTGTGTGAGCCCCTGACATAGGTGCATCCCTCGGCAGCTGCGTTATTCACATTTTGTTTCGTTTAGGAAATATATGACGCTGCAAAGTGTAGGCCTGTATCCTGTTTACGCAATTACAGAAACCTAATCCGCTAATATAACTAACAATTATACTGAAATACTTATCATAGATTAACTTTCAGTATTTTATTCTGTACCATAATCAAAATGAGTCACTGCATATATTGCTTGGTGAGTACAGACATCAGTGTCATCCGAAGTCTACTACTTAACGAATAGATATACGTATGATGAGAGGAGACACAATAATTCCCACGGTCAATCCAACTGAGAACTCGTCAGCCATCATGAAAAGAACATAAAAAAACATTACGCATCTGACATAGTCCAAACATATTTTATGTAATTAATATGCCTTCATAATTAAATCGCTAATGATTATTTACATACATGGCATAGTCATGTGTTACATATCGTTTGCTGTTGAGCTCCCTACATCACCAAGAAATAGGATGACGACAGTTTTGGGGTTTGTGAAAGACATTTCACCTCATCACGAAGGTCTCACGCCCGCCCCGATAGCTTGTGTTTTTTAATAAACAACTTTGCTGAAGGCGGTCAAGATAGACGCATCCGTTAGATGTGTCGTCAACAAGTGCAGATTTTGTGTGCTCTTATCGAGTCGGAAGCTGTTTCCGCCGATATTCGCATGTATATGATGTAGTCAGCTCCTGATTACGTCAAAAGTATGTCAGATTTATTAGTCATCTAGTGTGTTAATATTTCTCACAAGAAATATTGCAGCCTACCTACTTTCACCGCTGTACGACGTTTCCTAAGGATAACACTATAAATGGTCTTCAGGATTACAATGATCTTCAGCGACAATGAGACGCGACCACTTATTACAAATATGGTTACATTCCTATGCGCTTACTCCATTGACTGATATTTCAAAGGAATGTAAATAAGGACATTTATTACATGCACTTATTGCAGAAGTTCACCGTGGAAACGAAGCTGATTCTTGACGTTTCCGTTTAGAGCTGCCTATCCGCAGTGGCGTAATTCTGTTGAGCTAGTGATGCAATTCTTACGTGTATTACACCGCCACAACACTACAGTAAACGAATGATAGTACCTGAAGAAATGAACGTCAACAAGAGACGCTGTAACGCTTCGCCCTGCTCGGACGTACGTTAGCTCTATAAAGCCTGTACTGTAATAAGTTCACGGGCTTCACCTTATAAACAAGGATTTTAGTACAAAAGTTGACCGCGCGTACCTAATAGAAGCAAGATCGGACTTATATTCAGTCAATAACTACAGTGATGCATCAAGCAAATGTAAAGTATAATTACTCTTTCGCATGGACAAGAAGTACACACAGTAGATGCTACCTATAATTAACTATTCGGTCGCCAGCCTACTTAGGCAATGAGTGAGTTTTTCCTTGTACAAGTGGGTGCATGTACAAGCATAGTAACACGTAGTAATGATGCGTTATATGGCAAAGTTTGGAACCGGAAAAATCCACTGAACTAAAGTTTTCTCTTTTTGTACTAATTTGGACGAGCTAAATTTACACAACACCACACAGTAATGATTACTACGAACTACATTTTGTATATTGATCAGACTGAAATCGGGCATAGATTGCCCTAGCATTAGCAATCTCGAAAGTACACACACTATGTCACTATTAAGGATGGAAAAACACTAATACACTTAGGATTAATATATAATTTAGCTTTACTGGTCAAATCTGATCAACACATTTCAAGGTTTGAAAGAATGGACAAGAGAAGGGGGGGGGGGGGGCCTGAAACTGTGATGGTCGTTATACTGAAACTATTAAGTACTGAAGGCAAATTAACACTCAAAATTATCAATCTCTGGATAACTACTCTTTTGTCTCACTTCTGAATTATTTAACTGTCATTATTTCTGTCTCAGATTAATTAAATAACATCGCTAACTCAATCCGACAAAAACTCTCTTCCAATTTAGTCACACTTTTGTTCTTTCTCAACATTTGCAATAACACATAGAAATTTTAGGCTCCTTTATGGCATAGATTAATCTGCTGATAATTTTCATTAACACTAACATTAAACTTTCAGTTCAGGATACTCGGATTGCACAATACGAGGTAAGGATTCTGTCTAGGTCAGTGATCAGGATCAGTAATGGCTAAGGCAATTCTGGTAAAAGTCACGTTATTATTGAACAGTTAGAAACAGTTTCGACACTGGTCCACACAGATACACTTCTAAAGATGAAATAAATGTTTGACCTGTGCAAGTCGGTGCGGCGGTTGGCGGGCAGCGAGATAGCGGGCAGAACGGCACACATACCAGCACGGCTAAGGCTCACACAACATCGGCACTTTCCATCTTCTTAGCGTCGTAATCTTTCCAATTTTGTGCCTGAGAATATAGCCCTGCCAAGTAGTCGTCGGAATCGGTTCATCCGAGGCTCAGTGGAATCCACTTTTCCTGAGTAGCCTCCTCGGTACAGTACGTGTACT
The DNA here is from genome assembly GCF_023864345.2 of Schistocerca serialis cubense. NCBI lineage: Eukaryota > Metazoa > Arthropoda > Insecta > Orthoptera > Acrididae > Schistocerca > Schistocerca serialis. The sequence continues at coordinate 915,726,907 of NC_064638.1, forward strand.
TCCGACTGTTGCTCGCCTCCGACTGTTATACTGTGCCCATTGCGCCGAACCGCGCCAGTGTGCGTTTTCCAGCCTCGCCTGCCTCCACCTTTTCCCGCTCCCCTACAGGTAGGGTATTCACCACAGGTTTTCTACTACACATATCCTAATGCATTACCTACGTATGGACCAAGTGTATAAATTACAATTTTCACATCTTACAATAGTTTTAACATTAAATACACTTTCCTTTGATTACCACATTATTTGAAATCTAACATAAATAATAATATTAATTTCAAAGGTTGCTCACAGTCTCTTTAACCTAACAATACGAACCAAAAAAAAGTTCAAAACATTGTTTACATTAATTTATCTAAATTCATAAAGAAAAAAATTATTATATGTACAGTTGTCGTTACACATGCCCCTGTTTCCAGAAAATTTTCTTAAGTCCAAATTTTATGGGAACACTAAATCTTACAATTATACAGTGGTTCTGAATCTTTACTTAATTGTCCAAAAAGATTTACACTACATATTTCCTTTTACTCACTGTATGTAGGTTTACACTTTTTTAACACATCAAGAATAATTACTTGTCATTTACTCAAGTGCCTTTTGCACATCCAACTTCCCATCATAACATTACTAAAATAGCAATTTAATCATTTTTTCTAAATTTCTCAAAGAAATAATTTAAAATTCTGGAATACAAACATTTAACTACAAAAACAATTGCATATTTTGTATACACTATCAGATAATTTGTCGCTGCTTGCTTTGAATAGCAGTCCATTTTCTTACTCACTAACCAAAACACACACACATATATTCAGAAAATTAACTATACATATTTGCTGCCTATTATGCGGATTTGGGCAGTCCTTTTTACTTCATATTGTCACATCTCCTGGATCACATTTACAATTTTCCATCGATTATTTATCTGCCCTCATTGGTATTTGGCAGTCCTTCATATTGTGGTTCATACACTGCCCATTTTCATTTTTGACAGTCCCATCTTTTATCTGGCTGATAGCATTTATCCTTTCTTTTCAGTCCTTTTCTAGATACATTTTTACAGTTACAGTACAATTGGTAATCTGAAACTCACATAACTACATTAGCACACTTTCAAGGGTATACAGACATTTATAAAGATTAGATACATTTAGAATAACTTGGGTTCAGCATAAGATACAGCACATTTACTCGTTCCTAGGAACATACAATTTCAGGTCCACAATATTTCTTACACCTAAAGGTCTTTTGGATTTTGGGTAGATCAGGTAGTAAGCATTGTCGTGTGGAATATTCTGTATTATATATGGTCCATTATAAACATATTTAAATTTTGAAATTTCATGGTTTAGTTCACTAGACTTTTCGTGGGTTTTTAAAAGAACATAATCTCCAATTTTAAATTTTGAAACTTTTAAATTTTTATTGTGTCTTTTAGATCTAGATTCAGCTTTTTGCTTTGCCCTTTTTATCACCAACTCTTTCTTTTGATCCAATCCCAAACTTGTACAAGGTGGAAACTCTAGTTTTTCTTCAATTAAACTTTTACTATTTCTGCCTAACAAAATTTCTTCCGGTGGAAATCCTGTAGTTTCATGATGTAATGTGTTCATGACATTCTCTAAGTCCAATATAAATCTGCCCCAGACTCTATATCATGCCCCTTCCTCTTTTTTCCGCAACTCACCTTGGTCGACTTTGACATCGTCCCAAGATACATTCCTAACCTGTGAACCATTTATATCTGGCGGCTTTTTCGGTTTCTGGAGTTCAAAGTCTTTGCTTACTTGAACTCGTTGCAAAATAAACATTGAGTCGTCTGGCGGCTCTTTCTTTCTTTGTTCAGTCTCAACATCTGGATTTTGTTTGGATACGTCATCATCGTTGGGTACAATATCGCAATTAACTGCATCCCCTTTATTTTCACTGATTTTCTCATACCCTCTTTCAGTAAAAGTATATTCACTTTCTTTTACACTTGAAAATTCATCTTCACTAGAATCACCACTACTCTCTTCCTCAACATCAGATTCACTTAAGTACGCTACTTTTGCACAATAGGGAGAGTTAGAATATTCAATTTTGTTTGTATTTGTGTATCTTTCATCATCTGAACTATCGTCGGAATCCGACCATTCCGGATCGCTTTCAGGTTCTAATATAAAAGCTTTTCTGAGACAGGCACTAAGTTCTTCCTCTGTATTGTCGTCAGGCTTGGATTTAAATTCAATCTCCTCTTTTGGCAAAACGACATCCTCTTCAGCTTTATTTACATCTACTGTGACTTCATATTTAGTGTAATCCTCGTGGACTTTAATTACTTTCAGGTAATCATCTACCCCTTCTCCACGGTGCCTCTCGGTAGCAGCTTGCACTATTGGCGGACTGTTAGCAGAAGTTATTTCTTCGTCAATGCTGAGGATTTCATCCTCCAAATCCTTCCTATCATTAACCTTCCTCCTATCGGCAGCACGCGTACTTTGCGCGGCGCTATTTATTCTCCCCTCTTCAAATTTGGGCCACGTCACTTTATGGACGTCCCTACTATCTCTCTTTCCACCAAATAATTTCTTCGCCTCATACTCCCTTTTAAAATCCTCCCACTCACATTGCTTTAGGCCCTTGTACAGATCATCGATCTGCACACGCCAATCAGTTACTTCTGCTAATTCATCCTCGCCTTTTATCTCATCGCAAACACTGCTAACCGCACCTCTCTGTGTATTCACAATTTCATTTATTGTTTCCTTTGCCACAGAATTATCACTCGTAAAATTTTCCTCAGCTCTTACGGCTATGTTCGTACCTACTGCTGCCGTATTGCTAGCGGCTTCTTTCCGAACAGATGTTCTGCTAGGCTGGGCCGTTGCCCTCTGATGCTCCACTCGCCTGTTAACATGTAGTGCTTTGTGCGGCAGAGATGACTCATTCTGGCTCGCACCTGATGCTTGTTTCGCCACAACACTTTGCGGCGTTCCATGTCCGTCCCTAGCCTGTCTCATTACATTACGGTCGGTCCGGTATCTTTTCTTAAATCGGGGCCGGTATGTATTGTCCGCTTCCGTTTGGCCCGCAACGTTCGCGGAAATTAGTTTCCCGCATCGTTATTATTTTGCGCGGTATACCCTCTACTGCGACCTGGATTATTTCCTCTGCCTCTTCCTCTGCCTCTTCCTCTCTGTATTATATTGACGCGAAATCCATCGCCGTCATTTCTTTCGTCATTGTGTCGGTTATTATGGTTACCAAAATTTTGATAATTGGCACGACTTGCGCGCCAATGGTCTTCGTCTTCGACCCTTTCTAGAAATGCTTGGAAGCTACGATGATTGCTTCCTACATACCTCTTTGAATCCTACGGAAGCTTTTTATATAGCTCCCAGACAATTTCCGAATCTGATCTTCTACCTCTTAAATGCGTCAATTTCCGGTACCAATGCTCGCAGAAATCTTTCAAAGAATTCCTGCCCCTGTTGTTATGCTGTTTGGCCATGATGAACTCCCGCCATAAATGGTCCTGCTTTTGTTCAGACCAATATTCTTCCGTAAATCTTTGCCTAAATTCTTCGAACGTCATTCGTTCGGTATTTAAATTTATTCCCCAGCAGTTAGCATCATCCGCTAATGCGCTAATTACAACGTTTATCTTTTCCTGATCAGACAAGTGCTCAGGAAATACTCTCTCGCAATTTTTAATAAAATCTAACGGATGCCACCCGTTATGTTTCTTGGCTGGATCGAAGCGTTCCTCGCCTTCTAACAGCTTCGTAATTGGTGTGCCATTACAGACAACACCAGGCCTATCTTTAATTTTGCTCTCCAGATCGAAAATTCTGCCTTGAATTTTCGTAGTATTTTGTTCACAATTTTGAACACATCCGGATACTTTTTTACTTAAATCCCTTTCAGTGTCTAAAACTACCTTTTTCAATTGTGATATCCCGTCTTGACATTCGTTTACGATCTCAGTTTTGAGAGCGAAAACTTTTTCGTCTACCTTAGTTTCAACCAGAGGTCCTACTTTCTCTTGGATGTTGAGAATTTCGACATCGAATCTACTATTAATGTTTCCAATTTCCTCCTGCATAGTATCCATATTTTTGTTAATGGTAACAATTTCAAGTTTCAGTGTATTTACCACAGAACTTAAATTACCCACTTTTTGTTCTACCTGTTCTATTTGTTTACTAATTTTAATTCCCTGTCCTTCGACCTGTGCTTTAATTTGATCCACGGTGTTTTGAGTTGCTCGTCAACGTGTGTTTTAAGCTGCTCATTCTGTGTTTTAAGCTGCTCATTCTGTGTTTTGAGCTGCTCGTCAACGTGTGTTTTAAGCTGCTCATTCTGTGTTTTAAGCTGCTCGTTCTGTATTTTGAGCTGCTGATCAACATGTGTTTTAAGCTGATCATTCTGTGTTTTGATCTGCTCACTCTGTCCTGAAATTTGTTTGGTTAATTGTTCAAATAAATCGTTTATGCTTAAAATTTTCACACTGTTTTGTTCTACGGAATCGGTGTATTCCGATCCTACTTCAAAAGTTTCTTTCGGTTCTTTCTTTACCTGTGGAGAATTAAACATGTCAGTGGATTCATTCACATAACCACTATCATCTACAAAGTCACCTTCTACTTCCTGTTTTATTCCTTGCTGTGTCCGAGGCGATCTCAACCTTTCAATCTGTTCATTGACATGTTCGTGGTATTGTATGTACGCCAACTGTCTTTCGCTAACGCCATCTGTTATCTGGCCGCGTAAACTCCGGCTACTGCCAGCCGCATTCTCCATTTCGCTTGGCGCACCTACCCCGTCTACGTTTCTGGCCATACTGAATGTACGCTACACCACACTACCGTACTTGACTCACACTGTAGTTTATTTTACTGACTTTTATTGCTATTTGTGCCACTGAACATCCACTGTTCGATCTTTACATTAATTTGTAACTGACAACAACTGGATGTCCTGTCACCGGGAAGCCACTTGTAACGCTTCGCCCTGCTCGGACGTACGTTAGCTCTATAAAGCCTGTACTGTAATAAGTTCACGGGCTTCACCTTATAAACAAGGATTTTAGTACAAAAGTTGACCGCGCGTACCTAATAGAAGCAAGATCGGACTTATATTCAGTCAATAACTACAGTGATGCATCAAGCAAATGTAAAGTATAATTACTCTTTCGCATGGACAAGAAGTACACACAGTAGATGCTACCTATAATTAACTATTCGGTCGCCAGCCTACTTAGGCAATGAGTGAGTTTTTCCTTGTACAAGTGGGTGCATGTACAAGCATAGTAACACGTAGTAATGATGCGTTATATGGCAAAGTTTGGAACCGGAAAAATCCACTGAACTAAAGTTTTCTCTTTTTGTACTAATTTGGACGAGCTAAATTTACACAACACCACACAGTAATGATTACTACGAACTACATTTTGTATATTGATCAGACTGAAATCGGGCATAGATTGCCCTAGCATTAGCAATCTCGAAAGTACACACACTATGTCACTATTAAGGATGGAAAAACACTAATACACTTAGGATTAATATATAATTTAGCTTTACTGGTCAAATCGGATCAACACATTTCAAGGTTTGAAAGAATGGACAAGAGAAGGGGGGGGGGGGCCTGAAACTGTGATGGTCGTTATACTGAAACTATTAAGTACTGAAGGCAAATTAACACTCAAAATTATCAATCTCTGGATAACTACTCTTTTGTCTCACTTCTGAATTATTTAACTGTCATTATTTCTGTCTCAGATTAATTAAATAACATCGCTAACTCAATCCAACAAAAACTCTCTTCCAATTTAGTCACACTTTTGTTCTTTCTCAACATTTGCAATAACACATAGAAATTTTAGGCTCCTTTATGGCATAGATTAATCTGCTGATAATTTTCATTAACACTAACATTAAACTTTCAGTTCAGGATACTCGGATTGCACAATACGAGGTAAGGATTCTGTCTAGGTCAGTGATCAGGATCAGTAATGGCTAAGGCAATTCTGGTAAAAGTCACGTTATTATTGAACAGTTAGAAACAGTTTCGACACTGGTCCACACAGATACACTTCTAAAGATGAAATAAATGTTTGACCTGTGCCAGTCGGTGCGGCGGTTGGCGGGCAGCGAGATAGCGGGCAGCACGGCACACATACAAGCACGGCTAAGGCTCACACAACAACGGCACTTTCCATCTTCTTAGCGTCGTAATCTTTCCAATTTTGTGCCTCAGAATATAGCCCTGCCAAGTAGTCGTCGGAATCGGTTCATCCGAGGCTCAGTGGAATCCACTTTTCCTGGGTAGCCTCCTCTGTACAGTACGTGTACTTCCGACTGTTGCTCGCCTCCGACTGTTATACTGTGCCCGTTGTGCCGAACCGCGCCAGTGTGCGTTTTCCCGCCTCGCCTGCCTCCACCTTTTCCCGCTCCCCTACAGGTAGGGTATTCACCACAGGTTTTCTACTACACATATCCTAATGCATTACCTACGTATGGACCAAGTGTATAAATTACAATTTTCACATCTTACAATAGTTTTAACATTAAATACACTTTCCTTTGATTACCACATTATTTGAAATCTAACATGTTGTTGTTGTTGTGGTCTTCAGTCCTGAGACTGGTTTGATGCAGCTCTCCATGCTACTCTATCCTGTGCAAGCTTTTTCATCTCCCAGTACCTACTGCAACCTACATCCTTCTGAATCTGCTTAGTGTATTCATCTCTTGGTCTCCCTCTACGATTCTTACCCTCCACGCTGCCCTCCAATACTAAATTGGTGATCCCTTGATGCCTCAGAACATGTCCTACCAACCGATCCCTTCTTCTGGTCAAGTTGTGCCACAAACTTCTCTTCTCCCCAATCCTATTCAATACTTCCTCATTAGTTATGTGATCTACCCATCTAATCTTCAGCATTCTTCTGTAGCACCACATTTCGAAAGCTTCTATTCTCTTCTTGTCCAAACTATTTATCGTCCATGTTTCACTTCCATACATGGCTACACTCCATACGAATACTTTCAGAAATGACTTCCTGACACTTAAATCCATACTCGATGTTAACAAATTTCTCTTCTTCATAAACGCTTTCCTTGCCATTGCCAGCCTACATTTTATATCCTCTCTACTTCGACCATCATCAGTTATTTTGCTCCCCAAATAGCAAAACTCCTTTACTACTTTAAGTACCTCATTTCCTAATCTAATTCCCTCAGCATCACCCGACTTAATTAGACTACATTCCATTATCCTTGTTTTGCTTTTGTTGATGTTCATCTTATATCCTCCTTTCAAGACACTGTCCATTCCATTCAACTGCTCTTCCAAGTCCTTTGCTGTCTCTGACAGAATTACAATGTCATCGGCGAACCTCAAAGTTTTTATTTCTTCTCCATGAATTTTAATACCTACTCCGAATTTTTCTTTTGTTTCCTTTACTGCTTGCTCAATATACAGATTGAACAACATCGGGGAGAGGCTACAACCCTGTCTTACTCCCTTCCCAACCACTGCTTCCCTTTCATGTCCCTCGACTCTTATAACTGCCATCTGGTTTCTGTACAAATTGTAAATAGCCTTTCGCTCCCTGTATTCTACCCCTGCCACCTTTAGAATTTTAAAGAGAGTATTCCAGTCAACATTGTCAAAAGCTTTCTCTAAGTCTACAAATGCTAGAAACGTAGGTTTGCCTTTTCTTAATCTTTCTTCTAAGATAAGTCGTAAGGTCAGTATTGCCTCACGTGTTCCAGTGTTTCTACGGAATCCAAACTGATCTTCCCCGAGGTTGGCTTCTGCTAGTTTTTCCATTCGTCTGTAAAGAGTTCGTGTTAGTATTTTGCAGCTGTGACTTATTAAGCTGATAGTTCGGTAATTTTCACATCTGTCAACACCTGCTTTCTTTGGGATTGGAATTATTATATTCTTCTTGAAGTCTGAGGGTATTTCGCCTGTTTCATACATCTTGCTCACCAGATGGTAGAGTTTTGTCAGGACTGGCTCTCCCACGGCCGTCAGTAGTTCCAATGGAATATTGTCTACTCCGGGGGCCTTGTTTCGACTCAGGTCTTTCAGTGCTCTGTCAAACTCTTCATGCAGTATCATATCTCCCATTTCATCTTCATCTACATCCTCTTCCATTTCCATAATATTGTCCTCAAGTACATCGCCCTTGTATAGACCCTCTATATACTCCTTCCACCTTTCTGCTTTCCCTTCTTTGCTTAGAACTGGGTTTCCATCTAAGCTCTTGATATTCATACAAGTCGTTCTCTTATCTCCAAAGGTCTCTTTAATTTTCCTATAGGCGGTATCTATCTTACCCCTAGTGAGATAGGCCTCTACATCCTTACATTTGTCCTCTAGCCATCCCTGCTTAGCCATTTTGCACTTCCTGTCGATCTCATTTTTGAGACGTTTGTATTCCTTTTTGCCTGTTTCACTTACTGCATTTTTATATTTTCTCCTTTCATCAAGTAAATTCAATATTTCTTCTGTTACCCAAGGATTTCTACTAGCCCTCGTCTTTTTACCTACTTGATCCTCTGCTGCCTTCACTACTTTATCCCTCAACACTACCCATTCTTCTTCTACTGTATTTATTTCCCCCATCCCTGTCAATTGCTCCCTTATGCTCTCCCTGAATCTCTGTACAACCTCTGGTTCTTTTAGTTTATCCAGGTCCCATCTCCTTAAATTCCCACCTTTTTGCAGTTTCTTCAGTTTTAATCTACAGGTCATAACCAATAGATTGTGGTCAGAGTCCACATCTGCCCCTGGAAATGTCTTACAATTTAAAACCTGGTTCCTAAATCTCTGTCTTACCATTATATAATCTATCTGATACCTTTTAGTATCTCCAGGGTTCTTCCATGTATACAACCTTCTTTCATGATTCTTAAACCAAGTGTTAGTTATGATTATGTTGTTCTCTGTGCAAAATTCGACCAGGCGGCTTCCTCTTTCATTTCTGTCCCCCAATCCATATTCACCTACTATGTTTCTTTCTCTCCCATTTCCTACACTCGAATTCCAGTCACCCATGACTATTAAATTTTCGTCTCCCTTCACAATCTGAATAATTTCTTTTATTTCATCATACATTTCTTCAATTTCTTCGTCATCTGCAGAGCTAGTTGGCATAAAAACTTGTACTACTGTAGTAGGCATGGGCTTCGTATCTATCTTGGCCACAATAATGTGTTCACTATGCTGTTTGTAGCATAAATAATATAATATTATATAATATATAATATATAATATATAATAATAATATTAATTTCAAAGGTTGCTCACAGTCTCTTTAACCTAACAATACGAACCAAAAAAAAAGTTCAAAACATTGTTTACATTAATTTATCTAAATTCATAAAGAAAAAAATTATTATATGTACAGTTGTCGTTACACATGCCCCTGTTTCCAGAAAATTTTCTTAAGTCCAAATTTTATGGGAACACTAAATCTTACAATTATACAGTGGTTCTGAATCTTTACTTAATTGTCCAAAAAGATTTACACTACATATTTCCTTTTACTCACTGTATGTAGGTTTACACTTTTTTAACACATCAAGAATAATTACTTGTCATTTACTCAAGTGCCTTTTGCACATCCAACTTCCCATCATAACATTACTAAAATAGCAATTTAATCATTTTTTCTAAATTTCTCAAAGAAATAATTTAAAATTCTGGAATACAAACATTTAACTACAAAAACAATTGCATATTTTGTATACACTATCAGATAATTTGTCGCTGCTTGCTTTGAATAGCAGTCCATTTTCTTACTCACTAACCAAAACACACACACATATATTCAGAAAATTAACTATACATATTTGCTGCCTATTATGCGGATTTGGGCGGTCCTTTTTACTTCATATTGTCACATCTCCTGGATCACATTTACAATTTTCCATCGATTATTTATCTGCCCTCATTGGTATTTGGCAGTCCTTCATATTGTGGTTCATACACTGCCCATTTTCATTTTTGACAGTCCCATCTTTTATCTGGCTGATAGCATTTATCCTTTCTTTTCAGTCCTTTTCTAGATACATTTTTACAGTTACAGTACAATTGGTAATCTGAAACTCACATAACTACATTAGCACACTTTCAAGGGTATACAGACATTTACAAAGATTAGATACATTTAGAATAACTTGGGTTCAGCATAAGATACAGCACATTTACTCGTTCCTAGGAACATACAATTTCAGGTCCACAATATTTCTTACACCTAAAGGTCTTTTGGATTTTGGGTAGATCAGGTAGTAAGCATTGTCGTGTGGAATATTCTGTATTATATATGGTCCATTATAAACATATTTAAATTTTGAAATTTCATGGTTTAGTTCACTAGACTTTTCGTGGGTTTTTAAAAGAACATAATCTCCAATTTTAAATTTTGAAACTTTTAAATTTTTATTGTGTCTTTTAGATCTAGATTCAGCTTTTTGCTTTGCCCTTTTTATCACCAACTCTTTCTTTTGATCCAATCCCAAACTTGTACAAGGTGGAAACTCTAGTTTTTCTTCAATTAAACTTTTACTATTTCTGCCTAACAAAATTTCTTCCGGTGGAAATCCTGTAGTTTCATGATGTAATGTGTTCATGACATTCTCTAAGTCCAATATAAATCTGCCCCAGACTCTATATCATGCCCCTTCCTCTTTTTTCCGCAACTCACCTTGGTCGACTTTGACATCGTCCCAAGATACATTCCTAACCTGTGAACCATTTATATCTGGCGGCTTTTTCGGTTTCTGGAGTTCAAAGTCTTTGCTTACTTGAACTCGTTGCAAAATAAACATTGAGTCGTCTGGCGGCTCTTTCTTTCTTTGTTCAGTCTCAACATCTGGATTTTGTTTGGATACGTCATCATCGTTGGGTACAATATCGCAATTAACTGCATCCCCTTTATTTTCACTGATTTTCTCATACCCTCTTTCAGTAAAAGTATATTCACTTTCTTTTACACTTGAAAATTCATCTTCACTAGAATCACCACTACTCTCTTCCTCAACATCAGATTCACTTAAGTACGCTACTTTTGCACAATAGGGAGAGTTAGAATATTCAATTTTGTTTGTATTTGTGTATCTTTCATCATCTGAACTATCGTCGGAATCCGACCATTCCGGATCGCTTTCAGGTTCTAATATAAAAGCTTTTCTGAGACAGGCACTAAGTTCTTCCTCTGTATTGTCGTCAGGCTTGGATTTAAATTCAATCTCCTCTTTTGGCAAAATGACCTCCTCTTCAGCTTTATTTACATCTACTGTGACTTCATATTTAGTGTAATCCTCGTGGACTTTAATTACTTTCAGGTAATCATCTACCCCTTCTCCACGGTGCCTCTCGGTAGCAGCTTGCACTATTGGCGGACTGTTAGCAGAAGTTATTTCTTCATCAATGCTGAGGATTTCATCCTCCAAATCCTTCCTATCATTAACCTTCCTCCTATCGGCAGCACGCGTACTTTGCGCGGCGCTATTTATTCTCCCCTCTTCAAATTTGGGCCACGTCACTTTATGGATGTCCCTACTATCTCTCTTTCCACCAAATAATTTCTTCGCCTCATACTCCCTTTTAAAATCCTCCCACTCACATTGCTTTAGGCCCTTGTACAGATCATCGATCTGCACACGCCAATCAGTTACTTCTGCTAATTCATCCTCGCCTTTTATCTCATCGCAAACACTGCTAACCGCACCTCTCTGTGTATTCACAATTTCATTTATTGTTTCCTTTGCCACGGAATTATCACTCGTAAAATTTTCCTCAGCTCTTACGGCTATGTTCGTACCTACTGCTGCCGTATTGCTAGCGGCTTCTTTCCGAACAGATGTTCTGCTAGGCTGGGCCGTTGCCCTCTGATGCTCCACTCGCCTGTTAACATGTAGTGCTTTGTGCGGCAGAGATGACTCATTCTGGCTCACACCTGACGCTTGTTTCGCCACAACACTTTGCGGCGTTCCATGTCCGTCCCTAGCCTGTCTCATTACATTACGGTCGGTCCGGTATCTTTTCTTAAATCGGGGCCAGTATGTATTGTCCGCTTCCGTTTGGCCCGCAACGTTCGCGGAAATTAGTTTCCCGCATCGTTATTATTTTGCGCGGTATACCCTCTACTGCGACCTGGATTATTTCCTCTGCCTCTTCCTCTGCCTCTTCCTCTCTGTATTATATTGACGCGAAATCCATCGCCGTCATTTCTTTCGTCATTGTGTCGGTTATTATGGTTACCAAAATTTTGATAATTGGCACGACTTGCGCGCCAATGGTCTTCGTCTTCGACCCTTTCTAGAAATGCTTGGAAGCTACGATGATTGCTTCCTACATACCTCTTTGAATCCTACGGAAGCTTTTTATATAGCTCCCAGATAATTTCCGAATCTGATCTTCTACCTCTTAAATGCGTCAATTTCCGGTACCAATGCTCGCAGAAATCTTTCAAAGAATTCCTGCCCCTGTTGTTATGCTGTTTGGCCATGATGAACTCCCGCCATAAATGGTCCTGCTTTTGTTCAGACCAATATTCTTCCGTAAATCTTTGCCTAAATTCTTCGAACGTCATTCGTTCGGTATTTAAATTTATTCCCCAGCAGTTAGCATCATCCGCTAATGCGCTAATTACAACGTTTATCTTTTCCTGATCAGACAAGTGCTCAGGAAATACTCTCTCGCAATTTTTAATAAAATCTAACGGATGCCACCCGTTATGTTTCTTGGCTGGATCGAAGCGTTCCTCGCCTTCTAACAGCTTCGTAATTGGTGTGCCATTACAGACAACACCAGGCCTATCTTTAATTTTGCTCTCCAGATCGAAAATTCTGCCTTGAATTTTCGTAGTATTTTGTTCACAATTTTGAACACATCCGGATACTTTTTTACTTAAATCCCTTTCAGTGTCTAAAACTACCTTTTTCAATTGTGATATCCCGTCTTGACATTCGTTTACGATCTCAGTTTTGAGAGCGAAAACTTTTTCGTCTACCTTAGTTTCAACCAGAGGTCCTACTTTCTCTTGGATGTTGAGAATTTCGACATCGAATCTACTATTAATGTTTCCAATTTCCTCCTGCATAGTATCCATATTTTTGTTAATGGTAACAATTTCAAGTTTCAGTGTATTTACCACAGAACTTAAATTACCCACTTTTTGTTCTACCTGTTCTATTTGTTTACTAATTTTAATTCCCTGTCCTTCGACCTGTGCTTTAATTTGATCCACCGGTGTTTTGAGTTGCTCGTCAACGTGTGTTTTAAGCTGCTCATTCTGTGTTTTAAGCTGCTCATTCTGTGTTTTGAGCTGCTCGTCAACGTGTGTTTTAAGCTGCTCATTCTGTGTTTTAAGCTGCTCGTTCTGTATTTTGAGCTGCTGATCAACATGTGTTTTAAGCTGATCATTCTGTGTTTTGATCTGCTCACTCTGTCCTGAAATTTGTTTGGTTAATTGTTCAAATAAATCGTTTATGCTTAAAATTTTCACACTGTTTTGTTCTACGGAATCGGTGTATTCCGATCCTACTTCAAAAGTTTCTTTCGGTTCTTTCTTTACCTGTGGAGAATTAAACATGTCAGTGGATTCATTCACATAACCACTATCATCTACAAAGTCACCTTCTACTTCCTGTTTTATTCCTTGCTGTGTCCGAGGCGATCTCAACCTTTCAATCTGTTCATTGACATGTTCGTGGTATTGTATGTACGCCAACTGTCTTTCGCTAACGCCATCTGTTATCTGGCCGCGTAAACTCCGGCTACTGCCAGCCGCATTCTCCATTTCGCTTGGCGCACCTACCCCGTCTACGTTTCTGGCCATACTGAATGTACGCTACACCACACTACCGTACTTGACTCACACTGTAGTTTATTTTACTGACTTTTATTGCTATTTGTGCCACTGAACATCCACTGTTCGATCTTTACATTAATTTGTAACTGACAACAACTGGATGTCCTGTCACCGGGAAGCCACTTGTAACGCTTCGCCCTGCTCGGACGTACGTTAGCTCTATAAAGCCTGTACTGTAATAAGTTCACGGGCTTCACCTTATAAACAAGGATTTTAGTAAAAAAGTTGACAGCGCGTACCTAATAGAAGCAAGATCGGACTTATATTCAGTCAATAACTACAGTGATGCATCAAGCAAATGTAAAGTATAATTACTCTTTCGCATGGACAAGAAGTACACACAGTAGATGCTACCTATAATTAACTATTCGGTCGCCAGCCTACTTAGGCAATGAGTGAGTTTTTCCTTGTACAAGTGGGTGCATGTACAAGCATAGTAACACATAGTAATGATGCGTTATATGGCAAAGTTTGGAACCGGAAAAATCCACTGAACTAAAGTTTTCTCTTTTTGTACTAATTTGGACGAGCTAAATTTACACAACACCACACAGTAATGATTACTACGAACTACATTTTGTATATTGATCAGACTGAAATCGGGCATAGATTGCCCTAGCATTAGCAATCTCGAAAGTACACACACTATGTCACTATTAAGGATGGAAAAACACTAATTCACTTAGGATTAATATATAATTTAGCTTTACTGGTCAAATCTGATCACACATTTCAAGGTTTGAAAGAATGGACAAGAGAAGGGGGGGGGGGGGGGGCCTGAAACTGTGATGGTCGTTATACTGAAACTATTAAGTACTGAAGGCAAATTAACACTCAAAATTATCAATCTCTGGATAACTACTCCTTTGTCTCACTTCTGAATTATTTAACTGTCATTATTTCTGTCTCAGATTAATTAAATAACATCCACTAACTCAATCCAACAAAAACTCTCTTCCAATTTAGTCACACTTTTGTTCTTTCTCAACATTTGCAATAACACATAGAAATTTTAGGCTCCTTTATGGCATAGATTAATCTGCTGATAATTTTCATTAACACTAACATTAAACTTTCAGTTCAGGATACTCGGATTGCACAATACGAGGTAAGGATTCTGTCTAGGTCAGTGATCAGGATCAGTAATGGCTAAGGCAATTCTGGTAAAAGTCACGTTATTATTGAACAGTTAGAAACAGTTTCGACACTGGTCCACACAGATACACTTCTAAAGATGAAATAAATGTTTGACCTGTGCAGTCGGTGCGGCGGTTGGCGGGCAGCAAGATAGCGGGCAG
Organism: Schistocerca serialis cubense; assembly: GCF_023864345.2. Taxonomy (NCBI): domain Eukaryota; kingdom Metazoa; phylum Arthropoda; class Insecta; order Orthoptera; family Acrididae; genus Schistocerca; species Schistocerca serialis. The sequence goes on from NC_064638.1 coordinate 915,742,084, forward strand.
CACGGCACACATACCAGCACGGCTAAGGCTCACACAACAACGGCACTTTCCATCTTCTTAGCGTCGTAATCTTTCCAATTTTGTGCCTCAGAATATAGCCCTGCCAAGTAGTCGTCGGAATCGGTTCATCCGAGGCTCAGTGGAATCCACTTTTCCTGAGTAGCCTCCTCGGTACAGTACGTGTACTTCCGACTGTTGCTCGCCTCCGACTGTTATACTGTGCCCATTGCGCCGAACCGCGCCAGTGTGCGTTTTCCCGCCTCGCCTGCCTCCACCTTTTCCCGCTCCCCTACAGGTAGGGTATTCACCACAGGTTTTCTACTACACATATCCTAATGCATTACCTACGTATGGACCAAGTGTATAAATTACAATTTTCACATCTTACAATAGTTTTAACATTAAATACACTTTCCTTTGATTACCACATTATTTGAAATCTAACATAAATAATAATATTAATTTCAAAAGTTGCTCACAGTCTCTTTAACCTAACAATACGAACCAAAAAAAAAGTTCCAAACATTGTTTACGTTAATTTATCTAAATTGATAAAGAAAAAAATTATTATATGTACAGTTGTCGTTACAACGCCTCGGTTACACCCTCAGTGATTCTTACTATAAATAGTCATAGTTACCAGTAACCCATTGCTAAGTTTTGAATAATGTAAATGTAAATTAAAGTTTGTCAAGATAGTCATGATAATATTTAAAGAATCATCCCAACTTTTCCCGGAATGTCTTCAAGACGTATCGAAACAAACTAGAGAGCCTTGGAGTTGATAATTACTGTCATCCTCGATTATGAATTCATTACTTGTGTTGAACAATTTATATCTGGCACAAGTCGCATACGAAGTGCTCGTGCTGACCTACTCTTGAGTGTGTATAAACTGCGTGTAAAGTCACACAATCTGCAAAGAACAGAAACAAATACCAGGCGGTATCCAAGAGCTTGTAATTTATAAGACATCACGGAGAAAGAATACAGTTCTCTGCAGAAAATTAATAATAGTCTCTTCTCTGCAGAAAATTAACAATAATCTCTCAACATGTCTTTCGGTCAAAACGAATATCTCAAATGTAAATGGAGCCTTATCTCGCATCTTTTAGTATCATTTTAGTGAATTTTACGTAGTTTATGCATGAAGTTAAAGACTGTTAACGAATCTCCGTATCAAAATATGAAACTTGACGTGACTGGTTGAGACATTTGTTGAAATAGTATTAAATAAGATAAGTAATTTTATTAATGGTGTCAACAGTTCTTAATATATTCCACTGAATTAATTTTATTTCGTAGGAAGTGCTATTAATGAAACAGATACGAGAATATGTCTACTTATTATCTAATTCTTTATGTTTATTCCCGAAAACAATTACGTACACGGAGTGGCCGTGCGGTTCTAGGCGCTACAGTCTGGGGCCGAGCGACCGCTACGGTCGCAGGTTCGAATCCTGCCTCGGGCATGGATGTGTGTGATGTCCTTAGGTTAGTTAGGTTTAATTAGTTCTATGTTCTAGGCGACTGATGACCTCAGAAGTTAAGTCGCATAGAGCTCAGAGCCATTTGAACCAAGCAAAGCCAATTTCGTCAGCTTAAACCATAATTTAAAGGATCCGCCGGCCGGGGTGGCTGAGCGGTTCTAGGCGCTACAGTCTGGGACTGCGCGACCGCTACGGTCGCAGGTTCGAATCCTGCCTCGGGCATGGATGAGTGTGATGTTCTTAGGTTAGTTAGGTTTAAGTAGTTCTAAGTTCTAGGGGAGTGATTACCTCAGAAGTTAAGTCCGATAGTGCTCAGAGCCATTTGAACCATTTTTTTTAAAGGATCCATACCTACCAATAAGGAACATCGTATGGAGTATTCCTTATCGGATGAGAGAAATGTGCCGCAAAGAAAAAGGCTACTCTTAATGAGACGTTATATTGAATATATAATCACTGATTACATAAAATATCTACGCACATAATACTCTTTATTAACGAGACATTGTTCTGCAACTGATCTCTCGTTTCTTAGTGAGGCCTGTTGTTGACACGTTAGTACTGCATCTTTCTGACAAAACGCTGTGTTATTCCTGTGGAACTGCAGTAACGACACTGTTTAGTTCTTAACAGACTCGACAATCGACATCGATTTAGTGCTACAAACAAAAACCATTGTTACTAAAAGCGTTTTATCTAAATGTGTATCTTAATGCTGTTGCATGACAGGTACCAGTTTTTGTTTCCTTTCAGAGAAGAATTTCGTCAGTACATAAAAGAAAATAACAGTTGCCACCTGCAACGAATCTTCAGGAAAGGAACTGCTGCTCCAGTTCATTATTACTTCTAATTTTTTCTCTTTGGCTGTCACACAATTGATAACATTATTGCATAGACTTTCTATTGCAAAAACACAGCAAATCCGGGTGTTTAGAAAGTTAAAATAAAAACTAATGAAGCTTTGGCTAGTGTTGAAAGTGTCTTGAATGTATTGTACATACGCATCATAGCAGTTAAAAAATTTAAAAAATGGTTATAGTAGAAGGAGCGATGGCTAACCAGAGAACTGTACACTGATCAGCCAGAATATTATGACCACAGATCTAGTATCGTCATAATCCCGTCCAGGCGATAGCAGCGTCACCTGGCGAGGAATGGCTGCTAGTCGGACACACGCACCGTGCATGTAGCATCAGTGAGCCTGTTGTCCGTGTGTAGAATGGTGAAGGCGCGCGATCTATCTGTGTTTCACCGAGGACAGATTGTAATGGCCTAGAGGCTCGGCACGAGCATTTCGTAAATTGCACGACTTGCCGGGCACTCGAGGACAGCTGTGGTGAGTGTCCTCTACACGTGGCGTAACGAAGGTGAAATCACGTCCAGACGTCGTGGCGTTGGGCGTCCACCCCTCATTGCAGATGTCGGACGTCGTAGTCTGGGCAGACTGCTAAAACACAAGACGGGTGGCGAACTGTGGCGGAGCTAACATCAGACTTTAATGCTGTGCAGAGCAGAAGTATGTCTGAACACACTGTGCACAGAACACTCCCAACGGTGGGCCTCTGCGGCCGACGATCCATGCTTGTGCTCTTTTAACACCACGACATCGGCAGTGGTTCAAATGGCTCTGAGCACTATGGGACTTAACATCTGAGGTCATCAGTCCCCTAGAACTTAGAACTACTTAAACCTAACTAATGTAAGGACATCACACACATCCATGCCCGAGGCAGGATTCGAACATGCGACCGTCCAGTTCCCGACTGAAGCGCCTAGAACCGCTCGGCCACACGACATCGACAACTACGACTGAAACGTGGACGTCACCATCGGCACTGGACGTTGCCGCAGTGGCAGAGCGCTGCATGGTCTGATGAACCCCGATACCTTCTTCATCATGCAGATGGGAGGGCGCGAATCCGTCGTCTTCCAGGGGAACAGCTTCTTGACACCTGTACTGCGGAACGGAGACAAGCTGGTGGCGGCTCCATTGCGCTCTGGGGAACACTCACGTAGGCATCCACGGTCCTGTGGAGCTCGTGCAAGCACCATGATCGCCAAAAAGTATGGTACCCTGTGGGCAGACCACGTATACCCCTTCAAGACGATCATGTTTCCCGGAGGCAGCGGCAATTTTCAACAAGACAGTGCGCCATGTCACAAGGCCAGGAGTGTGATGGAGTGATTCGAGGAATACAGTGGCGAGCGACAGTTGATGTGCTGGCCCCCCAACTTGCCAGATCTGAACCTTATCGATCTCATCTGGGATGTGACTGAACGTGGCGTCACAGTCCATTGTACTCCATCCGCGCAATTCAAGGGAATTAGCTGATTTGTGTGTGTAGATGTGGTGCCAAAGCGTTCCAGCGCCCTACCAACGCCTCATTGTTTCCATGGCACGACGCGTCGCCGTTCTTATCCGTGCGAAAGGTACACATGCTGGCTGTTAGGTAGGTGGTCATAATGTTGCGGCTGATCAGTGTACATGTAATACAGAGACGAAACAAGGAATCCTGTCCGATTTATTAAGATTTCATTACTCTGGAAGCTGTTTCCCACTGCACTGGTGCCAGTACTACGTAAAATGCACCAACAGTAAGCTGAAGTCATTTTTCACTTGGGAAACTCTAATAAGCTTACGTGTGGCTCCTTCAGCTAGTTCATATTAAACATAGAGTTGGCTCTGCGATAGCGTCTGTCTTTCTAACTACTCTCCATAGATTACATCAACACAAATGCGTATCTTTCGCAGCATACTTCGTGAGTAACATTTTCCTGTCACTTAGCTGTGTCGGTAGGTATGTAGTCACCAGAGTTTCATTGAGTGAGTATTTTATATCCTGAAAATATGTTCATGGTAGTCTCGGAATTCTTAGTAAGTTTCGAGCCCTCATTAAAAGACGAATTTATTTTCCGTTGTGAAAATATTTGAGGCACTCAAGTGTATGCACGCGTCTTTCTCTAAGAAGGCCATCCTTTTCCATACCTATGCTTCAATTAGCACATCCATAGTTGGCTCTAGCCACGCAGGGTCTGAAAACAGACAAATACTACCCTGCACCCTCCCATCCGATGGCCAGATACCTGAAATGAATACTTTGAACTACTCGTTGTTGGTGTTTGAGAAGTGAATTCAGTTTAGCCCTAATGATTCATCGTTGCAAACTGAGGAAATATAGTAATGCCATACAGATACTGTTAAAGCTTTATCTTTTTTATGGTTAGATATACACGCCTAGGATCATCGTAGGGCTCGCTCTGCGATGCATGTATCGGAAACGTTGTCAAAGAATCGCTTATATGTCGTCTTCGGAAGTTTGTAGCTCAGGCAATTCCATCGTGAAAAAGTTCAACGAGCAAACTTTTCTCGAAGCGAAAGAACTTGAAGAGAAATTTCGGAAACTCGACTATGCTGCACAGACACAGAAGTTGCTATGCAGAAGTCCGCTTGATCAACGCAACACAACTTCAAAGGTAGCGGAATTTTTATGGTGCGGTTTAACTGAAATGCTGCATTTTATTTGTATCTGCTACTGGGGTACGAGGTGAGGGCTAGACTTGCAGCTGCACCACATCATCTGTTGCCATAACAAACAGGTCAGCCACTGTAAGAACTGCACAACATGAATCACTGAATTCGCATTGGAAGGGAAGAAACCGGATTCAGGTTAGATTACGAGGGGTTAAATTTACTGTATTATGGGTAAAATGGGGACCAGAACTTAGGTAAATGTTGCTAATCCTCTATCTTTCTTTTTTGATTCTCTTAGAACAAAGTGATCACTCATTTGGTGAAGTTCCATGTTTTGGACAGAGACGAGCAATCGGGTCCGCCCGACCGCCGTGTCATCCTTTGACAATGGGGCCATCGGGTGTAGTACGGAGTGCATGTGGTACGCACACCACTATCTCAGTCCTTGTTGGGGTTCTTGACCTTGGAATCACAACTAATAGGTCGAGTAGCTCCTTAGGTGGCCTCACGAGGCTGAGTGCACACCGTAACAGTCATCTCACCAAGAAAAAATTCCAGGTAGTTCCAGGAGTCGAATATGGCAATCACCCGCGCTGACAACTGAGCTATGGATGTGAACGGTCACTCACTTACCGAATTAAATTTGCAAGGACATGTAACGTGATGTTAAAAGACAAGTAACTACACTTGTTTACTCCCTTCATCCAACCGCAGTCCTTCTCCCACTAGTTGTGAGTCGGGCACAGATTTTAATGCACTAAATAACAGCGAAATAATCAAGCATTTATGATCTAAAACTTATTTAAATACTACTTTAAAAATAAAACATAACGTTGTATAATTTATTTAAAAACATTATTGTTTTTTATGTAGGGGAGAGCGGGCCAAGTGGCCAGGGTAAGGTATTACTGTTTTTTAAGCGGCGTAGCAACAGGCGGAAATAAATAGCAATGAGTGATTGTAATCTGTAACTATTGATGTATTATATCGAATAGTTTAATCACCATAAGATCCAGTTAAGTACTTCAAACAACATGATTTTCACAAAGTGGTGAAATAGCCACTTTGACATGAATGGGCGAAATGGCCAACTGGCCACTTAGTCCTAAACTACAAAAAAAAATAAAGGATAAAAACTCTTTTAACTAACCATTAAATATATTTTATTGTAAAACATAATTCGAAATAAATTGTTAGCGCTTTTCAAAAGAAAATGTCAAACTGCGGTCCTTAAAGCCTCTGTAGAGCTCGTGAGCCCAGAGTGAGCACAAGTGGCAGTAAACCCACTGCTATTCTGGCCTTGAATTTGAAAATTTTTCTTCGCAGTACAGGCACGATCTTTCTTCATCATTGTCGTCCAAATGAGTCCTTATGGGGGTTCTTTTTACTGCCTTTCATCTCTTCGGCTGCTTTCCGTTTATCCTTCTCTTCACTTTCTTTTCCTTCTCTTTCATTATTTGCCGTTTCTAGGTCGCTCTTATATGGACTTGCTGTTAAGTATCGTCGCGGAGCCCATTTCTCGACCGCTGCTTGAACGTTTTCCCACAAAGTTGCCAGAAGCCACCGCCCAGACGGCCACTTTGGTCGCATTGACGTTATCTCACAAAGACTGTGTATCACCTAACAATATAACCGAAATTTCAGTGACTAAAGTAGTATTACGGAGTCAAGATATGTTACTTCCAGCACAATTTCATTTAAAACACGTAAGTCACTTTCCCCGTCCATAATAAATAGTCGAACTGACCGATTACTTTACATTAGGGTAACTAAAATCCACAAAAATTATCATAAATCTGAGGAGCGGACGTGAAGCAGATTAGACTTCATGGGGTGAATGGGCCCTCCAGGGAGAATAAATTAAAGCATTTCCCGCACCAATAACAGCATCTTACAGTCCCAGGACCCCAATGGCTACTATGCGCCATGCCCACTTTCCCCGGCTCTCCCCTGCCATGGAATGAAAAATTCACTTCTGAACAAACCGTTAGTGTAGTTCTTACTTTTTGCAGTGTTTGAAATTAACTACCACTTATTTTTGAAATCTCTGCATGTGTCTGAAACAGAAAAAGTACAGTAAAAACAATAACACCTATCAAAACAATAAGATCATTTTTTTGCTATTGCGTACCACCCTCTTAAAGTATTCCAAATTTTCTAAGATTTACATTTGTTGCCGAGGATCGTTTTGTACCTGGAAAATCTCCTTAACACATCACAGGACGTCACAGAAGCGTGTTCGAAGGCGACAAGGTCACTGCAGGCCACCTTTGGTTCATTATCTTCAAATGTCATGGCGTTCCCAGAAAGACTAGCACTAATTTTGCGCACTGTAGAATATAAAGGATTCCACTGGAGAACACTTCGGAATTTGTTGTTCACTTTGTCAGCCACATGACTAACAGCTCGACTAAACTCACTCTTCACATGTTGCACAATAGCCAGGGTGACACATAGTTGGTTACTAACAGTTTGCAGTCATGTGATCACTTTAGATAGCATTGAAAATTTGGCGTTGATGGATGCCAAGTTTCCGGACTAGGTATCTTTTACAGTTCTGACAGCACTTGATTCATCACTATCAAGATCACAAAACATTGACTTTATTTTGATGCAGCTGTTTCCGTAATATTCAGGAGCATTAAAGTAAGAGCCCCACGTGTTAGAATCGGCTGAGGAGGAAGGGGCAGCTAAGGTGATTGTTCCTTGAAATTCTGCATCCGTAACGGAGCTGTCACATACATTTTTGCTGACACATGAAATTAATTTGTCCTCAGCACGGTAATCTGAACGCACCTTTTCTGTAACTCTGTGTAATACATGTCCAAGGAAGGTGACGTACACCACACTGGGGTAGAGAACCTGAAGTCCCTTCGCAGCTTTAGCCACGTATGAAGCACCATCTGTTATTAGTAGCAAAACGTCTCTGCTCACACATTCCGGCCACAGTAGCTTCTTAGAGTTGTCAAACAACATGGCAGTTGTCGAGTTGTTTAATTTCTCGAGAGCTTCACACGTTAGGAGTAACATTTCTCCAGGCCTCCCAAGTTTTAGAACACCAACAACATTTGCAACACACTGCCCACACATATCTATGGACATCCACACCCTTACGTCAGTAATACTAGCTCGTATTTTGTTGAGCACTTCCTCGTAGAACAGGGATAAATAGTTCGTCCCCAATGTAGATTAATCTAGAACTGAATGTGTTGCGTACTTCTCCACGAACTATCCGAATCGTGGATTCTTCAGTTTCTCCAATTGTATGTTGCAAGACACCATAATCACTCAAGCCCTTAAAGAATGGTTGCAGGATTGGAGATGTTTGTGTCAGCTCGAAGAACAGCATTTTTCTGCTACCATTTTGAGCACTTTTCTTCACACAGCTGTTGTGTTTCGCAATATTACAGTGTTGTTGCGTATGAAAGGGCTTTTCTGCACTAATTTTAACTTCACATAGTTTAAAAAATAATATTTCATCGGCAGTGCTGAAGAACATTTCTCCACAATAGCGAACAAAACCTAGCAACTTCATGCAGTTGGGACACTTTAATTTCGGTATGTTGCATGTAATTGACTTTGTATTCAAACCCAATAGTATGACCATGTGTGCAATGTTCATTACATCGGCAGCTGTCTTTGTTGGCTTTGAGATCGTATTGTCCACCACACGCAACAATGTCTTGCGCCAACGAACCGAGTAGTGTTTTACGATGCTTGTCTACTTTAGTCCTGATAAATCAAGCTTCGTTGTAATTGTTTCATTGATTCGTGACAATATCACCTTAAACACTGTCACGTGAGCTACATATTCATGTTTATATTCTTGTATCATTAAAAATACGACCAATAAAGGAATTTTTGGCCAAAGTTGACCGAAATATCACCTATGATGGTAAAAGTTGGCCAAAAGATGAATTATTACTAAAAAAAGTTGTAAATGTGACTTTATACGCACATTAAAAATACATTTTTCTGCACTACAATACCTCCAGTTGTGCATAAATAGTTGCAAAATTCATCCTAAAATTCAGGAAATAAAATGACTACTCATTAAAATACGGGGCCTAGTTATGCGTAAATGTCAATTTCAGTTTGCTTCGCTCGTGTTTTTATTACGATATCCAAGACAGATTATCTTTTAAGAGTATGTGACTCCTGTAGCGACGGTTTTGTCATTTAACAGTTTGGTATGACTTATATTACTGAGGCCATATGACTATCCACCACTGCATCGTCGTTGCTGCCAAGATCAGTAATCAATTAACATATCTCCGACGCTTTCTTAGGCATAGCGGTTTTGTGACAGCTAAGTTCACGGGGGTCCTTGCATGACAGGATCCAGAGCGTCATGGATTAAGACTAACAAATGTGTAACTGTGTAAGCTCAGGGGTAGGAAAGCATCTAGCTGAGACTTCGCAAACTAACTTGTGGCGTTGTTGTGGAGATATGGATCGTCCATTTATCTGGAGTGCACGCCTCCGTAGCCAAGTGGTCAGAGTGCCTAACTGCTGTGCGGACGATCCGGTTTCATTTCCTGATACTGACAAGGAATTTTCCTTGGTGGGAGGATTCGACTGGGTTGCGTTCAGCTTCGTAAAGCCAATTGAGGAGCTACTAGAGTGAGAAGTAGCGGCCGCAAAATTAGGGAAGTTGGAAATGGCCGGGATGGTGGTGCTCCTGTACACCACATCTGAATGAGGCCATTGGCAGGGGATGACGCAGTGGCCGGCCGGTACTGAATGGCCTGAAAGGGCCTGTAGACGGAGCTAAAGTGCAGGTCTGCTGTGAAGGGCAGGAGTTGTTGTGGCTTATGCAAACGCTCTCATCTGAGACGATCGGTTTGCTCTTTAGAATACATTGCTTCAAGCATAAAAATACGTGCTGCACGTGAACCGATATCACGATATTGTAGGTACATAATAGCAAATACCAGTATCAGTCATGTGTCGTAGCCAGTGGCGCTTGTTGGATGAACTATTCATAACCAAACATATGGTTATAAAGGATTCGCACTATCTATGAACAACAGAAGGGTGAATATTCAACATGAACATTCAATCTCTGTGACAGATTGGCCTGTCTCCAATCTACCAATGGCCTAAAATCGCAGTTAGTCTAGTAAATACCATCTTGATATAATCACTATCTCGGTTTTCTTCTACCGCTCTCTCAGCATCGTCAGCTTACTTTTTTTTATCTTTCATGTCAACTACGAGTATAGTACGCTTTTCTGCGATAGCTTCCGTTTAATGTTACAGCAACCAGCCTTGGGATATTACTGCGCGAATGGTTTTCGATATTCAACTGTGTCCTATCGCTGTGAAATTTTTTTTAAAAAATACAATGGTAGTGGACGACTTACTCTATTACAGACTTACACGAGAACAGGCTTTCAGGGCCAGAGTCCATTTCACTAAGATTCATCTGAGTGTGTTGGTGCTTCATGATATGATGAAACCATCGACGTATCTTGTATGATTACAGAAAACGTTTATCAGTGTGACTACAGAATTGTTCTTGCACTCTGCAAATAGCTTAAACGGTTGAGCTTCTGAACCATCTTATAGCAAAAGATGTGCAGGTTTGTTTCCAGCAGTGGAAGGCCAATATGTAGACTTGTGTTGATTCAAATGCGTCCTATCTTTAGTGCGACCACGACTAGTTGAATATATTCCATTAGTGCAGAAATTTCCAATATCAGTCTCGTTTGTTTTGTGCCCGACGTACTAGACTTACACTTCCTATTTGGTGTTCGAATCTGAAAAAACTTGTCACAGTTTAAGAACACAGTCCATGGACGAGTAACAGTCGCGTGTTAATACGCCTTGACCAATAGGTCCCAATTAATGTGACGAGCCTCTATTCTTTTTTGACTGACCCTTTACGTTGTTTGCCACAGAAACTTTAAACAAATCTTCGTCTTTCCCGGATGATATGGTTAAACGTTCCACTGAAGAATTCGAAGGGAAATGTAGTTCACAAACACTATCTAAAAATGGTTCAAATGGCTCTGAGCACTATAGGACTTAGCTTCTGAGGTCATCAGTCCCCTAGAACTTAGAACTACTTAAACCTAACTAACCTAAGGACATCATACACAACCATGCCCGTGGCAGGATTCGAACCTGCGACCGTAGCGGTCGCGCGGTTCCAGACTGAAGCGCCTAGAACCACTCGGCCACTCCGGCCGGCAACACTTTCTACATACTTATCATATTACAGGTTCCTTATAATCATGCAGGCAAACTTGCGTAGAGTTGTCAGTGCTAACACACAAACAACATTACATGGAGTGTCCGCGGAAATCAATGTCGGACATAGCCGAACGTATCCGTTAAGACAATGAGCTATGGCAGCAGAAGACCGACGCGACTCCCTTTGCTAACAGCACGAAATCGCCTCTGCTGGGCTCGTCTGATGGTAGAGTTAGAGTGTAGTGCAGACCCTACGAAGACATGGACCCAAACTGTCAACAAGGCACTGTGAAAGCTGGTGGTGGCTCAATAATGGCGTTGTCTATGTTTATATGGAATAGGCTGGGTCCTCTGGTCCAACAGAACCAACTAAGGCCATATGCAGTCATTTCATGGACTTCCTGTTCCCAAACAAAGATGAAAGTTTTATGTATGACAGTGCGCCATGGCACTGGGCCACAATTAGTCGCGACTGGCTTGAATAACATTTTGGACAGTTCGAGGCAATGATATGACCTCCCAAATCGCCTGACATGAATCCCATTAAACATTTTTAGGACATAATCGAGAGCTCAGTTCGTGCACAAAATCCGGCACTGGCAACACTTTCGCAATTACAGGCGGCGAGAGAGGGAACATGGCTCAGTACTTCTGCAGGGGACTTCCAATGACTTGTTGAGTCGATGCCGTATCGAGTTGCTGCACTGCCTCCTGCAGAAGGACGTAGGATACGAAATTAGGAAGTAGCTATCCCACGACTTTTGTCACCTCAGTCTACTACAGCAATTGAAATGCAAGGTATGCTGAAACGAAGCCAGGGATTTGTAGATAAATGCGGCAGTGTTACCTAGCCTGTAAACGGCGATCTCTGATGTTCACGTCTGGTTATCCTTACTGTCGCAGGATGTGTGTGTTTGAGTGCTACCGTTGTTAAAACGAAGCGTTTCTTCCCATTCTTCCTAATGGGACCCCATAGTGGGCAAGAGGATGGCTGAGTGAATACTAATGCAGAAAAATTTCGGCAATAAAGCTACGTAGTAACTAAGGAATTGTTTATGTCGTCGGCCCCAGACCATTAGAGATGAAACTGCTCAAACTTCTCACAACATTGCAAGCTGGACTACTTAAAATGTAGGTCTCTCTTCCACAGTTGGTTGACTGGGGTAGGTCTGGGACATGCAAGTAACCGAAGTGTCCAAGTGAAAGTCTTGCAGCTGACAATTTAATCTCATGAAATTATTATTATTATTATTATTATTATTATTATTACCATTTTTCTTTCCCACAGAATCTCACCTGTATCTTTTGCTGGACTAGCACTCCTCGAAGGAACGATGTATTGGACGTTGGCGTTATTCTCCCAGGTCAGTATTCAATATCAGCTATGAGAGTCGCTGATGATATTGCTATCTTCAGTCAAAAGGAGGAATCATTGCAGTGTCTGTTAAATGGAATAAACTGTCTACACTGAAGCGACAAAAGTCATGGAATAGCGATATGTATATATACAGATGGCGGTAGTATCGTGTACACAAGGCTATAGCATGGCATACACGAGGTTAAAAAAGGACAATACGTTGGCGGAGCTTTCACTTGTACTCAGGTGATTCAAGTGGAAAGGTTTACGACGTGATTACGGCTGTATGACGGGAACTAACAGACTTTGAACGTGGAATGATAATTGGAGCATTTACATAAAGCTGTCAGTACTAACAGACAAGCAACACGGCATGAAACAACCGTAGAATGTATCGTGCACAACGAGAGTATGCGGTAGGATAGTGCTGCAAAATTTGGCGTTAATGGGCTATGACAGCAGACGACCAACGCGAGTGCCTTTGCCAACAGCACGACATCGTCGCCGGCCGATGTGGCCGAGCGGTTCTAGGCGCTACAATCTGGAACCCCGCGACCGCTACGGTTGCAGGTTCGAATCCTGCCTCGGGCATGGATGTGTGTGATGTTCTTAGGTTAGTTAGGTTTAGGTAGTTCTAAGTTCTAGGGGACTGATGACCTCGGATGTTAGGTCCCATAGTGTTCAGAGCCATTTGAACCACGACATCGCCTGCAGCGTCTCTCCTAGGTTCGTGACTATATCGGCTGACCCTAGAAGACTGGAAAACTTTGGCCTAGTCGGATGAGTCCCAATTTCAGTTATTAAAAGCTGATAGTTGGGTTTGAGAGTGGCGCAGGCCCCACGAAACCATGGGCCCAAGTTGTCAGCGAACCACTTTGCAAGCTAGATGTGCCTCCATAATGGTGTGGGCTGTCTTTACGTGGGGTAGACTTGGACCTCTGGTTATGTCGGCTAATTGGAGATCATTTGCAGCCATTCATTGACTTGTTGTTACCAAACAACGGTGAGAATTTTATGAATGACAATACGCCATGTCACCGGGCCACAATTGTTCGCGATTGGTTTGAAGAAGATTCTGGACAGTTCGAACGAATGATTTGGACACCCAGATCGCCCAACATGAATCCCATCGAACATTTATGGTACGTAATCGAGAGGTCAGTTCGTGCACAAAATCCTGCACCATCAACACATTCTGAATTATGCACGGCCCTCGAGGCAGCGTGACTCAATATTTCTTCAGGCGATTTTCAAGACTTGTTGAGTCCATTCTACGTCGAGTTGCTGCACTGTGCGGGCCAAAAGGAAGTCCTACAAGATATTAGGAGGTATTCCATGACCTTTGCCACTTCAGTGTAATTACCACACACTATGGCTTGAGAGAAAACAGAAGAAAGATGAAAGCAGTGCGGACTAGCAGATATGAAGTTGCCGACAAACTTAATATGAAAACTGGGTACCAGGCCATATACGAAGTTAAGGAATTCTACTACCTAGACAGCAAAATAACTCATGATGGACGGAGCAAGCAGGACATAAAGGGCAGATTACCACTGATTCAGAGGCCATTCTTGGCCAAGAGACATCAATTGGTGTCAAATATAAACCTCAATTTGAGGAAAAAATTTCTGAGAATGTACATTTGGTGCGCAGCATTATATTTTAGTGAAACTTGGGCTATGGGAAAACCGGAACAGAAGAGAATCGAAACGGTTGAGATGTGGTGCTAGACACAAATGTTGAAAATTAGGTGAACTGATAAGGCAAGGAATGAGGAGGTTCTGCGCAGCATCGGTGGGGAAAGGAATGCATGAAAAACACTGACAAGAAGAAGGAACAGGGTGACAGAAATTGGTTAAGACATCAAATAATAATTCCCATTGTACTATACGGAGCAGTGGAGGGCAGAAACTGAAGGGGAAGACGTAGAATCGAATATATCTTAAGACATCAAGGAATAATTCCCATTGTTCAAAAATGGTTCAAATGGCTCTGAGCACTATGGGACTCAACTGCTGAGGTCATTAGTCCCCTAGAACTTAGAACTAGTTAAGCCTAACTAACCTAAGGACATCACAAACATCCATGCCCGAGGCAGGGTTCGAACCTGCGACCGTAGCGGTCTTGCGGTTCCAGACTGCACCGCCTTTAACCGCACGGCCACTTCGGCCGGCATTCCCATTGTACTACACGGAGCAGTAGAGGGCAGAAACTGAAGGGGAAGACGTAGAATCGAATATATCTTAAGACATCAAGGAGTAATTCCCATTGTACTATACGGAGCAGTGGAGGGCAGAAACTGAAGGGGAAGACGTAGAATCGAATATATCTAACAAATGATGACGCTCGGTTCAAGTCCTACGCTGAAACAACGAAGTCAGCACAGAAGATAAATTCGTGGAAGGTCTCATGAAAGAAGTAAGAAGACTCAAGTCCCAATAAAAGAAAAGAGCTTGCCAACAGGACCTCCAGGAGAGATTATGAGCAACTTTGGAAAGACGAAGGATGTTGTTGGTGACTTGGAGGTGGCCTTGAAGCGTTCGTGGTATCTCAGTCAAAGAAACACACTCTGTGCAAGGGTCGAGATCAAATTCGGGTCCGACACAATGTTTTGCTCTTTAAAAAGTATTGCCATTCACGGATATTTCATAAACCGTTAGACTGAAATACACTGTTATGGAACATTCACCAACCTCAAAATTTATACCCCAAATGTTTAGTAATATAACAAACAAGCTTTTAACAATATCTACGGTGATGATTTCATCACATCCAAGATTCTTTGCTCCTGACAACATTTCCAGATTCAGAAGTGTGCGTAAATACACATTCAACAACATGCTCGGTGAACTGACAGCTTCAGAGTTCCAATAAAGCCGTGCACATTCCGGATTAAATTAAATATATTGAATCCTGGTGTCCAGTTCGTATTTGTGAAGTTAACGTATTTCTGATGGAACTTCACATATTAATCCACACAGATACTGCATTTGAAAAACTTCTTGCACCTGATGGCAATGAATTAGCAACAATCGAAATAATGACGATTTTAGTGTTAGGCGAGGCTGGTACATCATGACTTTCAACATATGCTTTAAGCAGACACCACACAATTTTCGTTTAGATTATGTCGTGCAACACTTACGGATTCACAAATGGAACGAAGTCCTTGCATTCCTAATGCGTACAAATGCTTGTAAATTAACAGTTTGCAGTTTTATTCTTGAAAGTGAAACAAAAATCATCTACCTATATTCCACATTATGTTTATAGGTGATAAAAATATGCAATGTCCGCTATAAGGAGATTTCAGGTATTTTGCAAATACAAATAAAAGAAGATTGATATTCTGTGACTGAACCCGTCTCTTGTGTTTCCTACAAATCGTTGCATAATTTTTCCACACTAGTGGGCTTCTAGAAAGAATTGGTTTTAAACATTCCCGCTAGAATGAATGCCGGCTCAAACTTATAATCTAAAGTCGTCGATTGCCTGATAATACCGTGACTCTACTGGTCGATGGATCAGAGTCAAATAACTCTTTAGAGCCATAAGAAACCTACTCTTACCTCTTCAGCGGTTTAGGTATTCTGGAAGAACGTCTCATTTTATCCCACGTTTCCTTAGTGTTTGCAATATTCTGGACATGCATGAAAGTCGACGGATGTACGGATGAAATCATCTTTGCTCTTGCGGTGCATATGTTCATTTCATCTGCAATTTCTCCCGAGATGCATCTTCACAATTGTTCGCGTTGTAGGAATGTCTTCATCCCTAACTGCGTCATGCTACAGTTACCCCCTCTCAAAACTTTATCTGTCGGTGGCAACGAGCTGGCATTGGGTAAGCCATAACATTCGCGTTTACTTTGGAATCGCGAAATTAAATTCCGCCGGTTTTAATTAATGCATGCCGACGAACTCTCTCCATGTTCTCCTCCCCCCTTTGTCTGTCAGTCTCTACCTCCTCCCTTTCTCTGTCCATCTCCTTTTCTTCCCTTTCCGTCCATTTCCTCCTTCCTCTACCTCCTCCCTTTCTCTGTCCATCTCCTTTTCTTCCCTTTCCGTCCATTTCCTCCTTCCGCTCTCTCTATCCATGTCCTCCTCTTCCCATTTTGTCCAATTCTCCTCCCCCTGTCTCTGTTCATCTCCTCCTCAATCTTGTCTGTGTCCGTTTCCTTTTTCCCCTTTTCTGTCTGTCCATCTCGTCCTACCCCTTTCGCTCTCCACTTTATAACCCATACCCCAATAGAAGGTTGCTCGTTCTTAGCCCCACATTTCTTTCCAGATGGTATGTGGTATGTGCACCAAGTTTCGTTGAAATCGATCTAGTGTTTTAAGATCAGTTTCTTATCTGTGGTTATGCCCGTGTACGCACATTTCATACATATTTCACTCGTATTTAGTATGCTTCATATGTCTTTGTACATATTGTTCACCTGTATCTGTAGCGAATTCCGCGCTGCAGTTTTCTTGCGGCTCAGTGGTATGACGTCATATCTTCTGAACTATGTGTCGTATGATGATATAATTTTGTAGGTACATTCATCGGCACATTTGGATTCTCCCTGTGAAGTATGTACGAACAGATTCAGTAGTAAAGAAGTATTAAATTTAAACGTCAAGCAAGATGCGGCAGTTTTTCACGCACCTCAGTGTTTATGACGCCTTCTTTATTGAACTATGTGTCCTACATTGATATAATTTTGCAGGTACATTCAGTAGTATATGTGAATACTGTCTGAAAAATGTAGCGTGAAAATAGTCAATAGCAAAGAAGAAATAAATTAAAACGTCTTGCCTGATACGGCAGTTTTACTGCATGAACAACGAAAATGAAGAAAGCGATAAACTTTTTTTCCGTTTCCTCATTTTGAGGGGGTTTCCAGCGAGAAAGTTTCGTAAACGTATGAAATTATGTGTAAAGCTTCTCAAACACTGGAAGAATAAAATCTGGGTACACTTCTTTTTCAGCTCCACCCCGAAATCTTTGATAGGTATGTTGTTTTTATCTCGACAGAGATTTTTTTCAGACAGTAACTGATATATGTATAAAGTTGGGGTGAAGTCGGTGGACCGGTTTAGGAGGAAATATGGAACATACATACATACATAAATACATACAGTGTTTGTAATGTGTTTGGATGTGGATTTGCACGGTGAATGCACATAAAGCGAACATTTGAAACGTAGAGCAGACCAGACATAGCAATGCATGTACATTGTCAAAGATAAAAATGCAGTTACGCATAAATTGTAATTTGCAACAGGTTTAAAACACGCGTTCGTTTTAAATCAAGTCCTTATGAAGCAGATTTCTGTTTCGCGACGTTATTACGTCTGCTAGAGGAGACGAAAGCGTTGACGTCTTAGCAGTGAGGTTACATGAAAGAGAACAGGGAAATTTCCATCGGAATACAGAGCGTAGTGCCATAATTAGCGCCAGCGCCAGAGAACCTGGAATGTCAGAGGTCGCGCTACTCGCGAGATTGCAACACCCCTTACCCCTTTCCGTTCCGCCCTCCCCCCGCCCCCCCCCCCCCCCCTGCCACTTCCAGCCACACCACGCGCTCCGCCACGCCCACTTCCTGTGCCAGGCTGCTTCAGTGCCACAGAGAACCGATAGTTCAATCCCAGACACGCACCAATGCACGCGTGTATTAAGTCACAGGCGATTTGTAGCCCATCCTCGATGTTATTCACTCTGTGTATTGACCAAGCAGTGAAGGAAACCTGGGAGAAATTTGGTAAGGGAGCTGTAGTTCAAGGAGAAGAAATTTAAAAAAAATCAAGTTTGCTGATGACATCGTAATTCTCTTAGAATCAGCAAAGGACTCAAAATACAGTTGAATATAATGAATAGCGTCTTGAAAAGAGGTTATAAGACGAACATCAACAAAAGTACTCTGAGGCGATAAAAGTCATGGGATACCTCCTAATATCTTGTTGGACTTCCCTTTGCTCGGTGTCATCAGCACCTCGGCGTGGCATCGACTTAACATAACAAGTCGGAAGTTCCCTGAGGAATATTGAGCCATGCTGCCTCGGTAGCCGCCCATTATCCCGGAAGTGTTGCCAGTGAAGGATTTGTACACGAACTGAACTCTCGATTATATCCTATAAATGTTCTATGGCAATCATATCTGGCGATATGGGTGGCTAAATCAGCCGCTCGGAAAGTCCAGACTGTTGAAAATAATCGCGAACAACTGTGGCCCGGTGGCATGGTGCATTACATCCAAAAAAATTCCAACATTGTTTGGGAACGTGAAACCCATGAATGCTTGCAAATGGTCTCCAAATACCCGAACACAAAAAATGGTTCAAATGGTTCTGAGCACTATGGGACTTAACATCTGAGGTCATCACTCCCCTAGAACTTAAAACTACTTAAACCCAACTAACCTAAGGACATCACACACGTCTATGCCCGAGGCAGGATTCGAACCCGCGACCGTAGCGGTCGCACGGTTCCAGACTGTAGCGCCTAGAACCGCTCGGCTACTCCGGCCGGCACCCGAACACAACCAAGCCCAGTCAACGATCGGCACAGTTGGAACAAAGGATCCAGTCCATTCCGTGGAAAGACAGCCCAAACTATGATGGAGCAGCTTGCACAGTGCCTTATTGACTACTTGGGTCCATGGGTTCGTGCGGTCAGCTCTTACCAACTGCAATGCGCTCTCATTTGACCAGGCTACAGCTTTCCGGTCACCTATGGTCCAGTCGATACGGCCACGAGCTCAGGAGAAGCGCTGCGCGCGATGTCGTTCTGTTAACAAAGGCACTTGTGCAGGTCGACTGCTACCACAGCCCATTAACTCCAAATTTAACCGTACTGTCATAACTTCGTCGTACGTCCCACATTGATTCCTGTGTTTTTTCACGCTATGTTGCTTGTCTGTAAGCACTGACAACTCTACACAAACGTCGTTGCTCTCGGTCGTTAAGTGTAGGCCGTCGACCACTGTGTTGTCCATAGTGAGAAGTAATGCCTGAAATTTGGTATTCTCGGCACACTCTTGACACTGTAGATCTCGGAATATTGAATTCCCTAACGATTTCCGAAATGGAATGTCCCATGCCTCTAACTCCAACTACGACTCTGTTCTCAAAGTCTGTTGATTCCCGTCCTGCGGCCATAATCCCATTGGAAATCTTTTCACGTGAATTACGTGAGTAAAAATTCCAGCTCCGCCAATGCATTACCCTTATATACCGCCGTCTACATATGTGCATGTCGCTATCTCAGCGTAAAATAAATGTTATGGAATGTAGTTACATTAAATCATCCGATGCTGAAGGAGTTAGATTAAGGAATGAGACGCTAGAAGCAGTAAATGAGTTTTCTTACATGGCCAGTAAAATAACTGAACATGGTAGAGCTAAAAAGGATATAAAATACAGACTAGTAAGAGCAAGAAAAGAATTTCCGAAAAAGAAAGAATGTTAACATCTAACGCAAATTTAAGTGTTAGGGAATCTTTCCTGAAGGTATTTGTCTGAAATGTAGCCTTATACGGAAGTGAAACGTGGAATACAGACAGTTCAGACAAGAAAAGAATAGAAGCTTTTGAAATGTTGATGTGACGAATAATGCTGAAAATAACCACGGCAGATTCAATAACCAACGAGGAGGCAGTAAATCTAACTGAGGAAAAACGAAATGTACTGCACAGCTCGACTAAAAGAAGCGCTAATGCGATATGGCACATCCTGAGATAGAGGAGACAGAAATGCTAGAAAGAGACCAATGCATAAATACAGTAAGCAGTTTCAAATGGATATAGGTCGGAGCAGCTATTCAGAGATGAAGAGGCTTATACAGTATAGAGTTTCATAGAGAGCTGTGTCAAACCATTCTTAAGACTGAAGACCACAGAAATATCATCATTATATCCTCAAGAGCATAAAGAACTTTTCAAAATATGGATTGTTTCATTTCAGAAAGCATCTCTACCTTCCCACTCAAAAACAGAAAGAAGAACTAAGAAAATCGGTGTTCACTGATGTATAAGAGACCTTCAGATGGGCCAGCCGACATGTTGTCAAGGTTGTTTTGACTACGCTGCAGAGCTTTCGCTGGGAAGCCCTTACACATCCTACACACAGTCCCAGTCTCCATATTTCCATGTTTTGGAGTCCCGAAGAAAGACATTCGTGGCTATCGACTAGTTTTGGACGAGGAAGCACGCATGGGTACACCTTGGTTCCGTAATTAACCGTAAACATTTTTCCATGAAGGCAAAGACCGTCTTATCTCAAAGTAGGATAAATGCATTAACAGTTACAGTGATTACTTTTGACATAATAAACAGGTTACTTATATTTTTCCATCTGTCTCATTTTCATTTGACTACCCCTTATAACTTGTGAGCGTAGAGACTATGTTCGAAACGATAATTTTGTTTCAGGGGGAAAAATGATGGCAAACATGGAGGTGGTCAGTAAAACATGCAAATAAACATAGAAAGATGGAATTGTATTTTTAGTATTAGAAGATGGAAAATGGCTGTTGTAACAATGGTTATCTCAAGAAGGCTAGATACATATTATGAACATTTATGTGAGTGGCAAGATAAAGTTGAGGACTAATAAACAAAATATAAGTAACTAAATTTTTCATTGCGCAAATAATTCGAAATGCAAGTTCAAACACTGATTTTAGGACGTCTAGAGTCATGCGACTTAATTGCTCCGAACAGCGTGTCACGTACGTCAACACTGTCTGCAAAAGAGGTCACATGTTGAAGTTCCACTACACAATGTAAATTGCAAGAACGTATACAAAAAGTTATAAAATTAGATAATTACTCGTAGTATTTTTTGTCATGCCGGCCGGTGTGGCCGAGCGGTTCTAGGCGCTTCCGTCTAGAACAACGCGACCGCTACGGTCGCAGGTTCGAATCCTGCCTCGGCCATGGTTGTGTGTGATGTCCTTGGGTTGGTTAGGTTTAAGTAGTTCTAAGTTCTAGGGGACTGATGACCTCAGATGTTAAGTCCCATAATGCTCATAGCCATTTGAACCATTTGTGAAATGTCCTGGCAGATTAAAGTTTCACTACGGTCGCGATTTCTTGTCACTGGTGTGAGCTAGTGTCTTATTCGTTCTTCAGAGAACTGATCTTATTGTTAATGCACTTCTGTGTTCGTTATAGTCATTACTGGCTTTTTAAAGCAAAGCTACATGTGCTGGACTACTTGGTACGTGACAGCAGTCCGCAGCTCGTGGTCGTGCGGTAGCGTTCTCGCTTCCCGCGCCCGGGTTCCCGGGTTCGATTCCCGGCGGGGTCAGGGATTTTCTCTGCCTCGTGATGACTGGGTGTTGTGTGATGTCCTTAGGTTAGTTAGGTTTCAGTAGTTCTAAGTTCTAGGGGACTGATGATCTCAGATGTTAAGTCCCATAGTGCTCAGAGCCATTTGAACCATTTTTGAACGTGACAGCGTTGAAAAGCACAAAATACACCATCAGCTCAAGATAATGGGAGACCTCTACGTAATGCGGAATTGATTATTAGACACCTACTGGCGGACATTAATATGGGTTGTGCCCACCGTTCGCCTTCATGATGCCTTGAACTTTGCTGGGAACGCTGTAAATTAGGTGTGTGATTGCCTCTGGAGGAATGGCAGCCCATTCCACGTGTCGTAGAGTTTGTTCAGGAATCAAGGTGCGGTGAACAGGGTTCATACACATTTTTCTCTTCTTCAAAACGTTCTCGAGAATGTCTTGACGCTTGATTTACAGACGTTGCCCCATTGCGATTTGAGACATACGGACTTTGACATAGCACCGGTCACACGTCCATTACCTAACACTGCGTGTTTACAAGTGAATGGTCGAATGCACATGTGTTTCCAGAATGAATTTTCACTCTGCAATGGAGTGAGGTCTGATTTGAATTGTTTGGCAGATTAAAAGTGTGTGCTGGATCGGGACTCGAAGACGGGACCTTTACCTTTCTCGTGCAAGTGCTCTACCAACAGAGCTACCCGAACATGACTCACGTCAAGTGCTGTGGCTAAGTTCTGTCTTCTCAATATTCTTTCTTCCAGGAGTCCTAGTCCTGCAAGCTAAGGAGAAGAACTTGTGAAGTTTGGAAGGTAGAAGATGAGGTACTGGCTGAAGTGAAGTTGTGAGTTGCGGTCGTGTGTCGTTCTCGAGTATCTCCGTTGACAGAGCACTTGCTCACGAAAGGCGAAGGTCCGAGGTGCAAGTCCCGGTCCGATACACTATTTTAAAACTTCCCGGAAGTTTTACACGTCTGTTGTTTACAGTTGTTGGTTCAAGCTGCCAACGTAATTACTAGATTGACGTCGCTTACATGTCAGAAAAAAATCTTCTATCTCTAGAACTGAACCAGGTACCTGGACTTTAAGTACCAGTGCGGCTCTGTAGTTAGATGATCACGAGCTGGCAACTTTTTATAAATATAAATATGTTGGTAGTAATTCAAGTACAGGATTCGACAGCATGCAACTGACAGACTGCAGCTTCCTTATCTGGGAGTTATCAGTTTTTACAATCACTAGACCTAATCTGAGTCATCTCTTGCAACACAGCTGCATCAGAGTTATCTCTGGGCCCCTTCTTGACATAAAGCTGTTTCTTAAAACCATTAGGAAGTTTAATAGAACAAAAGAGTAAGTTAATTTCCACTCAGGTTAATGATGTTAGTGAATTTGGTCCTAGTTTAGTTGCCTAGCCGTGCATATTGAAAACAGTTTGACACCAAATGAGCCTAAGAAGTGGGAAAAAATACCTCTATTTTCTTCCTTGAAATGAAATTACGTAATTTGCATCTTACAAGGGGAGACCAGGACGTTGGGACCACAGACTTACTGTAAACTTTATACACCTTTAGTGGGCCATTAAAACGACATAATGTGCAAGTAATAAGGTGCACTACTCTAGCAATTCCGAGAAAATCATAAGGGAAGTTTTACGAGTCTGTTTAATAATTGATATATCTGTGCGTAACGTTAGAACTTCGTAAGACACACGTGTATAAGGCGACAGTTCGACTCCCGCTCAAACCTCCATTTTTGTAGTACAAGTAGCACAAATGTAAATTTTGTGATATTCAAACAATTTGCACTTACATATTCGTTCTTCCTACATTAGCAACGTCTCACCGCTGCACGCGTTAACCGCAAAATGAGGCCTGCCTCTGTGTCTGCTTCTCGAAGCGTCGAGGTGCAAAGTAGTTCCGGGTACCTTACCAGACGGCATGTATAAGGGATTTTTCTCGAATCACGGCAGGCATGCATTTTCACGAAAACTCTGTGCGTTTTTTTCTTTTACTTGTAGACAGTTATAAATATGTTTGTTCTAATAATTAAATTTAATTAAAATTAGTAAGCAGTCAAATACCATGAAATTCACTAAAACAACATGTAAATACACGTAGTTTCTTTAATTATATTATCTCTAAAATGTCATATAAATTAGATAATACGATCAGTGTTGAAATAAATATAGATTAAAAGTTAATTGCGAGCGGTAGTCAAACCGTTGCTTCGTGCTCGTCCGTGTTACAACAGTCGAACGCTAACCACTTTTTTTATCCCATTTTGTTCGTTATTGGTCGTTGTATTTGTTGCGGGCAGACGTCCCATGACGCTTCTTCAAGTTTATCGTTGATCCATTCATTCACTTTTTTATTACAGAGGGTAGCTAACACTCTGACCGAACACAACACGTTGAGTTACCGTGCCGGACCCCTTGACCAAACGATAATTTTGTTTCAGGGGGAAAAATGATGGCAAACATGGAGGTGGTCAGTAAAACATGCAAATAAACATAGAAAGATGGAATTGTATTTTTAGTATTAGAAGATGGAAAATGGCTGTTGTAACAATGGTTATCTCAAGAAGGCTAGATACATATTATGAACATTTATGTGAGTGGCAAGATAAAGTTGAGGACTAATAAACAAAATATAAGTAACTAAATTTTTCATTGCGCAAATAATTCGAAATGCAAGTTCAAACACTGATTTTAGGACGTCTAGAGTCATGCGACTTAATTGCTCCGAACAGCGTGTCACGTACGTCAACACTGTCTGCAAAAGAGGTCACATGTTGAAGTTCCACTACACAATGTAAATTGCAAGAACGTATACAAAAAGTTATAAAATTAGATAATTACTCGTAGTATTTTTTGTCATGCCGGCCGGTGTGGCCGAGCGGTTCTAGGCGCTTCCGTCTAGAACAACGCGACCGCTACGGTCGCAGGTTCGAATCCTGCCTCGGCCATGGTTGTGTGTGATGTCCTTGGGTTGGTTAGGTTTAAGTAGTTCTAAGTTCTAGGGGACTGATGACCTCAGATGTTAAGTCCCATAATGCTCATAGCCATTTGAACCATTTGTGAAATGTCCTGGCAGATTAAAGTTTCACTACGGTCGCGATTTCTTGTCACTGGTGTGAGCTAGTGTCTTATTCGTTCTTCAGAGAACTGATCTTATTGTTAATGCACTTCTGTGTTCGTTATAGTCATTACTGGCTTTTTAAAGCAAAGCTACATGTGCTGGACTACTTGGTACGTGACAGCAGTCCGCAGCTCGTGGTCGTGCGGTAGCGTTCTCGCTTCCCGCGCCCGGGTTCCCGGGTTCGATTCCCGGCGGGGTCAGGGATTTTCTCTGCCTCGTGATGACTGGGTGTTGTGTGATGTCCTTAGGTTAGTTAGGTTTCAGTAGTTCTAAGTTCTAGGGGACTGATGATCTCAGATGTTAAGTCCCATAGTGCTCAGAGCCATTTGAACCATTTTTGAACGTGACAGCGTTGAAAAGCACAAAATACACCATCAGCTCAAGATAATGGGAGACCTCTACGTAATGCGGAATTGATTATTAGACACCTACTGGCGGACATTAATATGGGTTGTGCCCACCGTTCGCCTTCATGATGCCTTGAACTTTGCTGGGAACGCTGTAAATTAGGTGTGTGATTGCCTCTGGAGGAATGGCAGCCCATTCCACGTGTCGTAGAGTTTGTTCAGGAATCAAGGTGCGGTGAACAGGGTTCATACACATTTTTCTCTTCTTCAAAACGTTCTCGAGAATGTCTTGACGCTTGATTTACAGACGTTGCCCCATTGCGATTTGAGACATACGGACTTTGACATAGCACCGGTCACACGTCCATTACCTAACACTGCGTGTTTACAAGTGAATGGTCGAATGCACATGTGTTTCCAGAATGAATTTTCACTCTGCAATGGAGTGAGGTCTGATTTGAATTGTTTGGCAGATTAAAAGTGTGTGCTGGATCGGGACTCGAAGACGGGACCTTTACCTTTCTCGTGCAAGTGCTCTACCAACAGAGCTACCCGAACATGACTCACGTCAAGTGCTGTGGCTAAGTTCTGTCTTCTCAATATTCTTTCTTCCAGGAGTCCTAGTCCTGCAAGCTAAGGAGAAGAACTTGTGAAGTTTGGAAGGTAGAAGATGAGGTACTGGCTGAAGTGAAGTTGTGAGTTGCGGTCGTGTGTCGTTCTCGAGTATCTCCGTTGACAGAGCACTTGCTCACGAAAGGCGAAGGTCCGAGGTGCAAGTCCCGGTCCGATACACTATTTTAAAACTTCCCGGAAGTTTTACACGTCTGTTGTTTACAGTTGTTGGTTCAAGCTGCCAACGTAATTACTAGATTGACGTCGCTTACATGTCAGAAAAAAATCTTCTATCTCTAGAACTGAACCAGGTACCTGGACTTTAAGTACCAGTGCGGCTCTGTAGTTAGATGATCACGAGCTGGCAACTTTTTATAAATATAAATATGTTGGTAGTAATTCAAGTACAGGATTCGACAGCATGCAACTGACAGACTGCAGCTTCCTTATCTGGGAGTTATCAGTTTTTACAATCACTAGACCTAATCTGAGTCATCTCTTGCAACACAGCTGCATCAGAGTTATCTCTGGGCCCCTTCTTGACATAAAGCTGTTTCTTAAAACCATTAGGAAGTTTAATAGAACAAAAGAGTAAGTTAATTTCCACTCAGGTTAATGATGTTAGTGAATTTGGTCCTAGTTTAGTTGCCTAGCCGTGCATATTGAAAACAGTTTGACACCAAATGAGCCTAAGAAGTGGGAAAAAATACCTCTATTTTCTTCCTTGAAATGAAATTACGTAATTTGCATCTTACAAGGGGAGACCAGGACGTTGGGACCACAGACTTACTGTAAACTTTATACACCTTTAGTGGGCCATTAAAACGACATAATGTGCAAGTAATAAGGTGCACTACTCTAGCAATTCCGAGAAAATCATAAGGGAAGTTTTACGAGTCTGTTTAATAATTGATATATCTGTGCGTAACGTTAGAACTTCGTAAGACACACGTGTATAAGGCGACAGTTCGACTCCCGCTCAAACCTCCATTTTTGTAGTACAAGTAGCACAAATGTAAATTTTGTGATATTCAAACAATTTGCACTTACATATTCGTTCTTCCTACATTAGCAACGTCTCACCGCTGCACGCGTTAACCGCAAAATGAGGCCTGCCTCTGTGTCTGCTTCTCGAAGCGTCGAGGTGCAAAGTAGTTCCGGGTACCTTACCAGACGGCATGTATAAGGGATTTTTCTCGAATCACGGCAGGCATGCATTTTCACGAAAACTCTGTGCGTTTTTTTCTTTTACTTGTAGACAGTTATAAATATGTTTGTTCTAATAATTAAATTTAATTAAAATTAGTAAGCAGTCAAATACCATGAAATTCACTAAAACAACATGTAAATACACGTAGTTTCTTTAATTATATTATCTCTAAAATGTCATATAAATTAGATAATACGATCAGTGTTGAAATAAATATAGATTAAAAGTTAATTGCGAGCGGTAGTCAAACCGTTGCTTCGTGCTCGTCCGTGTTACAACAGTCGAACGCTAACCACTTTTTTTATCCCATTTTGTTCGTTATTGGTCGTTGTATTTGTTGCGGGCAGACGTCCCATGACGCTTCTTCAAGTTTATCGTTGATCCATTCATTCACTTTTTTATTACAGAGGGTAGCTAACACTCTGACCGAACACAACACGTTGAGTTACCGTGCCGGACCCCTTGACCACCATGAACTCTAACGTTTGACACTTACGCACAGATACATCCGCTACGTAATAGACTCGTAAGACTTCTCTCGCGATTTTCTCGGAATTGACCGGGTAGTGCACCTTACTACTTGCACATTATGTTGTTTTAATGACCTACTAAAGCATTAGAAAGTCGGAAGTAAATCTGCGGACCCAGCGTCGTGGCCTCCCCTTGTTAGTGAGCGTACACAAGCACAATGGACAGAAATTTGTGTACCCCAGTGGGCATGTCACAAAAATTGTGAACACCCCCTTTACCCTTGATAATGTCCCCAATTCGGCGAGGAAGAGAGTCCTCTACGTTCTTCATGAATCCGGTATTGGGGAGTAGACCTTGTAGAGATACTAAATTACAGAGGTGTTCATTGCTATGATCCGCCCAATGTACCTAAAAGTCCCAGACATTTTCTTTGGAATTAAGATCGGCTGATTTAGCGGGCCAGTCTAGAAGCGTTAGGTACAGTTCATAATCTGTCTCGTTCACCTTGTGTAATATGGAGAACATTATCGCCTTCACTCAGTGGCAAAATGTGGTGAATGTCTTCGACAGTATATCCAGCGAGGCAAGTGGCTGATTTCACCACACACTGCTTCCTATTTTACCGGCAATAGAGCAGATCCTGTCCTTCAATAAATTCACATAACGAGCCTGTACATCCAGGTTCGTGGCTAAAGATTCCTTCCCTGCGACGTAGAATTTCCTGCAGGACGTACCGCAGTCCGCCTCCGGCCAGTTCTCGATTTGATATTCTGAAGGGAATTGTTTCATATGGATGTTTGTGAACTAGACAGAAAAAAATGTTCATATGTGTGTGAAATCTTAGGTCATTAGTACCTAAGCTTACACACGACTTAACCTAAATTACCCTAAGGACAAACACACACACCCATGCCCGAGGGAGGACTCGAACCTCCGCCGGGATTAGCGGCACAGTCCATGAGTGCAGCGCCTTAGACCACTCGACTAATACCGCGCGGCGAACTAGACAGATTGCTGCAGCATTGCACCTACTTTTTATTGACACTGAAGTTTATTTAGGAAGTTTTGCGTTTCGGTGCGATGACGCCAATAACCATAATATATTACGAGGTCTTGCTGGAAAGTAATACCTCCGAAATTTTATGTGAAAACTTCCAAAGCTTTTTAAACAAACAAATGTTACTATAATTATTCTTCTTTACTCTTCATGTCTGCATATTTATTTCTCAACATAATCAGCCTGGCGACGAGCACATTTCTTCCAACTAGAGACCAGTTAGTTGATACCGTCAGTCACCGTCAAACTACGGCCAGAATAAAGTAATTGTGCGGTTATTTTATAATAACAGGGAGAATATAAAATCCAGCCTGGTTGTATTAGATTGGTGCACAAGTTCGTATCGTTTCTGTTTTCCATGTTGACATTCCTGACGATACGGGTAAATTTATCGATTGCCATTTTTTATTCTTAGTTCACTGTTGCTATTTGAGTTTACGTATTATCAATTTGTCATCTGGAGATACTGCTTGGAGCTGTGGACGCTAGAAAATGAATATTTTCGACATATTCTTTTGTTTGAGCTCAGTAGAGGGATGACAGCAATGGAGACAGCCAGACACATATCCGCAGTGTAGGGGGGTAATGTCATTGGACATAGAATGGGAAGAAAATGTTTTTCTCGTTTTAAGGAAGATCGTTTTCACATAAGTGACTCTCCACGTTCAGGAAGACCTTCGGTTTTTGACGAAGATCGTTTAAACGCATAAATCCGCAATGACCCATGTTAGTGTACTTCAGAACTAGTAAATGTGATGAAATGTGATCTTTCCAACGTAATGCGTCTTTTTCATGCAGTGGGGATGGTTCAAAAATCGGGTGTATGGGTGTCGCGTGCTCAAAGCCAAAATAACAAAAATTAACGGGCTGCCATTGTGACGAGAAACGGTGCCTTCATGCTAATATAAGGAAAGGAAAGGAGTGGCTGAGACTAAATAAAACAGCAGTTCTCTGTATAAAGACCTGCACGCCTCCACAAAAGATAATGTTATGCATCTGGTGAAACAGCCATGTTCGGAGCGTATTTTCATCCGGAAAGGAAGTTCCTTGAAGGTTGTTCGATAGAGAGACTATGAACGCGGAATGGTAGTTGGAGCAAGACACATGGGGCATCCCATTTCGGAAATAGTTAGGGAATTCAATATTCCGAGATCTACACCGTGAAGAGAGAGCGGAAAGTGTGAAAATCTGGGGGCGCAAGATCAAGTGAATAAGGTGGGTGCGGAGTGACTTCCCAACCCCACCTGTATAGTGTTTTTTGTCAATCTAGCAGAATGCGGGCGGCGTTATCTTGGACTAGCGTCACTTCACGCAGCCTTCCTGGTCGTTGTTCTTGAACTGCGTCTGCAACACGTCTCAGTTGTTAACAATAAATGTCAGCTGTGATGGTTACACCTTGGGGAAGCAATTCGTAGTACACCCTACCATTGCTGTTCCACAATTTGTATAATAGCGTGCTACGAATTGCTTGCTCGAGGTGTAACCCTCATTGCTCACATTTATTGTCAACTGAGACGTGTTGCAGGAAGGATGCGTGAAGTGACGCTACTCCAAGTTAACGCCGCCCGCATTCTGCTAGACCGACAAAAATCTCTATGAAGGTGTTGCGTTGGGAAGTCAATCCCCACCCATCATATTCACTTGATCGTGCGCCCTCAGGTTTTCACTCTTTCCGTTCTCTATCGAACAACCTTCAAGGAACTTCCTTTCCGGATGAAAATACGAACATGGATCGACGAGTTCTTGGTCTAAAAACCAAGTGATTTTAAAAGTCGCGGAATCGAAAAGTTACCCCAGTGTTGGCAAACTGTTGGAAATAGCGAAAGATAATTCGTATTATCGATGACTAACACTTCTGTTACGTGTATCTATTGTGTTTATTAACCTTATGGAAAAACGCTATGAACTTATGAACCAACCCACCAGCAAGAGATACGTTTCCGAAAAAAGAGAAATTTATATGTACTATAAACTGAAGTGTTAGGAATTCACAGTTTAAGGTTTTTTCAATGGATTGTGGCCTTGAGCGGTAGTGAAACGTGGACCATAAGCAGTTCAGTCGAGAAGAGAACGGAAACCTTTGAAATGTGGTGCTACAGAAGACTGTTGAAAATTAGCTGGGCACATCGAATAAGTATTGAGGAGGTACTAGATAGGATAAGATCCTGAAGCATCAAGGACTCGATAATTTGGTAATGGAGGGAAGTGTGGGACATAAAAATTGTACAGGGAGACAAATGTTGATTACCGCAAACACGGTCAAATGGCTATAAATGAGACGAACAAAATTCATGGAATACCTTCTAACATTGCGTCGGACCTCCTTTTGGTCGGCGACGTAGTCTGGACTCAACAAATCGTTGGAAGTTCCCTGCAGAAATATTAAGCAATGGTGCATCTATAGCAATTCATAATTGCGAAAGTGTTGCCGGTGCAGGATTTTGTACGCAAACTGACCTCTCGATTAAGTCCCGTAAATGTGTCGCTGGCCGTTGTGGCCGAGCGGTTCTAGGCGCTTCAGTCCGGGACCGCGCTGC
Organism: Schistocerca serialis cubense; assembly: GCF_023864345.2. NCBI lineage: Eukaryota > Metazoa > Arthropoda > Insecta > Orthoptera > Acrididae > Schistocerca > Schistocerca serialis. The sequence continues at coordinate 915,773,265 of NC_064638.1, forward strand.
TGCTACGGTCGCAGGTTGGAATCCTGCCTCGGGCATGGATGTATGTGATGTCCTTAGATTAGTTAGGTTTAAGCAGTTCTAAGTCGAGGGGGCTGATCGCCTAAGATATTAAGTCTCATAGTGCTTAGAGCCATTTGAACCTTTCGATTCGTGTCGGGTGATCTGGGTGTTTGGGAACATGAAATCCATGAATGACTGCAAATTGCCTCCAAGTAGACAAACATAATCATTTACAGTCAATTATGGTTCAGTTGAAACGAAGGACTCAGTCCGTTCTGTGTAAACACAGTCCGCGCTATTATGGAGCCGCCACCAGCTTGCGCAGTGCCTTATTGACAACTTGAGTCCATGGATTCGTGGGCTCTGCACCACACTCGAATCCTACTATCGGCTCTTACCAACTGAAATACGGATTCATCTAACTAGGCCACGGTTATCCAGACTTCTAGCGTCCAACCGATATGGTCACGAGCCCAGGAGAGATGCTACAAGCGATGTCTTGCTATTAGCGATGGTACTCGGGTTGGTTGTCTGCTGCCATAGCCTCTTAACGTAAGATTTCGCCGCACTGTCCTAACGGGTACGTTAGTCGTCGTCCCACATAGATTTCTGTGGTTATTTCACGCAGTGTTGCTTGTCTGTTAGCACTGGCATCTCTACGCAAACCCTGCTGCTCGTGGTCGTTAAGTGAAGGCCGTTGGCCACTGCGTTTATCAAATGGTTCAAATGGCTCTGAGCACTATGGGACTTTACATCTGAGGCCATCAGTCCCCTAGAACTTAGAACTACTTAAACCTAAAACTAACCTAAGGACATCACACACATCCATGCCCGACGGAAGATTCGAACCTGCGACCGCAGCGGTCGTCTGGTTCCAGACTGAAGCGCCTACAACCGCTCAGCCACAGCGGCCGGCCTGCGTTGACCGTGGTGAGAGATAATGCTTGAAATCTGGTATTCTCGGCACACTCTTGACACCGTAGATCGCGGAATATTGAATTCCCTAACGATTTCCGAAATGGGATGCCCCATGCGTCTAGCTCCAACTACCATTCCGCGCTCAAAGTCTCTTAATTCGCGTCGTGCTGTCATAATCACGTCGTAAATCTTTTCCCATAAATCACCTGAGTACAAATGACAGCTCCGCTAATGCACTGTCCTTTTTGAACCCCGTGTACGCTATGCTACCGCCATCCTATGACTTCCGTCACCTTACTGTATGTTGCAGTAGTTATTCGGAGATGAGGCTTGCACAGGGCATAGTAGAGGGGAGAGCTAAGTCAAATGAGTCATCAGACTGAGGACCACAACTCAACAAGAATGAACAAAGATTAAACACCTGGTACCAGAAAATAAAATCGGAAGAATTTCAAAGGTAGATATATCGCTATATTGCTGCATTTAATAGCTCCAAATTCGATGTTTTTCGGTATCTTTGCACTCTGGTGCATCAGGAAACTATTTGATAATGCTACTGATGCATAATTTATCAAAACAGAGACGCAGCAAACGATCAAACGAGCTAAAAGAACGTCCTGTTGACAGCGAGGTCATTAGAGACGGAGCACAAGCTGGCATTCCGAAAGAATGGGGAAGGAAATATGCCGTGACTTTTACGAAGGAGTCATCCAGGCATTTGCTTGAAGCGATTTAAGACGAATCAGGGAAAACTCAAATGCAGTATAGAACCTCAAACCGAAAAAGACATCAGAGCTGCGACACTTGTTGCAAACAAGCGAAATTCTCTTGACTTTACCTCTCGAGATCTTTAAGCCAAGTTAATTTCATTTATCGCATGTAAATTACTAACATACCTTTGAAACGCGTGTACAAACTACACGGTGCTTTTGAACAGTATCTTCTGTAGCAGCGATGTAATGACATTAAAAATTTGTAAGGCTCTTAGGTAAAAATCTTACGGCATACCGTAGTCAAATGACTTCTGGTATCATGACATATGTCCAAGTAAATGGCAGAACCTAGCAAAATTTTTTAATGCAGCCAATTTTCAAAATAATTTAGTTATAAATGAATCGTAATCAAACCTTGTTTGTTGCAACAGGTGATGCAGTTGCGGTGGATCGTGTTGTTGCTGGTGCTGCCGGCGGCGGCGCTGGCGCAGGCGCGCGGCGACAGCCTGCAGACGGCGCTGGACGCGGTGACGCGCCGCCAGAGGGACCTGGCGCTGCCCGCGCGGCCTTCCGGCTACTACGCGCTCAGCCAGTACCGCCACCAGGCGGCGCCCGCCGCCGACGACGACATTGCTTTCCTCGACACCGGCAGAGACTTCACAGGTGCGGCAGGCCACCAGTTCTCCTTACAAGAAACCGACGTAGATGTCTCTCAAACGATTACTTTCCTACTAGACGTTAGTGTACAGATATCAAAACGAGAAAAGAACCTCACTCTAAGAATCAACTACACAACAATAAACCTACTCCAGAATGAGATTTTCACTCTGCAGCGGAGTGTGCGCTGATATGAAACTTCCTGGCAGATTAAAACTGTGTGCCGGACCGAGACTCGAACTCGGGACATTTGCCTATCGCGGGCAAATGCTCTACCAACTAAGCTACCCAAGCACGACTCACGCGCCGTCCTCACAGCTTTACTTCTGCCAGTACATCGTCTCCTACCTTCCAAACTTAACTTTCTGGAAACATTCCCCAGGCTGTGGCTAAGCCATGTCTCCGCAATATCCTTTCTTTCAGGAGTGCTAGTTCTGCAAGGTTCGCAGGAGAGCTTCTGTAAAGTTTGGAAGGTAGGAGACGAGGTACTGGCAGAAGTAAAGCTGTGAGGACGGGGCGTGAGTCGTGCTTGGATAGCTCAGTTGGTAGCCGGCACGGTAGCTCAGCGTGTTCGGTCAGAGAGCCGGTTAGCCTCTGTAATAAAAAACCGAGTGGGAGGATCAACCACCGAACTTGAACAGGATGTCTTGCGACGTCCGCAACGACCAAACACAACGATCAATAACGAACAAAAATGAAAAAAAAGTTGGTAGAGCACTTGCCCGCGAATGGCTAAAGTCCCGAGTTCGAGTCTCGGTCGGGCACACAGTTTTAACCTGCCAGGAAGTTTCAATAAACCTACTGTTAGCAATGTCCTAAGAATTTTGTTTGAGGTTATCTGCCAAGTTCTCGGGTGAAAGCTACAGGTGTCCAAGCCTCTGTCAAGTGCACGACAGGGGGGGGGGGGGGGTACTCCCTCCTCCCCTGTCCTTTTGTTCTAGTTGTGAAGGTTTCTTCCAATTCCATTCTCGTACGGAGCACGGAATTATTGCTTAAACGCCTCAGTTCACACTGTAATTATTAACCTAATCGTAGAGTGCGGACTTGTCGTGGACTGGCCACAAGGCCTGTAACTCGCCTCTTCCGTACATGACCCAACTTAGTGACATTAGGGAGAGTGCAATAATACTTTTTACTTCAGATTTGGGCTACTGACAAAATTACTTTTCTTTTGACATGCATCTCAGTTGATTAAATTGATGTTTGATTAAATTGTTGTTTCTTAGGTTGTCACAATTAATCTTTAATTATTCGTTATCAGACTAATTCTGTCCGACGGTTTGAGATCACCTTTGGCCGCTGTAAACAGAGGACTATGGGCTCGTGGGGGTGGACGAATTTTCCAGGTCCTAATTTGATAAATTCTACAATACCACAGGATACTGAATACTGGCAGAGGCTGTTGGTTTCAAATTCAGGCGAAGGCTATTTACCGCGGAAGGACAAGAGAGTGTCCGCCGTTTTCGTGGAACTTGCCGCCACTTCAGCTGTCACATCTGCTGGGCAGTGGCCTCTGACCGCCGCAGAGGAGCTGAACAGTAACCGCAGCGCTGGTTAGGTTAGCTATGCGGCCCTCTCCTTGCCGGCGGAAGCTTGCTATGTCGAGGGCTCCTCGGCTACGAAAGTGACGAGAGACGCCAAGATCACCACAGTTGCTATTAGTTGATCGATCTGAACGGAGGTGAGTATTACGATGGTCGTGAGTTCAGGACCAGCCGTCATCTTGACTTCGGTGAGCATGATTTGTGCAACGTTTGCTGCTACTCGCGAGGTTACAGATAGTTAAATTCACCTCCGAGTTCACATTCAGATGCAAAAAAATGGCTCTGAGCACATGGGACTTAACTGCTGATGTCATCAGTCCCCTAGAACGTAGAACTACTTAAACTTAACTAACCTAAGGACATCACACACATCCATGCCCGAGGCAGCATTCGAACCTGCGACCGTAGTGGTCGCGCAGTTCCAGACTGTAGCGCCTAGAACCGCTTGGCCACTCCGTCCGGCATTCAGTTGCACTCGTAGCTATGTTGCCAGTCATTCAGTATGCAGTAGACCGGGAACTTTTTTAAAATCATACGGGAATAATTGTCTGAAGTGCCCAGTTTGGCTTCCGTTACCTTTCATACTACTGAAGAAAGTTGTCCGTGTTTCCTCACCACGCACATTCTTGTTGTTCAAGAGCTGGACCATTTTAATTTAATACCTTTCATACGACTGCATGATTTATATTTTATATTCTCGTCCTGCAAAAAAAAGCAGCAGGTCATGGCTTTCGTAAGTTTACGGTTACACTCGTGTGTCAGGCTACCTCGGCATTTCATTACGTGATACTGGAGAAAGAAAGCAGCAGCTCTTACCAGAACATACGCATTTTTTCTTGTCAGCAACTTACATTTGTTGTCCTGTCTGTTATGATAATTAACCATCAACTGAATCCCTTCTAGAAGAGAATTAGTTCGATGCGAGCCAGGTCGGGGCAGGAACTGAAAATGGCTCTGAGTACTATGGGACTTAACTTCTAAGGTCATCAGTCCCCTATAACTTAGAACTACCTAAACCTAACTAACCTAAGGACAGTACACACGTCTATGACAGAGGCAGGATTCGAACCTGCAACCGTAGCGGTCGTGTGGTTCCAGACTGTAGCGCCTAGAACCGCTCGGCCACTCCGGCCGGCGCAGCAGCTGACAGTTGGGTGAATTACGAACCGCACTCTTTCAGGGAAACAGAGAAATCGCCTGCATAAGATATTATTTTGTCATTTCTCTTCAAATTAACCTTCATTAATGTTCACGCCATCGTCTACAGCAGCGAACGACCGCTACAACCTCTTAGTAGCCCCTAAGGAATCGATATGTAACGGTTTTTAGCGTATTTCTACATTCCTCACTTACGTTGTTTCTTGAAACTTATTAACAAGAGGACCACACGGCAAAAGGATTTTTGTATTTTTTCATATTTAACCCACGTGAAGTTTAGAACTCAAATCCCAGACTCCCAATGGAGCTCGATGCAACTCTCAAAAATTTTCCGAGGTTCTTTAATACCGTAAGCAAGATAAATTTTTCCACAGGTAGCACGGCACTGTGGCAGAATATTCGCCTGTAGTGTGGGGGGCTGGGTTCAGATGCCGGCCGATGCAAATTTCTAAATGCTTTTCGAACATTTTCGTCACCCGTAAAATACATAAAGATGGCAAAAATACTTAGGCGCTCGAGACTTGTTATGGCTGGACCGCTGGTTCCTGTCTTGTTTTCGTCAATATTTTTTTTCGTTTCTTTCCATTCAATTCGAAGACCTACATGATTTCCGTATAAAATTCATCGAAAAATGTGGTAATTAAGAGGTATATTCATTTTTATTAGAAATGCACCTCTTCTTATTTGTAATCGCTTATCGCACACAAAAATCCACATCCCACTGCAAATATAAAGTCTTAGTTACCGATCTTATATAAAAGATTTTTGATAAAGATTGCTTATATTAAAAAAGAAATTACACAATCTTTGTGTGTTTCAAGTTTCACGGACGTGCTCGTAGAACAGGCACCTTTGTATAAATATTTATCACGACCAGGGATCGAACCTGGGTCACCTACAAGACAGCTGTGTATGCTACCAGAGCCAAGTGGCCGGTCAAAACAAGTCTCGCTTTTGGGTATTAAAGATGGTGGGAAAACTTTGAGAGCTGTATCGAACTCCTTTGGGTGACTAATGTTTGAGTTCTGCAATTCAGGTACCATAAATAAGAAAAAACACAAAAATCCAATTTCCGTATGGTCTCCTTGTGAGTAGGCTCTCACAGGATAGCTTGCGTCTGTGTTCACGTGTTTGCCAAATCAGTTTTCTCAACACCTCTGTGAAGCTCCTCCATCGGTCAACATTTGTGCTGCCCATCTACATACATGTTCAATACCCCTATTAGTTTTATTTAGTAAAGGTGCACATAGTAGACCAATGTTCTAAGAAGGGTCGCAAGAGCGTATTGTAAGAGCTCTTCTTTATAACCGGCCGCTGTGGTCGAGCGGTTTTAGGCGCTTCGGTCTGGAACCGCGCTGCTGCTACGGACGCATGTTCGAATCCTGCCTCGGGCATGGATGTCTGTGATGTCCTTAGGTTAGTTAGTTTTAAGTAGTTCTAAGTCTAGGGGACTGATGACCTCAGATGTTAAGTCCCATAGTGCTTGGAGCCATTGTTGCATCTTCTTTATAGACTGATTGCATTTTCCTGTATGCTACCACTGAACTGAAACCTGGTACCTGCTTTACGCACGACTCAGTGCATATTTCATATCCCGACGAATTAAAACACCAAGATATTAAAATAAGCTGAATAATTCCAGCTTGTGTCTCTTTCAGTTTTTGTTTCGTGCAGTGACAAATTTTTACACTTCCAAACGTATGAAGGCAGTTGCAAATTTCCCACCACTTTGAAATCTTATCAGCATCTGAGTGGATATTTGCGCGGCTTTTTTGAGACAATGCTTCATTAGAAGAAGTTGATGTCATGGCTATCCTGTGGGAAGGATCTGTTGGATGGAATGAATAGTCTGATGGGCACACACTACGGATTGAGAGAAAACCTAACACAAAAGAAATAAGGAGGAGCAGAAGTGGGATTAACGATAAACTTAACATCGAAATTGGTCACCACGAAGCAGACAAAGGTAATAATTCTGTGACGAGGGATGAAAAATAATACGAGGGTTGACTGAAAAGTAATGCCTCCACCTTCGTAAATCTTCAACAGCACTGGTATGTGGCAGGTACTGGCTTGTTCCGTAGCCTCTTCTCTACAGCTCCAATTGGCGGAAGCCTTAGCATTGAACGGTTGTGTTGTTACAGTGCAAAGTATGGAACCCTGCGCAGACGGTCAGTCGATGCTATGTAACCAAAGTGCAGTCATTGAATTCTCGACAGCAGAAGGTGTCACCCCAAAGGAGATTCATTAAAGAATGAAACCAGTTTGTGGTGATTGTGTTGATGTGAGTACTGTGAGTCGTTGGGCGAGTAAGTTTAAAGATGTTGAGGTGAGAACATCTGACCTGCGTGACAAACAAAGACTTGGACGTCCTGTGACAGCAACCACCGAGTTTCACAAGCAAAATATTGACAGGTTGATTCAGGACGAGCGTCGTATCACTCAGAGAGAAATTGCAATCCCAATCGGCGTTTCACAAGAACGTGTGGGTCACATCATTGCTTTGCTTGGCTATCGGAAGATCTGTGCACGATGAGTACCCCGGATGCTGACTCCTGAAATGAAAGCGCACAGACTTGAAATTTGCTAGGAACTCCTCTCGCGTTACGAGAATAAAGGTGATGCCTTTCTCCATGAAATTGTGAATGTTTCTGATGAAGACGGTGAGAGAACTGTAAGACTGTGGTTGCGAAAACAGAGTGTCGACTTCTTCCGTGACGACTTCATAAAACTTGTTCATCGCTGGCAGAAATGTATCCAATTGGCTAGTGATTATGTGGCAAAGTGAATATTGGTAATTAAAGATCACATTCTGAGAATTATTTCTGCGTTTGACTTATTAAAATATTCCCATCCGAACACAATTAACGATGGTGGAGGCATTACTTTTCATTCAACCTTCGTTCTTGACGTACGAAGCAAAGAGGACGTAAAAGCAGACTAGCAGAGACAAAGAGGACATACTCGGCCAGGAGGTTCACTTGCATCAAACACAGACCTCCATTTGAAGAAGAAATTGTTGAAAATGTACGTTTGTAGCACAACACAGTATGTTAGTGACTCATTGGCCACGGGAAAACCGGAAAAACAGAAAATCGAAGCTTTTGAGATGTGATACTATATAAGGTTGTTGAAAATTAGTTGGACTGGTAAGGTAAGGTATGAGGAGATTTTCCGTAGACTCGCCGTAGAAAGGTTTTATGAAAAACACTGACAAGAAAAATGAACAGGATAATAGGACACGGTTTAAAACATCAGGGAATAAATTCCATGCTACTGAAGTTAGCTGTTGAGGGCAAAACGTGTAGGATGTAGGGAGCAGTTGTTAATAGAGATTAAGGGGATGGTACAGGAGAGGATCTGCGAAGAATCTGAGGTGACTGCTAATATTGTCTCCGTGTACACATGAACAGCAAGTGTTTCGACGCACTTTCCTGGGGCACACCCGCAGTTCCTTCTATAATAATAAATGATAATAACTACTGCTAATAATAACTACCATAGTTACCTAGAAAATATTGAATAGCTGTCTAACAAAAAGCAGATTTTACACCCAAAGGAAACATAAAAAAGATAGAAAAGAACTTCTTTGGACCATACTCCTTGGGTCAGAGACGTCCGTAGTATATTTGGGCTCTACATAAACAGTTTTCCAACTTTCTCACATTCTTCATTAGCGTAATTCGCCAACTACATGGATATGACTATCAATAGTTCGATTCGCGCAGCTACAAGTTGTTTGTAGAAGAAAATCGATGAAATAAAGATGTGGGTCAGACTAAAACCAATTAAGCCTAAGTCAGACAAAACGAATGTAGTATTTTTAACTTTGAAACATCCAATCTTCGATTAACCTCTCACTGCGTGGGGCATCCGAAAGACAGGATGGACGAAATTTAGCATATATAAAAGATACTCATGTCTCGTTTCTGTATCAGATTAGATTATATTAGATTTACTTTCATTCCAATTGATCCGTAGTGAGGAGGTCCTCCAGGTGTAGAACATGTCAGATAAAACAATAATACATGACAAATATTTACAACTGAAACAAATAAGCTACCGACAGATCAAGTTGTATCGGACATATACATTTTTTATCACCTTTGGTTGTCGATAAATGTTCAGTGTATTGTACAGCCTACAAATAATTATAAAAATAGTCATAATAATAATAATGATAGGAGACATCAGATACCATAAAACAAATGCCTGAGATGGATTGTGGAAGTATCCAAGTGGACAACTACCGGAATCAGTCACGAAGTGATCACCAACGTGGTAAAGGACAATACAAAAGGTTATGTTCAGAAATCGTATAAAGAGCTAGAAGTATTTCGTCTAACCACTATCACATTGAAACACGTGGATAATTTACTATGCAGTTTCTGGGACAATAATAGAAGCACCAGAACAACACAAATCTGCAACAAAGGTGCACAGCTCCATGGGGGTAACCCCTTAAGTTATGTTTTCACTGGGTACCACACAAACACGAGAAAGAATGATTTACTGAGAACAGCACAAGACTCAATTTCGAGTTTATTTAATATCGTTATGCACAAAATAGATTACACATTCCGGAATGCTTGTATCACTCTCTTTCTTGTATGTATAGGAGAAAATTAAGAAAATACAGGTTAGATAACTTATGTGAGGTGGATTGTTATTACCTTCCCAACCATTACATGAAACTACAAGCATTTCATGTTGTCTACATTCTATCTACAAACATGATGACAGTCAAAGAGTTTAGTCATTCCTTTTACGAGCACACAATAATATTTTACACAAGGTCTGCATCATGTGATCCATGTTTAAGTCCAGGTTTATATGTAAATAACTTTGTAGGTAAACGAGTGCACCGGCTACTGATTAATAAAGAACAGAGATTTACTTTCTAAGGAGTTCACGTCGTTCCTAAAATGCTTGAAATTAAAGATTTATAGTTAACGAGAACATCTCATTCAGCCAACATAGTTTATTGAGATTCTGCTAATGATAGCATGATATGGTTTTAAATGCATTTCAGACAGTAATAATTGTAACTAAAAAAGATCTTCCTATAGTTTTCATGCTTAATAGATTTGATTCGAATTAAGTTTTTTGTTATTGGTTCATAAAAGTCTTAAAGCCAAAGTTTTTTGTTAATGGATCCTTGCGCAGGATTAGCCGAGCGGTCTGGGGCGCTGCAGTCATGGACTGTGCGGCTAGTCCCGGCGGAGGTTCGAGTCCTCCCTCGGGCATGGGTGTGTGTGTTTGTCCTTAGGATAATTTGGGTTAAGTAGTGTGTAAGCTTAGGGACTGATGACCTTAGCAGTTAAGTCCCATAAGATTTCACACACATTTGAACATTTTTAATGGATCCTTAATGACGGAAGCAATGAGTGAAATTGTGTTTTTATTAACTTGCGAACAGTCTCGCTCTATACCTAATAACTGGTACAATGAATCTTTCTGTTCATAAAAGTATCCAATACCAAGATGTTATTTTTATACAGAATTCACTTTTCATCGCATTTTCCTAATCATCTTCTTCAGTCCTTGAGTCGGCTTTATTATCTTAAACCTACGCAGTTATGGTTATACTCACCAATACCGTTTCAGTTGCCATCAGACCCGGATTTATTTTGTGTGTGTGTGTGTGTGTGTGTGTGTGTGTGTGTGTGTGTGTGTGTGTGCGTGTGTGTGTGTGTGTGGTCTTTGGAACACACTCAAGCGTGTTACCCAACAATTTCCACTTCACACTGTTGTACAACACAATTCTCATAAATTTACTTGTAGTGTGTTCATCACAAACAAACTAATTGTAAATGCTGAAAAAATGTACATAATAACCTCAACTGATCTACCCCAATCCCATCGAAATTGTAGTCAAACAAAGTTAAGAGAAAAAACTATAGAAAATGTTTGTGTTGTGCGTTCAGCGGGACTTGAAATGGGGCACACATATAACAAAGTTGCTGAGGAAACTCTTAACGGTATGCTATGGTCTGAGGACATTAAAAGGTACAACAAGTAAACAAACAGCGGCTCAAGGATTATATGAACAGCTCCATCCACTGCTTCGCTTTGGAATCATTTCATGTGGAAGCACTGCTCAGGTCATGAACTTATTTGGAATGAAAAAGGAACACTAAGGATAATTTGTGGCTTTAGTAATATGGAGTCGTGTAAACCTCATTTTTCTGAAGTTGGTGCTATAAATATCTATGTCTGTTTATTCTTGAAACATTCTTACTATGGACTATTTCCTGGAAACTGGTACACTGATATAGAACAAAGATATTATGATGCCACAAGAACACTCAGATATCAACCAACAGTTTCCCAGACCATCAGCCTATCAGAAAAGTGTAGTCCACTGTGGTGGAATAAACATTTCTCCATAGCAAATATTTAAAAGCAGATCAAAGACATTCCCAATAAAGTACTACAAAAGAATTTCTGTGTAAGCAAGAACAATATTTTTCCTTCAGATGTATATCAGACAATGAAAGTAAGAATGTTAACATATTTCCCTTTTTTGTTTGTCGTGTATATTATGTCATGTTATTTTGACGTGTCCAATAATACTTGTACAACCTGTACTCTATGGTAAAACAGGACTATTAAATGTACAATACAGTATTGTCCAAACACGTCATGGTTCGCAATTGGGAAGTATTCCTTGCCGTGAAATAGTTCAGTATCGATTGAGATACTGCCTGGGGACTAGCTTCGTATCTGCCACCAGCATAGCTTATGAACTCACGTGGACTCAGTTTAACGGGAACAGTTATGGAGGAATCTTGAAGCCGAAAGCCACAGGCAAGTAAAGTGTTAAAGGAAGGGCGTTGTTTGGGTGACGTACATATCTTTTCAGGTTTTTCTGGAATATGTAAGAGTCTATTATAAATTAACACTTCTTGTGCTTAAAAATTGTCTTAGTATATACAGTATTATGTCTGAAGGTGCATTGAAAGCTTCAGAACTGAATACTATTGAGAGTTTCCTTAGCAAAACTTCAGCTTTGATTTGGAAAGAAAAGTCCAGATTGAACAGACTTAGAGACTCACACCGCACTTTAATGTAGTGTAGGACGATAATTCTAAAAATGAACGTCTTAAACTGGAGTTCAAGCCCCACATGTACAATAACAAAATTCGGAATTTTGGAAGTGATAAAAGTAAGGCATTTGTCAACTTTCGTAGTAGAATTGCGTCTGTTTCACATAAAATTTGAAATAATTTCCACATGCATTGTCCATTTTGAACCCCTAACTGTTTTAGCCACCACTGCCTGCAATTGGTGACTTCAACAACGACGAGGTCGGCATCATTTGTTCTGCCACCAGCGTATATTGGCATCCTGGAGGTCAGATTTAGGCGTGGTTGGAAAGTTTTCGTTCTTGTTCGTGACGCAAATGATCCGAGAGTGCCCTTTTCGAGTCATTTGGGACGCAGTCCAGTAATTGGTTATGTGTCAGGAGCAAAAAATGTTCAAATGTGTGTGAGATCTTAAGGAACTTAACTGCTAAGGTCATCAGTCCCTAAGCTTGGACACTACTTAACATAAATTATCCTAAGGAAAAACACGCACACACACCCATGCCCGAGGGAGGACTCGAACCTCCGCCGGGACCTGCCGCACAGTCCATGACTGCAGCGCCTTAGACCGCTCGGCTAAACCCTTTGTCAGGAGCAGACACCCATGCTAATTGTGAAGTAACTCCTTGAGCGACGTCCACTGGACCTGCTGTGGTGCGGTTCGTCCTACTGGGGCGGGGCAGCAGCGCTGTTTGTTTGTAAGACCATTATAAATGGAGCTGATACTGATGGCGCTTCCGGACATTATCATAGTTAGCTACTATAATACGTAGCAGCTACGGGTCAGCTTCCAAGATGGTGGGTATCTTAGATGTCGACTTTCCAAAACGCGCATTGATGCCAGGGCACCAGGGCGGAAATGAGGTGAGAGATTCTTGTGGGGAGACTTAGGACACGGATGCAAGAGCTTTCTGAGCTGTCCTCAGTGCAGTAACTCAGCTGGCCTTGTGTTGCTTACCAATGTAATGCAATAGATAGTAGGAAATAAAGGCAGGGCTGGCTCTGGTCATGCATTCCCAGTTAGTAGGGATTGTTTCTACTTGAAATACCCAACATCTATTCTTCACTGCCATTATTGTGGTGGTGTATGTGAAGTGATGGATAACACGTCCCCGCAAAATCTTGAAATATCTGAGAATTAGGGGCTCATTACTTGTTACTATGGCCTTAGGGAGATCCTTGGTCATCAAGATCTTGAGTCAGTGGTGGTGGAGATCATGTTAGCGGAAAATGGAAGGCCGGACAACGCATCAGCCGCGATCGACCTCAATGATTTAAGAAAGGAACCAACTAAGTCCTAATACCTTGTAATTAATGTAACAGTATTCGCTCTAAAGCTCACAAAATCATTGTCTCTCTGTACTAGTGGAAAAAGCGTTTCAGTTGCATAAGAGAATTTATGATCTTTTTCCAAACATCTTTATGATGTTACGCTATATCATAGCATCTTTGTCACTCTTATGTTTGTAAGCACTTTGTATTGTATCAAAACATGTGGTGTGTGCTATAAATCTTTTCTGTGTCAGATCTAAAGTGTTCAGCGAGAAACGTTTACGTGTGCAACGATAAGAATGCAGTGAAAATGTATTCACGTTTGTTGGACGAATGTAATGAAAACAAACACTCCAAACCGACATTTCATGTAAGTCACATCCAACGAAAATCTATAACGCAACAAACTGTGTGGTGTGCTTATAATTATGTATTACTTATATTTTAGGACCATTAATCTGTGAAAAAAACGTTGTAATGAAAGCATGAACCGTCTGAAGATGAATCATAACGATTCGAAACCGGTAACGGTACCCTTTGAATAAAGGAACTGAAAATAAATTTGTGTCTGTTTGCTGTCTCAACACCACCAACATTTGTCTTCAAATAACAGCCATGGTCTCCAACCATGTCATCATATGACAAAATTGCAATAAGTCCTATTTATTCGTTCTGTATGGCGTATAGTTATGTGGAAAGAGGAAAAAAGTACCTTGGGGAGCTTTTTAATGTGGAATGTATTTGTTACAGACGTGTACGAACTGCTCGATGTCTTTAATCATACCTAGCTCTTCATTCAACTCATTCCCTAGTAATAAACGTGTAGCTGAGCGAATATCTACAACTGCAAGGTGTTGATTATCACTAGGGTTGAAGATCAATGCTCAAAGCGAGCTTTTTCTAGCATGTGATATCTGAGTGAGCCATTAGGTTTCTTGTTTACTGGAGGTGTGGCCCATTTACCTTTAGATAGCGGTTCTATGACTGTCTAGATGTAGAGGTAACCAGGTTCTTTTTTACTACTGTTTTTACCGAGATGGGGTGCGGTCAGACCCTACAATATTCTACCACTGAGTGCTTCAGAGGAATTCGCGAGCTCGAGTGATGGGCGAAATCTTTATATGTATCCTTCATCATGTGGAAAGGAATTTCCAGAGTGACTGAACTGATAGAATTTTGAATAGTAGGGAAAAAAAGTTGTGAAGGCTTATAAAAATTTATGGTGACATAGACACAAGGAGGTTGCCTTTACAGCAATCATTTTGTATCTGACTTACGTGGTAAACATCAATTTGCTATGAATAGACTATTTGCTATGAGAAACGAATTGCTGGCGTAAACGTGAGAAAGACTAGGTTTCTAAACTGAACAGTGAGTGGACAACGTCTAAATTCTCCTGAAAGAAAACTGGATGCTGATTTATGGTGAGTCTTACGAATATTTTTCAGGGTTTACGCATGCTAAGGGCGCAAAAGTGTACCACATGAGCTGTTATTCGTCAGGGATGGCTTTTTCGCCCTGCTGTATCACATACTGATGATGTGACTGCCCTTGTGAGAGCAAAATGATGAAAAATGAAAAGAATATTAACGTTCCTCGTGTTCAGGAAAGCTGATGCAGAATACTTTTTAACATCCAGTCGACGAGGAAGATATCGGAGATAAGAGCAAACTCAGTTGGAACAAATACTTTTCCAAGGCACAATCCCAGAATTTACCTAGATCATTTTAGGGAGAACACAAAAATCTGTGTTTAGAAGCTCAGATTAGGGCAACAAAAAGAAGGAGAAGGATGGGAAGGGGTTCACCTCCTATAGAGGGGAGGGATGAGGGTGTAGGGAGAAGTAAATAGATTTGATAGGAGAGACTAATATCACGGCGAATCTTATTTTCTGGCAGTGGCTATCTACTAAACTAGCATTGGAGACAGTACAGCTGCAGAATCAGCAGGATGATTTGGTTCAGACGTGGGAATGTATCAGGACTGACTGGCGGCGATATAGTGGGGCTTTTTGAGTCAAGTTTGTAGGAGATGCTTTATGTGTGGACGAGGAAAAGAGGGACCCGTGAAAGGGGCGTGGGGTGGGGGTATAAGTTAATGAGCTGGTAGAAAATTCGTGTAAAGGATGAAAAACATACAGTATTTGGGAAATAAGGTAGAGTAAGCGTTGTACAAGGATTTTCATAGAGTGATTAGACTTTGGAGAAACAAATAGCCGGCCGGAGTGGCTGAGCGGTTCTAGTCGCAACAGTCTGGAACCGTGCGACCGCAACGGTCGCAGGTTCGAATCCTGCCTCGGGCATGGATGTGTGTGATGTCCTTAAGTTAGTTAGTTTTAAGTAGTTCTAAGTTCTAGGGGACTGATGACCTCAGAAGTTAAGTCCCATAGTGCTCAGAGCCATTTGAACCACTTTTTTGAGAAACAAATATCTACGCGACATTGGCGTAAGTGAAGATATTGGAAGAATGCGATCCCATGTTCGTCCAGTCAGTAGTTGTAGCTTATTCTGAGCTTCGTATTGGATGGTAAACGTAAATGGAGTTTCGATGTCACTTTAAAATTCAGACTGAGTTCAAGATAGTTCTGTGTGTTAGTTCCTTCGACATGGTGATTATAAATATTTGGGTAAAAGTCATCAATGCAGAGTCTATGTACGGTTAGTACAATAGTTATTGCCTACGATCTGGAAGTATTTGTCTAGATAAGCTAGTGGTAGCAGCACGTTATGACCTAACTGAGATAGAGCAGGTCACGCTAATTTCATTTCTCGAGGGCAGGGCAGGTGGCAAAAACATGATGTGATTCGCGAACTGGAGGAGAGGAATAGACATATCATCGTTGTATCTAATATTCAGAACTGGAGAGAGAACAGAGCATAGCGGTAGCGAAGGGTGGACGTTGTAATAAAGAGGGTCTGAAGTTTGAAGAGGAGATCAGAATGTCATATGCAACCATAGGCTTCTTCACAGAGAAGAGACAAAAAATGGCGGAATTCCTTTCATTGAACTGTTTCCATAGGAATGGTCCAGTTCCACGAGCTTTTCGTCAGAGAAGAACTTGGGGTAGAATAAACAATGTTTAATAGGAAGGGATAGAAGCTGGTTTAGTTGCTTATGAATAAATTGGAATGAGAAGCGTTTTGAGACCTTACTAAACACCTAGAGAAGGCTAACAGCGCAGTACAGAGTAGTTTCATTTGAGAGTTTATTTTGGTTTAAGGACGTATACTACAGCTCAGCAGAGCAACACATGCAGACAGTCATATTATACAGGGTTTTAACGATTACTAGTAAGGAGGGAAGACATTCTATAAAGTGTCAATAGGTACCATGCCTTTAACCAGGAACATTGCGATTATTATGTAATACTTTTTTATTGTCATTGCTATAATCGGGTTATTATGTGTTATTTACTCCAAGCAGTGGAAACTGAAGACAAGTGATAAGTCGGTGATACCAGTAAGTTCTTGGACTGTAGGGAATTGGGAGCAATTATCAGGTTATCAGGAATTGTGATGTTTCAGAGAAAGGATGCAAAGTAATAATCATCGATCAAATTGTCAGGCAGGGGTGGGTGTTGTGTAGTGGGTACTGGAGCTGAAACGACTTCCAGTGAGCTGATGGAATGTTATCCAGTACTGTGAAGAATTTATAGGTGTTGTAGAATTAAATCATATGCATGTATGGCACTAGTCTCGGCTTTTCTTAACGTTTGCTAAGTTTCGAATGTGTCTTCGTAATTAACAACAGCATGTCGATGTTATTCATTCGTGTGTCTGCAGGAATGAGTGGTGCAGCTGACAGGATTTGTGGAAGAGAAGTAGAACTGATGGCGGGAAAGTAGGTCAACTAGGCTGGATAGGTTGGAATATGGACCGATATATTGTTTCGGCTGAATTCCTGCAGGAAAGAGACAACATGAAGGAAATTATTCATATACTTCAAGATTTCTGATTTTGAGACATACCCGTACTTGTGATATACAAAATGCTATCTGTTGATTCTCAGTAGGCATTCTAATTGACAGAAAAAGTAATGGGTAGCTTTTGGATGGACGTTGAAACTGAGTGCGCGGTGTGGGGGGACATCCCCAGACTTATGTTGCCCTCTATCGGCATGAAGCGTCCAGCCTTCCATTTTCATAGGTATCTCTGCGACAGTGATCCTTTTATCTTTGCTGGTTATCAGAGTCATTATATATTTAAATATATACAAAATGAGAGACCTGTTCATGTAATGTAACGTACATGCGCTGTATTTCAAGATGGAGAGCAGAGATGACGTAAATTAACTTCAGTTCGAAGTCCTTGGTCTGGAACATGAAGTACAATCTTCTTCTTCTTCTTGTGACTTTGTCCCTCATCGGCGCAGTGTTGACACGGAAACTAAGGGCTTTGGCGTGGTGATCGGATGCCCTTCCTGTCACCATCTCGTTACCCCGCAGGACGAAATTTGTGTACCCCAACTGTGTGCGTATAGTGTTATTCAGGTAGAATGTGAGCGGAAGTTTCATAAACGCCTTCGAATCGTGTAACTGCCGCGGGTCGTGGGCACCAGCCCAGGATTCACCTAGTGGGACGTGGAAAACCGCCTAAAAACCTCATCAAGGTTGGCCAGCACACCAACCATCATCGTTAATCCGCTGGGCGCATTCTGTCAGGACCCAGTGCACCTCCCCTAACCAGAAGAGGCATTTTAACATGCACGGCTGTCTGGGTGGGTTGAAACATCATGTAGCATGGTTATTGTTTAAGCGAATTGTGTACTAGCGGTACTGTTGAGATTTGGTGCAACTAGCGGTACTGTTGAGATTTGCTGCATGCTACAGGCGTTGAACACAAGCAAAAGAGCAATTTACTCAAAGACTGCAAGACCAATGCTCAGAACCAAGTCCAGGCAAAGGCGTTGCTAAACAGCAAGAAAGAGTCTGCCTGGCACAATAATCCATAACGAGTGCACCAGAGAGGCAAGAGCATCCATCATTAATACGTTTGGAGAATAGTGAAATAACATCGAGCGAGCAAACATATGGATCATCCTGTGCTTAGCTGTGTGAACTTACGTATTCCATTCTGAGGACATATGATCCACGTGATCCTACATGGAGTTAGGGTTGCAGGGCGTCACTTGCAGTCTGACAAACCTTGTCCCCTAATTTGCTACTGCTGTCATTGACAAATATAGCATTCTCCGACTCAGTCCCCTGAGAGGCACACCAAGGGCGGAATAGCCCCAACTTGCACTGACTCCACCTTGGAGGAAGGTATACTGCCTGAGATGTTGAAGATTAGGTTTAGCCATCTCAACGTCTCTTGCCTGTGAGTTAGGTTACTGAGTAGCTACAGGTGAATTCGTCTCCCACCACAGCGATGGTGTCGCTGCGATGGTGCAATGTCTGAGCCATGTTCCACTTGACCTGTGGACGGAGCTGTGAAGCTTGTAGAGGCCGCAGCTACCAATTCTAAGTGTGATGTGGGGTGCAAGTCTATGGCATCCACAAAGTACCAGCGATTGCCAGATTTCACTGCTGCCACTTCTGCTGCTGCTGCTGAGGGGAAGCCAGAGATGGTAAGGAAGTTAGCAGCGTCGGTGGAGCAGTTTATTACTCTGAGATTTATTCCACCTGACTACCATTATGACTAAACCGAATGCTCTGGAATGTAATATAACATGAGTTGCATACTATTATCAATGTATCGGTGCCAGTGGTTAGTCACTTGAGACCCTTAGTGCCACATATACTTATTAAATTGGTCGCGAAGTAGCCAACGTCCACCCAACGTTTGTTACACGTCGTAAGCACCAGAGACCACGACCTTTATATTTCTCGAAGATGTTTGACTTTCAAAGATAGTCCTGCTCTCCCGCTCTCGATGCTACTCACTGTAAGCAATCTTGGGAAGCAACAAATGAACCAAGTAATATTGCAGTGATAAAGGGTGTTGCAGCAAATAAGAATACGAATCTACCGTGATAAGTAAAATTTAATTCACAGGCGTAGTGTCCTCCAATAAAGTACATCTTAAAACTGCAAAGGATTGCTATTACAGTAATGTTTGGCACCCGTAGTTAATCCGAGAGCACACAAATGACAGAGTATAAGCTAACGTCTTCCCTTACGCACTATATGATGACATACCTTTCATTTATGTTCATAAATTATCTTCACAATGAATCAGGCTCTATCCTTCAGAACAATGCGATATAAGTTAGCCCCTTCTAGAAAAATCTGTCTTCTCTTTACGTACGCAGAATTTAGATATCGGTTTCACTCACAGTTAAGCAATTAATTTTGCAGTGCCATACGGGACTTCTAATGATGCAGCTGCAACAACAAACACTCGCTCGCCTGAAGAATACCACCCTACACATTCAGTTTGGATTCGTTTAACTGCATTCGAGTCTACGGCCATCTTGCGTACAGTAAAACCTTGAAGACTTATCGTAAGGTCACACCAGCACCGAGCCATGCAAGAAATCACTTACACATGATGAAGAGACTGCATCTTGATTGCGATACGATGTATTACTACTGTAGTAACGTTCATCACAGTTCCGATGGGACTTCGTATCACACAATCAAAATCATGGCCTCACGTATGCTTTTACTGGGGTATTAAATTGCGAAATAACCTGTCACTACTCAACTGCTGTTCCAGACACTTGAAGCGGTGTACTGTACTGTAAAAGTACTTACTGACCGAATAAAATTAGTATTTCATCAGAGCGGTCAAATGCGGGTCTGTCCGTCATGAAGGACCCAGAGTGACTCTCAAGAGCGAAAGCGCCAACGGCAAAAGTAGCTCTCGCCTCCGCTTTATTCGTACCTCCGCGCCTGTGATTACTCATGTTGTTACTTATTTTATAAACTAATGAAAGAAAATATCATGTAAGAGAGAAGATCGATTTCGTAAGCTCTGTCCTCAATTACGTACTTTGGATTGCATTTAAAATACAGGGTGATTCAAAAAGAATACCACAACTTTAAAAATGTGTATTTAATGAAAGAAACATAATATAACCTTCTGTTATACATCATTACAAAGAGTATTTAAAAAGTTTTTTTTTCACTCAAAAACAAGTTCAGAGATGTTCAATATCAACTCGATACTCCAACTCGTTCCACACTCTCTGTAGCATATCAGGCGTAACAGTTTGGATAGCTGCTGTTATTTCTCGTTTCAAATCATCAATGGTGGCTGGGAGAGGTGGCCGAAACACCATATCCTTAACATACCCCCATAAGAAAAAATCGCAGGGGGTAATATCAGGGCTTCTTGGAGGCCAGTGATGAAGTGCTCTGTCACGGGCTGCCTGGCGGCGGATCCATCGCCTCGGGTAGTTGACGTTCAGGTAGTTACGGACAGTTAAGTGCCAATGTGGTGGCGCTCCATCCTGCTGAAATATGAATTGTTGTGCTTCTTGTTCGAGCTGAGGGAACAGCCAATTCTCTACCATCTCCAGATACTGTAGTCCAGTTACAGTAGCACCTTCGAAGAAAAAGGGACCAAAAACTTTATTGGCTGAAATGGCGAACAAATGTACAACTAAATGAAACTTTATAGCTCCCTTAATTCGCCGACAGATAGTGCTTAGCTCCGCCTTTTGTCGTTGCAGAGTTTTAAATTCCTTAAGTTGTGGTATTCTTTTTGAATCACCCTGTATGTTTCCCTTAACCTGAAGCCGGACAGAGTGGCCGAGCGGTTCTAGGCGCTTCAGTCTGGAACCGCGCGACCGCTACGGTTGCAGGTTCGAATCCCGCCTCGGGCATGGATGTGTTGGATGTTCTTAGGTTGGTTAGTTTTAAGTAGTTCCAAGTTCTAGGGGACTGATGACCTCAGATGTTAAGTCCCATAGTGCTCAGAGCCATTTGAACCATCTTAACCTGAAGGGCTAAGAACAAGTGGGACTATTCTCTTTCGACGCCGATATCTCGCAATATCGCCATCGAAATTCTATGGGGTGGGGGTGTTGCCCTCAGCATTCACAACCCCGCGCGCTTTCTGATGCCGGAACAGTATTAATTACTACCCTGAAATTGTTCTAGAAGGCACTAGAAACCTATCATTTTTCCCACGCAACTGGCACTCCCATCTACATCCAGCCACGTCAACGTCTTACAGCTCGAGATGACTCAGAGCCTTCTATACCAATCGTTCGACGTATACGTGCCCACTGCCTTCTTCTTTGATTAATAACGAAAATGTGTTAACTCACCTCGCCTTATGGTTGGCGTGAATTACTTTGGTTTGAATTTGGGTGAAGCCCTTACATTATTGTTATTATTAAAATTACTGTTGAAGCCTTTAAATAGAACTGAAAAATAGAGTATATATGTTTATACAGTACTCTGTAACGTAGTTGCTACATTACAGGTAGTAGATATGCATCTGCAGGCCAGGCTGAAGACTATAAGAACTAGGAGGTTCCGAGAGCCGCAGACTGTGTCACAGCTGGTTTTGGTGGTGCCACCATTGGCAGTAATTCACGTCCTTTTAATACAGCAGCGTTCCAAGGATCCAGTGAGTGATGTGGACATCCACGCAGGGACCAGCCGAAAAGTTTCTATCTACATCATGGCACCCAACTGAGAAGTTGTTTTGATGTTCATCACTCATGCTGCTGTGGCTGGACCGGGCTGAGAAGTGTCTGCGGCTGTTTGGCATACAAGTGACACGCTGGGCTCTTGTCAGCGATTGGTGTGGATCTGAAGATACTTAAAAATATAATTCTAGCCTCCTCCTTGAATGTCGACTGGATCACTGTATTCGCTTTTTCCTTGGAATGAACCATCCATTTTGCCTCCCCATTCAATTTTGAATGGAAGGGGGCAGTAGGAAGGTGCTGGATGCCCTGTAGTTCACAAAACATCGTAATGTAGGCAACTGTCGTTTAAAATTGCTCTTGGTTGACGTTTGATGCCATAATTGTGGCCTCGGCTATTTTAGAAAGGATCTACCTCACATGGGAATTCTGAAGGCATGTCCATCACTACAAGCTGGTTGAAGCCATGTGTAACGCCGGAAATGCATATCCTCCTATTTCCATCTATTGCACTGCAAATTTTTTTCCTTATTTTGTTACCTGAAGATATAACATATCTGTGTCTTTGTATATTGTAATTGTTTTACTATTTGTATATTTATGCATTTATGTTGGTTTGTTTTGTGAATATTATTTGTATTTATACGCTGGGTCTGGCCTAGGGAAAACTATGCTATCGAACGAATACATCGATAGGTCGTGTGGAGAACCAAAGTGTTTAGGATCTTTGGTAGTGTTAACTCGGTCGCGTGGAGCGCGGGCAGAGGGGAGTCTGGCTGGGGTGGTGCAGTGGAGCAGGTGTGTTGTGTGACGCTCCTGCGAGTTGCCGCGCTTTCGGGGTTGGGCAGCATGTAATTGCGCTCGACTTGCTATGATAGTTTCTGACACGGTGTCGCGGACGGGAAGCATTAGCTGGCGCACATCAAGAGCCCGTTTCGCCTGGTGACCGTGTCGAGAAGAAGGCGCGCCAACATCCAGCTTCTGCAACAGCGACGGCCGACAATGAGTAACTGTCGCCACCTCCTCGATCGACGGCTTCAAACCTTCAATCAACCAACAAGGAAGACTGGAAGCACGTAAAGTTTTAGAACTGTATGGCAGACCTCAGCTTTTCAAACTGTTCCATTTTTATAACTAAATTACAGCAACGTAGCATGAACCTTTGTTGCTCATTGTCCCAATTGCATTACCAAGCAGGGTCCCTTCCTTTTCCGGAATGAACCCGAGTGTCGTTGAAATTCAAACGCCAGCATCATTCGATTTCACTGCTTTAATTTCAAAGTTCAGTTAAGGTATTCACAGCTGGCTACAATATTTAGATCACACAAGCACAAATTAAGAGTGCGAGTTTTGTTACCTTATTTTAGCTTACCTGTGACTGTAGCTCAGCTTGGTATGTACTAAATTTTACTATTGTTAATTGTTCAGAATCATTTAATTCAAGTTCAAAGTTAAATCTCTTATTTCTAAATTGCGTAGATTCAAGTAGCTTTTGAAATGATTGTTGAGGTAATCCAAGACTAACCGTATTTTACTGAATTTCGATGTGCTTCAGAAAGAAAGCTCACTATTAACTTCAGTCACTAAATTAACTTTCGATTTTCCGGTTTTATTAATTCTTTTGCTAAATTAAGTCAGAGTGTAGCGAAATTTATTACTTCTGACAAACTTTCAGTTTTCACACTACACGTGTCAACCCTCAGTTGCCACGCTTCTAGTGCTAATTATATGTGTAATAACCTTTCTTTTTCAGTTTCTATAGTAATTGTCCTTAGGACTGGCGATCGTAATTTCCCCCAAATCTCAAATATCTAATTACCACTAGTTAATTGTTAACATAACGGCTGCACATTTACTTTCTTTATTAACTTTACCCCTTTTCAAAATTAATTTCCACCAGTTTCATTTGCATTTTTCCTTTCATTGAGATGTAATCCTTTCCTCCCTCTTTACCGAGAAATTAACTTCGGTGACGATTGCTTTTTCCAAATTTCCATTAGGTGCACGCGGTTTAATTTTTCACTGTCATTAAGGTCGATAAGTGAGGGGGAGGTTACACATGGAGGAAACAATCTTTGGGAGACAAGCTTGTTGAGAAGCCCTATCTGAGCATAAGTAGGCCAGGTGCTCAATCTCTTTGTCTATTATTGGTCAACAGATATGATAGTGGGAGAGGATCTTCATGCGGATGGTTCCCCAACACCCCACATGCAGCAACTCAATTTCTGTGACATATAGTAGATTGGAATCTTGGGCAGCTAAGCGATGCCTTTAGGATAAATAGAGTTGAGCTGGACTGTGGTCTTGCTAGCCTAACTTCGTACTTTTTGAGATTTGTTGAAGCGTTGTATATTTATTCAGCTCCGCCACAGCTGTTGATGCCGTGATGAGAAATTTTTCCTTCCAGTTCAAAGCCTTGAATATGAGTTGTTTCTTTCACAGTGTTACAAAATACCCCAGTCCAGTAATGAAACACACCAGTGATTTTCCTGGGCAGTATGGGCTTTTTAATATTAGTCAAAATTGGATTAGAATTTTATTTTTTTGAGATAGTTTGGGATTAGTTTCTTACTGTTTAGTTATTTCTTACCAAGATGTAAGGTCTTATAGTGCGGGTATATTAACTGCCTTATCTCCACGTACAGATGACCGTGTTTGTTTGAGGGTGTAAAAGGCTTTACCACACTCCAGTGATCACACAAACTTTAAACTCTTCTTCCAAGTGCGTTGAGGAGGTTCGAATTCTGCTCTACGCTGGCAATGAACTTATTACAGCAATTTACTTTTCCTGTGAAGTATTGTGAGTAGGAGATACTCTGTAAAGGACATGTTAGTTTTCTGGTGGGAAGAATACTCTTTCTTCTGCTTATTAAAAATAGATATTCCACACAGTGTTGGAAAAGTGACACTGCTTCAGGTTGCATTTCAGGTACATGTTCTGCAATATAGTGAAACACATGTGGAAGTCCTGCAGATGTTCACCTGTACGAGGGGACTTCAGAATTTAAGTGACATATTATTTCTTTCTGAACAATTTCTAACAGATACGCCCAGGAACTGGAGGAAGTGACAGAATGCCATTTTGTTCCATAAGCTGCGAAGTTTCCCCTTAATTCCCTCGTGGAGAATGTGGGAAATGGGTCAGGCTTGGGCCAAAGTGGGGATTGCGGTTGACTTGTCATAAAATTGGTTCTGTATGTCTTTTGCGGGGCCTAACCAAGGAGAAACAAAGTCTGAGAATCTAGTATATAAAATTTTGTACATAAATCAAATATCAGCAATTCATGAACGGCTTTGAATGGAATATCAGAGACTACTATGTGGATATTTTCGGCAAGAGAAAATTCAAACCTTCAAACCAATTGAGAGTATCTAGGCCGAAATTATATTCTATATTCAATGAACCAATGACCGAAACTGAAATCTGTCTGGCTTGTACATATAACTGAACTGAAACTTCAAAGGTTTCTTTTATCTATAACTTGTATACAGGGTGGTCCATTGATAGTGACCGGGCCAAATATCTCACGAAATAAGCATCAAACGAAAAAAAACTACAAAGAACGAAACTCGTCTAGCTTGAAGGGGGAAACCAATTGGCCCGCTAGATGGCGCTGTCATAGGTCAAACGGATATCAACTGCGTTGTTTTAAATAGGAACCCCCATTTTTATTACCGAGCCAGGTGGCGCAGTGGTTAGACACTGGACTCGCATTCGGGAGGACGACGGTTCAATCCCGCGTCCGGCCATCCTGATTTAGGTTTTCCGTGATTTCCCTAAATCACTCCAGGCAAATGCCGGGAAGGTTCCTCTGAAAGGGCACGGCCGACTTCCTTCCCCATCCTTCCCTAATTCGATGAGACCGATGACCACGCTGTCTGGTCTCCTTCCCCAAACAACCAACCAACCAACCCATTTTTATTACATATTCGTGTAGTACGTAAAGAAATATGAATGTTCTAGTTGGACCACTTTTTTCGCTTTGTGATACATGGCGCTGTAATAGTCACAAACGTGTAAGTACGTAGTACCGCGTAACATTCCGCCAGTGCGGACGGTATTTGCTTCGTGATACATTGTTGTTGTTGTTGTGGTCTTCAGTCCTGAGACTGGTTTGATGCAGCTCTCCATGCTACTCTATCCTGTGCAGGCTTCTTCATCTCCCAGTACCTACTGCAACCTACATCCTTCTGAATCTGCTTAGTGTATTCATCTCATGGTCTCCCTCTACGGTTTTTTCCCTCCACGCTGCCCTCCAATACTAAATTGGTGATCCCTTGATGCCTTAGAACATGTCCTACCAACCGATCCCTTCTTCTAGCCAAGTTGTGCCACAAACTTCTCTTCTCCCCAATCCTATTTAGTATCTCCTCATTAGTTATGTGATCTACCCATCTAACCTTCAGCATTCTTCTGTAGCACCACATTTAGAAAGCTTCTATTCTCTTCTTGTCCAAACTATTTATCGCCCCTGTTTCACATCCATACATGGCTACACTCCATACAAATACTTTCAGAAACGACTTCCTGACACTTAAATCTATACTCGATGTTAACAAATTTCTCTTGTTCAGAAACGCTTTCCTTGCCGTACGGTTTTACGTATCTCATGAAAAGAATGACCAGGAGAGCATCTGTTTCTTAATGTACCAAATAGTTTTATCTTGTGACTTCGGTTTTACATATGGAAAAGAATGACCAGGAGAGCAGTTGTTTTTTAATTTTTGTGACAATGATTTTATATCAGTTGGTCTGCCTCGTGTATCGTTATATCCAAATGTTTTATAAATGTTAATCTACATTCAGGTATATAATGATACTGCACTAATAGTAATGTATATAGTGTAACTCATGTAAGCCCCCCCCCCCCTCAAACCTGTCTTGTTATATCTTCACAGATCCGATGGTGGCACCTTTAGTGTGTTGAAACCGGTTATCCAGTAAACAGTATTTAAGCGATCGCCCCACTACACACTATGTGTTCACTGTAAAATCCCTGAAAGCTGAGGTGGGCTGAGTGCGACAGCTCCGTGCGCCTTTCTCAACCATGCACAGAATGTGATGTTGTCAACGTCTCTATGGCAACACCTCGCTGTTGTCGCAGTTCTGTAGATACCTATTCTTTCGCCTGCAGGTGTTTGCTGTTCGTAGCTGAAAGCTCACAACAATTCTGCCAGCTGTCTGGGAATTTCTTACGGCGACTCGGTTATAGAATATCCATAATAATAACAATGAAATATATAAAACGTTAAATGCTGTAAGGTCATAATAATAATTTGTTTACGTTAGTGGCTAGTAGAGAGAGTGCTTCTGCCGTTTGGGAGCAGACTCCAATGGTTCCCTCTCCCTGTCCCCCTGTCCACCTCCCACCCTTCCCCCTTCCCCCAGCCCCCTAACCTGAGCCTAAGTGAAAATCTAGTGCAGCCAATAAAATGATTTGTAATGAGTCCAAGTGGTGGGCAAGAGACATTGACGATGATGTAGCTGAAGAATAGCGAAATAACACAGAGCGAGAAAGTACCTGAATCTGTCTGTGCTTTTCTGTGACGGTGTACTTATACCTTACTGGAGACCACTAGCTTATTTGGTTCTAGGCGATGAATCTTCGATCTGGAGCGTTGTTCTTGATATAAACCCGTGGAACATGTTACTACTAGTGGTGCAATGTGACAAATCATGTCTTCTGAGAAGCTAATTCTGTGACTAGCTGAAACAACTGAGAACTCATTTATCTCCAACTCAAAAACTGTTTGAAAGATGAAAACGCATGGAACATATATTATTCTACGTAAGTCTTTAACAGACGGTGTGACACCAGATGCCAGAAGGAAGTGCCGTATCTACAATGACCAATGGCTCATCACATGGTCGCCAAAGTGTTCCTATCAATAAAAGTTTGGAAATGCCTCACTTATCATGGAATATTATCCCTGTTACAACGACACTACTACCATCTCTTCGGCAGATGTTCTAAGTATAATATAGTGCTAGCATCCAATCAGACCTCTTGCTGCCTTCCTCACTGGCATATTTCAGCTCTTATCCAAATAATGTCACAAGCTGCATTGATACATACGATTTTTAGGTTTGCAAGTGACTGTGTGTCAGGGACTCAACACCCTAGAGGTTATTCAGGTAGCACACAACATGGAACTCCAACAATTTCAATACCAGTGATCTGATAGGCTATAAAACGGGAGTTCCTTATTTAGTGCATCATACAGAGATGATACTGTGAATTTGTCAAACAATGATATAGAACTGGACGCTGTATTGAATTAGCTACATGACTTGACCTACTGACAATGACACAGTCATAAGTGTCAAAAGCTGTGAGCTCTGCAGGAGTTCCAGATACTCGAAGCAGAACTCTTGCATAGAGTTAGGCTTTCAAATAATGATCATGAACAATCACTATTGGAAGAATCAAGCGTTCACTTGGTCCTTTACCTCAATAAAGAGGAATGGTGATAGAAAGGTCATAATGGTGGTAGCTTATTGGAGACAGTGTCTACTTATAGTTTCCAATGGGTAATAGGGTACTGTATGCTCTAGCACGTTTTGTTAATGCGAGTTGCATACATTCAGGGGCAAGCATATATTCAGGGGAAAACTTGATTAATTTATGACCCCATCAAATTCCCCTTAACCTATTGTTCAGCTAAGTGGTTTATGCCCCCTCATGCTTGATTTATGATCCCCTGGTGATAATCTGTCCTTCTGAGAAACCACCCCACACATCCCCCTCCCTTTCCCCCCTGCTCCACCTTCTGGGAAATTTCCTCTCCCCCTTGCTGATACAAGCACACTTTTGATACCAAATTAACGGATTAATTAATTAAATAGATCAATTAATTAAACCCTCTCCCTCTCGGAAACCCCCGGCTCTCCCCTTCCACATCTGGAAATTGGCAGTCTGTGGTGGAGAGGAAGGACCTCTCAACAGGAAATTCAAATCAATGTCTATTACATACCAGAGCACATACAGTTTATTTAGAAAGTTCAATTTTCAGTGGTTGAGACTCTTTATTTGGTGGAAAAACCTCACATCCAGCAACTACGTTCCTCATTATGTAATTACTCTGTTGCAGATTGAAGCTGTTGTCTTGTCACAAAATTTTCGCTTGTACACTCATCTTGACATGTAGGGATTGTCTGAGCTACTGCACAATGCCACCATCAGAAGATGTCTCCTCCCTACACCTCCCCCTTCCCCTCTCTCCCAGACTCCCAGAGAAAAAAACGGTGGAGAAAAGACTCAATCATTGTTGGAGAGGAAGGATCTCTCGACATGAAATTCAAATAAATGTCAATAATATATTGATGCATATTCTTTATTTAATCAATTTCTAGGAGCCAAGGCTCACCCACTTGGATAGAGCTCACATCTGCACCCCTACACCCCACTGCCCTGACATAATAACTGTACACGCCACGTGGAGTGGCCGTGTGGTCTAGGGTGCTATGTCACGGATTGCACAGTCCCTCCCTCGGGCATAGGTATGTGTTGTTCTTAGCATAAGTTAGTTTAAGTAGTGTGTAAGTCTAGGGACCGATGATCTCAGCAATTTGGCCCCAAGTAATGGAATGAAGTACAGTATAGTAGGCACTGTTTGGGGTCCCTGCATGTGTGTCTATGGCCCACACGCCCCCACAAAGGTCAAAAACTGCCCATTTCCTAATTACAAACCGCTATATTGAATACCACATTCCAGATATCAGCGTCCTTTCATATCACTTTTCCAAACAAAGTATCAAGTGACGGAATTCTGTTCATCTGGAAATTCCAGCCTCAATTCCTGTCTTTCCTGTCTCTGCCTCTCTCAAGAGACCACTTCCTGTTTGTTCGTGTGAACAAAAAAAAAAAAAAAAGTCTCCAAACATGCAGACATAGGTTTTCATCTCTCCTCAGAATACTGTTGGCAAATGCTGGGACAAAGGGAGAGCTGACGCAATTTCGATATCAATAATAGAGGGAAATAGTCCATTTGCACAGCCCTATCAAATTAATTGTTTAGAAATTTACAGGAGTCAAATAGATTGCTTAAAACACTCACCACTGCCTTACAATGATCCTCCTTCATAACAAAAATTTATTTTCAGCGCTTAAGTATCACATGCAAACATCATAAACATCAAGTAATTACATATGCGCCACAAATACACTGTAGCGCTAAATACGAGTATATCTGAGGTTCTGTACACACCGACGTTTGAGAACATTAGCGGCCTCCTCCACTGCAACGTTTGCACTAAACAACTCAAGTGAAAAGATCCAGCGGATCACAAACACTCACGTTCACGAAGAGCACACTGTCTGCTCAATGCTGGGAGCTGTTGTCCCGCCGTCTGCCGCCGACAGGGAAATCGCATTTCCTCAAATGGCTCTGAGCACTATGGGACTTAACATCTGTGGTCATCAGTCCCCTAGAACTTAGAGCTACTTAAACCTAAGTAACCTAAGGACATCAAACACATCCATGCCCGAGGCAGGATTCGAACCAGCGACCATAGCAGCAGCGCGGTTCTGGACTGAAGCGCCTAGAACCGCTCGGCCACAGCGGCGGCGTTGCGTGTCCATACACATGCCAGCACTACCAAACACTCAGAGGTAAGAGAGACTGTCACTAAGCAGTCAATGCCCGCCCGGCGAGCCACGCAGTCTAACGCGCTGTTTCCCGAGTGGGAAGGCGTGCCGGTCCCCGACACGAATCCGCCTGGCTGATTAGTGTCAAGGTCCAGTGTGCTGGCAGCCTGTGAATGGTTTTTAAGGCAGTTTTCCATCTGCCTCGGCGAATGCGGGTTGGTTACTCTTATTCCGCCTCAGTTACACTATGTCAACGATTGCTGTGCAAACACTGTCTCCAAGTACAGGTACGCCATAATTACTCTATGACGCAAACATTTGGAGTTACACTCGTCTGGTATGAGACGTTCCCAGAGGGAGTCCTCTGGAGGCCAAACCGCACAATAACACTGGGTTTGGTGTGGGGAGGCGGTGGGGTAGGTGGACCTGTTGTGAAGTCGTGAACCACTGAGGGCTACGGCGAGACGAAGCCTCTCCGTCGTTTATATGTCCTCACTTCAATACATACATTCATACATACAAGCAGTCAATCGATCATTTTACATCGGAGGAATAACCATTTAGTGCAAACACTTGTCACTTTTAATCTTCTCGCACATGTCCACTTCTCTCACCACTCCCGCAGCAAACTGGTCACTTCGCTAGCCCCTGCTACCGTGAGCAAGAGCAGATAGGTCAGTGTATTCTTTGTACCTAGCTGCCTGTCACAGCCTGAGCTACCCGCGACTTCCGGTCGCTGACTCCTCGTACCACTCCTGCCGCCAGCTGCGTCACACTACGAGTCCAGCAGCAGCTTCTTGAATGTATACATTAGTTCTAATCAATGCCACCTCGACGTAGACCCTCCCCAGTTTTAAAAATCCATTTTATCCAATCCGAGACCGGGATGTTGTTGACCATAAACCTTGAACTTCTCATGAGAACTGTAGATTTGTCCCCTTTATTCGAATTATTTACGAATACAGATGAAATCGGAGCAGACACGCGTTTTCAAATCGCTAAAGTATCGTTAATCGTTGTGAAATGCTGTGACAGTGTGTCATAAGCTATATTTCCTTTAAGTATCCTCTTATGAGGTAAAAAACTATTCTAATTAGTTTAGTATCTGTTACATCCTGCATCACAGGACTTGAATATTAAACTCGTTTTTGGCTCATGACGTAGTGCTAAGGTCTACCACTGTGACAGGACGACTTCTCACTTTCGGTCGCTCTTAAAGTAAACAAATGCATAGTCACACACGATGTCTCTTAAGGTAACAGCTCAGAGAAGTCGTAAATATCAGGTTTATAGCAAGTATCACTTTATAAATTCGGTTATAAACCTGATTTTACTACCATGGTTGTCTCTCCCTGTGTAGGTGGGAGATAGAAATTTCGTTAAAAGATATCGCCGCAAGTAAAAAACGCCTGATTATCGCTCCAACTCCCGAATCATATCTGTTTTACCCTAGCTATCGGTTTCGCCCAACAGACAGCACGTCATCGATATCAAATTGATAGGCTAATTAATTAAAATATTCATGAGAGTCACTTTGAGGCCAGCTGCCGCATTACACTCTGCAGGCAGCTCAAATGGGAATCCCTGCAGGGAACACAATGTTCCTTTCGAGGAACGTCATTGACAACCGACAATTAAGGCTGACTACAGAGGGATTCTACTGCCGCCGATATAAAATTTTCGTAAGGACAGGGAAGACAAGACAACAGAAATGAGCGCTCACAAGGAGGTCAGTCTTACTCCCTCGTTCTATTTGCGAGTGGAACAGGAAAGGGAATGGCTAGTAGTGGTACAGCGTACCCTGCACCATACACCGTATCATGGCTTGCGAAGTAAGCATGGAGATGTAAATATAAATTTAGTCTAACTACACTCCTGGAATTGGAAAAAAGAACACATTGACACCGGTGTGTCAGACCCACCATACTTGCTCTGGACACTGCGAGAGGGCTGTACAAGCAATGATCACACACATGGCACAGCGGACACACCAGGAACCGCGGTGTTGGCCGTCGAATGGCGCTAGCTGCGCAGCATTTGTGCACCGCCGCCGTCAGTGTCAGCCAGTTTGCCGTGGCATACGGAGCTCCATCGCAGTCTTTAACACTGGTAGCATGCCGCGACAGCGTGGACGTGAACCGTATGTGCAGTTGACGGACTTTGAGCGATGGCGTATAGTGGGCATGCGGGAGGCCGGGTGGACGTACCGCCGAATTGCTCAACACGTGGGGCGTGAGGTCTCCACAGTACATCGATGTTGTCGCCAGTGGTCGGCGGAAGGTGCACGTGCCCGTCGACCTGGGACCGGACCGCAGCGACGCACGGATGCACGCCAAGACCGTAGGATCCTACGCAGTGCCGTAGGGGACCGCACCGCCACTTCCCAGCAAATTAGGGACACTGTTGCTCCTGGGGTATCGGCGAGGACCATTCGCAACCGTCTCCATGAAGCTGGGCTACGGTCCCGGACACCGTTAGGCCGTCTTCCGCTCACGCCCCAACATCGTGCAGCCCGCCTCCAGTGGTGTCGCGACAGGCGTGAATGGAGGGACGAATGGAGACGTGTCGTCTTCAGCGATGAGAGTCGCTTCTGCCTTGGTGCCAATGATGGTCGTATGCGTGTTTGGCGCCGTGCAGGTGAGCGTCACAATCAGGACTGCATACGACCGAGGCACACAGGGCCAACACCCGGCATCATGGTGTGGGGAGCGATCTCCTACACTGGCCGTACACCACTGGTGATCGTCGAGGGGACACTGAATAGTGCACGGTACATCCAAACCGTCATCGAACCCAACGTTCTACCATTCCTAGACCGGCAAGGGAACTTGCTGTTCCAACAGGACAATGCACGTCCGCATGTATCCCGTGCCACCCAACGTGCTCTAGAAGGTGTAAGTCAACTACCCTGGCCAGCAAGATCTCCGGATCTGTCCCCCATTGAGCATGTTTGGGACTGGATGAAGCGTCGTCTCACGCGGTCTGCACGTCCAGCACGAACGCTGGTCCAACTGAGGCGCCAGGTGGAAATGGCATGGCAAGCCGTTCCACAGGACTACATCCAGCATCTCTACGATCGTCTCCATGGGAGAATAGCAGCCTGCATTGCTGCGAAAGGTGGATATACACTGTACTAGTGCCGACATTGTGCATGCTCTGTTGCCTGTGTCTATGTGCCTGTGGTTCTGTCAGTGCGATCATGTGATGTATCTGACCCCAGGAATGTGTCAATAAAGTTTCCCCTTCCTGGGACAATGAATTCACGGTGTTCTTATTTCAATTTCCAGGAGTGTATTAAGATCTCAGTCCCTTCATTTATAGGCATACGAAACTCACAGAAGAATGTTGTCTCTTATTTATCGAGAAAACAAAAGATGCAACTTCGGCTGCGGATTTTCTCTCGGTAAAAATCTTTATATTAGCTCCTAATTTTCTCGTTACGAGACAAATGCGAGAATTTGTAATATGTTTGCCCACAAAACTTAGCAGAAGCGGCATAGAGCTCACCTCTCAACTCCCCTTTCGTCAGAGTATCGCTTACTTACAGTATTCTCACGAGTCTTCCAGTCTTTGACATACAGCATCTGAATCCACATCATTTCCACGAGTAAGAGAAGTTCCCTGCCAAGTCACAGACCCCTGCTAATTCCCTCGAAATCCCATCACTTTCCGACAGCATTGTTCCATTGGTTAGAAGGCTGGCAATTAGAGAGCTATCAAAACGAAAAAAGTAGCCCACTAACACACAGTCATGCTGAGTATACGCTTACTGCATAAAGAAATTCAGAAACATAACACCTACAATTCATCTATATCTCTATAAATATCAGTCTGTACATGTCCTGAACTCTTTTATCGTCTTCCTATGATTACTACACTAGACATACGACAGCGTAATGGGGTCCGAGTCTTTGTCGACAACACTGTCTCTCTCTCACTCTCCTCGTTATTTTTGTCACATCCAACGCAGTAAAACCAGAACTATAGAAACTCCGATTACGTCACGTGGTAGAGAACTCAATAAGATATTACTCCTTGTCTCTCTTGTGATATATTGGTAAGCAAATACCGTCTGTATGTTGACATCGAGCAATGTGCTGATCTCATCAAACACAAATGTATTGGTCCAGGAGTAGGTGAATAGTGATCGAAGTCGCTTTCACGGACTTGTGTAAAGTTTTGTGGCCTGTACTGCAGGAAGACCATGTCGACTATCAGTCATTTGCAAATGGTTCTTGTTTTGGTGTTTCATAAGCAATTTGATAATTGTATTTTGCTGTAAGCAGTGTATATCTACAGCTGTCTACACAAGCATACATTGCTTCTCCGCCATGACTTCGAGGTCTGTGTCAGGTGCTAAACCA
Source organism: Schistocerca serialis cubense (assembly GCF_023864345.2). Taxonomy (NCBI): domain Eukaryota; kingdom Metazoa; phylum Arthropoda; class Insecta; order Orthoptera; family Acrididae; genus Schistocerca; species Schistocerca serialis. The sequence goes on from NC_064638.1 coordinate 915,808,111, forward strand.
ACATTAAGACATTTCAATCCATTGGCTCTAACAGAAAGCTGGACATCACATTGTGGAAACTATGCTACTCCCACTATGCAGCGGGTGGTTAATATAAAAGACAGAGGCGGTGTTTTTTACTGACGAAAATGTGGGAGACATCACAACATATAGAAACTGGAAGAGCTTTCAGCATTGTGGAGCGTTTCCAAACAGAGATAGTGACATCTGCATTTAATCTCATCTTCCACCGTGATGATGTAGTAGATGTCTCGGTGTTCTCTTTCAGAGAGACGAAGAGTATTGATTTCTTATATTGCAGCCATGTACGTGATCACTGTTTCTGTGCTAGCCATCCCCAGCAGGTTTTGCTCCTACCAAGACTCTCTCCATCTCAGACAAGTGATGTCAGTAAATTATAACGTAGTAATCAACATTGTATCAGCTGACAGATGGGATGGAAAAGACACCATTGATATCGGACCATAATAAGCACCACAGTTGTAGTGTGAGCAGTTTTGCAATTTCAGCAATTTTTCCGTAATTTCAACGCCAACCAATGACACAACAGCATGCTTCCTAGTTTCAGTATCATCGCTAAATCACTCCACTACTAGTTTGTGAGTACCATAGACTGGATTGCAAATGTAGATAGATGACTGTGCAGTACGTCCATTCATGGTTAATTCTCGGACGTATGCACAAAAGTACACCAGATGGCGTCCTATATCGATGCAGTTATGTTATCTACGTATTTCAATACTTCTATTTTGTGGATATTTGTATCTGAGCGTATGTTGCAGATGGCTCCCCTGACCCAAAGTAGACCCGAGTTAGTATTCGAGTGTCGATCCGTCATGCATTACATCCAGAGCAATGTTCGGAGCCAGATCTACAATATTATATGTTCAGGATAGATAGATCCATGATGCATTACATCCAGAATAATGTCTAGAGGTGAATCCACATTGCGTTATGTCCGGGATAGAGCTCGAAGTGGATCCACCACAATTATGTCCGGATATCTATGTGCGAAGGTGGATCCACCAGCGGCTCAGGTTTATGGGAGCAACAGCAGACATCAACCCTGTACACATGTCAACAACCTGTTGCAGATCCCTACACGATGGAGTGGAAGTCAAATGAACATGTAGAACTGCCGGCCGCGGTGGTCTCGCGGTTCTAGGCGCGCAGTTCGGAACCGTGCGACTGCTACGGTCGCAGGTTCGAATCCTGCCTCGGGCATGGATGTGTGTGATGTCCTTAGGTTAGTTAGGTTTAAGTAGTTCTAAGTTCTAGGGGACTGATGACCACAGCAGTTGAGTCCCATAGTGCTCAGAGCCATTTGAACCATTTTTGAACATGTAGAACTGTTTCCAGACTTTGAGCTTCCATCAGGTATAGCACTACATGAGTCTGTAGACATGCACACTGATGGATCGGAACAGTATACGGAATTGTTTCCAGACTTCGAGCGTCCAGCACATCCACCATCTGCTCCACACATTGAACCTTATATTGGGACAAAGCGACTGTTACTATCCAAAATGCAGGCATGTGGATCATTGAGAAGAGATGAAGTCTTAGGATTTTTTAGTAGTTGGTATATAATACGCACAAATATTCTCGTAGGAAACCAAAGAACACGGTATATCAGCAATATGGCCGTAAGCATATGGCAAACTGTCAAAAAATATGAAAAATGACATAAGTAAAATTTGAGGAAAACGAAGTATTGACGTGAAATAGGTAAAAGTGGGGGAAATACGATGAAATATCTAAAATCGTGAAAACCATGCAAAATTACGGACATTGACTGAGAATACATAAAATTAGACAACAAGTAGCATGAAATGGCTACTGACCGACATCAGAAAAACTGCATGTTCTAGAGGAGAGTGGACTGATGCTACATATACAGACCTTAATAGTGGAAAGAGGAGGCATTCTAGAGACATGGTGTCAAGGCGAAATGGCCATATTATACTGCACATGGGCAATACAACCATACAACAGGCCAGGACTTCTGTGTGCAAGAGGAAGGTTACCACAGGCAGTGGTAAGATGCAGTAAGAGTGTTACATCCCTTCAGGCTACTGATCGTGGTGATTGTTTCCTTGTAACATATTGTTGTTTCTTTGTACGCCGGTTATAGAACCGTTGTGAACATAACATTATCTCTTAACCATAATCGGGCTTGAACTTCGTAAATAGCAGGCATCATATACCTCCAGAAACCTATGTAGTGTTTGAGTTAAAACGAATCGATGTTTTCTTTGGCGTGCAAGGAGTTGCTTTATGACCTTACAGTTTGTCGCCATACTTTATCACACAGAAACTTACGGGGAGAATGTATGCTACGTGCTGGAGTTATACTTCTTACATTGGAGTATTAACAGCGTTGCATTCCACATGACTAATATAGGTCGGAAACCGCACAGTTCTAACATTATAGCGCGTTTAAGGGCAGAACACTATAGCCCTTGGAATGTGTTTATATTGCATGATCATTTCTCTCTTTCCGATACCTTCTTGGTATGGACACCAAACACTGGAACAATACTTCAAATTACGTAAACTGCGTCAAACTCTGTCTGTGTGGAGCTCCATCATGTATAAACCACACATTTCTTTTTAACCATCTGTTATATCACCACAACACTCTCTCTGCTATACACCGATAAGGGGTGCTAACCTCCTCGACATGCACGCATCTGGATAGATCTTGTGCACATGGATAGGTGCTGTGAGTAAGACTGGTGTGGAACGATTTTCACTGAATGGCAGTTACAGACTCAGCTCGCTCTCTTCCTTCATGAGACATGGAATATAGCGGGTATAGTACCCTCCTACCTCTGATCTGTTGCAAATTAAATCGGCGACAGTGTTGCAGGGAGGGTTGGTCGATGACAATGCAGGAAGATCTTTCGATCTCCAGCTTTATCCTATGAATGTGAGAATACTCTATGACCCCCCCACCACAAAGGGAAAGATGACCAGTCGTAATCGTTAATTCTGAATTATGGTCAAACTGTTAGAAATAAATAGGTAACATAAATGCATCGGTGTAGGAACTTGTCTGATATACCTTGGTTTATGTATCCGAGAATTAACTGTGAATGAACCTACTGCGCAGTCACAGAGCTCAAAGTCATTGTAAAAAAACTAATGTAGGCCTGTGTACGTCGCTGTAGACATGGATTGCTTTCATGTGTTACAGCAAAATACAATGTATCAAACTGCTTATGAAACAACAAAACAGGAACCCTCTCCTTCGATAATCGAAATGTACTTTTGATGGATCAGCACATATGATCGATGTTACACGCATACAGTATTTGTTTCCTTGCGTTCTCTACCATGTGACGCTAGTGGAGTTTTTATACACTAGTTCGTAGTTTTACTCTGTTGGATGTTACAACAAGAAAAGAAAGAGGAGAGCGAGAGTGTGTGTGTGTATGTGTGTGTGTGTGTGTGTGTGTGTGTGAGAGAGAGAGATAGAGAGAGAAAGGAGAAACTGTGATGTCAACAAACACTGGGACGCCATTACACAGTCATATTTCTAGCGTGGTAATCATAGGAACACGATAAAGGATATTAGGACATGTGCAGACTGATATTTGTAAGCTGTCATTTGAGATCGATGAATTGTAGGTGTTATGTTTCTGAATATCTTTGTACAGTCTGTGTATACTCCGCATGGTTGTGAATTTCCTCCTACACTTTAGTGTGCTATTTTTCTTGTTGTGATAGCTCTCTACCTGTCAGACCTCTAACTAATGGAATAGTCGAAACACGATGGAATTTCGAGAGAATTAGCAGGGGTCTGTTACTTGGTAGGGAACATCTCTTACTCATGGAAATGATGTGGATTCGAATGCTATATATCGAAGACTGAAAGATTCGTGAGAATACGGTAGGTAAACGATACTCTGACGTAAGGGGAGTTGAGAGGTAATCTCTATACCACTTCTGTTAAGTGTTGTTGACAAATATATTACAACCTTTCGCATTTGTCTTGCGAAGTAACTCCAAAGAGAAAATTACAACCCTATACGGAGATTTTTACTGAGAGACAATCAGCAGCAGGAGTTCCGGTTTTTGTTTTCTTGTTACAAAAGAGACAATATTCTTCTATGAGCTTTGTGTGCCTATAAATGGATGGACTGACGTGTTAATAGGTAGACTAAATTTATATTTGCATCTATATGCTTACATCGCAGTCCATAGTAGGGCATATCAAGGTTTTTACCCTGTACCACTACTAGTAATTCACTTTCCCATTCAACTCGCAAATAGAGCGAGGGAATAAGACTGCCTAGGTGCCTCCTTACAAGAGATAATTTCTTTTAACTTGTCTTCGCGTTCCTTACGTAAAATGTATGTTGGCGGCAGTGGAATCCTTTTGTGGCCAGCTTTAAATGTCGGTTCCTGATAGTGTTCCTCGAAAGGAACATCGTCTTATCTCCACGCAGGAATTCCCACTTAAGCTACCTGGCGAGTATAATAGGACTGCAGAAGAAAAAGTTACTCGCCATGCAGAGTGACTCTTACAATCAGTTTAATTGATTAGCCTATTAATTTGATATCAGTGACGTGCTGCCTGGTAGGTGGAAGCGATGGCTAGGGTACCACAGATGTGATTCGGGAGTTGGAGTGGAAATCAGGCGTTTCTTCATTGCAACAATATCTTTTAACGAAATTTCTATCTCTCACCTACACAGGGAGAGGTGACCATCGTAATAAAATCAGATGTATTCTAAAGTGACATGTCGTATAAACCCAATAATTACGACTTCTCTGCGCTATTATTATGTCGTGTGACTAGAGCCGCCCGTCGGGGAAACCGTTCGCCGAGTGCAAGTCTTTCGATTTGACGCCACTTCAGCAACTTGCACACCGATGGGGATGAAATAATGATGATTAGGACAACACAACACCCAGTCCCTGAGCGGAGAGAATCTCCGACCCAGCCAGGAATCGAACCCGGGCCCTTAGGATTGACATTTTGTCGCGCTGACCATTCAACTACCGGGGGCGGACTTCTTTGTGCTGTTACCTTAAGAGACTTCGTATGTGGCGATGCATTTGTTTACTTTAAGAGAGACGGAAAGTGAGAAGTCTTCCTGTTACAGAGGTAGATCTTAGCACTACGTCATAAGCGAAAAATTAATGTATTATTCTAGTCCTGTGATGCAGGACATAAAAGATTTTTTTTACCTGATGCGAGGCTACTTAGAGGAACTATAACCTATGGCATACCGTTTCAGGATTTTCACATTAATTAACGATACTTTAGCGATGCGAAAACACATGTGTCCCAATTTCTTCTGTCTTCGAAAATAATTCGAATAGTGGGGAGATATCTACATTTCACGTGAGAAGTTCGAGGTGTATGGTTAACGACATCTCTGTCTTGTATTGAGTAAATTGGATTTTTTAAACTGGGGGGTCTATGTGGGAGTGGAATTGGTTAAAACTACTATACACATCGAAACAGCTGCTGCTTGATTCGCAGTGTGCCGCAGCTGGCGGCAGGAGTGGTACGAGGAGTCAGCGACCGAAAAACGCGCCTGTGACGGACGGCTAGGCACAAAGAATGCTCCAACCAGCCTGCTCTTGCACACAGTAGAAGAGCTAGCGAAGTGACCAGTGTGCTTCGAGAGTGGCGACAGAAGTGGACGTGTGTGTTGCGTGAGAAGTGTTTGTGCAAGACTATTATTCCCTCCCATGTAAATTGATTGGGTCACTGCTTGATGACAGTCTCTCCAGCCTCTTGAGAGTTCAGTAGAGCTGGTGTGTAGATGCCAGGGGATGGGCATGAAGCTGCCGGTACAGCTGATACGTGTGCGGCTCTCTCCTCACCAGCGTCCATGAGATGATGTGATATCCCTGCCGGCAGCAAATATTATCTGCATAATATTTGCGCCTGATACTCAAGTGTTGGAAATGTGTTTTTATAACGAAGAAGGATCCTCATAAGATGGTGGTGAGTGTTATAGATGATCTATTTGACTCCTGTTAATTGTTAAACAATTCATTTGATAGGGCAGTGCAAATGGACTACTTCCCTCTATTTTTGATATCGAAATTGCGTCAGCTCTGCCTAAATTCCCAAAATTTGCTAAGAGGAACACAGTATTCTGAGGAGAGAAGAAAACCTCCATCTGCGTGTTTGCAGACATTGATTGACACAGACAGTCTGAAAGTGGCCTCTTGAGAGAGGCAGAAACAGGAAGCGAGTCAGCATTTTCCTGATGAACAGAATTCCCTAACTTGATGCTTGGTTTGGGACCACAAGTTCAAAGGAGGCTGATATCCAGTCGACAGTGGGCAGTTTTTGACCCTCGAAGTTTCGCCCTAGACACACATGCTGGAGACCCCAAACAGTATCTACTATACTGTACTTCATTCCATTCCTCGGTGCTTACAGTTATTACATCATGGGAAATGGGGGTGAGGGGTGCAGATGTGAGCTCGACCCAAGTGGGTAAATGAAGAATATGCATTAACATACAAATGACATTGATTTGAATTTCGTCTAATGAGCTCATTTATCTCCAGCATAGAATAAGTCTTTTTCCTGACCATTTTTTCTGGGAGTGGGGGGGGGGGGGGGGAGGAGTTCAAATGGCTCTGAGCACTATGGGACTTAACAGCTGTGGTCATTAGTCCCCTAGAACTTAGAACTACTTAAACCTATCTAACCTGAGGACATCACACACATACATGCCCGAGACAGGATTCGAACCTGCGACTGTAGCAGTCGCGCGGTTCCGGACTGAGCGCCTAGAACCGCGAGACCATCGCAGCCGGCTGGGGGGAGGAGTGGAGGGGGCTAGGGTGTAGTGGTGAGATGTTCTCTGGTGATGTCGTTGTGCACTAGCTCAATCAATCCCTGCATGTCAAGCTGATTGCATACACGAATATTTTCCAACAAGACAACAGCTTCAAAATGGTTCAAATGGCTCTGAGCGTTATGGGACTTAACATCTGTGGTCATCAGTCCCCTAGAACTTAGAACTACTTAAACCTAACTAACCTAAGGACGTCACACACATCCAAGCCCGAGGCAGGATTTGAACCTGCGACCGTAGCAGTCGCGCAGTTCCAGACTGAGCACCTAGAACCGCGAGACCACCGTGGCCGGCACAACAACTTCAATCTGTAGCATTGTATTGGCGAGTGGGAGAGGGAGGTGTTGGGGCTATCTCAGAGGTGGGGGAAGGAGGAGGAGGGGGATGGGAGGAGGGTTTCTCAGAAGGACAGATTACCCCCCAGTAGTGTCATAAATCTGACATCAAGGGGTCTTAATCCACTTAGCAGAACAGTAGGTTAATTGGAGGTGAATGGGGTCATAATTCAATGAAGTTTGCCCCTGAATGTATACTTGGTGCTGAATGTGTGCAAACCACACTAACAAAATGTGCTAGAAAATACATTAGCCTACAACTCCCATGAGCTGTGCTAACATAATCTCTGTTCACACTGCAGAAAAACTAAGTAAATAAACGTCTTGTGACACCTTTTAAATCGTTGACACTATGCTTGTAGACATTATTGCTTAGTAATTCAAACAACTGTCACATTTTTTTCAGTTGTCCTAATAATGATGGTTAATACCACTTCCAAATCATTATAACTCATAAAAATTTACAGAAGTGACAAGGAATTCACTTAAGGTCTTGATATCAGTTGCTAGTGACTCAACAGGTATAAAACTTAACCATTCTACTTACAGGACTAACAGCGGTTTTTTGTGATATGCTTGCAACATGGATCACCTGAGAACAAAAAAGTAAATAAAATACTGTGGTGGGCTATTCCACAAGATTTCATACCAACTCTGTGATCAGTCTGTTGTAAAAAAGCATTATTACATTTTACAAAGAATCTTACAGCAGTCCTTCATGTTAACCTCTTCTATCAAGAAACCACATCTCACACAACAGATAAGAATTGGCTGCAAAAGCTTCGGTCATTTGGGTGGCTTATGTATTGCTTACTGGAATAATCTGTGCTCCTCTTGATCGTCTCCGTCTGCTTTTTTTGTAAGAAAGTATGTTCACTCCAAAGGTAATCTGCATCCAATGTTTGTGTAGAATGATCATTTAACAATGTCATCATCTATGATGAAAATATGAAGTCTGCAACATAAGTTGAAATGAGTGTTACCAACCTTTTTCCTGCAAGAAGGAGCACCCTCATCTTTACTCCGGTTGTTTCTGTTCACTCAGTAATGCTAGTATTTTAGCTGTACACAATTAAATACTTAGGATTTTGAAAATTACTTTCATTTTAATAGTATAGCTCAGCAGTGTTGTGTTGTCATTCTTACATGTCTTTAAGCCACAGACACTGAACGAGGGCTCCAGTACTGCGCAAGTCCTATACTAGTATGCAACAGGAAATTAATAAGGAAATTATATTACTTTGTTTTGAGTATTCTGTAATAATTTAGCACCAGGAATTTGTTACTTTAGATTCCAAATGATCAAGTACCTTACAAAATTGTGGACCTGTTTTGGAAGCCCCTAAGACTTGTAGGCTTTCTGCTAGCACTATCCTGCCTATTATTATTACATTCTTTAGACAGTTATTAAGAACATGAATAAAAAATGATCAAATATACATCTCATTTCACTACCTTTTTTGTTACAAAACACACAGCTTTCAGCCCATAAATTTCGTATTACAACACAGGTGAGCAGCTCACAAGGGCTCAAGTGACCATTCACAACTACACAATTAGCCACAAAACATACTTTTGACTATAATAATCATTGTATCCAGACATTACGACTATCAAATTGACTGTATGAGCATTATGACTTACACAGAAGTTTACACAATGATTACTGGATGCAGACTCATTTAGTACTTTACATAATGGCGTCGCGTGTAGAAGTGTGTATAAATAGTTCCACGGTAAACGGCTACATATCGAGTATAAATTGTATAAAGTGCAATAACTACATCGCAAAAGGTATCAAGTTATGTGCAGTGTCGCAAAAATGGATTCATACAAAGTGTTTCGCGGGAACGGAAGAATGGGACGCGAAATGTGACTGTGGCATGGAATGCTGCGATCTACTAACGGTAGCTTTGTCAAGATACGATAACTGCATAGAAGAAAGTGTTACTACATCGCTTCAGCAAGACCTTGTGCTTGCAAATAGTTACGTAAATAAGTTAGAGGAACTGATAAAGCAGCGGAATTATGACGATTTAAAAAACGAGTGTAATGAAAACATACCGGTAATTTTCGTTTCAAACTAAACTTCTGGTAGTAGTAAACGAAATCTTTCTGGCAGTATGACATCGTCAGTAAATAGAGTGCAAAGAAAAACGGGTAATAAAGACACGACAGGACGAAATGAGAACTCAAAAAATAAGACAAGTGAAAGTGAATCTAGATCATCCGTGTGTTCTAACGAGAGAAATGTTTCTCCAAAGTGTACTATAAAAACGACGGAACGAGGGCACCTGGAGAACAACAGATATCAAGTCTGTGTATTAGGGGATAGTCATGCAATGGGTGTGGCACAAATAATAAATGATCGGCAGTCGCAATTCAGAGTAACAGCCATTGTCAAACATGGCGCTCCCCTTAATGAAATAGTAAATAATTGTGAAAACTTAGTTAAGACTGAAACATGCTGTGTGCTAATAGGTGGAGCAAATGACATATACAAAAATGAAAGCCAACTAGCGACAAGGGCACTTCAAACAACTCTAAAAAAGCTGTCAGATCTAAATTTAAAGGTTCTCGTTGTAAGTGTGCCACATAGACATGATCTAATCGAGGAATCACGTGTAAACAAAGAAATAAAGTCAACAAATAATAAATTCAGGATGATCTGCTGTGCTTTTAAGTGTGCAACTTTTGTGGATGCAAACAGCTCAGTGAGAAATCTTTTCACGAGGCATGGACAGCACAGGAACTATTATGGAAAAAAGATGATGGGTGAAAAGATACTAGAAGAAATAAGCTGCATAACAGTAGAAAAGTTCCCTAAAATCTCACTCCAAATGAGGACAGAAGCAGAAGAAATGAAAACCTTAACAAGAGCAACATTTGCTGAAGCACTAAAAACATCATCATCTGCTATTGTAAATATCATCAGCTGCCACAGCTAGTATAAACAATCAATCAGCATCATCCACTTCAAGTAGGAAAAGCAACAGAAACAAGAAACCTGTGGTACAACAGGATTTTTGGAATCCAGCCATAATGAAAACTCCAAGATAACAGTGTTAAACGAAAGGAGAAATACCACCAGTGCTCACTTCCCTGTTCTAAAGGTTATGACTCTAAATGTGCAGTGCCTCGAGAACAAATATTGTGAACTTGAAATAGCAGTAAGTAACACCCAACCTGATGTCTTGTGTATTACAGAACATTGGTGTAAGGACCAAGAAATTAGTAGTATTCATATTAATCCATTTAAACTGGCAAATAATTATAGTAGGAAAATTGCAAAAGGTGGTGGAGTTGGTATTTACCTTAGACAAGAGTTAGAATTTAAAAAGAGATGTGAAGCAGAGAACTTAAGTATTGAAAAGTTTTTTGAAGCAGGTGCTGTCCAGCTATATGGCCTGATGAAAAAAGTCATAGTCATAACAGTGTATAGGTCACCATGTGGAAACATAGAAGTCTTTTTTGATAAATTAGAATTGTTGCTAAATACTATTTACAAAAAAGAAACTATGATTATTCTTTGTGGTGATTTCAATATTAATCTTCTAGTTGAAAGTCAACAAAAAAGGCAATTTCTGGACATATTAAAGAGTTTCAACATGTCACCACACATAAACAATTCAACTAGAATAACAAACACCTCCAATAGCCTCATAGATAACATTTTCTCAAATATGTCAGAAACTGACATAGAGGTAACAAACATAGATTTAGGATTGTCTGACCACAATGCTCTCACCATTGAAATCCCTTTAAGGTCAAAGGAAGATGAAGGTGTAAATAATATTTACAAAAGAAACTTCTCTGTGGACAGCTGTCATCAGTTCATAAGTATCTTAGAAAATGAAAATTGGTTAGATGTTATGAAACAATCAAGTACAGATGAGGCATATAGTGTATTTGCATTGATTTATATGATGAACTTTGAGATGTGTTTTCCAAAGAAACTGACCAGAGTCAAGTCTACTGGGTACATAAAGTCAAGTTCTTGGATGACTCTTGGAATTAAGAAATCATGTGAAAACATGAAAAAACTGAATTCAGAGTTGAGGAAGTGTACAAATATTGATTTTATAGAATATGTAAAGAGGTATAGGAAAATATACCGCAGAGTAATTGCAAATGCAAAGTTATTAACTAATAATATGGAAATAAAACAGTCCAGAAATAAAACTAAAATAGCATGGGAAATTGTGAGAAAAGAAACCGGGGTACCTACCAAAGGCAAGGAAATTATTCTAAAAGATGAGGAGAATAAAATGGTAGATAAATATGCCATGCCTAATTATACAAATAATTACTTTTTAAATGTACCCCAGACATTAAGCAGGTTCTTGGGGAGCAGATTAAGACGGAAGCACCCAAGGCAGCCAGCAGTATGATGGCAGTTCCAACAAACGAAAAGGAAGTTTTAAAAGTGATTAAAAGTCTGAAGTCCAAGATGTCAGCTGGAGTAGATGAGGTGCCAATAATATTAGTGAAGAAAACAGCTAATCAGATAGCGAAACCATTGGCGCACATAGCAAACTTGTCAATGGCTGAGGGCGTGTTTCCACAAAAACTGAAAATTTCTAAAGTCATTCCACTGTTGAAAAAGGGTGATAAACTTAAAATAGAAAACTACAGACCTGTCTCACTCCTCCCAACTTTCTCTAAAGTTTTAGAGATACTAATGAAATATAGAGTCACACATTATCTTAATATGCACAATCTGATAAACAGTAATCAGCATAGATTTCAAGCTGGGAGAAGTACCGGAACCTCTGTACTAGAATACACAAAAGAAATAATCACCAAATTGGAAGAGGGAAAAAGTGTAGTTGGGATAAATCTAGATTTGTCAAAAGCCTTTGACACTGTTGACCACAGCATACTTTTGAAAAAGATTGAAGCTATAGGTATCAGAGGACCGGTAAAAAAGTGGTTTGAGTCTTACCTGGAAAAGAGGATGCAGGTGGTTGAAATTACAGCACCAAATATTAATCAAAAAATTAAACTAAGATCAGATCCAAGGGAGGTCACAGTAGGAGTACCCCAAGGAAGTGTATTAGGCCCCTTGCTGTTCCTCATTTACATTAATGATACTCAGGTGTCAGAGAGAAAAGCTAGAATCATGTTATTTGCTGATGATACCAGTTTAATAGTTAGTGATATGAAGCAGTCATTGCACAGTACTGTCGACCATGTCCTACAAGATATACAAAAATGGTTTAGTGCTAACAAGCTAACACTGAATGCAAAAAAAAACTAATTATGTGCAATATGGAAAAATAAGTGAACAGGACGACCTAAATCCCACCATGGAGGGCAAACAACTTGAAAGAGTACAGTGTGCAAAATTCCTGGGTATACACATTGATGAGAAGATTAATCGGAAGGACCATGTGATGAACTTAGCACTAAAACTAAATTCAGCATGTTTTGTGCTTGGAATAATTTCAAGAGTTTGTAGTAATGACTGTACCAGATTAGTATATTTTGGCTATTTTCAGTCCATTGCATCCTATGGGATAGTATTCTGGGGAAAAACAAATTGTCGTCTAAATGAGATTTTCAAATTGCAAAAACGTGCTATTCGGATAATGACCCACAGCCCACCTCAAACACATTGTAGACCCCTTTTTAAAGCATTGAAAATTTTAACAATTCCATCATTATATATTCTGAAATGTCTGTTGGTGATCAAAAGAAATCAGGACAAAATGAAAACCAATACAGACTTCCATAATTACGACACATGACAATGTAAAGATCTCCACATACAAGCTGTAGCAAGGACCCGAAGCCAGAAACATGTATGTAATCAAGGCATCAAACTTTTTAATGCACTACCAAAACATATCAAAGAGCTGGAAAATGAGGATAAATTTGAAACTGTTATAAAGAACAACATGCTTGACTAATGCTATTACAGCATAATTGAATATCTCTGCGCAACTGTATAAAAAATATGTTTAAGTTAAAGTGACAAATGAAATTACATCAGTGCAAAATAAATTATGTTATAAAAACACTTATTAGATGTATATTGTATTAAACATAAGATAGATTAATATGAATTCAGCACAGATACAAATTTTGTAAAGATATTATATGGTTGTTAAAATGTACCCTGACAAATCCTGTATCACAAATGTGATCATTGGGATGATAATAAATAAATAAATAATGACAACCAGACCTAGGCTTACACAGTGACCACTGAACTCAGATTCACACAGATCTTAACATAATGACTACTAGACCCAGTCTCACATAGAACTGTATATAATGGCACTTTGATTCAGACTCACACAGAGCCTTACATAATGACAGCTGGACTCGGACTAACATAGAACTTCACTTAATGACAACTGGAGTCTGACTGGCTTTGTGTGTGATGCCTATTTAATAATGGACATCAATTTGTTTTTACGAAACAGTAACATACAAAGCTACTATATTTTAAATATTCATGTGAAACACAACAAAAAAAACATATAAAACAGAGACACAGTTTTGTTTGCAAATTGTTTTGATGTCCTTAAATTAAAAGGGCCCATAAATAACAGTTCTGTTTTATGGGGTGGAAGAACTTTCTTCAAATTTAAATATTATAATCTAAGTGTCTCACAAACTAATATGCTATTCTAGGAAAGTTTTGTATTTTTGGAATCAGAAAATTTAGGGCTGCAAGAGACAGATTTTGTGAGGCTTTCTTTTCAAGATTTTTATCATTCTACAATACGCTCATTCTGAGTAGGAAGAACTTTTGTAATGCTAAGTGTTTGGAAAAAATAAAACATTTGTTTCAAAGAGGAAGATGAGGGTTTTTAAGTAAATTGTCAATCCTGAAACAAATATTCATTAGTGGACTCAAATTTTGAAGTGCTCATGGTTTAAATGACTCTTGCATCATGATATTTCTTCAAATCAAATGTGTTTGAAAAACTAATTATACTAGCAATCTGAAAACTATACAAGGAATTTGAAGTGCTCATGGTTTAAATGACTCTTGCATCATGATATTTCTTCCAATCAAATGTGTTTGAAAAACTAATTATACTAGCAATCTGAAAACTATACAAAGAATGGTAAAATTTATCAAAATGCAGCTCTTGAATAAGTATTTAGAAATTTTATATATGTGTGCCTTATGTATAGAAAAGGTTTCAGAAAAAAAGGTTTGCTTACAGAGTGGGGTTATAACAAATGAAACCATCTTGTTATGTTTTGATCTAACTGAACCATTACCAGTAACTAATTTTTAGGTCAATGTGTAGTAGTGTGCAAGCTCATGTCATGGTATTTTGTGTTACTGGTAGGTTCTTCCCTTGACATACACAGATATCGTACAGTTCATAAAAATATTTTGGTTTCCTCTTCTGTCACCAGTGAAGCACACATAGCCAAAATACTGTTAATGCAAAGGACTGCGTAGTAGTTATTAGAATATTACAGAAGACAAGGTATTACCTCCAATAACACACTTTCTGGTGGTTATTTTCAGGTTATGGACAACCAGAAAATATTGGTGCTGGCTACCAAAAGACCATATCTTCAGGAGCTGCACCTTACCCTGCAGTGCTGTCAGATGTTCCAGTCCATCCACCACCAAATCAGCTAGAAAATATGCTACTTGATTACATGAAAGATGCTTACGTAAAAGATGGCGATGATGAAGAAGGAAATTACTATCAGTATGGAATGGATACTGATGCTAAACGCTCACTTTTCAGAGAGAGAGAAAATGATGACAGTGGTCAAGATGTAGAATATCATCAAGTCTTACCTACGTACTATGACAGTGAAAATAAGCAAGAAAATGTTTTACTACCTTCATTATTTCGAGAAAGATTTCTTACTCGGCCAGAAATTGACCAGGTTGTTGAACTGGAGAATATGAGACGCTATGCAGCAAAAGCCATAGAAAAGCAACTAGAAACTGATGAGGAAGAAAAACTGGAGAACAAAAGGAATAATGATGAAGAGGAGGAATATCTTTCACTCCTTCGTAATCTATGGGAAAAGTATAAAGAAACAAAACCTCAGCTTCTAGATTTCGATGATCTTACACAAAATGATATTCAGGAAATACTGTCTTCTTTAAGGAATGATAGGTCCAGTTTGCATAAAAGACAATATGGTTATGGCTCAGGATTTGATATTTTTAATAATGCAGGACTTATGAGTCAGTGGGGAACTGGTTCAAACAATTTTGCTAAGCGAAATAAGCAACGTGTTGAAGGTCCTGGCCAACAGGGAGCAAACTTCTTATACTCCCTAAAGTTTGTGGCTCCAGAGGTAAACCGTGAAGCAGTTGAAACTCTCAAAGATAATGAAGGTATTGAGCTACCTGACGAGCGAGATGAAGATGTACTGCGTTTAGCATCAGGATTTGCAAGAAATAACCCTGAAGACTTGATGCAAATATATGGCAGACCAGCTACTATGGATGAAATTTACAGTCCAAATCAGGAAACGTATCAAACATTATCTTTAGAAACACCAGATATTGGTTCCAGAGCAACTTCTACAAAACACTTTTCTTCTCTTGCAAGGGATGTCAATGAATACCAGCAACTTTCACCTCCTAACTATATGGTAATTCCAGAAAGGACTTCAAATAAGAGATTCATCTATGAAGCTAAAAGGAAACGTTATCCTGTAACAAAACGCAGCTCAAACTTTTATGCAAGTCCACCTATGCTCCATCACAAGTCATTCAACTCTGAAGGAATTAAGGACACTAATAAGAAGAAAAGTTCTCCTATAACAGGTGTTACAGACCCAAAGGTCGCCCAGGAACTAAATCAAATATTCTCATCATCTGCTACTCATGATGATTCGCCTAAGGCTAGTGAAAAGAAAGTAGATTCAGGAACTAATTCAAAGGTGACAACATCTAAAGACCCAAAAGATCCAAACCACGAGACAACCACAACTCATTCAGTCACAACAGTGAGTGTGCAAGAAAATACCCAAAACAATGACACAGAAACAGGTACCAAAGCTGTCCATAACAGAACATCAGGACCTAGAGAAGAGGGTAATCATAAATCACATGCCCATGGAACATCTTTACATATGGAAAAAGAAACTGCAGAACCAATAACAAT
This sequence comes from Schistocerca serialis cubense, assembly GCF_023864345.2. NCBI lineage: Eukaryota > Metazoa > Arthropoda > Insecta > Orthoptera > Acrididae > Schistocerca > Schistocerca serialis. The sequence goes on from NC_064638.1 coordinate 915,824,389, forward strand.
GAGTAAGATCCAAACACCTTTGGAAATTAAGAAAAAATCCATTGATTGGTCAGATTATTTTGGCATTGACAGAAGACGTAAGAAAACTGCACCTGAGACTGTAGAGACAAAAGATGGCGATGGCAACATGATTGATGATAATTGGTTACTAAATCAATATTACAGAACTCTTGCAATGGTTTCGAATCCCTTAAAGAAACGAATGGCATCACATGGTCATGCAAATTCTCCTAATAACAATGACAATAAAAGAGATACTGGGAAGCAACAAGCTTACAGTACAGACATATTTTCAAGAAGTTCTCAAAGAGAAGCTACCAAGAAGAGTTTGAATACAAAAGAAGATACAAGTATTGACGACATGGATACAAAACTTCGAAATATGGAAGACCTCATTGTAAATGAAGCAGTAAAGTACACAGGTTCACATGAGGGAACCCAAGATCCTAAGGAAATTCAGGAAATGAAAGATAAAATTATGTCCCGATTGGCCGCAGCATATAGTCTAGAGAAAATGAGATTGGCATTAGCTGAATTTAAATCAAGCCTGCAGGCACAGATGATGTCAAAATATAATCCCGCAAATCTAAAATCTTCCTTATCTAATGATAATACTCAGGAAGAGAGTAAAATGAAGCGAGTGGCTGTGAAAAAGGAAAAAGCTGAAGATGACAAACATAATGACGATGGTGATAAAAAGAAAAAGAGAAGTGGTATTAAAAACGACGCTGAGGAAGAAACATCAGGTGAATTTTTGGATGGACCAGTTGATGTGGAGCCAATGTCAGAAGGCTATATGGGAAGATCTTCCGACGATTATGGTAAGTACACTTGTCTTTCCTGGTATCTAGAGCCCAGATTTTCAAACAATGTAAAATTATAAAACATGGTTGCATTCATGCAGTATCATACCATTTAATATGCACAATGAAATATCAAAACAATAAAAACATGCCATGTCAGAATTCAATTCTATATTTATTTCTATTATCTTCTGAAATTGGCTGAAAGCAAGGGGAAACTACAACTGTAATTTTTCCCGAGGGCATTCAGCTTTACTGTATGGTTAAATGATGATGGCATCCTCTTGGGGTAAAACATTCTGGAGCTAAAATAGTCCCCCATTTGGATCTCCGGGCGGGGACTACTCAAGAGGACGTCGTTATCAGGAGAAAGAAAACTGGAGTTCTACGGATCAGAGCGTGGAATGTCAGATCCCTTAATGGGGCAGGTAGGTTAGTAAATTTAAAAAGGGAAATTAATAGGTTAAAGTTAGATATAGTGGGAATTAGCGAAGTTCGGTAGCAGGAGGAACAAGACTTTTGGTCAGACGAATACAGGGTTATAAATACAAAGTCAAATAGGGGTAATGCAGGAGTAGGTTTAATAATAGGAAAATAGGAGTGCGAATAAGCTACTGCAAACAGCATAATGAATGCATTATTGTGGCCAAGATAGACAAGAAGCCCACGCCTGCTACAGCAGTACAAGTTTATATGCCAACTAGCTCTGCAGATGACGAAGAAATTGAAGAAATGTATGATGAAATCAAAGAAATTATTCAGATAGTGAAGGGAGACGAAAATTTAATAGTCATGGGTGACTGGAATTTGGTAGTAGGACAGGGAGAGAAGGAAACATAGTAGGTGAATATGGATTGGGGCTAAGAAATGAAAGAGGAAGCCGCCTGGTAGAATTTTGCACACAGCACAATTTAATCATAGCTAACTTTTGGATCAAGAATCATGAAAGAAGGCTGTATACATGGAAGAAGCCTGGAGATACTGACAGGTTTGAGATAGATTATATAATGGTAAGACAGAGATTTAGGAACCAGGTTTTAAATTGTAAGACATTTCCAGGGGCAGATGTTGACTCTGACCACAATCAATTGGTTATGAACTGTAGATTAAAAGTGAAGAAATTGCAAAAAGGTGAGAATTTACGGAGATGGAACCTGGATAAACTGACTAAACCTGAGGTTGTACAGAGTTTCAGGGAGAGCATTAGGGAACAATTGACAGGAATGGGGGAAAGAAATACAGTAGAAGAAGAATGGGTAGCTTTGGGGGATGAAGTAGTGAAGGCAACAGAGGATCAAGTAGGTAAAAAGACGAGGGCTAGTAGAAATCCTTGGGTAACAGAAGAAATATTGAAATTAATTGATGAAAGGAGACAATATAAAAATGCAGTAAATGATGCAGGCGAAAAAGAATACAAACGTATCAAAAATGAGATCGACAGGAAGTGCAAAATGGCTAAGCAGGGATAACTAGAGGACAAATGTAAGGATGTAGAGGCTTATCTCACTAGGGGTAAGATAGATACAGCCGACAGGAAAATTAAAGAGACCTTTGGAGAAAAGAGAACCACTTGTATGCATATCAAGAGCTCAGATGGAAACCTAGTTCGAAGCAAAGAAGGGAAAGCAGAAAGGTGGAAGAAGTATATAGAGGGTCTATACAAGGGCGATATACTTGAGAACAATATTATGGAAATGGAAGAGGATGTAGATGAAGATGAAATTGGAGATATGATACTGCGTGAAGAGTTTGACAGAGCACTGAAAGACCTGAGTCGCAACAAGGCCCCAGGAGTAGACAACATTCCATTAGAACTACTGACAGCCTTGGGAGAGCCAGTCCTGACAAAACTCTACCATCTGGTGAGCAAGATGTATGAGAAAGGCGAAATACCCTCAGACTTCAAGAAGAATATAATAATTCCAATCCCAAAGAAAGCAGGTGTTGACAGATGTGAAAATTACCAAACAATCAGTTTAATAAGCCACAGCTGCAAAATACTAATGCGAATTCTTTATATACAAATGGAAAAACTAATAGAAGCCGATCTGGGGGAAGATCGGTTTGGATTCCGTAGAAATATTGGAACATGTGAGGCAATACTGACCCTACGACTTATCTTAGAAGCTAGATTAAGGAAAGGCAAACCTACGTTTCTAGCATTTGTAGACTTAGAGAAAGCTTTTGACAATGTCGAGTGGAATACTCTCTTTCAATTTCTGAAGGTGGCTGGGGTAAAATACTGGGAGTGAAAGGCTATTTACAATTTGTACAGAAACCAGATGGAAGTTATAAGAATTGAGGGGCATGAAAGGGAAGCAGTGGTTGGGAAGGGAGTGAGACAGGGTTGTAACCTATCCCCAATGTTATTCAATCTGTATATTGAGCAAGTAGTGAAGGAAACAAAAGTTCGGAGTAGGTATCAAAATCCATGGAGAAGAAATAAAAGCTTTGAGGTTTGCCGATGACATTGTAATTCTATCAAAGACAGCAAAGGACTTGGAAGAGCAATTGAACGGAATGGATAGTGTCTTGAAAGGAGGATATAAGATGAACAAAAGCAAAACGAGGGTAATGGAATGTAGTCGAATTAAGTCGGGTGATGCTGAGGGAATTACATTAGGAAATGAGACACTTAAAGTAGTAAAGGAGTTCTGCTATTTGGGGGGCGAAATAACTAATGATGGTCGAAGTAGAGAGGATATAAAATGTAGACTGGCAATGGCATGGATAGCGTTTCTGAAGAAGAGATATTTGTGAACAGTGAGTGTAGATTTAAGTGCCAGGAAGTCATTTCTGAAAGTATCTGTACGGAGTGTAGCCATGTATGGAAGTGAAACATGGATGATAAATAATTTGGACAAGAAGAAAATAGAAGCTTTGGAAATGTGGTGCTACAGGAGAATGTTGAAGATTAGATGAGTAGATCATATAACTAATGAGGAGGTATTGAATAGAATTGGGGAGAAGAGGAGTTTGTAGCACAACTTGACTAGAAGAAGGGATCGGTTGGTAGGACATGTCCTGATTCATCAAGGGATCACCTATTTAGTATTGGAGGGCAATGTGAAGGCTAAAAATCGTAGAGGGAGACCAACAGATGAATACACTAAGCAGATTGAAAAGGATGTAGGTTGCAGTAGGTATTGGGAGATGAAGAAGCTTGCACAGGATAGAGTAGCATGGAGAGCTGCATCAAACCAGTCTCTGGACTGAAGACCACAACAACAACAACAACATCTTCTGAAATAGTAAGTAACAAGTAATTTCTCCAAAGGTTCTTCACTTAAGCTCACGTATTTGTAAGAACACTTTTGTACACAGAAAATGTAATTTATATGTTTCAAGAAGTGGAAGGTGCATACTTAAGTGGAGAAACTTCCGAAAAAATCAGAAAAAACTGTAAGTCTTATACATTGTCTCCACAAAATATTTTTTTGTCAACTTTATAAACTCAAAATCAGGATTTGATCGGATAACTTGGTTCTCATTATCTTTTACTGCAACATCTACTTCTCCATAGGATGATTTCAAAGAGTTTTAAACCTTTTCAACAATTTCAGAGAGTCCATCAGTTATCTGTGACCTGCAACTTCATTACTGCCGCAGAAAATGGGTCAAATTTGAGTTGATGTAAATCAGGTCTTGCTTCTATCTGTTTTCTTGAATGACACTTCCGTGCGTTTAATAAGCATACAAAATGTCTACAACTCAAAACAAAAGAAAAAAGAAAAAAGAAAGAAAAGAATTAGGATACCTAAGATTTTTCAATATAATGCAGCAAGTAGATTTTATCCCCAATAAATTATGGTGTCCTATCGACTACATCAAAAGTATCACAGTAAAAGATGGCAGCATATATCCAGGTATCCCAAATGGTTAAAATAGGTTGTGGTGACTAAGCTAAATCTGCCAGTATACCTATCACCAAATGAGGCAACAAGGACAAATGCTTTCAAGAATACCTTCGAGTGGAAAAAAGTCAGCATACGGCCAAATTAATACTATCAGAATTATTACCAAGCCTTTGTATTTCATGCATATATTTATCTCATTTGTGAAGGATATCAGCATATTTACATTGTTATATTCCAGACGTCAGCCACTTTTTCAGTTACATGATGTGGCACATGTGTTAAATACGTAACTTGGTTTAGGTTCAGATAAATATTTTTATTGTTTTCTGGCCTTTATGCCACGCTAGGCAGCATCATTTAGTAACGATAGAGACCCATTTTACACTCTACAGAAGTATAGTGGTTGACCGAACTATAAAGTTTGCAGATTTTAATGAAAAATCGTGAAATTACTGTAGACATGTTCAGTACTTTTGGTGAAACTCATAAGAAAACAACACCAATAAAAGGTGATATTATGTAATTTATTGCAATATATACACAGAGACAAGAACATTGATATAACAAGCTTTGTAAATGTCCACATTCATGCAGTTATATTGATGAAATCTTTGAAACATGGATTTCCTCCCCAAGTGGCCAGAACATGCAGATATGCATGTAACATGCATTTGCATGGAAATATGGGCTCTACTTAGCTATAACGTAATTAGTAGAAGGGGATCACTCCCATAATTGCCTAAATGGCATATGAGAAAAGTTAGAGAAGTATTTGATTCTTATGATAAGAAAAAAGATGTTACATTTGACATTAAAAATGTACACACACACAAACACAAACACACACACACACACACACACACACACACACATGTACACACATCCTTGGCATTCATTTATCATCCACTGCTGGGTATATGCCTCCTCCAGACTTTTCCATTCATTACGATCTTCAACTTCTTGCATCCAAATTTGTACTGTGTTTCTTTGTGTTGTCGATTCATCTTTCATTAAATCATTCCTCAAGTTCTTTGTTATCATGATGACTACAGTACAGAGTCATCTTAGTCCATTTCCTATAAATTAGTCTCCTCATATGACCACCACATCTCTAGTTCAGTTTTGTAACAGTCAGCATCATGTATTCAGTTCCTGCATAAAATTGTTTATCTGTGTATCAATTCTCATTATTCCCTGCATGCATATTTTTTCATTTCTCACCATCTGTCCATTTAAAATTCATGTTCCACTTCTCTAAAAAAGTATTGGCAATATAAAAAAATTATAGACTTTCAATTTATGGATTATTTGTAGTTTACAGTTGAATTCAGTTACTGTACCCAAATGAACTTCAAACCATTTTCTCCCTCCAGTTTATTTATTTAACTGTTCATCCACTTTTTGTTTTAATTTGTGCTAAGTATACAATTTGGTCAACTATTTCTATAAATTCATCATTATTATTGGTATTATTGTAATGGAGTGACAGGAGAGTGGAAAGACTGATTGATTATGTAGGTTAGTGTTAACAAAATTTGTTAAGAACATAATTGCAGGGCAAAGAATGTAACAGTGAGGAGAAGGACTGCATCCATGCCTTACATCCTTTTTGATCTGAATACTTCACTCTTGGTCTTCCAATCTTATTCTCCCTTCATACCTATTACTTGTCTTTTGCTACAATTTGCTCCTATTTTTCTGAGAATTTCCAACACCTTACACTGTTTTACATTGTCAAGCATTTTTTTCTACGTCAACATATCCTATCAGTGTGTTTTTATTTTACACTCAGCCTTGCTCCCATTATCAAGCACATTGTCAGAACCGCCTCTTTGCTGACATTACCTTTCCTAAGGCCAAACTGATCGTCATCTAACTGATGCTCAGTTTTCTTTCCCATTCTTCTGTGTATTATTTTTGTCATCAGCTTGAATGCATTTGCTATTAGTTGTTGGTAGTCTCGTACTTATCTGCCTTTGCTATCTTCTAAATTGTGTGGATGATATTTTTCTGAAAGCATGATGGGATGTCACCAGTCTCACAGATTCTACAAACCAGTTTCAGAAGACATTTGGTTGTCATGTCTCCCAATGGTTTTAGAAATTTAGCCTAGAATGTTATCTATCCCTTCTGCCTTACTTGATCTCAAGTTTTCCAAAGCTCCTTTAAATTCTGACTAAATTAGTGGATCCTCTATTTCTTGCATATTGACAATAATTTCTTCTATCACATTCCCAGACAAGTACTCCCCATAATCATTCCTAAGGGATATTTATTGCTATTTTTCCCTGAACTTCTCTCTTTCGATGACCAAATGAAATATTTCTCCTGTTACCCAAATTTTCTTCACAGCTACCTTCCTACATCTGCCTGGCCAGCGTCTGTAATTGCCCTTTTTAGAGATGTTTACTCCTCTTCAACAGGATTGTCTACTGTGGTATATCTTATCACAGTATCCACATCCATAAAGAACTTCAAATGTTTCCCGTCACTCCTCAGTACTTTAAAATCATACTTCTTTCCACAAGGATCCTTGCAGACGATTCTCTTAAACTTAAGTTTACTCATCACCACTAAATTATGTTCTGAGAGTTTACCAGCACTTGTGTATGCATTACAACCTAAGATCTTTGTCTGACCATGATGTAATCCAGTGTCTCCAGGTCCTTGCCAAATATACCTCCTTCTCCTATAATTATTGAACAGAGTATTTGCTACTAAAATCTGAAATTTATTGCAGAACTCAATTAGACTTTCTCCTTCCTCATTTCTACTGCCAAGATCATGATCTTCCATAAGCCTTTCTTCTACTCTTTCTCCTACAACTGCATTCCAATTCCCCATGATTATTAGATATTGATATTCCTTTACATACTGAATTCCCTGATCAATATGGTAAAAGACTTCCTCTGTCTCTTCATCTCCTAATTGCAATGTCGGCCTGTATACGGAACCATTGTTGTCAGTCTTGGTTTGCTGTTGATTCTGATGAGAACAAGTCTATCACTGAACCGTTCAAAGCAGCTTACTCTCTATCCTATTTTCTTGTTTAAAATGAATCTTATCCACAATACGCCAGTTTCTGCTGCAGTAGATATTACTCTGTATTTGTCTGACCATAAATCCTTTCCATTTCACTTCACTGACCTCCACTATATCTGGACAGAGCCTTTGCATATTCCTTCTTCAGATTTTCTGGCTTTCTTAGCACGTTCAGACTTGTAATTTTCCAGCTCTGGCTTGTAGAATGTTACCACCCCCCCCCCCCCCCCCCATTTGTTATTCAGTCTTTTTCTTTTGGTTCCTTCCCTCTTGGGAGTTCCCTACTGAAGCTCTGAATGGGGGACTAATCCAGAATCTTTTGCCACTGCAGAAATTGTCATGATGCTTTTCCAGTAACAGGCCACATATCTTGTGCATTTGTATTAAGTGTATTTAATACAATGGTTTTCATTGCCTTTTGCATCCTCATGCCATTGATCATTACTGATTATTCATCCATTTAGGGGCACTTTATCTCTCCAAGGGCAAAAGAATGCTTTTAACTGCTGCTACTCCAACACATTTGACAAGGCCATTGGCACAATGAGGGCAATTTCTTATGCCTGAACACTTTGTATCATAATATTCAGAAGTGTCACATACATATCCAAAACACTCAGTTCAGCATATTTTGCACTGAGAATAATTTCTATAGTTTGCATTGCACAGTGTACAAGATTAGTGTATATGGCTTATTTTGATTCTATTATATCCTATGGAGTAACATTCTGGGGTGCAACCAAATGTCCCTTGAGAGAGGTTTTTAAATTACAGATAAGGGCCATTAGAATTATTACACACAGCTCTCCGCAAACACACTGCAAACCTTTTTTCATGCAGCTAAACATACTTAGAGTACCATCTTTGTACATATTAAAAAGCATACTGCATGTTGTGGTTGGCAGGAGAGCCAACGCCGTGTTACTAGAGGAAGCCGAAAGGCACGCGTTTTAGCTCACTCAGGCTGGCGTGAGGTCTGGAACAGGACAAGGAAATTAGAATTTAGAAAAAACATCCATAGCTGGTGGAATACTTAACTTTAATCCATTAATGGTGAACGTCGCTCGGGACGGTACATTATACACTGTATCTATAGTAACTGGTAATGGCGCCTTGCTAGGTCGTAGCAAATGACGTAACTGAAGGCTATGCTAACTATCATCTCGGCAAATGAGAGCATATTTTGTCAGTGAACCATTTCTAGCAAAGTTGGTTGTACAACTGGGGCAAGTGATAGGAAGTCTCTCTAGACCTGCTGTGTGGCGGCACTCGGTCTGCAATCACTGATAGTGGCGACACGCGGGTCCGACGTATTCTACAACGGACCGTGGCCAATTTAAAGGCTACCACCTAGCAAGTGTGGTGTCTGACGGTGACACCACATTCCTCCCCTGCAAATCGGCGTACGGTTGTGGCTTAAGGCTTCTGCCCGCCATGGGGAGGACTCCATGTTGACGTATGCGACGAGGTGGGGAGCCTAACAACAGGTGAGGCTGTGCCACCCGCACCCTGCCATTCGGACCACGGGGAGCTAGGAAATGCCTGAAAATCTTCTCCAGGGTGCATGCCAACATGCGGTGTATGCGCCCGCAGAGAGACAGGAGGGGCCGAAAGGTCAACCTCCATTGGGCCGGGGTACCCGAGGGCGAAGACGACATATGGTCCGGAGCGGGCAAGAGTTCCATGTCGGAGGACAACTGGTCATGGGAAGCGATCGGCGGCGCGTGACCCAGGGAGGCACCCGGTGGTTGCAGTGATGCGTCCACTGCAGGCGTTGCTGGCGGGAGAACAGGTGGCGGCGGTGGCAGCGGCGCGTCGCCATGGGGCAAAATGCAAGGCAGCATTGGTAACACCTGGGGCCGAGGCGAGCCAATAGATGGGTCCCCAGGGCGCTGACTGGACGGCACCGTCACTGAAAATGGATGGGGAGCGGCAGATCCCGTGCGACGACAGAGGCGTAGGTGATTGAGATGCCGACGCACCTCACCAGAGGCTCCCAAAACCAGATACATAGCACGGACGAGGCAGTGAAGAATGCGCCCTTCGAGCCAACGCCGTGAACATCGATAGTGACAGTAGTAGACAACGCCGCATGGGGCAAAAGCAGGTGTCTGCCGCTGCACAGGAACCTGATGCGGTGGATGTAACAAAGACATCAAGGTTCGATGAGGGCGACCGTGGAGAAACTCAGCCAGCGAGTGACCATCTCGGGGCTGAGAGTGATATGAGGACAAAAAGAGCAATAACGCGTCCTCCCGAGAATGCGACTCTTTCAACTTCAACATCTGTGACTTGAAAGTCCTGACCAATCGTTCAGCGCCACTGTTTGACTGTGGCGAAAATGGCGCGGACATCAGATGTTGAATACCATTGGCCTTTCAGAATGACTGAAATTCTGCAGACATGAATTGTGGGCCATTGTCGGAAACAATAGTCTGTGGAAGACCTTCGATGCAAAAGATAGCAGATAACACCTGGATGGTGGCAGATGACGTCGTGGAAGACATCCGGACAACAAAAGGAAAATTACTGAATGAATCTACCACAACCAACCATCGAGCATTCCAGAATGGACCAGCAAAATCGATGTGTAAGCGTTGCCAAGGGGAAGTGGCTTTTGGCCATGCAAAGAATTTCCGCGGAGGTGCTGATTGTTGTTCGGCACACACCATGCAAGAAGAGCACATATTCGTAATCGCGGCATTGATTCCGAACCAAGTACAGTGCTGACGAGCAAGTTGTTTCGTTCTCACTATACCCCAATGTCCTTGGTGGAGAAGCTGTAAGACAGAGACCTGTAACGAACGTGGGACCACGACCCTGTTGTGTAGCAACAAAACGCAGAACGGTAGCAGGGACAGGGTCGGCAGCTGTGGCTGTAGCTACACGACGAAAATCAATCGGAAACGATTCGACCATGTCATCGGTTTCCGAATCAATGAACATGCAAGCAAGTTCGGAGGAATCGAATGCTCTATCCTCAGCAACAGGCAAACGGGACAACGCATCGGCGTTTCTGTGCTTAGCAGTGGACAAGATATCGTAGCGGTACTGCGAGAGGAAAATAGACCAGCGAATGAATTTCTGCACTGTACGTGGAGGTACAGGCTTGGTCGGATGAAAAAGCGATGTCAAAGGTTTGTGGTCTGTGATGATGGTAAAGTGACGACCATACAAGAAATCATGAAACTTTGTAACACCAAATACGAGAGCCAATGCTTCTTTCTCGGTCTGTGAATAATTTCGTTGCGCAGACGAGAGCAATTTGGACGCAAAGGCAATAGGGCGATCGTGCGATCCATCTTTGTGCGCAAGCGCAGCACCGATCCCAAAATCCGATGCATCCACCATCAACAAAAGGGGCTTCTGGGGATCGAATGGCGTAAGGCAAGTATTGGAAAGCAACGCCAATTTCAACTGGCGAAAGGTGCGTTCGCATTATGTCGTCCAGACGAATGGAACACCTTTATGGCGTAAGCGATGAAGCAGAGCTGAAATGGAAGAGGCATGTGGCACATATCTGTGATAATAGTTAATTTTTCCCAGCACACTCTGTAGCTGCTTCAAATTCTACGGCGAAGGCAAGTCTTGTATGGCACGGAGATGCTCGGGACTGGGATGTATGCCTTGGGCATTGAGTACATGTCTCAGGTAGGGCAAGTCACGAGCAAAAAACACACATTTGTCCTTCCGCAAGCAAAGACCATTTTGTTGCAAGACCTGAAATAATGTTCTGAGATTGGCTAAATGTTCTTCTTCCATCTTTCCGGAGATCACAATATCGTCCAGATAGTTTGCTGCAGTAGGGACTGACGCACAAACAGTTTGTAGATATTGCTGAAACAATGCAGGGGCAGATGCACACCCGAATGGCAGTCGTTTGAATCGATACAAACCAAGATGCATGTTAACCACCAAAACGCGCTGGGATTCTTCATCCACTGGTATCTGCAAGTACGCATCTGCTAGGGCCAACTTCGAAAAATATTTACCCGGGCACAGTTTGTCCAAAAGATCTTCTGGGTGGGGTAAAGGAAAAGTTGCAGTCACTAGTTGTGGATTCACTGTTGCCTTGAAGTCCACACAAAGTCACAATTTTCTGGAAGGCTTTGGCAAAATTACTAAGGGTGATGCCCAGAGAGAAGCCTGCACACGTTCAATTACACCTTGTGACTCCAAATCGTGTAATATTTTTGTGACCTCATGACGCAATGCATGGGGAACATTGCGCGCTCTGAAAAATTTCGGTTGCGTGTTTACTTTCAGTTCCAAATGTGCTGTATAGTTCTTAGTGCAACCGAGGCCCGGTGCAAAAATGTCTGAAAATTCTTCACATAGACGAGAAACACTGTCGGAAGGCACAGTCTGGTTCACTGATAGGACCTGATTTACGATAGACAAATTAAACAACTGAAATAAATCGAAACCAAACAAGTTCACTGCAGAAGAAGAACGAAGGACGTAAAATGACACAAGTTTTGTTTGTCCCTTGTATGTTGCAAGAAGGCTGCACTGTCCTAACACAGGGATCTCTCGACCTGAATAGCTAGTTAACTTAACAGTTGCGGCACGCAACAGAGGTGTGCACAGCAGTTTGTAAGTGTCTTGATTGATCAGTGAAACTGCAGCCCCGGTATCGAGCTGGAATGGTATCACTTTGCCGTTAATGTCCAAGTCCACAAAAAGTTTATTGTCCTGCTGATGACAAGAGCGACTGTCTCGTGCAACGTGAACTGACACTGGTACAAAATCACTTGCGACTTGACGGGAGTTCCGGCGATGTCGACACACACTATTTGTGGGATGAACACAGTCACTGTTAGAGAGAATGGCACTGGGTGGAGTGGAAAGAACTATATGAATTTCCATGGGCGAAGTTTCGCGAGCCTGAGTATCCTTGGTTCGATTCCGATTCCAGCGCGAAGCAAAGGGCCTGGAATGATTTTGAGTTTCCAATCTGAGCTTTTTCTGGCAAACACTTTGAACATGTCCTTTTTTATTACAGTAAAAGCAAATAGCTTGGCGTGATGGGCAATTCTCACACGAATGTCTAGTAGCACACCACGGGCATGATTTTAGCACTGCATTTGCTTGCCGGCGTGGTACACATGGCTGAGAGCCTGGCGGCAGCGGTGCGGCCGGGTGCGAGGGCTGTTTACTGTTCCGTGCAGCTCGCCCGGCAGGCCGGATAACATGACACATGGGTGGCAAAGTTTCAAATGAGTCCTGAGCAAAGTCAAGTGTGTCCTGCGATCCAATATGTCCATCACTTGTTGAAGGGAGGGATTGACTAGTTTCAAAATCTGTTCCTTTATACGAACATCAGAAACATTCTGTGCAATTGCATCACGTACCATAGTATCTGAATAAGGGAGTCCACTCCTGATTAGTCTCACCTGCCGTACGTTTTGTACGAAAGAAGGTATACCGTTTGGCAACTACATTGACTGATTCTTTGAAATATACATCTAATGCAGACAAAATTTCTTCACAGGACAGAGTTGCTACGTTGTGTCGGGGAAATAATTTGACTATCACATGGTACGTTTGTACGCTGACCAAAGACAACAAAAATGGCTGCCGCTCGTTACCTTGAATTCTGTAGGCGGCGAGATGGAATCCAAATTGGCGTGACCACTCCGTCCAGCTTTCCAGTGCAGCATCAAAAGGATGAAAAGTTGGTGCAACTGCGTGTTGTGGCTGCATTAGCGGTGGAGTGGCGGCTGCCGCGTCATTTTGCATTGCATGTTGACCCTGGACGAGCTGTCCAAAGGCATCCAGTAAGGCCTGTGTCTGCTGATTCTGTAAATGATAAAATTCGGACAGTACATCTGGAGGTGGTGGCGAAGCCATTACACAAGTAAATCAGGGCAGGATAGTTAAGAACACGGTATTGCCTCGTCGCCAATGTTGTGGATTGGCAGGAGAGCCAACACCGTGTTACTAGAGGAAGCCAAAAGGCACGTGTTTCAGCTCACGCAGGCTGGCGTGAGGTCTGGAACAGGACAAGGAAATTAGAATTTAGAAAAAACAGACATAGCTGGTGGAATACTTAACTTTATTCCATTAATGGTGAACGTCGCTCGGAACGATACAATATTCACTGTATCAATAGTAACTGTAATGGCGCCTTGCTAGGTCGTAGCAAATGACGTAGCTGAAGGCTATGCTAACTATCGACTCGGCAAATGAGAGCATATTTTGTCAGTGAACCATTGCTAGCAAAGTTGGTTGTACAACTGGGGCGAGTGCTAGGAAGTCTCTCTAGACCTGCCGTGTGGGGGTGCTCGGTCTGCAATCACTGATAGTGGTGACACGAGGGTCCGACGTATACTAACGGACCGCGGGCGATTTAAAGGCTACCACCTAGCAAGTGTGGTGTCTGGCGGTGACACCACACTGCATACAAGAACACAGTTGAGTAGTTTACATGTAAATTCAGATCTTCGTGACTACAATACACATATCTGTATTAACCTGCATGTAGAAAGAACAAGAAAAACAAAAAACTATGGAATAAAGCTTTATCATGCTCTGCCACTCTGCATCAGGGGAAGAGAAGATGAAGGAAAATTTAAGTCAGAATTAAGAAACTATCTGATAAATAAATGTTTTCATAGCATAGAGGAATATTCGGAATCCTTATATCACTAACTAATAGTTGTATTGTCAATATCATGATGTTCTCATTGTCAGTCCTATGTCTCATTTATAATCTTTTAACTCTAAATTATGTGTAGCATGTGTTTTCCAAAATGTACTAAATATATATAAATTCATCATACACAGTACATGTTAAAAGAGCATGTAAAAGAACAGCCCATTAATTCAATGTTTTAATTTTCAACATATTATATAATGTTAATTTTATGTGTTTGATAGAAATTTGCAATATTCTGCTGCGCATATTCTGGACAGTATTATGACAATTCCTATATCATGTAAATGATACAAAGGATGATCATAAATGAAATGAAATGAAATGAAAACTTAACCTCAGTAACAGCTCCTGACAGATGCTGTTTCTTAGGTTTCTAAAATATTACATTTCCAAATAATAAAGTTAAATAGCCCGATGCATACATATGAGCTACACAATCACCTGCCCAGTAAGCACTGGCAAAACAGTCTAATGGATCGATATTTTTGGTCATTCCTTATGTTAACTTCAAACCTTTTGTTTGATACAAATACAACTATTTCAGTACTCACAAAGTATGCTTAAACTGAGTATGATTGCAACCCTTTTGAAATGTGCTTTGTTAAGTTCCTGTACTTAATATCATGACATGCAACTTTTGCTGGTTCTGCTTTCAAATTAAGTTCCATTGGGGTACTGTAAAACTACATGCCCAATGTGATATTTACTAACTAGAGATTCAGTACAGCTTTTCTGGCTAAGATTCACTATATTCTGAGTATAATTATACTCAATATTCATCCCAGGATAATTTTTTATTTCACCTATGTCTTTTATTTGAAACTGCTTGGATAACAGGTTCTTGATTTCTTGTATTTTCTCTTTATTTTTGCCACACATTTGCAGATAATCAAAAAACACAAATGTAGATCATATGAACTGTTGACCAGCAGAATCTGTTGCGTAAGTTAGAGGCACTAGGAGTAAGGGTAGTGGTTAACAAATAGATTTGTTCATATCTAGAAAACAGAGTACAGTTAGTAGAGATCACACATGTCTCCAGTGGATCAAAGTACATTAAGAAACATGTATTGGATCCACAATACATCAATACTGGGGTCCCTCAAGGAAGTGTACTAAACCCGGTATTGTTTCTGGTATATATAAATGATTTCCCACAACATATCAGCCATGGAGAGAAGATATTGTTTGTTGATGACAGCAACATATTAATCACCAGTAAGAAACCAACACAAATACTGGAAAATTCTATTGAAGTGCCGAGGGATGTCTACAAAAGTACATGGGGAAACAAAGTAACCCTCAGCATAAAGAAAACAAATACAGTCTGCTTTAGAATAAATAGGAAACAGAGTCCCTTAAATTTAAAACTAGGTAACATCTCCAAAGATGATGTACCTACAACAAAATTCTTAGGGATGCACGTTGACAAACAAATGAAGTGGAATGAACATGCTACGAAACTCTTGAAAAAGATAACCACAACATGTTATGCTTTTAGGGTCCTTGAATCTGTATGCAGTGATGAATGTCTGAAAACTGTATGCTTTAGTTATGTTCATTCAGTAATCAGCTATGGTATAATTTTCTGGGGAAACAGTGCTCATAATTTACAAACAGTATTTAAAATCCAAAAGAGAGCAGTAAGAATTATAATGAAAAGCAGTAAGTGGTTTCACTGCGGAGAACTTTTCAAAAAGTTTGACATTGTAATTGTTCCTTGTGAATTTATATGCCAAATCATAGTGAATATCAATAAAAATGTAAAACATTACAGTACAAATTGCCATTTCATAACTATAGAACAAGAACAAGTCACTGTCTTCACCTAGACAGAAAAAAATTGGTATAAGACTCAAAATAGCTTCTTTTATGAAGGTGTAAAAATGTGTAATAAACTGCTGCAGAAAATAAAAGAAACAGATAACATGCACTGCTTTAGGAAAAATCTTAAATTGTGTTTGCAGAAACACTGTTTTTACACTATAAGCAAAGTCTTTAGTAAAAATTATTGTAAATAACTTCTGTCTCACATGAAGTATATGTAATGTCTTGATAAAGAACAAAAATGATTGTAAATAACTTATATCTCACAATGTTTAACTACATGTTGTAGTGATTTGAGAATTTTGGTATAAATCCTAGAACCACTTGGCCTAATTTTCAGAATTTGACAGAAAGGTTGGAATTGAATATTGAAGACAAATGTAATAGTGTTGAATCAGAACTTAATGAAAAGTTAGGATCATTTGAAAATATGTTTAATGTTAAATTTAATGCTGTAAAGCAAGGGTTGAGTACTTTGAAAGCGAGTTTTCTTTATCTTGTAGTCATATAAACAGGATAATTTTATGCCAATAATTCAGTCACAAATTACAAGGGTTAATACACAAGTAGACAATGTGGAAAGGAACTTCAAAGAGAAATTAATGAACATTGGTATCATAAATATAAATAGTTTGGAGGAACAGGGTGAAGAAATTATGGATTGAAAAGTTACCGAGAGAGTAATATTCGGAAACTTATCTCCTATTCTATCTTCTGAACTTAATGATACCAGGAAAGGTAAAGATGACCTATGGAAAGAATTCAAGCTTATCCAGGTTAAAGTAGACAAAAGGGTAACTTCACCTAATGTGGTATTAACTAGTGAAGTGGTGACTACTTTGCAGTGGGGAGACTTTCATAAGAAGTTTAAAGAGAAGTACTGGTCTACCAGGGGTCAAGGAAAGTTAATATCAGATCCATGTTACCTGGGCGGAATCATCTACCCCCCTCCCAGGGATGTTAACATTCTAAGTTAATGGGCAGAGTGACGACTGCAGGATCCTGAGTTATTTTCAGTGTTTCTTCCAAAATAGTTTTCCCACAGCAAATTCCTTTAAAATCTTAAACTATTCTGTCATCTATTGCTAACATCTTAAACTATCCTATAATCATAGTGCTTAGAAAATTGGATATTACTACAAGATAAAGAAAACTTAAGAAAATCACAGAATAAGGAAGAAAAAGGTATCGACATAAAATAAAATGAAGAGAATATTGTATTTATGGATAATATAATATGAGGTGACCAATGAAACAACTGTGACACCAGAGTGCATAAATTTTCTATTTTGTATAGAGTATTTTATACCTTTTATGGGATGTGATGTAAATGGGAGGGTTTGTATAGGTTTTGAAAGGGGTGGATATTGTAAATAAAAGCATGGTTTACAAGAGCAAATAAATCATGGCAACCACAAAACACACTTCACACCTTTGATACAATCCATGTAAACAATTGTGCCTGATTCTTCACCATTTGCCATGTCCATAGGGTTGCTAGATTTCTTTCAGGGACTCAAGGGTGCAGGTGAAAATGTCCATTCTGTAGGATCCGATTTAACAAAATACATCCTCTGACTTCTCACTCAAGTACCTGAGGGGTAGGGATCCTGGGGAAGGGGGGGGGGGGGAGGGTTTCCTGTCTTAGGGGCTATCTTCATCTCTTCTTAGATCTTAGCAACCATATCTATTTTTTTTTTTTTCCTTTCTTACTTTTCTTTTGAGGACCTATCTATTTTTTCCCTCTTTCCATATTCACAAACTTCCATTTGCTGAAGTCATTCCTTGTTTCCATGGTTTCTAATAATCTAAATCTTATATTTAGATAAGAAGGCTGAAGAATCAGACTTTAAAAACACACATCCACATACACACAAAAATACATTTAGACACAAGTAAAGCAGTAATGAGCAGGAGACAGACATCGAACAGATGTGACCAATGAAAGAAAAAGAAACAGGAGTGGCATTAATCATGATGATCATTAGGAAATATCAGTTTAATAAATACTCTGACAAATTGCAGGATAGTGGGTTGGGTTGGGTTGTTTTGGGGAAGGAGACGAGACAGTGAGGTCATCGGTCTCATCGGATTAAGGAAGGATGGGGAAGGAAGTCGGCCATGCCCTTTCAAAGGAACCATCCCGGCATTTGCCTGGAGAGATTTTAGGGAAATCACGGAAAACCTAAATCGGGATGGTCGGACGCGGTATTGAATCGTCATCCTCCCGAATGCGAGTCCAGTGTCTAACCACTGCGCCACCTCACTCAGTAGGATAGTGGGACTTCAATTGTATATATAGACATAGTATCTAGTAAGAGTATAGAAGTTGAGATGTAGAGGAGGACCCTAGGGAGTGAATGATGCAGTAAAAAGTGAATACAAAGTGTAGAATAGATTTTTATTTTTACCAGAGAATACTTAATTATAGTATACATAGGAATGTATAGTAAGGGAATGAACCATGAGGCCTACTCAGAAAGGATAAGGGGGGCATACCTGGCATTTGTGAAGTGTATAGAGCAGGCATACCTACGTGGAGATAGGATGCCTATGGCATATAAAAAAGGGATTTTTATAAAGGGGCTTACCTACCAGAATGGAAAGAGGAAGTGCTCTCATAAGGTTGACCCACAAGCAAGGTATAGCTACTTATCCTAGGAGAAGGGGACAGTATAATGACAACAAAAGTCACAAATTTTATAGGGATTATTCTGGAAAGTTTGAATTATATGCACAACTAGCATTATTATGTTTCATGTAAGTTTATGAGTGTCAAAAGGAACACTTCCATTTTCCCCAGAGTTCCTCCAAACTACAAAAAATAGTAAAAATAGTATATACTAAGGGAAAGTAGTACAAAAAATGAGAATGGAAAGTAGATTACTCGTGTATCACAAACATTGGAGTTTACAATTGAAAGTGCATATATAAAAATAAAGATTCTGTAACTTACCAAATGAAAGTGTTGGTACGTTGATAGAAACAATAACAAACACAAACACACACACAAATTTCAAGCTTTTACAATGCACGGTTGCTTCATCAGGAAAGAGGGAAGGAGAGGGAAAGACGAAAGGATGTGGGTTTTAAGGGAGAGGGTAAGGAGTCATTCCAATCCCGGGAGCGGAAAGACTTACCTGGGGGGAAAAAAGGGACAGGTATACACTCGCGCACACACACACACACACACACACACACACACACACACACACACACACACACACACACACACATATCCATCCGCACATAACAGACACAAGCTTGTTTCTGTTATGTGCGGATGGATGTGTGTGTGTGTGTGTGTGTGTGTGTGTGTGTGTGTGTGTGTGTGTGTGTGTGTGTGTGTATACCTGTCCCTTTTTCCCCCCAAGGTAAGTCTTTCCGCTCCCGGGATTGGAATGACTCCTTACCCTCTCCCTTAAAACCCACACCCTTTTGTCTTTCCCTCTCCTTCCCTCGTTCCTGATGAAGCAACTGTGGGTTGTGAAAACTTGAAATTGGCGTGTGTGTTTGTTATTGTTTCTATCAATGTACTAACACTTTCGTTTGGTAAGTTTCAGAGTCTTTGTTTGTAGATATATTTTTCCAACTTGGAATGTTTCCCTATATATGTAAGAATACACACAAATCTTAAATATTAGAACTGATTAGAACCTCAAGTGACTGCTCATATCTCAATATCAAAGTAAATTAAGAACAGAATAAAGAAATTCTCATCAAAGGATTGTTCTAGAGAGAAAAAAAGGTTGTTGTCGAAGTGAAAGATGTATGTATAAACATGTATAAGAAAAGTCTATTGTTATGATATAAAATGTTGTTATGAGTGATGTTATTTACTAATGATTATGTATAAAATATTACGTGTCCAATCTGAGGGGAGGGGGGGAGGGGGGGGGGGGGGGAGGGATATGCAGTGATTCAAGAATTTTGGCATAAATTGTAGAACTATTCGGCCATCTATCATCTTGAACACAATATTTTAGACATAAGTGCAAGAAAGTAGAATCCTACCTACTGCCCATCATATGTCTTGTGTGTGTGAAGGTTTAAATTTAGTTGCAGGAAGAATGTAGATGCAGTGCTCGAACGGCACTGACAAGTATCTTTCAGGCGATCCATGGAAGTTTTAGTGAAAGTACATATGAGAGGACCGTAGAGCAGTTATGTAACTCTGTGATAATAGTGTCAGTGACTATTGTTAGTGAAAAAAAAGAACTTTTATCTTAGCCTTTGTGAAGGGAAGATGTGTATTCTGTTTCATGTTGTGAATGGAGGTGGCTTTTAGGCCAACTTTCTCTCATATGTAACATATTTTGTTTCTAATACTTGGAGACATGAGAGGCTTACAAAACAGTATTTATTTATGTGAAGTGTGGAATTTGTAAAATGTCAGAAGTTAAAATATATTAATTAATCCCAATGAAACTTTGTACGTCTACTTATTTTTATAAGTAGGAAGAGTCTTAAGGAATTCCTGTAGCTAGCAGCATACTTTGGAGAAGAAGTGAAAGAGAGTTTGCAGCAGCAAGCTAACCAGCAAGGAAGGTCAGCCGAGCATCTCAAGGAAGTCATCTTGGAAAAGAAGTGGGAGTTAGTATATCTACTTCACACTTAAATCGTCGTCCAAAGCATTAGAATGTAATGAAAACCTGTATAAATATGTGAATGTTCACAAATTGACAACATCCATACATTTTAAAATGTCTGTGGATGGCTAAATAAATAAACAGAAAAATACATTGGTAATTACAAAAATGCACTTATTGACATTACAGTAAGGTTACCAAAACAATGCTCGCACATCACAAATATCATGCTTAAGATGATATAGTACACTACTTCAGCACTTCACTATGAGGACCATTTCCTAAAACATGTCGTTTCTGTGACTGGCAGCAGATGTTACTGTATAACAAAAACAAATATAATATGTTCCCATGCTAGCAGGTCACTAGTTCCCAACATCTCATGGTAAAACGTGCTGACTAAGTTTTCAATTAACTTCAAAGGTTGTGATGCTTTGGCCAATGTACGTTGTTTAATTAGGCAGTGTTGTTTATACAGGTCATTGTTTGGTACAATATCAGTACAAAATATAGATATTTTTGTTTCAATACCTGTATCTGATAAACTTTAACAACTGTAAGTGACATGGCAATGACAAAAAGCAGATGTAACATCAATTTATTTTCAGTGTGTACAGATACTTTCTTAACAACATTGTTATGTTTTTCCTGGAGGCTTATGTGTTGTTTGTTTGTGCCAACATCAAAAGAATAAATTGTATCATTAACAAAAGTTAATGCAAACATGAAGTAAAAAGTTAAAAATTACATCATCCTGGTAAAATTAAATAAAGTATGTTATGTACCTATATGATGAAAAATGGAGAATTAAATTTATACCTGTATAGTCAGAATATTCTGGATGTTAGTACTTACTGACAATGTGTGTGATTCATAAGGAAAGGAAGATTATTTGTCAACAAACTCTGGTCATTCCTAATAAACTATAACAAAATGGAATGAAGCTGCCGACTGACTGAGTTATGAAACTAGTACATATTAATGCAGTCTGCCTCTAACTCTTTGTCAACATCTGCATCTACATCTACATCTACATACATGTTCCAGAAGTCACCATACAGTGTGGGATGGAAGGCATGTCGTACCACTACTAGTCGTTTCCTTTCCTGTTCCACTCAGAAATACAGTGAGGGAAAGATGACTGTCAGTATACCCCTGTACAAGCCCTGATTTCTCATATCTTATGGTCATGGCCCTTACATGAAATGTTCATTAGAGGCAGTAGAAACGTTCTGCAGTAAATTTCAAATGTCTCTAAATTTCCACAATAGAGTTCCTCTAAAAGAGTGTCATCTTCCATTCAGGGATTCCCATTTGAGTTTCCAAAGCATCTCTGTAATATTTGCATGTTGATTGAATCTGCCAATAACAAATCCAGCAGCCTACATCTGAAGTGCCTTGATGTTTTCCCATAACCTGATCTTGTGGGGATCACAAATAATCAAGTAGTTCTCAAGAATGAGTATCAGTAGCGTTTTCTGGAGATGGACCCTACTTCTTTCAATAAACTGAAGTTGACAGTTCAGCTTCCCTGCCACAATCCTTACCTGTTCATTCCATTTCATATCTCTTTGCAACGTTATGTCTAGATATTTAATCAAAATGACAGTGTCAAACAGCACACTACTAATGATATATTGAAACATTATGAGATCTTCTTTTCCCCTACTCATATTCATTGACATAATTTTTTCCACATTTAGAGCAAGTTTCCAATCATCACACTAATTAAAAATTTTGTCTAAGTCATTTTGTATCCTTCTGCAGTGACTCAATGACGACACTTCCTGTATGCCACAGTATCATGATCAAACAGTTGTAGATTGCTGTCCACCCCGTCCATCAGATCATTTATGTCCAGCATATAGAAAATAACAATGGTCCTAATTTCCCTTGGGAACTCCTGATGATACCCTTGTCTCTGATGAACACTCACTGTCTAGGACAGCACGCTTGGTTCTATTACTTAAGAAGTCTTCAAATCACTTATATATCTGGGAACCTATTCCGTAAGGTCGTACCTTTTTTAAAAGTCTGCGTCTGAGCTTGTGTCAAACACCTTTTAGGAACCTAGAAATGTGGAACTTGTCTGTTGCCCTTTATCTGTAGCTAGCAGGATATCATGAGTGAAAAGGGTAAACTGAGTTTCAGGTGAGCGATGCTTTCTGAATCTGTGCTAATCTGTGAACAGAAGCCTTTCTTTCTCAAGAAAATATTCAAATTAAGAATATGTTCAAGAATTCTGGAGCAAACTGGTGTTATGGATATTGGTCTGTACTTTTGTGGATCTGTTCCTTCAACTTCTTATGTACAGGAGTCACCTACACGTTTTCCAGTGACTTGGAACTTTGAGCTAGGTGAGACATTCAAGGAAAATGCAAGTTAAGTAGAGGGCCAATGCCATAGAGTACTCTTTGTAAAACTGAACTTTGATTCCATCCTGACCTGGTAACTTATTTGTTTTCAACTCTTTCAGATGCATCTCCATGACAAGGATAACTGTTACTAAGTCCTCTGTATGGGAGTCTGTGTGATGGTCAAATAACGGTATATTTGTACACTCCTCCTGCGTGAATGATTTCATAAATGTGAAGTTTAAAACTTCAGATTTCCTGTTGCTCTCTTCTATTGCCACACCAAACTGGTTAATGAGTGACCAGATAGAAGCCATCAACCATTTAACAGTTTTACATACTGTAGGGCCAGAATTTTAGTTGTTGCACGAGGAGGTCATGTGAAAAGAAGTGTGAATTGAGTTTTGCATCACCAGTGTTGTTGTAACCCATGCAACTACATAGAAAAACACTGAATTTTAATCAGCCAAAGGAATAATTTGACTATAGAAGTTTATATAGCAAAAGGTTTTAACCTTACAGAAAATGAACAAAATTATAGAATGGAGCAGCAACTACCAGTTTCCACCATATGTGGGGATTTACAGATTATGAGGTGGCTTTTGACAAATCTGTACTGGCTGTTCTAAAGAGAGTAGGAAATCTATCAGTACTAGAGCTTACATTAGACTTCATCAGATTAGAGTTTCTTCAAAAATGGATGAGAAGCCTGGCAAGGTGATTCCACATTAGAACCATTCTCAGCAGCACCTCCATGAAACTGAAGTAGAATATATGTGATGAAACATATTGGAACCACCTTCATGTTGCCGTACTTTTTGCATTTAGTGTAGGAAATTTCAATAATGAACAGAAGAACATAATATAGTAAGATTGAATGTAAGCCTGAAAATATGTTAAATAATTTATTATCAGTACAGCAAAATCAAAACAATAGAAAATCAATAGAAGACAGTAATGAAGACGTATAAGAAGACTACCTTTTTGCATTAGGGCAGTTGAAGACAATGGATGGATGGTCTGTAAAGGAAAAAAAAGAAATATGGTTGGGGTGTTCTTGTGAAAGTAAACAATATTTTAAATCAAAGAAATGGTAAATTTACCATTTGTGTGTATTAAGAGTTTTGTCTTATGGCAGTGGGACATAGACTTCCAGTAAAAAAAAATATATATAAAATGAGAGTTTCTCAGTGACCAAAGGTGAGATGTATGTTTGGAATTATTAGCAAAGACAAGGAAACAGACAAACCAATCTGAGAACATACTGGAGTAGAAAACATGATTATGGTTGTAATGAAACTGAAATGGAGGTGAATAGGACATGTAGGCCAGTTGAATGGGTGATAGAGACAGCAAGGAACTTCTTTGCTACCTTCCTGGAAATAGACCAAGATTATGATTTCAAGGACAGTGGATTAGTGACATTAGAGACACACAGTAGCAGAAACTATTGCTGAAGACCATATGCATGAAAGGTCTAGAGGAGGCCCATTTATCAAAAACTGTATCTTAAACAGCTAATGATGATTATAGTTATAAAGAAACTACAATTCAGAAATAGCTGTTAACCACCCTGGTACACAGAGCATGAGTCTTACGCAACATGGAAAGTCTGCCAGCAATAACATGAAATCTTATGCAAGAACAGAACACAAATAAGACGCACTCTCCTGCTGAGTTAGAAGAAGGAAGAAAACAATCCAGAAGAAGAAACATCTCACTAACCCTCACACAGGAGGGCAAGAAGCATGACAGCTGGTTGCCTGGCCTCATCAGAATGTGTGTACCTGGCACATCTATTAATTCCAAATGCAAGGCTACCCACAGCTAAGGTTGCCAGGACTTTGGAGGAAAAATAAAATAAATAAATAAATTTAAAAAATCCCACGCAATGATTAAAATCAAGAATATACTTGGGGTCAATCAAAGATCAGCTAGGGCTATGGGCACCTGCTGTCTACAACACTGGTTATGAGTGTGACAGGCAGTACATTGGTCAGACACAGCAATGCATCTCACAGTGTTGTTGCAAAGTACAGCATCATCAAATGATGCATGTTAGATTCCAAACTAAGGAAGGTGCTATGCCTTTCCTACAGGTTTCAGGATTTTGTCTTCAAGGAGGCTGTGGAAATAATAATGCTAGAGGATCTTCAGTTGCGACAGCAGTATGCAATTGGGTTCAGAATATGGTGTTATCAAAATACATCATGAATGTTCAGATGTGAAAGTGGCAGACGCAGCAGTTAGAATAGACAGGCAGCACCAGCACTTGATGTCTGGACTCCATTCCACTATTCCCTCCCCCTCCCCCCTCCCTCCTCCCCCTCCCACCCAAATCCCAATCACTTGCCACAACTGTGGTGCTGGAGCCAAGTGATTGGCTCACCTTTGGGTCCGCAGCATAGGAGCCTGTGGTCCAGTGGCTGTAAAGGGATGAACTGAATCCAAGACTTCCACTTAAAATGATGGGCAAGAAATTTGTTGAAACATTGCAATAGCATAATGCCACACAACTCAGCTGATAACTTGAGAAGATTTCATCAATGAAATTCGCCAAGAAAGCCTGAATCCCATACCATACATGTTTTTTATGAACTAACTTATCTGTACTGCACAGCATTTTATGTAAGCATCATTACCATTACTCTGTCTGAACACATGAATGGGCTTACATAAACTGTCCACTTTGGGGACACTGAGTATCCAGTTGCTGAGTATACCGTAAAGGAAGAACCAGTGAACTTGAGTGATTGTTATTTCACACAGGCTATTTGAATGCTCCTATGCAATACTAGTTTCCCTGAAGTCCAGAACTGGAAACCTGCCCTCCAACACATCCTCATATCCTGACATCCTCCTAGACTTAATGTCTGCTAATACATACTCCCCCTCTTTCTCTTTTGTTGCATTATATTATTATGTTTTTCATTTAATGCATTTCTTTTGTTTCCTTTATTGCTTTTGTTTTTTCATCTTTGTTCTATTTGTTCCCCCATTCTCGGTCTTCTGTCCTAATTCTTAATTGCATTACTCATTGTGCTTCCTCCTAATTTATTTTTACTTCTCAGTCTGTCATCAACATATTTGCAGAGAAGTTGTCACAGCAGTTTCTAATGTAATATCTCCAACCTCCCACTCTCTGTGTTGTACCCACTTCATCTTTGTCTGCCCTTATCCTCACTACATATTGGTCCCTCTCAGATTAGATTAGATTAGATTAGATTAATACTAGTTCCATGGATCATGAATACGATATTTCGTAATGATGTGGAACGAGTCGAATTTTCCAATGCATGACATAATTAGGTTAATTTAACAACATACTTAAGTTAATATAACAACTTTATTTTTTTGTTTTTTTTGTTTTTCTTTATTTTTTATTTTTATTTTTTTATTTTTTTAATATTTTTGTTTCTTTTTCTTTTTTTTTTCTTAATTTATATCTAAAAATTCCTCTATGGAGTAGAAGGAGTTGTCATTCAGAAATTCTTTTAATTTCTTCTTAAATACTTGTTGGTTATCTGTCAGACTTTTGATACTATTTGGTAAGTGACCAAAGACTTTAGTGCCAGTATAATTCACCCCTTTCTGTGCCAAAGTTAGATTTAATCTTGAATAGTGAAGATCGTCCTTTCTCCTAGTATTGTAGTTATGCACACTGCTATTACTTTTGAATTGGGTTTGGTTGTTAATAACAAATTTCATAAGAGAGTATATATACTGAGAAGCTACTGTGAATATCCCTAGATCCTTAAATAAATGTCTGCAGGAAGATCTTGGGTGGACTCCAGCTATTATTCTGATTACACGCTTTTGTGCAATAAATACTTTATTCCTCAGTGATGAATTACCCCAAAATATTATGCCATATGAAAGCAATGAGTGAAAATAGGCGTAGTAAGCTAATTTACTAAGATGTTTATCACCAAAATTTGCAATGACCCTTATTGCATAAGTAGCTGAACTCAAACGTTTCAGCAGATCATCAATGTGTTTCTTCCAATTTAATCTCTCATCAATGGACATATCTAAAAATTTGGAATATTCTACCTTAGCTATATGCTTCTGATTAAGGTCTATATTTATTAATGGCGTCATACCATTCACTGTACGGAACTGTATGTACTGTGTCTTATCAAAATTCAGAGAGAGTCCGTTTACAAGGAACCACTTAGTAATTTTCTGAAAGACAGTATTGGCAATTTCATCAGTTAATTCTTGTTTCTCAGGTGTGATTACTATACTTGTATCATCAGCGAAGAGAACTAACTTTGCCTCTTCATGAATATAGAATGGCAAGTCATTAATATATAATAAGAACAACAAAGGACCCAAGACTGACCCTTGTGGAACCCCATTCTTGATAGTCCCCCAGTTTGAGGAATGTGCTGATCTTTGCATGTTACGAGAACTACTTATTTCAACTTTCTGCACTCTTCCAGTTAGGTACGAATTAAACCATTTGTGCACTGTCCCACTCATGCCACAATACTTGAGCTTGTCTAGCAGAATTTCATGATTTACACAATCAAAAGCCTTTGAGAGATCACAAAAAATCCCAATGGGTGGTGTTCGGTTATTCAGATCATTCAAAATTTGACTGGTGAAAGCATATATGGCATTTTCTGTTGAAAAACCTTTCTGGAAACCAAACTGACATTTTGTTAGTACTTAATTTTTACAGATATGTGAAGCTACTCTTGAATACATTACTTTCTCAAAAATTTTGGATAAAGCTGTTAGAAGGGAGATTGGACGGTAATTGTTGACATCAGATCTATCCCCCTTTTTATGCAAAGGTATAACAATAGCATATTTCAGTCTATCAGGGAAAATGCCCTGTTCCAGAGAGCTATTACACAGGTGGCTGAGAATCTTACTTATCTGTTGAGAACAAGCTTTTAGTATTTTGCTGGAAATGCCATCAATTCCATGTGAGTTTTTGCTTTTAAGCAAGTTTATTATTTTCCTAATTTCAGAGGGAGAAGTGGGTGAGATTTCAATTGTATCAAATTGCATAGGTATGGCCTCTTCCATTAACAGCCTAGCATCTTCTAATGAACACCTGGATCCTACTATATCCACAACATTTAGAAAATGATTATTAAAAATATTTTCAACTTCTGACTTTTTGTTTGTAAAGTTTTCATTCAATTTGATGGTAATACTGTCTTCCTCTGCTCTTGGTTGACCTGTTTCTCTTTTAATAATATTCCAAATTGTTTTAATTTTATTATCAGAGTTGCTGATTTCAGACATGATACACATATTCCTGGATTTTTTAATAACTTTTCTTAATATAACACAGTAGTTTTTATAATTTTTGATAGTTTCTGGGTCACTACTCTTTCTTGCTGTCAGATACATTTCCCTTTTCCGGTTACAAGATATTTTTATACCCTTAGTAAGCCATGCTTTGTTACAAGGTTTCTTACGAGTATATTTAACTATTTTCTTGGGGAAGCAGTTTTCAAATGCATTTACAAAAATGTCATGAAATAAATTATATTTTAAATTGGCATCAGGTTCACAGTACACCTCATCCCAGTCTAACTGCTGTAGGCTTTCCCTGAAATTTGCAATTGTTAAATTGTTGACTGAACGTACTACTTTGGAGGACTGTTTAGTATTGCTGAATGGAGCTATGTCATATATTGTAACTAGCTGTGCACCATGATCGGAAAGACCATTCTCAACAGGCTGAGCATTTATCTGGTTAAACTTATCTTGGTCTATAAAGAAGTTATCTATCAGTGAGCTGCTATCCTTTACCACCCGAGTAGGAAAATCAATAACGGGTGTCAAATTGAAAGAACCGAGTAATACTTCAAGGTCATTTTTCCTATTACCCTCTTTCAGAGAATCTACATTGAAGTCCCCACAAATAATAATTTGCTTCCCCCTGTCTGACAGATAGCACAACAAGGAGTCCAAATTTTTCAGAAATAGATGAAAATTTCCTGATGGGGACCTATATACAGTTACAATTATAAATGTGCCTTTACTTAATTTAAGCTCACAGGCACATGCTTCTATATGTTTCTCTACACAAAACTTTTTTGTTTCTATACTTTTTGCACAATGATACCTTTTGACATATATGGCAACTCCTCCTTTCTCCATATTTTCTCTCATTACATGTGCAGAGAGCTTATAACCACTTACATTTACCTTATCCATATCAGTAACAATGTGATGCTCAGACAGGCATAGTATATCTATTTCATTCTCAGCTTCTAAATCTTCTAAACAAACCAGAAGCTCATCTACTTTATTCTTTAAACTCCCAATATTTTGATGAAATATACTTACATTATTTTTAATTATACTTTTATGAGAACCTTTCCTTATTCTAACATTTGCAGTACTCTCCTGTCTGAGTTTCTCATTGTGCTTAGGCCTAGTTCCTATACCAGTGGTCACATGGTGTTCAGAGAGGCAGATTATGTCAATTGGGTTGGGTGACTTTAGTTCATCAATGCAATTACCTAGGACTGAGATACAACTTGGTGGAGATAAAATTTCTGGTGATTGGTGAAAATTTATAATTGATAGCTGTGATTGGTGATCCAATGTGCTAGAATTGTGCTGTTGAATTTCTTTCCTAAACTGAAGATTTGTTTCAATCCTGACCTCTCGTAGAACTTGACATCTTTCTGTCTTACCTATCCTAAAAAAGGTGCTGCTCCAACACCTGTAACCACTGGTATTTTACCATTCATGGCAGTGCCTCCCCCCCTTAAATTTCCTGCTATTACCCCAGCCAGTTTCCCCTTCCCTTTCCTGTTGAGATGTAGGCCGTGCCTGGTATAGTCCCACCTACTGAGATAATCAACAGGAACCACACCAATATGAGCCCCTGCACCCAACACAAGCAGCCGTTCCAACTCCAAATTAACTCTCCCAACAGAAGAGTCCAAATGAGGCCGGTCATGGCGTCTCAGGACAGATACAAATTCAACATTGGTGTGTCTCGATGCCGACGCAATCTTTACCAGGTCACACTCTATACTGTACCCAGGATCTCTGTCGATGCTGTTCCCTGGCCCTCCCACAATAACCACGGTGTCTTCCCTGGTAAATCCTTTACAGAGTGAATCTAAATCCTCTGCCACCTGATCCAGACTAGCACTTGGTTTGAAAAAATTTGTGACCTGGTATTCAGGTCCTAATTCCTCCTGCAGAAGTTGGCCTACACCTCTGGCATGAGAACTGCCTAACAACAAAACTTTCTTCCTTTTCGATGACTTTCCTACATTCTTTTTCAATTTCCTATTGAAAGTTTGTTGTGTCCTGTCTACACCTACCTCTGCTTGAGGCTCATCAGTTTCTAACTGAAGCAACAGGTCAAACTTATTTTTGACATTCACCACAAAACTGTCAGACTTAGTTCTAGGCCTGTTCCTTCTGCTACCTGTTGCCACTTCCCACCTCTCTTTGCCCTTCTCCCTCCTTAACCTGTCCAGATCTTCCCTAGCCTGATCTAGCTCAGCCTGAAGGGCAGCAATTTTCCCCTCCTGTTCCACTATCTTCCTATCTCTGCTGCAAATCCTACATAACCACTGATGAGCCTGATCCACTTTCCCAACACCCACGCCACTGCAGTCCCCCCAGTGAAAAAAACTACTGCATCCATAACACCAAACCCCGGAACTAACAATTCTACGGCAAGTCAGGCACTTCTCACTCATGGCAAAAAATAATACTTTAGCTTGAATAAATCAATTAAATTACCGAAAATCAAAAAAAGACGTTACAAGAATTAAGCCTATTCACAAATGTATATAAGCAAGTTTCTGATTTAAAATTCCGCTGGTTTTCTGAGATATGTATTAAAACAACGAAGGTATACGCTATTTATTATATATTTCACTCGATGGAATGAAAAAAGGGCAATTAAATGAGGTACTTTAACTTTGATTCTCCAAAAACGTTACAAGAATAGGCCTATAAACAAATGTATATAGGCAAGTTTCTGATATAAAGTTACGCTGTTTTTCTGAAATCTGTATTAAAACAGTGAAGTTATACGCTATTTACGGTAGTTTACTTATTTGTTACCGAGAAACTAGTTAAATTACCTTGAAACAAGAAACAAACACGTTTACAAAATTTAAGCCTAAGCACGACTTCTCGAAGTTACGATCTATTCGTGTTTTCTGAAAAAATACGCAAATAAAAGTCAAATCTTTAACGGCAAGACTAAACGATACACTAATGCACGTATTTAATTTGTTGTCAGCGTTAAACTAAATTATATTTCTGTCTAAATCACTTAACTTTCTGGAAATTGTTTCTGGCGTCACTTACTCGGCGGCCATCTTGGTATCTGAGTGACTTGCCCGTCCTTTTAACCTTCCTCAGCCTATCTCTCTCTCAACCATGTGGAACTACCTAACAATTCTGAAACCTGTGATAATATCATCATTTTCACTTTTGTGTATGTCTGTAAGCAGTACTAAACTTTTTCCTTATAAATGGAGTATCAGACAGCTGTTCTGTCTCATAATTTATTAATTTCCTTGATTGAATTTTCCTTGATACGTTTAACTGTTTTGTGTCTTTTTAAATTTTGTAACTCAGATGTCAATAATCTGCATGTGATGTGTGATTTGGATATACAGGGTCCTTGGCAATTTCTGTTACAAACTTCTAGGGCCTGTACAGAAGAGTGAGCACACAATATTTTCAGTAGGAACCCATGTCTGGAAATGTACCATTTCTGGTCTTCAACTGTTTCAGTTCAGATATGTAAGGTGTCCATGTCAAATGAGGGAAAGAGAAAAGTTTCAAGAGTTGCTAGTCCTCATATGCTATAGGGTAGTCAGGATGATGTACACTATGTCAGATGGTCACCTGATGTCACTAAATGTCTGTTTTGCTGTGAAACCTATTCAATGTCTGTGCATCTTCAATACAGTAAATACGGTTTGGTATATGTTTTCAGAATACATAGAAATGCTTCTTGTGTATTTCAAAGCTCAAGGTAACTGAAGAGCTGCTAGTCAGCTGTATCATGAACATTTTCTGCAATGTAGCATGCCATCACACAAACATTTGCCCATGTTATTAGTGGCTCTGAGAAACAGGTAACTTCAGCATGAAGAGGCAGGACTGTGCTGCTCTATGGCAATGCTGCACATCCAAATTTGAAGCAGATGTACTGCATCATGTTGAAGAGGACCCATTGATGAGTAGTTGAACAATTCTGTGTGCAATGGGTATAAGTCACAGTATCGTCTAGGATGTTCTGTGTGACCAACAATTACATCTGTATCACTTGCAAAGGGTAGAGAGAGAGGAAGATCTCTGGCACAAGTTCTGGGTGCTGTACCAGAAATTGAAGAGATGCCAAATGGGATGGAGAATGTATATCAGAGCATGTTAAGTAGATACAATGTCTGTAACAATAGTGGTGGTTGCCACACCTAGCCACTGCTGTAATGTATCAGTACTGTTCTATACATACAGTATTCTGGGTACTTTTTTGTTTTGGAATGATGTAAACATGTAATGTTTAAGTGTTAATACAAACAAATGTGCTTAAGTCATAAATTAATGTTTCATAGTGTTTCCTTTCGAATTGTTACCTAATAATCGTACTGTGTCACACCTAATTCAGTCCCTCAAGAACAAGCGGATGAGTTGAACATCTGAATTGAAACCATCACAGTACAGGAATGGTATGTTTCGGATCATGAGTTCATATTCAGAATATTATATGCTCATTCCACACTCCTAGAAGTTTGTAATAGGAATTTCTGCACACCCTTTATACAGACTGTAGCTGTTTGTGCTTCTGCACGTTCTGATCTTGGCATGCACCAAATAATTTAGTATATAAAGAGATGTAGTAGTCAGTATTTCAAGTTTTTTTTTTTAAAAATATGGTCTGAAGCATTCAAACTTCCTTGCTCCAGACATGCACTTGACTACTTTTTTATGCCACTTAAAAATACCTTTCACTGCCAAGGAATTGCCCTTTAACAGTAAACCATAGGTTAGATGATTGACAAAAATGCATAATAAGGGCTAAGCAGTAGCCTGTCACTTAACAGTTGTTGTAATTTGCTTAGCAGGCAAGTGACTTGAACTAATTTTGTACACATGTAGTTGTGTGAATTCCTCATGTTAGCTTTCGATCAAGGTAAATACCAAAAAGTTTAGTTGATACACTACCACTGTCATTTATGAATAGATTGAAAAGAATATTTGCAATTTTAGAGACTTCAGGACAGAAGCTTATCTAACATCTCATATGATGCATAGAATGATTAATGTGTTATTAATAAATGTATTATTTTTTCTATCAGTTTTATAAGATTTAACCATTGACAGTTCTGTGCCTTTATAATAGAAGAATATATTAACAGAGTTCAATGCGTGACATAGTCAAAAGCATTACTAAAGTTCACAAGTGTGGTAATTACAAACAGTCTGGATTTAAATGAAAATAAAGTAAAAGGAACAATATTTTCACCTCTTCATAGCTGAGAAGACAGGTCTGTAACCATACTAAGAGTTGTTAAGAATGTTGTTCATTGACAGATGACTATGGATTTGGAGGTGCATGTAGTGTTCTATTAATTTTGATAGGATTCCTATTAAGGAACTGTGGTAATGGCAACATGGTGGAAAATAGCCATTACAAAAGATCCAATTTATGGTTGCACTATTAAGTCCTCAATTTTTAAGTTACAAAATTAGATAGACCATAAATGTCTTCTTGATTTGGATACATAGTTTTGAAATTTATTTTGTGATGTCATTTATTTTACCCTCTCTTCATTCATAGCAAAAAATTATATTTTCAAAATGTTGTAAGGCATTTTCAGTATATTTCATGTACTCAATTTTGTTGTATTTACAATTGAATTCCATTGCAGTGGTACTGTGCACACCATGAGCCCTAATAAAATGATCATTAAATTTATTTAGTATTATATTAACAGTATCTGACACACTTTTACAATACTTACTTCTACCCTATTGGCCTTCACAACATTTTACATTTTGTATGAGTTGTTGATGTTGTCATTAGCCTAGAACATACCTAATATAATTTATGTCCTGGTTCTTCTTTTCAATTCTATGGATTTGGTTGTATCTACACCACAGTTTTCTGTTATAATAAGTCATAATTAATATTTTAGTCATCTATACAGTCAATGTGTATGACTTATACTTAGATGCAGAGTGATGTATACTTCTTGTTGCTTTATTTTGCTTCACTAACTTAGGGCAATAGATTTCAAAAATGTTTACAACTATGTTAATCAATATTGAAATGTGTCCCAAAAATTCTCACTTTGAAGCAGGATGTTATTCCACTTAGTTTTTTGTATCCGAGTCCTATAATTATTAAGGTTTTGATTGCTCAGTAGTTTAACTTACTTCCCCTTGACACTGACTAATGTATGACACATAGAAACATGCAACAGTAAACAGTATTTGCACTAGCTTCAGAGCTTTTGAAATTTCTTGACTCGAGAGTGAGTCTCACCATTGCCATGTGCATGTGCACTTGAATGTGTGTGTGGTTTTGTGTATGAGAGTGTGTGCACTTCAACCAGAGAAAGAGCAAGACCTCAAAAGCTTGTATAAGTTCTTTTTTCTGTTGCGTATTTCTATACATCACACGTCAGTCAACTCTGAGCAGTTGCTTTTCTTGTATATTACATGTTATTCTATCCAGCAATTTCCATTTTTGTTACCTTTGATGCTGTCGGATATATGATTATTAATATTTTATTTCATTAAGTGCCTTTTGGTGTAAAGGGAAAAGATTATTGAACAACCTTCACTTATATTAACATTTTTTGAGATCGATCACAAAATTGTCAAGGCAGGAGATTGTCTTCTAGGATTAACTCGATTCATAATTTATTTTATTTTATAAATAGGCTACCATTTTGTTCAATTCTGGTGGGTAACTTTTCAACATATGTCAATTTTAAGTATTAAGAAATATCCTTTTTTTATTTTTTCTTATCCCTACAGTCCATTTTTCACTATAGAAGGCACTCCTAGAATGAACCACATAAATATGCTTAACAAATAAACTAAGGCTGTAATAAACACACTCATTACATACTCTACTGACAGCTTCATCATCACAAAGTTCAAAGAAAGTGATGGTTATCAAGAAAATCATTGTGAATCCAGTCAGTATATCAAAACAAAACAAGTGCCCAGGTAACAAATAGATCACACATCTGAATATAGTAAGTGATGTAAGTGAGTGGATGGCATGTGAAATATGATGGTTGTGGTATTGGTGATAGGTATGTGAAGTTCTCTTTTGGATGTTGCCATATCCAAGTATTTCAGCTGTTCACATCAGAAATTTCTCAGTTCTTCTTTACGTCTTTCTTTATTCCAATTTCTGAATCTTTATCAGTGGTACTTGTCTGAACAACAGGATAACCTAAACTTGTATGCCTCTGATAGTACAAACAGTAGGAATTTAGCAGTATGACATTGAGAGCCCCTCTCCTGTCCATTATTTTCTCAGTTATCAAGCTGCAAAATCTACATTTCTGTGAAGGTGAAGCCCATGCTTTGCGTACTTTCACTCCTGGTTCCACCAACTGGACAGTCTCCATATGAATCTTCTCCAAAATAGATCAGAAACTTGTTTAGCTGCTGCACAGCCCTATTGTGCAAGGACTGTTCATGTTCATATGTAAGCCATATCTAATCCACACTTCTTGCAAATAGCTTCTGCTTCTAGTATTCACAAGTCAATTCTCGTATTATAGTTTTAATTATTAAACAGACTGTTGCACCGTTGCATGCTTCCTTGACTGCCAGTAGGTCCATCTAATCTCCATATTAAAGCTTTATAATTAATATATCCACACTATGTTTCCAATATTCAGTGTTTGTGTCCCTCTCACGTTACCTGTTGATTTTCACTCATTTCAAAATTAACTTTTTCAATAAGCTTTGAGAGGAGTAAGATATAAAAAAGACTATTTACTTATCTTATTTTGTAGTTGGCACCAGTTCTTCACATCTACT
Organism: Schistocerca serialis cubense; assembly: GCF_023864345.2. Lineage (NCBI taxonomy): Eukaryota > Metazoa > Arthropoda > Insecta > Orthoptera > Acrididae > Schistocerca > Schistocerca serialis. The sequence continues at coordinate 915,860,548 of NC_064638.1, forward strand.
GGTTGATTATTTAGGCTGAAATTTTTGGCATTGTAGGCTCCAAATGACATTATAACTATTGAAGAAGTGCCTGTTTTTATCTTGATTTTTTTCACATTTTTCTATATCACACTGTCTTTACAATCTCCACTTTTAAATTGAAAATTACATTGTTACTGCCAAAATTTAAAACACATCCGATCACATCTTAACAGAGTTAAACATAGTATTCCCACAACTCAAGTTCCAATCAGATACACTATTGCAGTACTCAGGATAAACAGGGGTAAGCAGAGTCATAATTAGCTTTGAATTTGACATAATCCAGTAGCTTGAGAACCAAAATCAGTGTATGAAAGCAGACATGTATATATCTTGTTGTATTGTCTACACTAGTAAATGTCTTCCACACTATTTGCTAATTGTCCATACAGAGTAACATACATATGTAGAGACCTAGAAGATTCATTTACAATTGATAAAAAAAATACATACTGATTTAAAGTTACATAATGTATTGGGAAGTTAATCACCCTAGTTGAAAAAACATACATTTATGTGAAATAACACTGTCTTTGCAGTCTTGACTAACAATTTACAAATCTTAGTCACAACACTGATGTAGTTGACAGGCGCCTGATTACATTACCCAACATCTATGATCTCTTGTAAATCAACTGATCCAGCAGGGTAAAGCTACACAGCAGCATTTGGAGTGGATCTGCCCACATCTTTCAGTTCTGTCCCTAGAGTTCTTATCACATGCTCCAACAGATAGGTAACTTCCTGTCAAGCATTCACATCAAATCCTGAAACATTGTTTTGTGTACTAAATATGCTGTTAAATACCTTCTTCACATCACATGGCATAAGCTCTTTCTATTTATATTCCAAAAGCAATTGTGTAGGATTTATGTCAGATGAGATTAAAAAGTGTTTGTATATGAAGCTTTAATAAACAGAGTTAAATGCAATGAAAAGATGAACTAACAAGGTGATACACACAGATATACTAAGATACTATTCCTAATTTTTACAGTACAAATTATGAACATTGTCCCTTTTCAAAATTGCAAAAGGATGTACTCATTTAGTCCCATGGTAATACGTGTCAAATTCTAAAGCACAAATCTATTATAAAACATAATTATATAGTGTATCATAGATTTGAACTCAGTCAATAGCAAAGACAGAACTTTAGAAATTACATCATTTTAGATACTACATTCCTGATAAACAAAACACAATTATATAGTCGTATGAATCTGCAAAAATAGTGTATATTTTCTTGCAGACTAGGGGCCACTAACCATCCATGTTCAAAGATCTTGTCTTCTATGCTAAAAGTTAACAGCACTTGACGTTTTAGCAATCTGCTTTACTTACCATTAGCTCCTCTTATCTTTCTGCCTACAACCAGCATTCCCACAAAATTCTTACTATACTTAATCTTGTCTTTAAATTGTTTGGATATACCACAAATTGGGCTACCTGTACCAATCAAACAGTTCCCTTCCCACTTATCAATTTTAATTTTAATGTAAGGACACCCAAAATCTGAATTGTCTTCTCTGCTATTACACACTTCATATAAAAGATCACTTTCTATTTCATCAAATGCTACATCCACACTATCTTTACAGGGTCTTATCAACTTTACTGGTATTATAGCATTACTTTCGTTAATCATGTTATCAGATAAAGACTGAACACAATGAATGGATTTCATAGCACAAGTAACATCATTTATTACAGAAAGAACACAAAATATATTACTGTCAAAATTACACTTCTTACTTAGATCTTCTTTCATTTCATTCCACCAATCTGGATATAAATTCTGACTAACCACAGCTAACTTATTCCAGAATGCACCTTCATCTATGTTATCATCAATCTGGTTCCAAAAGAACTTCAAAAAGTTTCCTCATTTATTCTCTCAGCTTTCATATAACTCACCTTTACCGTCTGGATCATTACTCTGGATGACATTAATGAAAAACTGCTTTTATTGGATTAGTATTCCATGACTCTCACTTACATCATCACATACAACACTTATATTATCTGTATTGACAACATCATTCAAAAATAACTCTGAAACCTCATTATTCTTAAACTCCACAAATATCTGATACTCATCATCATCATCATCATCATCATCATCATCATCATTACTGTCATCACCATATTTTTCCAAAATTATTTCATCAACAATGTCATTAACAACACAAGTCTCATCTCTATCAGCATCTCCATTCATTTGTGATAAGCTACAAATCTCAGATTTACCAACCTCAGTTATTTCACAGCTCTCATTCACATCTACATAAAAAATATCACCTAATTCTGATCCAGCACAGTCATCACCTGATTTACATACACCAATAACACTGTTTTCTGAGCAAGAGAAAAAATCATTAATACATACTACATCAAAATTCTCATTACTCTCACATTGTGGTTTGTGATTTTTTTACCTACATCACCATAATTAAACATAGTATCCCAAAACTTTTGATCAAAACATAAATGAGAAATCTGATATTCCTTCTGTTTAATGTCAGATACCTGTGGCAAATTATTAACACTGTTATTTCAGTTATCCCCATTATTCCTATTCTCCTGTTGTTCAAAATTTCTGTCTGTTAATGTTTTGACCCTTATAGAAGAGACCATTACCATTGTTTCTCTAGTTATTACCATTGTGATCTCTATCATTCCAGTTGTTATGGTACATACTTCATTCTGCTGCCCTATCCAGCCTGTCAACATATTGTAAAAATTGTTCAAGAAAATTGTCAGGTCTGTGTACTAAATCCCACTGCAACCTTTCTGGTAATCTGCTTTTCAGTGCATCAATCAATTTCATTTTGTCAAATGGTTTTTTCAAGGTGTGCCAATTTATTAAGTTGATTCTTAAAAAACTCTTTCAGAGTACCATCCCTATTCCTTTAATTAGGACCATTCAAAAATTCACTTTTAATTCTTCCCTGTTTAGCTCCTGACCAAAATTTTTTAAACATTTTTTTCCAAACTTTGATGTGTTTTCCACTGACTTAAATTTAAATTTACCCAAGACAGAGCTTCACCTTCAAGACATCTTTCAACAAATTTAATTTTTTGATTGTCACTCATGCCTGACACAAAACTATCTCTACAGTGGTGCAGAAAATCCACTGGACGTAAATTATCTGATGGAAAACTTCTGATAGGAGTGTTGAACTATGCAATACTGTTGTTTGAATACAGATTTTGGTGAATACAATTTTCCTGAACTGCTGAAATTTTTTGATCTAAAACATTTACATTAATTTGCAAATTGTTTTCAACATTTAAAGTTTTTTGCTCTAAACTACTGAAACACTGTTCCGTTTTTTCTGCTACAGCCTTCTATCTGACTCTGACGCCATTAACATTCTTCATCTGTCTTGCAGCTTTGACAATAAACTCATTTTCCAAACATGAACTTTTTCATTCACAACTTTTAACCCCCCTGACAACCCATTTTTTATCTCTGAAACCTGATTACTAAGTTGGTCTGTTTGGTATTGTACCCCATCTATTTTACTATTGTTTTCAGTTTTCAAGTCATTTAATTGTCCATGTAGTGAAGTAAATTTTTTGGTTAACTGATCATTAGCTGCACGAAATTTACTATTGTTATCTCTCTTCATTTCCTCTAGTTTTGTCAAAATTAACTGCAAAATATCAGTTTTTAATGTTTCTTTGCTGAACACTTTGACTCAGCTCAAACATGTCCTGACTGGGTCCCACAGCTTTCACTTCTACATTCCTACTACCCTCGTCTCTATTCAATTCGTTAGCAACCAGATGAGTCCATGAACAAATTAATTTCACAAATAATTTGTACTTATCTTTCCTTGTTTTATGTCCCTCGTTATAGTCGTAAAGTCTTTTTTCATTTCATCCAGTCCGTCATTGTTGGTAGTCTCCTGTCACTGTTGATACGACTTTGTTGTGCAGATCTCAGTCTTCTTTCTTTGAGTGATCAGAAGTTCATTTATACATAAACTGCAAATGGCACAAGTCACTGTCCCTTCTTCTTCTGTAGCAGACAAAACTTCATTACCAGTCAATTGATCCCACCAACTTTTTCTTACCCTCCCTCACATCACCTGTTGATTTTCACTCATTTCAAAATCAACTCTTTCAATAAGCTTCAAGAAGAGTAAAATTAAAAAAAAACTTTTTTACTTAGCTTCTTTTCTCATATTTGGATCCAGAACTTCAGCTCTAGGGGTTGGTTCTTGAGGCTGAAATTTTTGACTATCTAGGTTCCAAATGACATGATAACTATTGAAGAATTGCCTGTTTCTATCTTGATTTTTTTTCACATTTTTCTATATCACACCGTCTTTACAATCTCCAAGTCTAAATTGAAAATTCCATTGTTATTGCCAAAATTTAAAACATGCCAAATCACATTCAAGACATGCCCACTACTAACTCATTCTGCAGTACTAACAATATTCCTAAGAGTTTATAAACTTTCTTGACAAAAGAAAAATTTTCACCAAGTTATATCATTATTTTATTGTGCAATTAATAATAGGAATTTAAAGTGTGCTGAATATTTCGTAATTTCAAATGTTTCTAAAAGAAGAGTAATTTTGACTGTACATACAGAGTTAGTACATATCACAAAATATAATACATTATATACAAAATCATATGAAATTCTTTTAGTTAAACAGATGAGATAATATGAACTGATACAAGATTTGAAAATATTTTTGGTATTGATAACTTCTGTTGAATAAAGGTAATGTTAGAGTAAGGTGTCCCTTTACAGTACACTAAACATTATTCCATTGGTTAAGCAAAAAATTACACCCATTTCAATTATATGGTGTTACATTAACTGTTTCTTTACTGAGTTTTACACTTATGTTATGCAAAATGGGTGGCTTACATGTAACTTCTATTTATGCTTAACAGAAACTGGTTGCCCTGTTTTGGATCAAATCTTACAAAAGTGCAGAAGCATTGGTTATGCATCTGAAGACCATAACCAAGTTTTTTTGAGTCTGTGCAGCCTACATCAAATTTGTAATATTTGTGTAAGTATCAGGAAAGTATTTTCTACACACTATAGTAAGTAGACTCTTACCTGGCCACAACTTCATCAGAAATAAACCAATATGTTTACCTAAATATGTTGTACACCCCATTGAAAATGGCCTTACTTTTCATGGGACATTCAGTATTAAAGGTAGATAGTTAAACTAAATCAGTTTTTAACTTTACTAGTAAGATGATAAATTTGAGTTTTCAGGAACATGATAGATTAATAAACTTTTATGTCAGTGTTTATATAACAGCAGAATAGTAAAGTACACTGAGAGCATGTAGAATGTAAGGAAAACTCATCAGTGTTCATGGTCTATCTTGTGACTGATATTGTTAATGACAAGGAAAGGAAAATTGTTGAAGTAATATATGAAACATGAATGGAAAAGTTAAAACAATTCCTTATTTGTAAAATACAAATTAGTAAGACACACACAGTATTCCTACCATAGGAGAAAAATATTGGGTATTCTGTAGTATAGTAAGAATGGTTGTCTTAAAAATTAATCCAGGATTACACAGACTATATGTAACATCATGGAACACTGATGATTATGAAGTAAAATACATCACAAACAGTATTGAGAGATTTAAACAAAGTCTCCAGTGTGTCAAAATGTATATGTCTTCAATGAAAAATAAGCTCGCCAACACAAGTTGGGATCAGTTTTGAACATTGTGAAACATGTGACAAAACAACACATTGTGGATGCAAGAAATTTTGTCAAAGTTACTTTGTGAACTGATCATAAACATCCCCAGACAAAAGCCGCTTTTCATTACTGTTTTCTGAAAATCAGAGAAAATGGAGATTTTAACAGCATATTAGTAGCTGACCTGCAATTTCTAAGTACAGAATATCATCTCTCAAAATTAAACTATTAGTATTATTAATTCTCTTAATGATAAATATTTCAGTGCTTACTACAGAGTCAGTTGTAAAATAAACAATAATAATTAAGTTTTTAGCCCCTTTTTAAGATCTGGCTTGCCAAAAGAGTTCTTAAATCACTATGGGAAAATGGCACAACAAAGTGATTCAATATTTAGTGAGTTGATATATTACAAATCCAAGATGCAACAAATGTGATTTAAAATATAGTAAGTTACTAAACACTGAATCTCATTGTTGTTTTTCCCTCACAAACTTAAAAATGTTTTAATCAAGCCAGGTTGTAAAAAAGAGATAAAACAACAGTTAAGGACAGCTCACTCCGTCTTGCTGTTGTCAGCATTTAAAAATATGAGAAAGGGATGTATAACAACATTTATAAGCATTTAATATAGGGAAACATTCTCAATGTAAAACAGCATGGACTTCAAAACAGATTGTCAACTGAATAAATGATGTTCACCTTGAAAGATGGTAGATATCAATAGATAATCTCCATGAAACTTGTTAGTATGTTGTGTTATGTCCCCTACAAGAGATTACCAATGCCTTGATAAAATCACTTGGGTGGTGATGCTACCATTTATTGTCTCTTGACTTGCCTCTTTCTTCATACCTATTTAAAATTTATATAGATGGAAAGATTACAACAGTCCTTTTGGAATCAAATTAGGAAGACTATTGCATATGCACAACATATCCTATGCTGGTGATCAAATAAATGTTATGACTCAAACACAAAAGCTCATCTGGTTTTCATGGTGTTTCTAATAGAGTACTGAAGACTTGTTATCATATGATAAGCCCAGTCTTATCCAAAATACTTAATGCATCACTAATTCAAGGTGTTTTTCCAGAGAAGCTGACATATACCATTGTTAAACCCCTCTTTCAGAAAGCTGGCAAGAGAGATAGCAACAACTACTGGCCTGTTCACTACTGACATCATTTTCCAAAATTTTTGAGAAGGTGATGTATTCTAGGATAGCATCTCACCTTAGCAACAGTAATATCCTCAGTAAATCACAGTTTTGGATTTCAGAGGTGCCGCTCTACTGAGAATGCTATTTACGTGTTCACTCACCAGATTTTAAAAGCGTTAAATAATTAAACAATGCTGGTTGGTATTTTCTGTGACCTATCTAATGCATTTGACTGTGCAAAGCAGAGCATTCTTGTAGATAAATTGATTTTTCAGGGATTGATGATACGATACAGTCAGCCAATAGATGATTTCATATCTAACCAAAAGAAAACTGAAATTCGTATTTAGTCCAGGGACATAATTCTGACCAGGGAGAAATAACTTATGGGGTTCCCCAAAGCCACCATTGCTACTCATATATGTAACATTCTGTTTAATATAGAACAAGCAGAATTAGTTCTTTTTCCAGATGACACTGTTATTGTAAGCAATCCGAGCATACATACCGAAATAGAAGAAATGGTAAGCAAAATTATTAAAAGTATCATTGACTGGCTTTATGCGAATGGTCTGATGCTCATTTTTAAAAAGACACAATATATTCTGTTCAGCATATCAAGGTGTACTACACCACTGATACATGCAACACATGGTGAGGAAATAATAAATAGGGTAGGAACTTCAGTTCTGACGTGTCCATGAAACAACTTAGTTCAGCTACATTTACACTTAGAATAATTTCAAATCTTTGGGAGAGACAAATCAATAAAGTGACACAGGAGGTTATTCTAAATGATGGACTCATTTTCAAAATTTCATATTTCTTCAAGAACAGATCCAAAATGAACAAGCTTTATACCAATGAAATAGGACGCTTCAAATTTTTTTTATAATGTTTGATATCAATTTAATAAATTTAATAATTTGTAAAAAATTGTAATTAATTAGTTTTTATAATTATTTAATAATTAAAAATGTAATAAATGTCATATATGTTCAATGTGGCCATTGTTGGCAGTACAGCAAACATCAACATGGTAGCCAAACTTGTCCCATACTACTTGCTGTTACTGAGTGCATGGCAGCAGTGATCCGATTCCGCAGATCATTCAGAGTGGGTGGTAGAGGTGGGACGTAAACAGCTTCCTTCACATAACCCCATAGGGAATAGTTGCAGGGTATAAGAGCAGGAGAACTCGATGGCCAAAAGTGCAGAGCCAGGTCCTCAAGTCCTGTGTGACCGATCCAGCACTGAGGAAGGGAGTCATTCAAAACACCTCATACATCATGGCGACAATGGGACAGAGCTCCATCCTGTTGGAAAATAGAGTCCTGGGAATCTTCCATAACTTGAGGGAACAGCCATTGTTCGAACATGTCCAGGTATATGATTCCCATTACAGTATTTTCTGCAAAGAAGAATGGGCCATAAACCTTTGTACAGGATATGTATGTTAATCTTCAATGAGCCTCTTTCATGTTGCAATGGGGAATGTGCAGTTTCAAAGCCCCACATTTGAACATTGTGTCTGTTGACTTTTCCACTGAGGTGGAACATCACTTCATCACAAAAAATTACACGCCGTAGAAATGCGTCATCCTCCATCTTTGCTAGCACATAACTACAAAATGCGAGATGCTTCTCTTTGTCATTGGGGTTGAGAGCCTGCACAAGTTGTAATCAGTAGGGCTTGTACAGCAAACACCATCTCAGAACTTTCCATAAAATTGGTTGGGGTACTGATAGTTCTCAACTGGCTCCACTGGTAGGCTTACCGGGACTGCCCACAAAACTTTTGAATCAGTCGAACATCATTCTTTGACATGGTCAGCTTGGGCTTTTTCCTTTGCACACACTCCCAATCTGTTTAAATTGCTTAAAACAATGGCTAAAGCTTTTGTGAGTTGGTGGCTGAATACCAAATTTAGTATGAAATGCCCGCTGCACTGCAATTTGTGACTCACTTTTTTGCAAACTCAAGAATGCAGGAAACATTGTTCTCCACAGTTTCCATCTCACTCACAATTGACAGCAAAATGGAATGACAGCCCTATTGCAGTGAGAACTCTACCGGCTGCTTCTGATATAATCACCATGAGCCCGCCCACCACCACCTGTCAAAAACTTTGAAACTTCCTATTTTCATTGACATAAAGCTTGTTTATTTTGGATTTGTACTTGAATACATAAGAATTTTTGAAAACGGGTCCATCATTTAGAATAACCATGTGTTTTGCAATATTTGCATTCCAATATGTCATACAGAATAATGTTATGGGGTAACTCGTCTTTAGTATAGAAAGTCTTCATTGTGCAAAAACGTGCTGTAAGAAAAATATGTGATGCTCACCCACAATCATCTTGTAGCCATGTGTTTAAGGATATGGGCATTCTGACTATTGCCTCACAGCATATTTATTATCTCATGAAGTTCATTATGAATAATCCACTAAAGTTCAAAAGAAGCAATGATGTACATAATTACAATCCCAAAAGGAAAACTGACATTCATTACTCTACATTAAGGTTGTTATTAGCACAAAAAAGGGTGCATCATGCTGCAACAAAAATATTTGATTACTTACCCAGTCATATGAAATGTCTGACTGATAGCAAAGTTTAATTTGAAAACAAACTGTGGATGTGTCTGTATATTACATGTGTCTATGTATACTTATAAATGTTCAGAATGTAGTCATACTGTATGTACAAATTATTTTGCAATGTCAATATAAAATCACTCAATCCACACCATCACAATCTATTGTGCAAAATGGTCCATGGGACATGTAACTAACTAACAGACAAACCGGAGAGCAGTGAACAATCTAAATCTTTTGAGCTCTGCATACACACTGACAGAAATGAAAAGTATTATATCTTTATGTCAAAGTCTAGTATTTGTCAAATTTTGTGGAAATGTTCTTAACATACAACTAAACTTTTACTCCATTTAGAACTAATGTCTGTCATCAAAATCAGAATGGGCACAAACACTGTCTGTAATTCATTGCAGCATGGCTGTATACAGCCTCTGAATGCTATCTTGATGCATTTCTTACAATGTGTGAAACACATGCTGCATCAATTCATAAAGACTGCAGGCTGGAGGCTGATACCAAAGTATACATCTTTCAGGCACATACAAAACATGCTGTGCGGGTGACAAATCAGGTGATGAGGCAGGCCAGTGAAGGATATACACATTCCTCAAAGTATTAGTGGTGTGAACTGCAGTGTGGTGCCTTGCATTTTTGTGCTGATATATATCATTTGGTACCTTGCTCATGATGGGTATAACAACAGTATTCAACATTAATGTTGTGTGATAGTTAACATATAGCCTCTCTTCAACAATTATCAAATCAGTCCATTTCTCATATTCAATAGCTCCTGACAGCGTGATTGAAAGAGGTATGGATCTAGAGAATCACTGTTTCCTTTGATCTTTCACTAGGTCATCTGTGGTAACTTTGGTGTCAATCTGACCACTCAACACAGATGTAAGATTCACACTCAATACAATAGAAGGCCACTTAATGACCCAATGACTTTGGCTTTACATCATACAAGTCTCTGTTACATGTGGTAAGGTGTCAGTGGTAAACAATGCATGGCAGCTGGAAATCTAAACATAGCTTGAAGTAATCTGTTCCCAAAAATCCATGGTGACACTCTGTCATTAACTTCTGCCCAGATTTCAGCTGTTGTCATCTGTCAATTTATCAGAGCCATTTGAATGATTCTATGATCTTCTCATGGTGTAGTCCTTCTGAATTTAACTTTTCAACACTTGTTCTGCTTTAATTGCACTACACCCAGCTGTCTGTGTGATGCGTCAATATCTGCCACACCAGTGATTTGACCTTTCTCAAAGTGTGGAAAATAGATGTAAACTGCAGATGCATGTCCTCTGGGTATGCTGTGTTGTGACCACCACCTGAAAAGTTCCAGTATCATTAGACACACCCAATAGCCAAGACGGACTTACATTATTCTTCTTTTGTAGGGAGGACTGTTTTCTGTACTGAAAGTAAGCTCACATCAGGATGAAATTTTAATGAACTTATTCCACAGGCATGAAAAAACTGGAGTATCAGTTTGATAGTTTTCAGCCTGTTCCCACCTTGTGCAGAAGAGTATCTAGGGTTTTGATAAAGAAAGAACTTAAACTACAGGAAACGTTTCCTTAGACCTGTAAAAGATGGCTGCATAGAAGGTAAAATTGGGAACTGCTACATAATGAGATAATGAGGTGTAATATCTATTATAGGAAAAGCTGCACAGAATAAAAATAAAAGTAATAAACATGTTCCACTACTGTCAGGATCCCAAACCAAGCCTTGTATTATAAGGCTTTTAAGAGTATACCAGTGGGCAGAATGAGGACAAGATGATGAAACTGAAATGCACTTAAATAAATATTCACCCCTAACTTTTTTCAACATTCCTGATGTATGTAATCTAAATATAATGTCTAGAAGACTTTATGAAGAACTCTTTCATACCAGTCACTAACAATAAAATACTAAGTGATAAATGTCTGTGTGTTATACATTATGCCATAACAAAATTCACATGGGTCCACGGAACATATAAAAAAAATGGATGAATACCTTAGATAAGCTGGAATGATTGTTTGATAATAATGAGTGTGGGCAGAAAACAATGGAATGTATTCAGAGTGATGGTAGAAGACTTTGGTGAAGAAATAAAATAAGTACAAGGCTAACAGAAAAGCTGCAAACCCAGAAATACTTAACTGCTGGCTAGTTCTGGCACTGCTTCTTAGTGGTTAGGTGATGAAATGGGTAAAATTATAGACAGATGACTGCCCCAAGAGTCCAAAAAGAAACTTCATCCAACTCCATAAACAAGTAAATTTAACTATACGTCATCCTATAAACTAGTGTTTGAACTTATAAATCATATAGCCAAAGGAATAACATCAATGAAACTGTGGAGACCAACTGTGCTCCACTGCACATAAAAGACATGCTTGGGTTCACTGGCTGGGCTGTCAATGGTGCTATCACTGCAGAAGACTTAATAAGCATGGAAAGCTATTGAAAAGAATGTGAGTGATGTCTATATTGTGGACAAATTGTCAACAGATGTCAGATATTTTACCATTGCTTGAATGACTGCTGATAAATTAACCCGAAAGATTAAAAATTTCGAAAAGTGTATTTCTAGGTTTGGGACAAGTGACAGCATGATAAAGTGATGATAGTCGCTGGGTAAAGATTAGTTATCAATGCAAATTAACTCAAAAACTTGGGTTCTAAAAGCAAAGAACATGTCAGCTTGTGAATCTGTTAAGTCTGTTTTTGTACCTTTGTCTACACTCTTACAGCACAAAATAGCTAGTGGTTATTTACTACTATATTACTAATTTACCCTTCCTTGTTATGAACTTTTTCATATTACTTACCTGACCTATTACTTTAATATAATGATTTAAGTTGTACTTCCATTTATTATTTACCAACATATCATTACACAGTTAATGTTCCTTATCATTACCACCACTAACATTAATAATACTCTCTGGTATTATTGCTTTTAACTTTCTCGTAATATTTTTATGAGCAAGGTGAGCTTTGTTCTGTTTAGTGAGATTCATTTTCTCACTGTTATTTCTGATACTACTAGCATAATTTCTGTGCAACAGCCCCTCCAGTGTTAAATTCAAGTATAAACTGTTTTCTTCAAATATGATTTACTACAGCTTGCACCTAGCAATCATGTAGTCAATAGTCACAATCTCTATGATACACTCCTGGAAATTGAAATAAGAACACCGTGAATTCATTGTCCCAGGAAGGGGAAACTTTATTGACACGTTCCTGGGGTCAGATACATCACATGATCACACTGACAGAACCACAGGCACATAGACACAGGCAACAGAGCATGCACAATGTCGGCACTAGTACAGTGTATATCCACCTTTCGCAGCAATGCAGGCTGCTATTCTCCCATGGAGACGATCGTAGAGATGCTGGATGTAGTCCTGTGGAACGGCTTGCCATGCCATTTCCACCTGGCGCCTCAGTTGGACCAACGTTCGTGCTGGACGTGCAGACCGCGTGAGACGACGCTTCATCCAGTCCCAAACATGCTCAATGGGGGACAGATCCGGAGATCTTGCTGGCCAGGGTAGTTGACTTACACCTTCTAGAGCATGTTGGGTGGCACGGGATACATGCGGACGTGCATTGTCCTGTTGGAACAGCAAGTTTCCTTGCCGGTCTAGGAATGGTAGAACGATTGGTTCGATGACGGTTTGGATGTACCGTGCACTATTCAGTGTCCCCTCGACAATCACCAGTGGTGTACGGCCAGTGTAGGAGATCGCTCCCCACACCATGATGCCGGGTGTTGGCCCTGTGTGCCTCGGTCGTATGCAGTCCTGATTGTGGCGCTCACCTGCACGGCGCCAAACACGCATATGACCATCATTGGCACCAAGGCAGAAGCGACTCTCATCGCTGAAAATGACACGTCTCCATTCGTCCCTCCATTCACGCCTGTCGCGACACCACTGGAGGCGGGCTGCACGATGTTGGGGCGTGAGCGGAAGGCGGCCTAACGGTGTGCGGGACCGTAGCCCAGCTTCATGGAGACGGTTGCGAATGGTCCTCACCGATACCCCAGGAGCAACAGTGTCCCTAATTTGCTGGGAAGTGACGGTGCGGTCCCCTACGGCACTGCGTAGGATCCTACAATCTTGGCGTGCATCCGTGCGTCGCTGCGGTCCGGTCCCAGGTCGACGGGCACGTGCACCTTCCGCTGACCACTGGCGACAACATCGATGTACTGTGGAGACCTCATGCCCCACGTGTTGAGCAATTCGGCGGTACGTCCACCCGGCCTCCCACATGCCCACTATACGCCCTCGCTCAAAGTCCGTCAACTGCACATACGGTTCACGTCCACGCTGTCGCGGCATGCTACCAGTGTTAAAGACTGCGATGGAGCCCCATATGCCACGGCAAACTGGCTGACACTGACGGCGGCAGTGCACAAATGCTGCGCAGGTAGCACCATTCGACGGCCAACACCGCGGTTCCTGGTGTGTCCGCTGTGCCGTGCGTGTGATCATTGCTTGTACAGCCCTCTCGCAGTGTCCGGAGCAAGTATGGTGGGTCTGACACACCGGTGTCAATGTGTTCTTTTTTCCATTTCCAGGAGTGTATATTTGTGACAGAAGCCCAAAGAGAGTAATCTTTACCACTCAAACATCTGCACCTGGCATGTTTGCCCACAAACATACTTATAAAATATGCAAGAAATAAACCCCTGATAACTACATAAAAGCACTTTAAACACATCATTGTACCAAAATTTTCAGCTTAGACACAGGAGATAGTTTGGGAGAATAATTCTATTACAATCAGCAGACACAAATGACTAGCTTCATGGATTTGCTAACAAACTTACTTGCTTATATAAAAAATATGTTTCCCAATGTCTAGGAAAATGAAAAGGAAACCTTTACCTCGGCTAATGGGTAAGCTAAAGCAGTTCACGAATCTCACTAAAATTCGACATTAGACATACAAATGATACCTTAGCCCTGAAAAGTAGTCATTCTGTGAGAAATGATAAACTTAGATATGACCATGCCTTATGGAAAAACCTGCATGGTTGATTTAGACAAACGGAGTGAGGTGGCACAATGATTAGAACATTGGACTCGCATTTGGGAGGAAAACAGTTCAAATCTGCATCTGAGCATCCAGATTTAGGTTTTCTGTGATTTCCCTATATCACTTCATGTAAATGGTGGTATGCTTAGTTGGAAAGGGTACAGCTGATTTCCTTCCCCATCATTGAAACTATCCAAGCTTGTGTTCTGCCTCTCATGACCCCAATGTCAGTAGGACATTAAAACCCAATCATCCTCCTTCCTTTTTAGATGTAGACAAAGTAAAAGCTACTGCTGATCCCACTGTCTGATTAAGCAGCTAAATCAGCAGTTCATTTTCCCAACAACTGCTATTGAACATTTAAACAATATTTCATAGGGGTAAATGGTGTTAGGTACAAAAAATTCTGTCTTAACTTTGTTATTGATGCTATTGTCAACAAATGAACTATGAAGATCAGTTCAACAGCCACTGGACATGATGACATTACACTCCAAAATGATGAAGCTTGTTAATGTCCCACTACTGCCCACCACTCCTTGACCACACAAGCTATCACAGCTACTTGGTGACAGAGACTTGTCAAGCCACTACCAAAGAAGGATGATGCCACACCATCTTTTGCATATTGCTCCATTTAAGTTCTTCCAGAACTATCCAGACCATTATAGTATATGATGCACAACAAATTTACCAATTAAACTCTGTAGATAAAATATTATCCATCCTCACAAAAACAGAATACTGGTCAATTTGGAGGCTGCAGAGCCTGTAGAACAGGTACTGAGCAGTCATGCGACCCACCACCCCTGCCCCATCACTAATGTAAGTCATTTCAATTAGTTGGTGTGTATGTACCATTTGACTGAATAGAATCAGTGCAATAAGATGGATAAGTATGGAGATGTGACAGAATGCCAGAAAATGGCTGTCCTGTTTGAATGCACTCATGTTCACTTTGTGACTGAAGTTGCCTGACATGTTGCTATACCAATGCAAAGAAATAGTGCATCAGCTTCAGCAATTAACATGGAACAAGAAAAGTGCTCTCAAATAGATTATAACCCACAGGGACTTTAGACAGGTATCACATCTTTTCAGTGACAATTGCTTTCAAACCTGGCAAAATAACTGCTGTCAATGGGGGCAGGTCCTTCTCAAACAGTTTCTGAGGAAACATTGTGAAGCAAACTTCACAAAATGAACAATTTGTGTTGGCTTCCTCACAAAGGCCATTGCTCACTGCATTACATGCAGCTTGAATACTTCTGCAGGCCAAACAGCACAGAAACTGGACAGTAGCTGGCTGGAGGTGCTGAGAGTTTTCTGATGAATCACAGTTTTTCCTGATCCCAAATGATGCAAGACATTAAGTGCACTGATGGATGAATCAGCCATTTAATCCACAGTGTGCAGAAGATGTGGTAAAGGTTGGGGGATGGTTCTGTTATGTTTTGGAAGTATCTTTCATATCATGACTAGATCCCACTCATTCAAGTTACTGTGAACAGAAAGCTTCAATAGGCCAAACATCAGTCAAGCTGGACAATAACTGAATGGCAATGTAGTGTTATTGTGGTTTGCAGCTTGTGGTCTTGCGATAGCGTTCTCGCCTCCCACACATGGGATCAGGGATTTTCTCTGCCCCGAGATGACTGGGTGTTGTGTGACCTTCATCATCATTTCATCAACATTGACTCGCAAGTCACCAAAGTGGCGTCAACTAAAAAGGACTTACAATACCATGGCCAAACTCCACTGCATGGAGACTCCTGGCCAGCAATGCCATACAATCATTTCATTTCATTTCAGTGTTATCGTGAACATATACAAAGATGTTTATTTCAGCATTCTTGATGACCAAGTTTTTCCTTTTTTTCTGCGTCTTCATGATGAATGTGCTGTGGACACTCCCATCTTTCAAGATGACAACAACCATGTTCACTGGGCTGCAGGCATATGCTATTAGTTTGATGGGCTCTCAGGCAACCTATCACACCTCAACGGGTATGCTAAAGCAGCTGATCTTAGTCTCACAGAAAATGTGAGGGTCTATTTGGAAGAGCAGGTGTAATATAGCCAGCAGCATCCCTGCAATTTGGTAAAAAGTAGAGCAAATGTGTATGACACTGTTGGCAGGGAGACCCTGAAGACAAGATTCACCTGCCTAACTGAAAACATTTCTCTGCTCTTCATTATCATTGGCACCTTTCCATCACAAAATGTGAAGGTCATGTGTTTAAGTGTTTCTAGTACATGTAGATGACTAATGGGTATGTACAACATTGTGTCATATTTGTGTTGGATGGCTATGAAAGGAACTCAGATGAGGAACCCAGATGAGTGAAACCCAGTGCTGGCACATAGCTTACTCCTGTTGAGAAGCCACTGTGGGGGCCATTGAGCTTAAACATCCCCACCGAGTGGACAGATCACCATAAACAATTTCTCATGCCCTCACTTCATGAGACACAGCAGAGTGATTTGGAATTTAATACAGGACATTGACGCAAAGTCGGGCAATCAGGAACTGTGCACCAACATCCCTTCTCCTCTATGCATTGAAGACAAAGAGGAAGCAGATAATAGCATATAGCATACACAGAAAGTTACCTATACATATAACATGCAATGTCACACCTGGCATTACTCAACTTCGGAGATCTGATGACAACCAGAGTGTTCAAAGAGCTGAGAATATTGGCTGCAATATTATAGCTCTGTGGGGTCTAACCATCAATTATGGATTCAGCTGAATATGGCATCCCAGAAGAAACACTAGACTGTCCTTTCCACTGAAACGAGGCCATTATTGAGGCCAGAGGCAATGTAAAGCCATGTTATTTTCGTGGTGTTTCCTGGAGGTGACAAATTTTTTGTCTGATGTGCTTACTTACTTACAGACATCATCATAGCATGACATCAGCTTCAATAAAAGTAACATTTGACCTATCGAGAGACAAGCTGCAACTGTGGTGCTCTCTCTCTCTCTCTCTCTCTCTCCCTCTCTCTCTCTCTCTCTCTCTCTCTCTCACTCGCTCTCTCCCTTTCCCCATGATTATCTCCATCACAAAGTTGTCCACTTTTTCTGTTTCATTTTTTCTCTGCTCTTCTCTCTTTATTTTCCAGTTTCTATTTCTGATCTCCCTCTCTTCTTCCTTTTTCTACATAAAAACAGATATTGTGTTCTGCCCATGATGTTAATATTGAAGGTGAGTGACATAAACTGGCTAGTAAATACCTAAAGATTAATTTCAGTTATGCACTGACTGTCCTTACATAAGATGGGAAGATGTCACAGTTTTTGTGTTAGGCCCAATCCAAATGAAGTCATGTTAAAATAATATGCCATTTAAAGTAAAACAGTATCATGCATGAATGATTAAAGAAGATGCTGTACACACATTATCATGTAACTGAGTGAACTGTGACACACAAAACTACTCTAAAGTGAAATGTCTTCAAAAATTATAAAATGTAGCACAAATGAACAGTTTCTAAACTTAGGTAAATGAATGCTATTTTCAGAAGCATAGAACCTTTATTGAAAATTAAATGCACTTTTACATCACAGATGGAGTTGCAACAAATGGTAATTTTTACACTCACTACTAAATTTATACTGACCCCAGTGTCAATCAGCAGTAACTTCAGTATAACCTTTGACATTTTTTTGAAGTTTATTCCTGTCTACATCTGCAGTAAACTTACAAGTAATAAAAATGTTATTCTAGTAGTTACTTACTCCACTACTACTGATTGAAGTGTTTTAAAAATAAAAACTGTTCTTAGCTTTGGAACTGTTGGTTTTTCACCCTCAGGAAAGAAAGAGTGATAGATTTAAGAAGAGCAGAAAGATGTGGCAGGTCACTCAGACCCAAAATGAGAGGGACCTACTTGTAGTGAGGACAAGGGGAGACAATTGTTCTTCTAATTCAATTCATTACCTTTCTGTAGTCAAATTGTAATTTTGAAATGAAAGGAACAGCGTCATCCAGCTTGTACAGAGAACATGGCATCTTTACATAGCTACAATTTTGTGTTCAAATCTGAAAAGTTCTTCTTACAATTTAGGTTAATGCTTCATTGCTAAATTACCAATAGATGCCACTATATTTTCAAATAAATTCCATTTACACTTTTTTTATAAAGTTCAAATGTATAATATTCAAATTTTGTTTCTAATATCCATTGTCAAAAAAATATAAATTAATATGTTGTTGTGAAGACATCTGATAGGTCATATAATCATTTTCTTCTAGGGACCTGAAGTAGGAGCGCCTTCTTCATCAGCATGTGACTTAATGTTCATCACAGAGGCTGATTCAATTTGTGAAGAGGAAATTAAATGCCAGAGAATGTCTCACCGAATCTTGACACTCCTGCATAGAGGTCATCCTATGGGCATCACTGGAATATCTACAGATCACTGTTCCAATGATTCATGCCTAGCACAATATTTTCTTACATCACCTTTACCCAACAACCAACCCCGATAAATTCATGATCTGGAATGTTAATTTTCTCTATAATTTTTCCCCATAGAGTTACACACATGAGTTGTGCAAATGTTGCTCTTGAAGATTTAGTTTAGGAAAGAGATTTCTGTATGTGTGGAAATCATAATATGTGTTATATACCATAAAATATTTACAAGACAAAGTAGTAGGTAGCAAAGCTGCACAAAATGCATTACAGAACTTTTGAAGAAGAAAATTATTATGATTGCCTTTCCAAAAGTTAATCGTAAACAAAACAGAACAGTGGCGTATTATGAAATACAATTTATTTAGCAAGTGGCATATAGCTGCAAACAGAATAATTAAGTTGTCAAACTGCATTCTGTGGTATATAAAGGTCCTCTTACCTAGAGGAAAAAATTGTGGACTTTCATGTAAATGCAAAATTGTAATGTGATTACCTACACTGATAGTACTGCATGAACATGTAACTGATGCAGTAAAATATATGTCAATGAAGTATGCTTTACAGCAGAAGTGTAAAATTAAATTAATGCCACTAACTACAGTCATGTGGACCACTATTTTCCACAACAATGGAAATGAGCAGCAGGATTCATGTGTAGTAATCTCTATACTTTGTCTAATACCTCTCCTGAAATTGTACACTGATTGACAATTGTGTCTGTTAATTTTCTCTTTTGTATGTTGTTTTGGTAATAACAGTACTAGTATTAAAGAGAAACTGCTTCTTACAGCTTCTAAATACTGAAAAGCATTGTTGAAGAACCCAGGGTTTTAATGCTGTTTAATCAGTATTTCGTTTATGGGGTTTAAATTGTATTATGTTTTTATTTGTTAATTTCCTCCCACTTCTCTTTGTATGTTGGTTTGAGAATTTTTTATGGAAGAATGAAAAGCTTCGTAATTTAATTCATCAAATTTATGACATCTAAGTATATGTCAGGACTTTTATTATTGTCTTGTGAATAAAAATATTCATTATATCCTTAACAGACCTATGTGGATGTATTAAAAAGTGGTTGATTGATAGATACATCTTATTTTATTTTATTTTCAGTTTTATTTTTACTTAAGTGGTTCATCTTGCTTTGGAAAATAGATGCATGATACATTGCCTATTTCCTCAATTGAGTTATCAATGTACATGATATATAATCATAACATTTGTACCAAAACACAATCAGTGCACAGTATTTTACTAGCTAAAGGCAACAGCTGATGAATTGTGATGGATATAATATTTGTAAGATGACAGAAATGAAAAAATATATATATACTTTGGTAAATGATTAAAATTAAAATCATAAATGAAATCTGTGCCCTGTTACAGCTGTCTGTAATGTACCATGATGCAAGAGATGAGGCTTATAATTATGTGATGCTCTGAGCCCAATAAAAATGAAGTTAAGTACTTATCAATTTTAATGTGGTCCATCTGCCTGGAAGATGCAGCTTATGACAGCTGAAGATGGAATGATATCCTACATGTGCAAGTGTTATCACCCTGTTTCAACCCTGAAAATATACTTCTATGACAATAAGTCGTTTCTGAGAAGAAATAAATATAATTTTGAAGCAATTTTTTGCTGTTTTTGTGTTTGACAATTCTTTTTATTTTTTTGAGAACTAGAATATGAGATAACACATAACCCCAAATATCAAACATTACCTCCATAATTATCTAATAACAATTTCAGTTTTTTTAAAAATATAATGCTACAACTTAAATTTCTGATTTAATAAAAATCAGTTGCCTAACCAAGGGCACCAATACCCAGAGCAAGGGGGAGTGGTGACCACTGTAGCTCTTAGAAAACATAGAAAACATAAAGTGTATACAGATGTTTTCTCTCAAGAAAATGATTTAAAAGTCAGTATTACAAAGATTTTTAACAGGTTTGGGCTAGAGCTTTTACAGATACTTAAAGCTCCCCATTTGCCTTCAAATGTATTAAAAATACTCCATACAACTAGGTCTATCTCCCCCACCCCCCTCCCCCCCTCCCACCCACCCACCCCACCCCTCTCACAACAAACTATCATTATGGTGCCCTTGTGCGTAGCCACTGACTTAAAATTAGATGCTATTGTGAGGAATTTGGAAACTAGCTAATGCAAATCTGTAAGTTGGAAGGAAGTGCGGAGGGTAAAAATTATAGAGGGAGACCAAGAGATGAATGAACTAAGCAGATTTAGAAGTATATACAGTAGCATTTTTCTATTTGAATGTTCCTATCTGATACTAAATTTCTTTCCTTTCTGAATTAATAGAATCTATTTGGAAATTTTAACTGATGTTTTGAAATGGATTCAGTATTTTATCATATATAATGTTACAGGAATCACTGAAAGAGGAATAGATATGAATGCCTTTCTTACACGTCCAAAATGCATAGGTTCAAAAAACTTTTTCTTTTTCATTCACATGGTTTTATAAGGAAAATGTTAGAACAATGGTGATCATATGTCTTCAGGAAACATTTGCATCTGTCATAGTTCCTGCAAACTTTACCTTTCTTTCATGTTTGTTATGAACTTCCCACCTGTTGTTGACAAAAATCATTTATTGCTCTGATGCAGACTACTAAGTGTGTGCATCCAATTTATGCAAGAAAGGAAGCTCAAGATAACCCTTAAGAACTAAAAAATGTATAAATCTGGTTCATGTAGATCTTTGACCTAATAATGGCTTGCTTAATAATTGTTGCCTAGTAGGTGTGTTGGGCTTAGTTCTTGATAAATAAGGACTGTACTGTGTGATAATATTTAACTTTTCTTTTTATTTTCTTCATGTCGTACTTCAATAAAATGCAACAAATCCAATATTCATTCTTTATCATCACAGTCTTAAGATAGATAGTTCACATGCCATAAAACACAAACTTTCATCACACTACCACCATTTTTCTAACTGATACACAAAAATCCTTGCAGCTTGGAGATATTTGAGTGTATTAATCTGCAAACTGAAAGAGCTTAATACAATATTCTATGTTTTGTAAATTGATTTCAGAATAAACCACATAAATATGAATAAGGTCAATAGTTTCAAATTATAATTACTGTTTCTACATCTACATCTACATGGATAGTCTGCAAATCACACTTCAGTGCCCTGCAGAGGGTTCATTGAACCACTATTATGATAAGTCTCTGTTATTCCAATCTCAAACAGGGAGTGGAAAAAATGGACACCTATATCTTTCCATAGGAGCTCTGATTTCCCTTATTTTAATATGATGGTCATGCCTCCTTACGCATCATCAAAATTTTTTCGCATTCAGAGGAGGAAGTTGGTGATTGTAATTTTGTGAGAAGTTTCCACTGCAATTAAAAATGCATTTGTTTTAATGATGTCCACCACAAATCCTGTATTATCTCCATGATCCTGCATCAAGGCCATCACAATCTCTCCCCTATTTTGGGACAATACTAAATGTGCTGCTCTTCTTTGAACTTTCTCAATGTACTTTGTTAATCCAATCTGGTAAGGATACCAGATCAGGCTGCAGTTCTGCAAATGGGGACAGACAAGTGTAGTGTGGGCAGTCTCTTTGGTAGAGCATAGTGTAGGCACTCTCTTTAGTAGATCTGATACATTTTCTAAGAGTTTTGCCAATAAAATGTGGTCTTTATTTTGGCTTCCACACAACATTTTTTATATCTTCTTTCCAAATTGAGTTGTTCGTAATTGTAATTCGTAGGTATTTAGCTGAATTTATGGCCTTTAGATTTGATTCATTTATCATGTAAACAAGGGTTAACAAACTGCTTTTAGCACGCATGTGAATGATCACACACTTTTCATTATTTAGCATCAATTGACAATTTTCACACCATACAGATATCTTTTCTAAATTGTTTTACAATTTTTTAAATCTGTTTTACTCAATGACTTTCCATCAATTACTATGAACTGTGTCCTCTCTGACAATAAATCATGAATCCAGTCATATAACTGAGATGATATTCTTCACCTCACAGTAGAACTTGGAATGTACATATTCAGTTATTTGCTGGATGTATTCCAATCTCTGTCTCCCTCTACAGTTTCTGCCCTCCACAGCTCCCTCTGGTACCATAGAAGTTATCCCCTAATGTCTTAACGGATGTCCTATCATCCTGTCCCTTCTCCTTATTAGCATTTTCCACATATTCCTTACCTCTTGAATCTGCACAGAACCCCCTCATTCCTTACTTTATCAGTCCACCTAATTTTCATCATCTCAAATGCTTCGATTCTATTCTATTCCAGTTTTCCCACAGTCCATGTTTCACTACCATACAATGCTGCACTCCTGATGTACATTCTCAGAAATTACTTCCTCAAATTAAGGCCTATGTTTGATACTAGTAGACTTCTCTTGGCCAGGAATGTCCTTTTTGCCATCACTAGTATGCTTTTGGTGTCCTCCTTGGTCCATCCATCATTGGCTAGTTTACTGCCTAGGCAGCAGAATTCCTTAACTTCATCTACTTTTTGATCATCAATCCTGATGCAAAGTTTCTTGCTGTTCTCATTTCTGCTGCTTCTCATTACTTTTGTCTTTCTTCAATTTACTCTCAGTCCATATTCTGTACTCATTAGATTGTTCATTCAGTTCAGCAGATCGTATAATTCTTCTCCACCTTTACTCAGGATAACAATGTCATCAGTGAATTGTATTATTGATATCCTTCCATCTTGAATTTTAATTCCACTCCTGAACCTTTCTTTTATTTCCATCAGTGCTTCTTCGATGTACAGATTGAATGGTAGGGGCAAAATACTACACCCTTTTTAATCCAAGCACTTCGTTCTTGGTTGTCCACTCTTATTATTCCCTCTTGGCTCTTGTGCATATTGTATATTACCCATCTCTCACTATAGCTTACACCTATTTTTCTCAGAATTTCAAACATCATGCATCATTTTACATTGTATAACACTTTTTCCTGTGAACGTGTCTTTATTTTTCCTTAGTCTTGCTTCCATTATCAACTGCAATGTCAGAATTACCTCCCTCATACCTTTACCTTTTCTAAAGTCAAACTGATCATCATCTAGCACATCCTTAATGTTCTTTTCCACCCTTCTTTACATTATTCTTGTCAGTACCTTAGATGCATGAGCTGTTAAGCTGATTCTGTGATAATTCTCACACTTGTCAGGTCTTGCAGTGTTCAAAATTGTGTGGCTGATAGTTTTTTGAAAGTCAGATGGTATGTTGCCAGACTTATACATTCTACACACCAATGTGAATAGTCATTTTGTAACCAACTCCCACAATGATTTTAAAAATTCTGATGGAATGTTGTCTATTCCTTCTAACTTATTTGATCTTAAATCTTCCAAAGCTCTTTTAAATTCTGATTCTAATACTGGACCCACCCTCTATGCTTCTTATTCTATCACATCAGACAAATCTTCCCCCTCATAGAGGCTTTGAATATATTATTTCTGTGCCGGCCGAAGTGGCCGTGCGGTTAAAGGTGCTGCAGTCTGGAACCGCAAGACCACAGGTTCGAATCCTGCCTCGGGCATGGATGTTTGTAGTGTCCTTAGGTTAGTTAGGTTTAACTAGTTCTAAGTTCTAGGGGACTAATGACCTCAGCAGTTGAGTCCCATAGTGCTCAGAGCCATTTGAACCAATATATTATTTCCAGCTATCTGCTCTCTCCTTTGCATTTAACAGTGGAATTTCCATAGCACTCTTGATGTTCCCACCCTTGCTTTTAACATCACCAAAGGTTGTTTTGACTATCCTGTATGCTGGGTATGCCCTTCCAACTATCATTTCTTTTTCAATTTCTTCACATTTTTAATGCAGCCATTTCATCCTAACTTCCCTGCAGTTCCTATTTATTTAATTCCTCAGTGAGTTGTATTTCTGTATTCCTGAGTTTCCCATAACATTTTTGTACTTCCTTTTTCTTAAATCAACTGAAGTATTTCTTCTGTTGCCCGCAGTTTCTTTGTAGTTACCTTCTTTGTACTTATGTTTTCCTTTCCAACATCTGTGATGCCCCTTTTTGGAGATGTCCATTCCTCTTCAACTGTACTGCCTGCTGAGCTGTTCTTTATTCCTGTATCTGCAGCCTTAGAGAACTTAGAGTATATATCATCATTCCTTAGTACTTTGTTATCCCAGTTCTTTGCATATTGATTCTTCCTGACTAATGTCTTAAACCTCAGCCTACTCTTCATCACTACTATATTGTGATCTGCATCTATATCTGCTCCTGGGTACACCTTACAATCCAGTATCTGATTTTGGAACCTCTGTCTGACCATGTAATCTAACTGAAATCTTTCTGTATCACCTGGCCTTTCTCAAGTATAGCTCCTCATCCTGTGATTCTAGAACTTAGTACTCACTATTACTACCTGAAGTTTATTACATAACTCAATTAAGTCTTCTCTGTCATTCCTTGTCCCAAGCCCATAGTCTCATGTAACCTTTTCTTCTTCTCCTTCTCATCAACTGCATTCCAGCCCTCCATGACTATTAGATTTTCATCTCCCTCCATGTACTGTATTACCCTTGAAATATCCTCGTATACTTTCTCTATCTCTTCATCTTCAGCTTGTGATGTCGGCATGTATACCTGAACTATCTTTGTCCATGTTGGTTTGCTGTCGATTCTGATAAGAACAACCCTATCACTTAACTGTTCACAGAAACACTCTATGTTCCTATTCATAACAAATCCTACTCACATTATACCATTTTCTGCTGCTGCTGCTGATATTACCCTATACTCGTCTGACCAGAAATCCTTGTCTTCTTTCCATTTCACTTCACTGACCCCTACTACACCTAGATTGAACTTTTGCATTTCCCTTTTAAGATTTTCTAGTTTCCCTACTATGTTCAAGCTTCTGACATTTTACACCCTGCCTCATAGAATGTCATCCTTTTGTTGATTATTCAGTGTTGTTCTCAGGGTCACCTCCCCCTATGCAGTCCCCTCCTGGAGAACGGGGACTATTCTGGAATCTTTTGCCAATGGAGAGATCATTGTGACCCTTTTTCAGTTACAGGCCACATGTCCTGTGGATACACATTACATGTCTTTAATGCAGTGGTTTCCATTGCCTTCTACATCCCCATGCAGTTGATCATTGCTGATTTTTCTGCCTTTAGTGGCAGTTTCCCACCTCTAGGACAAGAAGGGAAATGCCATGAACCTCTGTCCACTCCTCTGCCCTCTTTGACAAGGCCATTGGAAGAATGAGGGTGACTTCTTATGCTGGAAGTCTTCAGCCATGAATGCTGATTATTAATCAAAATTTAAGTGGTGATGGGACTTGAACCTGGGACCAATGAAGTTTTGATTAACAATCAAAGACACTAGCTCTACACCTTGTGCAGTACAGTGCCAAAAGCCTTCTGAAAATCTATAAATGTGAAATCAATAAGAAATTCCTTGTCAACAGCACTCACCACCTTATGGAATAAGGAGTTAGTTGTGTTTCACAAGAATAATGTTTTCTAAATCTGTGCTGACTTTGTGTCAATAGACCATCCTCTTCAAGGTAATTCATAATGTTCAAATGCAATACATGCTCCAAAATCCTACTGCATATTGATGTCAAATTAGTTTGTTAATAAAAATTATGTTATTATCATATAGCAGTTCTGTTTGTGGAAGAATATGAGATTTTGGTTTCTAGATTTATGGAAATCAACCAGCTCCAGTACAGTAGCAGTGTCCCCCTCCCCCCCTCCCACTCCCCAGTGAACATGTGAACAAAATTCTGATACCAAAACAATGGAACAGCCCAAAGCACAAATTTTGAAAAATGTAAAATAATTAAATTTTGTGAAGTTAACTGTATGCAATATACATTGAGGAACAAAATTCATAGGATACCTCCTAATATTACATCAGACATCATTTTGTCTGTTGTAGTTCAGTAACTCAATGTGGCTTGGACTCAATAAGTCATTGGAAGCCCCTGCATAAATACTGAACCATACTGAACTCTATAGCCATCCATAACTGTGAAAGTGTTTCTGATGCAGGATTTTATGCATGAACTGATGTCTTTGTTATGTCTCACAAATGTCTAATGAGATCTATGTCAGGTGATCTGAATGGCCAAACCAGTCACTTGAACTGTCCAGAATGTTCGTCAAACCAACTGCAAAAATTGTGGCCCTGTTATATGGTGCATTGTCATCTATAAAAATTCCATCATAGCTTGGGAACATTACATCCATGAATTGTTTCAAATGGTCTCCAAGTGGCTGAACATAAGCATTTCCAGTCAGTGATCTTTTCAGTTCGACCACAGGATCCAGTCCATTTCATGCAAACACGGCCCACACTATTGTGGAGCCACCACCATCTCACACAGGGCCATGTTGACAACCTGTGTCTGTAGCTTCATGGAGTATGGACCACAGTCAAACCCTACAATCAGCATGTACCAACTGTGAAATTGGGACTCATCTGACCATCATCCAGTCATCTAGGGTCCCAATAAGGTGGTAATAAGCCCAGGGGAGAAGCTGTAGGAGATGTCATACTGTTAGCAAGGGCACTCATATTGCGGTCCCACCTGCCGGGGTTTGAGTCCTCCCTCGGGAATGGGTATGTGTGTTGTTCTTAGCATAAGTTAGTTTAAGTAGTGTATAAATCTAGGGACTGATGACCTCAGCAGTTTGGTCCCTTAGGAATTCACATACATTTGAACATTTTTTGGCACTCACATTGGTCATCTACTGCCATATCCCATTATCATTAAATTTTGCCACACTGTCCTAATGGATACATTCATCTTACATCACACATTTATTTCTGCCACTTGGTGTTGCTTGCAGTGAGCACAAACAATTGTACGCAGACACTACTACTCTCCATCACTAAATGAAGGCTGTCAGCCATTGCACTGTCCATGGTGAGGGATAATGCCTGAAATTTGGCATTTTCAGCACATTCTTGACACTGTGGATTGCAGAATACTGAATTCCTTAATGATTTTCAAAATGGAATGTTGCATGCATCTAGTTCCAACATTCAAAGTATTTTGATTCCTATCATGTGGTCATCATCAAATTGGAAACCTTTTCACATGAGTCACCTGGGTACAAATGACAACCCCACCAAAGCACTGCTCTCTTATACCCTGTGTACATAATAATACTGCCATATGTATATGTGCATATCACTCTCCCATGACTTTTGTCACCTTAGTGTATGTGATTGTTGTAGCAGCGATGACACATAACTAACATGAACAACGTAAATTGTAATTGGCGTAATGAATAAAATTTTTTTCTAACAGACTCATTACAGAGTTTGAAATTCGATGACAGTGATTATTTTGCAGTATACAAGAAGAAAATTTAAGTTTGAGTTATCTGTATAATAAAATTTACAGAGAAAGCTGTGCACAAGCATATCCTTTAAACCATGCAGCAATAAACCTAAACAAAATTCAAATACATTAAGCAGTTTTCATGGATCTTCAAAGGTAAGATATTATTATAACACCATACTAATTAGATCAAATAGCATAGCTGATAGATTTCTGTACAAAAATATCACAATGACTACTTTGTGGATGAAATAAAAAATGAAAATAATTTAACTAATTGGCTGTACATTTACTCCATTAGGCACTCTAAATAATTATTCAGTGTCTTATGGCAAAATAATGAAAAATTGTCATATAATTGATCATTGGCAAACACAAAAGAAAAATTTAAATAATGTCTTCAAATATCTTTTTGATATTTTGTTTGCATCTCACTCTTTTATAAATAGTCAGACTTGTTTCAAACATTCTGGTGGGTGTGAATCAGCAGTCAGTAACACCTCAACATTACAAATATTTACCACAATTGTTTGTTTTACTATTTTGATTGTTGCTATTGTCCCAGGGACATGTCTTTTATCACAAAAGTCCTTAGGTGTTCTCAATTTTCCTTTCTCTTGATCATCGGAACAGCAGTAACTACACTCCTGGAAATGGAAAAAAGAATACATTGACACCGGTGTGTCAGACCCACCATACTTGCTCCGGCCACTGCGAGAGGGCTGTACAAGCAATGATCACACGCACGGCACAGCGGACACACCAGGAACCGCGGTGTTGGCCGTCGAATGGCGCTAGCTGCGCAGCATTTGTGCACCGCCGCCGTCAGTGTCAGCCAGTTTGCCGTGGCATACGGAGCTCCATCGCAGTCTTTAACACTGGTAGCATGCCGCGACAGCGTGGACGTGAACCGTATGTGCAGTTGACGGACTTTGAATGAGGGCGTATAGTGGGCATGCGGGAGGCCGGGTGGACGTACCGCCGAATTGCTCAATACGTGGGGCGTGAGGTCTCCACAGTACATCGATGTTGTCGCCAGTGGTCGGCGGAAGGTGCACGTGCCCGTCGACCTGGGACCGGACCGCAGCGACGCACGGATGCACGCCAAGACCGTAGGATCCTACGCAGTGCCGTAGGGGACCGCACCGCCACTTCTCAGCAAATTAGGGACACTGTTGCTCCTGGGGTATCGGCGAGGACCATTCGCAACCGTCTCCATGAAGCTGGGCTACGGTCCCGCACACCGTTAGGCCGCCTTCCGCTCACGCCCCAACATCGTGCAGCCCGCCTCCAGTGGTGTCGCGACAGGCGTGAATGGAGGGACGAATGGAGACGTGTCGTCTTCAGCGATGAGAGTCGCTTCTGCCTTGGTGCCAATGATGGTCGTATGCGTGTTTGGCGCCGTGCAGGTGAGCGCCACAATCAGGACTGCATACGACCGAGGCACACAGGGCCAACACCCGGCATCATGGTGTGGGGAGCGATCTCCTACACTGGCCATACACCACTGGTGATCGTCGAGGGGACACTGAATAGTGCACGGTACATCCAAACCGTCATCGAACCCATCGTTCTACCATTCCTAGACCGGCAAGGGAACTTGCTGTTCCAACAGGACAATGCACGTCCGCATGTATCCCGTGCCACCCAACATGCTCTAGAAGGTGTATGTCAACTACCCTGGTCAGCAAGATCTCCGGATCTGTCCCCCATTGAGCATGTTTGGGACTGGATGAAGCATCGTCTCACGCGGTCTGCACGTCCAGCACGAACGCTGGTCCAACTGAGGCGGCAGGTGGAAATGGCATGGCAAGCCGTTCCACAGGACTACATCCAGCATCTCTACGATCATCTCCATGGGAGAATAGCAGCCTGCATTGCTGCGAAAGGTGGATATACACTGTACTAGTGCCGACATTGTGCATGCTCTGTTGCCTGTGTCTATGTGCCTGTGGTTCTGTCAGTGTGATCATGTGATGTATCTGACCCCAGGAATGTGTCAATAAAGTTTCCCCTTCCTGGGACAATGAATTCACGGTGTTCTTATTTCAATTTCCAGGAGTGTATATAGGCTAATGAACTCTCAATGTATTTCCAAACACAGACATATACCCTTGGACATAAATGAATATGACACACTTTAGAACACATTTCCCTTGCCTTAACTATATTCATCCTCTGCATCATCAATATCAACAGCATCATCTCAATATTATTGTAAACATCACCATATTGTCACAAATAGCATCATTATTAGCACATCTCCTCTACCATCAGCATCTCCTCAATATCTCACAAAGATCCCACTTCAACAAAATGTTGGGCAGTATAGCATTTCTTTTAATATTTCCAAAGTCGTGCTAAAACATTCCCTTTAAACTATACATTCCAGAAATCCAATAATACTGGTACATAAAATATCATTTCTCCAATGGAAAGTACAGGATAGAACAATGACAATATGATGAAAAAGATAGACTGCTGTTCGGCGTATAGTGGAGATGCTGAGTCGCAGACAGGCATAACAAAAACAGTTAAACAGGTAAGCTTTCAGGCAATGTGCATGCACACACACACACACACACACACACACACACACACACACACACACACACACACACACAGGGATGTGACAGGAAGGGTATGACAGCTGGTGCAGTCAGGAGGCCACAGGAAGGAGGGGGTGTGAAGGCAGTGGAAAAGGAGAGAAATAAAAAGGCTGTACATGGGTTGGTGGAACAGAATGCTATATAGTGCTGGAGTGGAAACAGGGAAGAGAGTACATGGGTGAAAGTGAGGTGACTAACAAAGGTTGAGACCAGGGGGGTTAGGGGAACATAGGATATATTTCAGGGAGAGATCCCACCTGCACATTTCAGAAAAGATGGTGTCAGTAGAAGGATACAGATGGAACAGGCTGTGAACAGACACTGAAGTGAAGAAATGTTATGTCGCCCAGCATGCTCAGCATCTGATTGGTCCAGCTGTTTCTCCACCATAGTTTGTTGATGGCCATTCACGCAGACAGACAGCTTGTTGGTTGTCACACCCACATAGAATGCATCACAGTGGTAACAGCTTATCTTGCAGTTTACATGACTGCATTCATGGGTAATCCTGCCTGTGGCAGGGAAGGTAATTCTTGTGACCATACTGGAGGAGGTGGTGGTGGGAGGGCGTGTGGGACAGCTCTTGTATCTACGTCTATTACAGGGTTCTGGGCCATTAGTCAAGAGGCTGGGACCAAGGCTGGAGTAGGGATGGACAAGGATATTGCGTAAGTTCAGTGGGTAGTGGAATACCACTGTGGGAGATGTGGTAAGGGTAATAAGAGTAATAGGTAGCACTTTCCTCATTTCAGGGCACAATGAGAGGTAGTCGAAACAATGGCAGAGAATCTGATTCGGTTGCTCCAGTCCTGGGTGGTACTGAGTCATGAGAGGAATGCTCATTTGTGATTGAACAGTGGGACTTCTGGAGGTGTGAGGTGACTGGAGAGATAAGTCATGGGAGATCTGTTTCTGTACAATGTTGGGAAGATAATTTAGGTCTGTGAAAGCTTCAATGTGACCCACGGTGTATTTTGAGAGGGACTGCTCGTCACTACAGAAGCAACACTTACAGGCTGCTAGGGTGTGTGGAAAGTGTTTCTTGATATGGAGTGGGTGGCACCTGTCGAAATGGATGTATTGCTGATGGTTGATAGGTTTGATATGCATGGAGGTACTGATATAGCCATCTCTAAGG
The DNA here is from genome assembly GCF_023864345.2 of Schistocerca serialis cubense. Taxonomy (NCBI): domain Eukaryota; kingdom Metazoa; phylum Arthropoda; class Insecta; order Orthoptera; family Acrididae; genus Schistocerca; species Schistocerca serialis. The sequence continues at coordinate 915,892,632 of NC_064638.1, forward strand.
TGGAGGTCACCACCAAGGAAGGTGGCTTGTTGAACTGAGGTGGACAGGTGAAGTGAATGGGAGAGTATGTGCTGATGTTCCAGAGGAATGTGGATAGGATGTCCTCACCTTTGATCCATATGTTGTGAAGAAGCAAGCTGGGATATTCTTACTTCCCCTCTTGTTTTGCCATCTGCCACCTTAAAATTCATTTTTTAATTTATGCCTAATTGCCATTAACATATGTGACTATAATCTGCATTTCCATAAAAGAGAAAGGTTGGCCCTCAGTCTTAAAGAATGTAACACCAGATCTAATTTTGTGCTTCGTTGTATGTATGTAATTGATTTTCTATTCCTAGTTAATACTTTCGTTAGAAGGTGAAATCAGTAATTGTTTCATAACTTAAATTCTATTGTTGACCTATAAACTAATATAAATACTGTATTAATTATAAATATTTGGAAGAACAACTAATAGAATTCTTAAAGTATTTATTTGGCTCTATTCAAAAATATGCTAGCAAAGGCAGCCCTTAATGAATTCCAAAGTAATTTCCAGTCTCATCAAAAGTATTGTTTGCATAACTATATTTGTTAATTTCATGATTTAAACAAATAGTACGGCTTAACCCTTGCTGAAGAAGAAGTTGTTAAAAGGATACAATTTTTTGATGTATGCAGTTAGTTGAAGGAGTTAAGTTTTAATTGTAATTTCTAAAAATTAAACAGTGAACAATGTGAAGTTTCAGTGCCTATTATTGTTATAATATATAGGGGTCCAGTTTATGGTCCCACACAGTCAGTCCGCAGCCATGTTTCAGACAAGAAACCTGTGTTGGTTAGAACAACAACAATGCATCAACTTAATGAACAAATAAGGGTGACAAGAATAGACTGTGTGTTAAAACAATGACATTGTCTGTTAAATTTGTTTAAAAGACAATGAAATGTGTGGTTGATGTTCAACAGTAAATATTGTAGCAGTATGTTGATGTTTGCCTGAAAACTATTAATGGGGCTTATTGAAAGTTAAACAATAGTGCACTGGCCATATAACTGTGTATTATGTGGGTTGTGAACAGTGAAAGTAAAGAACTGTGAAATGCAAATGTGCACCTGTAGGCTACATCATTTATTGTAGTCAGTGTTGAACTTCCACACCCCATTTTTCAATGTCATCAACAAACCTGCACTATATGAGGGGTTTGGGTTTCTCAGTGTTTAGGAAGGATTCCTTTAGCTGGTCCATGAATATGCTGGATAGGAGGGTACCGTGTAGGTGCCTACTGCCATACCACAGATTTTTCTGGATGTGATGCCTTCAAAAGTGAGGTACTTTTGGGTGAGGATATGTTGGTCATAGTTACCAGGAAGAAGTTGCAGGTTTGGAATCTGTCAGGCCTTGGGAAAAGTAGTGTTCAATAGCAACAAGGCCATGGGCAGCAGGGATTTTAGTGTAAAGACAAGGAGCATCAACAGTGATGAGCAGGGCAATGTTTAGTAAAGGAACAGGAAATGTTGAGAGTAGGTGGAGGAAATTTTTTGTGTCTTTTATATAGGAGGGTTGGTTGTGGGTAATAGGCTGAAGGTGTTGGTCTGTGATGACATAGATTCTCATAGCGAGGGTACAGTAACCAGCTACACAGGGCATTCGGGGTGACTGGATTTATGGCCTCCGGTAAGCACATAAAAGGTAGGAGTGCAGAGAGTGGTAAGGGTGAAGAGAGAAATAGACTCAGAGGATAGGTTCTGGGATGAGCCTGAGGGCCGCACGGGATTAGCCGAGTGGTCTAAGGTGCTGCAGTCATGGACTGTGCGGCTGGTCCCGGCAGAGGTTCTAGTCCTCCCTCATGCATGGTTGTGTGTATTTGTCCTTAGGATAATTTAGGTTAAGTAGTGTGTAAGCTTAGGGACTGATGACCTTAGCAGTTAAGTCCCATAAGATTTCACACACATTTGAACACTTTTTTTTTAGCCTAAGGATTTGTGGAAGACTGGAGGTCCTATTGGACTTTTGGAATGAGGTCATTGTGGCAATGTTTGTAGGTGGATGAAGCTGACAGCCGTCAGAGTCCTTCTGTCAAGTAATCCTTGTGGCTCAAAATCACAGTGGTCAAGCCTTTGTCAGCAAGTACGGGTCAGTTTTTAAGTAATGGATTGTGGTTCATTCTGTGGATGTAAAGTTTGCTTGCTTGTTGAGGGATCTGGCAGATAATGGTGATACAAAGTTTAACGTTATGAAATTCTGGAAAGGGAGGTGGGGGTGATTTGGGAGAAGTTGGGATGGATCGCAGCTGATTGGAGGAGTGAACTGAGTCAGGCAGGGTTCAACACTGGTTTTGGGAGTAGTCTGGAAGAGTTGATGGCAAAAAAGTTTTTCCACTATATGGAGTGGGAGAAGGAAAGAAGGTCCTTAACAAGCCTATCATAATTGAACTTGGGAGTAGAGCAAAAGGTAAGGCCTTTGAAAAGGGTTGATACTTTTATGGGACTAAGGCTTTTAGAGGAAAGGTTCATAACTGTGTTTTGAGTCTCTTTATCATCTGGATTCTGTATGGTTGTGGGAGGGAGTTTTTGAGGGTGTGGTAAATATAATAGCTCTGTGGGGCAGGGCTTGTCAACTATGAGGGGATGTGGAGAAGGTTCGGTGGCTGTTTTGGTGGATAGTGGTAGTCCAAGGTGGGAGTAGGAGGTAAACAGGTTGAATGTTTTGACATGGCATTGTGCATGCTGCTCTAGTTCCTTGAGAGGGGGGTTGAATGTCAGAGATGGGATAAAGAAATTTGGAGTTGCAGAGCAGGAGAATTTTACAGTTGAAAAGGAGGCATTGCAAGGCGTTTTGGGCCTGATTTCCATGGTTTTGCAGGACTATGTTGGTGATGGCTAAGGATTTGCAGAATCTGAATGAATCGAGGCCATTGTGGAAGGAGAGGATGTAGCTGGAGATAGGTAATCTGATGGTAAGGCCATTTGGGAGCCCGGCAACAACACAGGAACAGTATGTGAGACCTTTCCAAAGGCCTTACCTTTTGCCCCACTTCCAAATTCAATCATTGAAGACCTTCCTTCCTTATCACAGTCCCTAAGTGGAAACACGTTTTTGCCACCAACCCTATCAATCAGGTTCAACCCAAAACCAATGTTGATTTCTGTCTGACTCAGTTCACTCATCCATCTAACAATGATCCATGCCCACTTCCCCCAACTCACCCTCTGTTAACTTTTCAGAATTTCTTCTTGAACTTTGCCTCGCCTTCATTCTCCAAATCCCTCAACAAGCAAGTAAACCTTACATCCACAGACAGAACCACAATAAATCACCTAAAAGCTGATCCTGAACTTATAACGCTACCTGCTGAGAAAGGCTTGACCACTGTGATTATGAACCACATGGATTACTTGGCAGAAGGACTCCAACAGCTGTCAGATGTATCCACCTACAAACCCTGCCACACCAAGCTCATTCCAGAAGTCCAACAGGATCTACAGTCTCTCCTCAAATCCTTAGCCCCATCCCAGAACCACTCCCCTGAGTCTATGTCTCTCCTCACCCCTACCACTCTCCACACTCCTACCTTCCACTTGCTTCATAAAGTCCATAAACCCAGACACATGGGTCACCCAATTGTTGCTGCTTCGTGTGCCCCAACTGAGAGAATCTCTTCTCTCATAAAGCAACACCTTCAGCCTATTACCTGCAACCAAACATCCTATATAAAAGACACAATTTCCTCCACTGACTCTCCACTACCACAAGGTGCACTGCTCATCACTATTGATGCTTCTTGCCCTTACGCTAACTTTCCTACTGTCCACAGCCTTGCTGCTTTCAAGACTACCTTTTCCAATGCCTGACAGATTCCAAACCTGCAACCTTCTTCCTGGTCACTATGAGCAACATATTCTCATCCGCAGTTACTTCACCTTTGAAATCATTACCTACAAACAAATCCATGGTACAGCAATGGGCAACTGCAACCATCTAGAGAAATCCTTCCTAACCACTCACAATCCCAAATATATCATGTCCTTCAGATTCATTGATGACATCTTCATGGTTGGTGCATCTCCATTAATGAGCAGTCCTTCTGGAAGTACACCAAGTGTCTCACTGAGGCCTTTACAGACTCAAATGACCCTCATAACTGTGTGCAGAAGTAGATCTCCCATGCCATAACTCTCCAGTAACCCACCACATCCCAGAGTCCCACAGCCCAGCTATGAAGGGAAATTCCCCTCATGAATCTGTATCATTCAGGATGGGAGCAACTGAATTAATTTCTCTACCAGATTTTTAACTCTCTCTCAATATGCCCTGAAATGAGGAACGTCTTATCCACTATCCTTCCCACTCCTCCCACAGTGGTATTCCACCACCAACTGAAACTATGCAATATCCTTGCCCAACTCTACTCCACCATTTCACCCAACCTGTTGCCTAATGGCTCAGATCCCTATAAGAGACCTGGATGGAAACCTGTCCCATACATCCTCCCACCACCATGTACTCCAATCTAGTCACAAGCACCACCTTCCCAATCAAAGGCATGACTACCTGTGAATGCAGTCTTGTGATCTGCAAGCTAAGTTGTAACTAATGTGCTGTGTTCTATGTGGGCATAACAACCAGCAATCTGTCTGTTTGCACTGAATGTCCATCGACAAACTTTGGCTGAGAAACAGCTGGACACACAGTTGCTGAACATGTTGCCTGACACAATGTTCCTCACTTCAGTGATTGCTTCACAACCTGTGCCATTTGGAATCTTCCTGCTGACACCATCTTTTCTGAACTGTGCAAGTGGGAACTCTCCCAGCAATATATCGTACATTCCCATAACACTGCTAACTTCAACCTTTGCTAGTGATTGTCCTTCACCCACATATACCCTTCCTGTTCCCATTCTAGTGCTACACAGCTTTCTGTTCCACCAATACATGCACCGTCTTTTTATTTCTCTCTTTTTCTGCTCTCTTCCCCCCTCCCTGCCCCCTTCTGCACCCATCCGTTTAACTTCTGGACGGCACCAGCTGCCCAAGCAGCACTTTGCTGTTCCCCACCACTGCCCTGCTATCCTTGCTCCTCCCTACCCCAGCCTTTTCCTTACTTCCACCACCCAGACTGCTTTCCCCATCATGCACAGTCACTCATAGTCTGGCTTTCGGTGTCAGAGTTGTGTCATGTGTGTGGGAGTTGTGTTTGTGTGTGTTTGCTGAGTGTGTATGTGTGTTTTCTGCTTCGGACAAAGACGTTTTGGCTGGAAGCTCTGTTGTTAAGCAGTCTTTTTGTTGTACCTGTCTATGACTCAAGATCTCCACTATATGGTGATTAGCAATCTATTCTTTTCATAATATCATCATGATTTCTCCAAAATATTTACAAGTCAGTAACCATGTGACACAAATTCATTTAAAAGTAGCGTGGTAAGTCTCAAATATACCCTAAATTGGAGAAGAAAGAATCAGAACATTCCAGACTTTATTAACATATCTTTCTATGAAGTTAGGCCGGACAAAACACTAAATAAATATAATGCAAGATCTGTAAGTAACAAGCACAAGTGAAAACAGGAAATTGCTTGTTCCATTTTAAAGTGGTATAATACCTTTGAAAAAGTGTCAAACTTTACCTACAAACCTCCTCAACATACAGACAAAATGGAAGTACATATTACACTTAAGATTATTTGATGCAAAAATATTATTTTATCAAAACCATTAACTTGTAAATATCTTTCAGTGAAAAACCATTTCCCTAATACAATCCAAATTTTATTTGTAAGTTATATTTTCTTCTTCTAAAGCTGTAGTGACTCCTTATCTCTATGACTTCACTGTACATTACAATTTGCCTACACAATTTTATTTCTGACTTTGCTTCAGTATAATTATTTAATTTGTATAGATGGTTTTTGTAATATATCTTCTCATCTGGTACCATGAATAAAGTATTATAATTATTACTACACACATTTCTGTGCTTTCACAGATGTGAGTTGCTGATAGGCAAAACAAAAAGACTGTCATGAACACACACAAACACACACACACACACACACACACACACACACACACACACACACACACACACAAATGCAACCCACATACACATGACTGTAGTCTCTGGCAATGGAATCCGCACTATGAGCAGCAGCAACAGTGTGTGATGGGAGTGGTGAATGGGTGGGGGTAAGGAGGAGGCTGGTGCAGGGAGAGGGTAAAGGCAGTGAACTGCTGCTGGGGAGCATGCACGGACAAGGTGGAGAGAGGGTAGGGCAGCTATGTGCAGTCAGTGGGTTAGACAGTTGGCAGGGATGAGGGAGGGGGGCGGAGCAGCAAAAAAGGAGAAAAGTAAAAAGACTGGGTGTGATGGTGGAATGAGGGTTGTGTAGTGCTCGAATGGGAACAGAGAAGGGGCTGGATGGGTGAGGACAATGACTGATGAAGGTTTGAGGCCAGGAGGATTACAGGAATGTAGGATATATTGTAGGGAAAGTTCCCATCTGTGCAGTTCAGAAACATGATGTTGATGGTGTAATGGTACTTGAATTACGTAACCATTATGGCACCTCACCTTAACCTCTCAATACCAGCAATATTCAACTGTGTTTCTGTAAAATAATTAACATATTTTTGTGACAACATTCAGATTTGATTTAATTGATGTAGAGGTACTTTGATATATCGATATGTTTATATTGCCTAGTGCATAGTTTATCCATTATTTCATGAAATGACTTTATTAACTGTGCTCTAATGACACCTGCCTCATAATATAACTTTGTTATTGCCCGAAAATGCAATATTTAGTAGCGTGAGCAACACTACAATCATAATTAATTTTTGACCTTTGTTGTGGTAGGGTTGTTAGCATGGGTAGGATCCTCATAGCACAGGCTGTGAAGCAGTCAGTGAAATGAAGGATGTTGTGTTGGCCAGCATGCTCAGCAATGGGTGGTCTACTTGTTTCTTGGCCACAGTTTGTTGGTAGCCATTCATGTGGACAGACAGCTTGTTGGTTGTCATGCCCACTTAGAATACAGCATAGTGTTTACAGCTTAGCTTGTAGAGCACATGACTCTGGTTTCACAAGTAGCCCTGCCTTTGATGGGATAGGTGATGTTTGTGACCGGACGGGGCGGGGAGGAGGGTGACAGGAGGATGTGTGGGACAGGTCTTGCATCTAGGTCTATTACAGAGATATGAGTGATGAGGTAAGGGATTGGGAGCAGGTTTGTGTAGTGATGGACAAGTTTATTGTGTATGTTCAGTGGATTGCGGAATACCACTGTGAGAAGAATATTGGGCAAGGTATTTCTTGTTTCAGGACATGACGAGAGGTAGTCGAAACCCTGGAAGAGAATGTAATTCAGTTGCTCCAGTCCTGAGTAGCACTGAGTTATGAGGGGAATGCTCCTCTGTGGTCAGTGAGACTTTGGGAGGTGGTGGGGACTGAAAGGTTAAGGCACGGGAGATTAATTTTTGTACAAGGTTGAGAGGGTAATTACAGTCTATGAAGACTTCAGTAAGACCCTCAGTATATTTTGAGAGGGACCACTCGTCACTGCAGATGCGATGGCCATGGGTGGCTAGGCTGTATGGAAGGCACTTCTTGGTATGGAACAGGTGGCAGCTGTCAAAGTGGAGGTGTGGCTGGTGGTTACTAGGTTTGATATGGGCGGAGATACTGATATAGTTGTCTTTGAGGTGGAGGTGACTAGGAAGGTGGCTTGCTGAGTTGAGTAGGACCAGATGAAGCAAATGGGGTAGAAGCTGCTGAGGTTCTGAAGGAAATCAGATAGAGTGTCCTCACCGTTGATCCAGATTGCAGAGATGTCATCAATGAATCTGAACCAGGTGAGGGGTTTAGGAAGGATTCCTCTAGATGGCTCATGAATAGGTTAGCATAGGATGGTTTCATGTGGGTGCCCATAGCTGTACCACAGATCTGTTTGTAGGTATGCCTTCAAAGGAGAAGTAATTGTGGGTGAAGATACAGTTGGTCATGATGACTAGATAGGAGATTGTTGGTGGGAATCCATTGGGTGCTGGGTAATGTAGTCTTCAATAGCAGTAAGGCCATGGGCATTAGCGATGTTAGTGTACAGGGAGTTGGCATCAATAGTGGTGAGCAGGGCACTGTGTGGTAGGCCGACCAACTGTGGAGAGTCAGTGGAGGAAAAGGCTGGTATCTTTCATACTAATCCAGTCCAGTCACAAATATCACCTATCAGATCAAAGGAAGGGCCACCTGTGAAACTAGTCATGTCATCTACAAGCTAAGATGCACTGTGCTGCATTCTATGTGGACATGACAACCGACAAGCTGTCTGACCATACAAATGGCCACCAGCAAACAGTGGCCAAGAAACAAGTGGATGACACTGCTGCTGAGCATACTGCCCAAAACAATGTCCTTCATTTCAATTACTGCTTCACAGCCTGTGCCACATGGATCCTTCCCATCAACAGCAGGTTTCTGAATTGTGCAGGTGGGAACTTTCCCTGCAATATATCCTACATTCCTGTAACCCTCCTGGCCTCGACCTCTGTTAGTCATTGTCCTTACCCATCCAGCCCCTTTTCTGTTCCCATTTGAGCACTACACAGCCCTCACATTCAGTCTTTTTACTTCTGTCGTTTTCTGCTCGCATACACCCCCCACCCACCATTCCATCCGTCTAACCTACCTACTCCACATAGCTGACCTACCTTCTCTCCACCTCATCCCTGCACACTCCCCAGCAGCAGTTCACTGTCCCCCATCCCTACCCTACTATCCCCTTCCCTCCCTGGCGCCGGCCGCAGTGGTCTCGCGGTTCTAGGCGCGCAGTCGGGAACCGTGCAACTGCTACGGTCGCAGGTTCGAATCCTGCCTCGGACATGGATGTGTGTGATGTCCTTAGGTTAGTTAGGTTTAAGTAGTTCTAAGTTCTAGGGGCTGATGAGCACAGCAGTTGTGTCCCATAGTGCTCAGAGCCATTTTGAACCGTTTGAACCCTCCCTGGCCCAGCCTCTTCCTCACCCCTACCCGGTCATCACTCCCATCATGCACTGGTGCTACTGCTCAGAGTGTGGCTTCAGTGTCCAGAGACTGCACTTACATGTGTGTGAGTTGCATCTGCATGAGTGTGTGTGTGTGTGTCTGCACCTATGTTTGAAGAAGGCCTTGCTGGCCAAAAGCTTATTTGGGACAGTCTTTTTGTTTTGCCTATATGTGACTCAGTATCTCTGCTGCATGGTGAGTGGCAACTTTCCTTTCATAATATTGTTACATTCCATCAGGGATTTTCTGTTATTTGATTAAAATCAGATATGATGGCCTGGGAAAGCTGCTTTTCAACTAGGCTGGTGGGGTAATTACATCCACTGAAGGCTGAGGTGAGAATGGTGGTATACTGCTGTAGACAGTTTGCTTCTGAGCGAAAATGTTTGTGTTGAATGCCAAGGATGTATGGGACGGCTAGTTTGACACTTGATACTGAAAGGATGCTAACGGTAAAAATGGAAGTTATTGTTGTTTGTTTGTAGGTTTTGATATGAACAGAAGTTTGCAGTTGGCCCTCGGTAAGAAGAATGTCAACATCAAGAAAAGTAGTATGGGATTCATAATATGACCATGAGAAATTTAACTGCGAGAATGTATTTAGAGATTCTGAAAATGTAAACGGTTGTTCTCTCCATGAGTCCATATAGCAAATGTGTCATCAACATATAGAAACCAGACCAGGAGCTGAAGGATTATGAATCATCACCAGAAAATTGCACTATAAGATACAGTGTTTCACCACATATTCCACAGACATTTTTCTCCCAAACATCAGTTCCTCAGATTTCTGCTGGTGGGAACTGGTGTTACAACAGTCCTGGGTTCTCAAGACCCATCTGGTCTCAATTTATGTTAATTTCTTTAATCTCAGCATTTCTTCTCAGTAACTTTCTTCAATCACTTTTAATTGTCTGTATCTTTTATTTTATGACCTGTCTATTTCCCCCCATTCTTGCCCTCACCTCTACAACATACAATGCACTTAGCTTTCCTCTCTTATTGAATTACGTGCAATGTTTTGTCAGTACTATTTGTTTTGCATATTATTCTATCTTCCACTGTTAAGCTCTTAGGTTTTCAGATCTTGTCCTGTACATTTCCCAACAATCAGCCTTTCCTTCTCATCCCTTCATGTAAGTTTCCCCTGACCCCTGGGTTCTGGTTGGCTCTTTCCCAAATGTCGCCATTTCCTAATACTTCACCATTTCCTAAACCTTCATCCCTTTTCCTTTCCCTTCAACCCTTCTGCCAGAAGAAGGAGCCTCTGGTTCCAAAATCTTGCTAATTTCAGTAGCTTGATAAGTGTTTTCTCTCGCTACTGCTTAGAGGGTAGATTTTTTTCCACCCAATTACATTATATTTTCAAAAATTGATTTTTTTAGTAAACAATGAACAGTTTTGCAAATTACTCCAGAATATTTTCAACTTTAATATGTAGGCCACAACTGGCATTCGTTCAAAATTACACTGTATAGTTAAATTAAACTCCAGAATATTATTGAATACTTGAAAGCTCCAAAATAACCAATCAGCTATGGAGAACACTAATAAATCATATGATAGTCTGTAGCGAAACCATTAAGTGCACACTATGCAGCATCCATCGTAACATTGCTCACATCATAGTTGAAATTTCAAAGTCCACATTACAAATAAAATTTTTCAAATACAGCTAATAAATGTTTTTAGGTTCTCAATAAGGACCAAAATATTGTTACACCTCTTTCATTTTGTGTAGAAGTTATTGACCTGCCATGAGGCCTCCATAACCTCTCATGTAGCATAATTCTGGACCTGAACTCAAAAATAAGTTTTTCATGACACAATCCATAACCGAACATAATATTGTTACATCTTAGTTTCACTTTATCTTTTAAGTCTACCGGTAAACCAAAACAGTGTCCTTTTTGATCACTAACCAGCATGATTTTGAATAATGTAATCTTCTTACTGAAGAAGTTTATTTGTCCAGATCACAATAAATGAATAACTGTCATCTCCAGATCATCTACATACATAGAACACTGTGTTACTACATGAGTGCACTAGTGGTGGGCAGGAAACCGCGTATCAGTCAGAAATCACAGTGATTGAGAAGTCACAGATATCACAATAACAACTTTACAAGATCTAACTGTGATTTCAGTCACACTTAGCAGTCGGAAGTAGCATTTCACATTCCACACCGTGAGCCATCTGTGGGACGAATTCCATACTCCTTTCTGCGATTTCAGTGACAAGTAGAGGTGGCAAAAAATAACGTAACTGATAGAAATAACCGGTTACTGAGAAGTAACGGTTACTGCGATAACCGTTCCTCTGATTCTGGCAGTTATTTCAATAACTGTTTAGTGTCAACAGTGCCTCGCGCCATCTGTTGACCGAAGATCGTACTGCGCATTTGGAAGGCGTTCTATAGACCATGGGAATAACTGTGAGACTGCGCGCCATCTGTTGATAAGAACTGTGTACTATTTCGTGGGCCTTCGTTACTTTTAGCATAAACAATTAAATAAAGTTAATGTCCGAGCCGTGGCTGATAGGAGCTGCAGTACAGGCATTAACAAGTACGGTCGTTCCCTTAAGCCACCGCCTTACGTGTTAATTTAGCTTGGACGGATAGTACAAGGAAAGTTACTAAGGAATTCGAGCGACTATGGAAATAACTGTCAGAAACCTGTATTCTCCTCTGGCAGTTATCGTTATTGGCACGTAGTTCTAGTTCTCTGGTAGTTATCGGGCCACCACCACAGATAACCTGGAGGCTGGTAACGGAATAACTGTGTGTCTAGACGTTCCTGACTCGGTGACTCCAGTTAAAGGTTGTAGTTCCAGGTGATATTTCCAGAGAGGATAGTAACTGGAGTGAACAAATATTTTCATACTGCTACGGAAATAGCCGCTGGCCATCGCAAATGACAAATAACATGTCAGAAAGTATAACATAATACAGTGGAATATAATAATTATTATCTTCATCATTTGTCAGGAGATTGCCAAAATATGTGAATATATCACAGTAACTGCTAATATTTACAGAATTGGTACACTGACAGAATAAAACACAGTTACGTACTTCTAATAAATTTATTGTACACAGAATACCCGATCTTGACTGTTGCAACCAAGTGCTGTCAAAACTGAAATATAGCAGAATTTTTACCTAAGCTGGTCTATCAGTCTGTGTTACTATATTCATCTACAGAGTAGAAGGAGGGGTCAATGGAAGCGTCTGATTCCACCCGTCTGCTTCGACGTAAAGGTGTTGTGGTGTGTGAATGTCATTACGGCACGGTGTTTATGAGTTGGTTTTTGTGTGTGGGGGGGGGGGGGGGGGCTGTCGATCTAGGTTGCAGTGCCGGAATTTGCTGGTGGTAATTATTATTTTTTTTTTTTTTTTCTAGCTGTGATGTTTTGTGTATTTATGAAGTATTGAATGTGATTTAATTTATGTAGGGATGATTGATTTGTGGACTTTTGGGATTGTGGTTTTATTTTTCGCAGTTGTAGGTGTTGGTTTTTTGGCATCAGTAGCTGTGGTGGACCTATATAGGTCACCGGAAATGACCGATTCCCATTTTCATAGTTGTGTGTGTTGATGTTTTAGCATCGTCATCTGAGGTTGACCTATGTATGTCAGGGGAAATGTCTGATTCCAATTTTCGTACCTTTAGTTGTGGGTATTGGTGTTTTGGTATGGTCACCTATAGTTGACCTATATTGTTCAAGTGAAGTGTTCGATTCCTGCAGATTTTTGTTGGTGTAGCAGAATGCTGTATTTTTTTTCTTTTTGTTCTTCATTTTGTGTTTTGGAATCATGGTGTGCTTTTTTTACTAGCTTGTCCTCACCCTAAAACCCCCAACTTCCCGCAGTTGTTCCATTGGTTTGATTGTATTTTTGGTGGGAAATGTTATTGTATTATTTATATGTATCTTCGTGTTTGTTGCCATGTGTATTTAGTGACGTCATAGACACACTTAAAATAGCCATTTCCGGCATATTGATGACGGGTGGAATCAGACACTTCTGTATCAAATAGTCTTTCAAACACACTGTAAACCGTGCCTTATCTGAAACCAAGTTTTTAATGGTTGCTGACTTGCTGGCAGTTTATTGAAAATGCATGTTCCTGATTATTGGACCCCTTTTGGACCAAGGTAAGTAATTTTAGGTCTTTATGTAGATTGCTGTTCCCATTTCTAGTACTGATATTATGTATTAAGCTATTGGTTCGAAATACTTGTAACAAATTTCATTAAAAAATCTGAATTGTCTTCTCTGTTATTAGACATTTCATGCAAGAAATCACTTTCTATTTCAGCAACTGCTACATCCACATTGTATTTAAAGGGTTTTATCAACGTTACTGGAACTATAGTATTACTTTGGTTGCTCATGTTGTCAGGTAAAATTGAACACAATGAATGGATTCCATAGGCACAACTAACATCATTTGTTACAGTTGCTGTTAAAATTACACAATCCTGCTTAGATTTTCTTTCACTTCATTCCACCAATTTGGATACAAATCTTGACTAAGCACAGCTAACTTATTACATAAATGACATTTATCATGGCTGCACTTACCCTTGATGCTGCATCAAAGACAGGAGTGCCTGCGATGGTGTACTCAATGACAATCCTGGGTGCACAAATGGCAAAATGTGATTTTTTCGGATGAATCCAGGTTCTGTGTACAACATCATAATGGTCACATCCGTGTTTGGCAACATCATGGTGAATGCACATTGGAAGCGTGTATTCGTCATCGCCATACTGGCATATCACCTGGTGCGATGGTATGGGATGCAATTGGTTACACGTCTCGCTCACCTCTTGTTTGCGCTGACGGCACTTTGAACAGTGGACGTTACATTTCAAATGTCTTATGACCCATGGCTCTACCCTTCATTCGATCCCTGCAAAACCCTACATTTCAGCAGGATAATGCACGACCGCATGTTGCAGGTCCTATAAGGGCCTTTCTGGATACAGAAAATGTTCGACTGCTGCCCTGGCCAGCACATTCTCCAGATCGCTCATCAATTGAAAACGTCTGGTCAATGGTGGCCGAGCAACTGGCTCGTCACAATACACCAGTTACTACTCTTGATGAACTGTGGAATCGTGTTGAAGCTGCAGGGGCAGCTGTACCTGTACACACCATCCAAGCTCTGTTTGACTCAATGCCCAGATGTATCAAGGCCGTTATTACGGCCAGAGATGGTTGTTCTGGGTACTGTTTTCTCAGGATCTATGCACCCAAATTGCGTGAAAATGTAATCACCTGTCAGTTCTAGTATAATATATTTGTTAAATGAATAGCCGTTTATCATCTGCATTTCTTCTTGGTGTAGCAATTTTAATGGCCAGTAGTGTAGTTGGTACCTATCTTTGCTTTTGATGTCTCTGGTTGAAGTTGTAAAGTTCTCTTTCATTCAATCCGGCTCGTCATTGTTGGTAGCACATTGTTACAGTTGATATGACTTTGTTGGGCAGCTCTCAGTCTCCTTTCTTTGAGTGTTTTGGAATTCGTTCACACATAAACAGCAAATGACACAAATCACTCTTCCTTCTTCTGCAACAGACAAGACTTCAATATCAGTTAATTGAGCATAGAAGATGCCATCACCTGTAATCCACCCCTCCCTTACATCCTTTGTTGATTATCTCTGTCTTTATAGTTAACTTTTTTAATGAGCTTCGATAGTAGTAAGATTTACAACGAATTTTTTCTTATATTCTTTTTTCAGAGTCGGCTCTGGTTCTACACATCTAGGGGCACATTCTTGAAGCTGAAATATTCTGACATTATAGGTTGTCATGGTTCCAATTGATGTAATAACTTCTGAAGAATAGCCTGAGTAGTAATTTCTGTTTTTATGTTAATTATATTCTCTCACATTTTTCTGTATCACACTGTCTTTACAGTTTCCGCTTCAACAAAACCAAAAATTACGTTGTTATTGCCAAAAATAAGAAACATGTTCGATCACATCAGAGGCATGTCCACTAATCATAATCCACTCTGTGGTACTAGCAATATTCCAAAGAGTTTGCTAATTTTCTTGACAAATGACTTTCTATTAATTTCTATACCAGTAGATTATAAATGAATCCAAAATAAATTTAATAATTAGCATCAGATTGGGTTATCAGTAATAGAAATCTTAAGTGTGCCAATAATTTGTAATTTCAGTTTTTTCAAATAGAAAAGTATTTTTAACTAAAGATTCAAATCTAGCACATATCGTATGTAACAACTAAAGTAAAGAACTTTCTTTTTATACATTTTAGCCTAAAATATAATACATCGTGCAATTCTGTTAGAAAATCAGCTGAGGTAATATTAACCTGTTTAAAAATTCATATGATTAAAAGTAAACCTAGAGGTGAGTGTCCCTTTACAAGTTGAACCAATAGTTTTGTTCATTCATTATATGCTTTGTGTACCCTACTTATGTGGTGTACATCCATGCCTATATAATTGGATTAGATTAGATTAGATTAATTATTCATTCCATAGACCCATTAAAGAGGGAATCCTCCTGACTGTGGAACTTGTCAGATAAACACATTACAAAAATGTAATTAGAAAAACTTGAGTTTCATTAATTTTAATGATCCTCAGTCAATAAACAGAAAAATTATGTTCATGAATTAAATTTAAACTTCTAATATTTACAGGTTTAATACTTACATCTACTTTCATTAAATCCATCATTCAGACATTTACTAGTTTCCTGGCTATTACAACCAAGTATTGTCAAAAATTAAAGTAAATTATTCATTTCAGTGATCCTCTATTAAAAACGTCAGATTATGTACAAGATTTAAAATTAAACTTCCACTATTTACAGACTTAAGACTTACATCTGCTTTCCATACATCCATCATTCACACAGTAGGTAGTTACTTGGCTGTTACAACCAAATATTGTCAAAAATTAAAGTATAATAAATTTTCATTAAAATCGCCTACTGCACTTGTTGAGAAACTCATGGATGGAATAGAAGGAGTTGGCCACCAAAAATTCTTTTAAATTATGTTAAAATTGTGCCCTTTCTGAAACTAAACTCTTAATGGTTGCTGGTAACTTATTGAAAATATGCGTTGCTGAATACTGGACTCCTTTCTGGGCGAGAGTAAGTGATTTTAAATCTATATGTATATTGTTCTTATTCCTAGTATTGATACTGTGTACTAAGCAGTTAGTTGGAATAAGAGATGTATTATTTACAAGAAACTTCATTAAGGAATAAATATACTGAGAAGCTGTGGTTAATATGCCCAATTCTTTGAATAGGTTTCGACATAATGTTCTTGGATTTACACTACTCATTACTCTTATTGTACACTTCTGTACTCTAAAAATATTTTCTCTGTTTGCAGAGTTAACCCAAAATATGATACCATATGACATAATGGAGTGAAAATAAGCAAAATGTGCAATTTTTTTATATTTATATCTCCTATGTCTGACATCATTTGTATTGCAAACACAGAGTGGTTTAGGCACTTTAGCAGTTCGTTAGTATGTTTATGCCAACTGAATTTATCATCAAATTGTAATTTTACACTCTCAACTTCTCCTATTTCCATGTCATCATATTTTATACACACACCAGAAGGAAATCTGTTGGAAGTTCTGAACTGCATATAGTGGGTCTTTTCAAAGTTTAATGACAGTGAATTGGCTATGAACCACTTACTAATATCAGTAAAAATTTGATTAGCTGCCCTTTCTAAATTTATATTTGATTTACTATTTATTGCAATGTTTGTATCATCAGCAAATAAGACATACTTGGCATCTGGTAATGTAACAGGTGACAGGTCATTAATATACACAAGAAACAGTAGTGGACCTAGTATGGAGCCTTGGGGAACACCACATGTAATTTCTTCCCAGTCAGATGATGTCTAATTGCCTACTGCTGACGTGTTACATAATGAAACCCTTTGTTTTCTATTAGTAAGATATGACTAAAACCACTTTGCAGCACTACCAGTGACTCCATAATATTCTAATTTACTTAAAAGAATGCTGTGATTCACACAGTCAAATGCCTTTGACAGGTCGCAGAATATGCCAATTGCCTCTAATTTCTTGTCCAATGAATTAAGGACATTTTTGCTGTAAGTGTAAATAGCTTTCTCAATATCAGAACCCTTAAGAAACCCAAACTGTGACTTTGACAGTTTGTTATTTTCACTAAGGTGCTTAAGTAGATGCCTGAACATAACCTTTTCAAAGATTTTTGAAAAAGCTGGCAAAAGTGAGATCAGTCAGTAATTTGATAGTGTTTCTTTGTCCCCTTTCTTGTGGAGAGGTATAATTTCAGCATATTTAAGCCAGTCCGGGAATGTTCCAGTGACAAGTGATTGATTACACAAATAACTTAAGATATGACTAAACTCAGATGAACACTCTTTTATTAACTTTCTTGATATGTTATCATAACCACTAGAATGATTTGATCTCAAGGACTTTATAATGGATTCTATTTCCTTGGGTGAAGTAAGTGTCAATTCCATTTTACTGAGATTGCTTGTGTGCACTGGTCTCAGATATTCCATTGCATTATTTACTGAACCTGACAACCTGACGTTATCAGTAACAGAAACAAAATACTTGTTTAAATGGTTTGCAACACAACATGCGTTTGTTACCAGGGTTTCATTTATTTTTAGAGCTATTTGTTCCTCCTCATTGCTGGTCCTACCTGTCTCTGACTTAACTATGTCCCATATTGTTTTTCTTTTATTGCTGGATGTATTTTTCTTCTTCTCATAATGCAGGTGTTTAGATTTCTGGATAACCTTCTTCAATATTTTGCAGTACGTTTTGTAATGAGCTATAATGCTAGTATCAAAGGTGTCCCTACATATCAGATAGAGTTTCCTTTTTGTCTGACATGATATCTTTATCACTTGTGTGATCCATGGTTTCTTATTAGACTTCTGGGGAAAACAATTTTCAGCTAAGGTGCTAACTTTATTAATGAATGTTTTGTATTTTCCATTTGTGTCTTGGATGTTGTAAACATCCATCCAATTAATTTCTTTGAGCAACCACCTAAATTTCTCAGTTTTTGACTGTTTTATTGGCCTTCTGTACTCAGTTCTGATAGAAGTTTTACCCTGCCAATTTTCAAAATTTAATGTTAGGTGTTGCATGTCGTGGTCAGATAACCCATTTACTACTGGTTTTGTAATGTGGCTTAGTTGCCTATAATTGTCTATAAATATATTATCAATGGCAGTCTTAGAACATTTGTATGCCCTAGTTGGGAAATTTACAGTTAGAAATTAAATTGAATAACAATGTAACTGATTTCAGTAACTGTTCACTGACAGTGTTTTTCAGGACATCTATATTGAAATCACCGGCAGCTACTAGTTCTTTGTTTTTTAAATTTTAGATGAGATAATAAATCTTCAAGACCATTTATAAACAGGTTCAAATTTCCTGAAGGTGCTCTGTATATGGCTACTATTATAAAGGACCTGTTATGAAATTCTATCTCTGTTGCACCTGCTTCTATGTGCTGCTCTAAGCAAAATTTATTAATGTCAGTATTCTTAAATTTAAAACTGTTTTTAACAAATGTGGCAACTCCTCCTTTCTTCATCTTTTTTTTACAGAAGTAGAAGGCTAAATTAAATTCTGTAAGGTTTAACATATCTATACCAGTGGTCACATGATGTTCAGAGATGCAGATTATATCAACTTGGTTCGATGACTCTAATTCATCAATGCACATAAGTAGTTCATTAATTTTATTTCTAAGCTCTCAAATATTTTGATGCACTAAAGATAGTTGGCATTTCACATTTACTGAGATGAAATTGGGTGGAAATAAAATTTCTGCTGATTGCTGTAAATTTTTAACCAACAGCTGTGTTCGCTGATCCAATGTGCCAGGATTATGCTGTTTGATTTCTTTATCAAACTGAAGGTTTGTTTCAATCTTTACTTCGTTCAGAACTGACCCAATTAAGGATTTACAGACTTTTCAATGATCAGCATAATTCTACAGCAAACCTAAGCATTTGGGACAATGAATGATGGCAACAAATGATATTGTCCCATAATGGAACAAATTCCCAGGCTCCAGAATGAAATACAGGTCTTGCAGTTACATATTTTGGAAGATACAACATACATGGTTCACAGTAATGGAAAATTTATTTCAATACCAGAGAGTAGTCAATGATCTCGAGAAGTTCACTTTGTTGATAAGTAACCTTGACCACCAGACCTTGGTATTAACATCAGACATCATAGACAACCGTCGTATGCATGGAGCATATGGCACATTGAAAGAAGTATTAGTTTCTTGGATCACGAAGACAGTCAACATCAGAGTCTGGCAAGTATTGGATCAAAAAAGGTGGGGACACAGGATCCTGTCAGAATAATGGTGGCATTCATACAGCCTGGTAGATAGTTCAACAGTCTGTGACAGGTTGCTGTTACATGTATGGCAACAACAATTCTTACATAAGTAAGGACTGTGCTAGCCATATATAAGGAGAGATCAGCTGGCAAACTACCACTTGCTGTGGATGGAATCAGTGATATGCACAAACCAACTGCAACAGTTGTAATGATGATGACAGATTCAATGTATGAAAACCACCGTGGTCAGCAAGACAAAACCAGAACCATATCCATAAACTGCACTGCAGTCACACCATGACATCTGACGACATTTCAAATTAGATTAGAGTTTTAAAAGATACAACAGAGGACCTAAGGACACAACTTTGCACACAACAGTGATGACAAGTCAACATTATCATATAAGAAATCAGGCTAGACACGAAAAATAAAGCCAGCAAAGGATGTACATAAAGTTTGTTGGTAGCATAAATATTTTGGAAGAGATGCTGTAAGATGCACATCACCTTGCTCCTACTCAAAGAACCAAATTATTGCCAAAAATAAAAACACATTCGATCACATCAGAGGCATGCACACCACTAATCCCTTCTGTGGTACTAACAATATTCCAAAGAGTCGACAAATTTTCTTGAAAAATGACTTTCTGTTCATTTCTACACCAGTATTTTATAAAGGAATCCAGAAATAAATTTAGTAATTAACATCAGATTGCAAACAGAAATTTCAAGTGTGCTGAATATTTCATAATTTCAAATGTTTCTAAAAAGAAAGTAATTTTAACTGTGCATTCAAAGCTAGCACATATAAACTGTAAAAACTAAAATAAAGTAATTTCTTTCGATATATTTTAGCCTGGTACAAAGTTATACACAATTCTTTTACAAAAACAGTTGAGATAATATTAACCTGTTTAAAAATTTGTACTTATTCTTGATATCAACTACTTCTGTTGACTTGAGGTAAAGTAATGCTTCATGAGGGTGCCCCTTTACAATAGCACCCCCCCCCCCCCCCCCCACAAAATTTTGAAACAATTTGTTTACAATATTTTGTGATAGAATATAAGATTTGCCAAACGGTGTACAAAATGATGCCAAAAAACCCATTATAAATGTACAGAAGTAGCTGATATTCAACATATTACATAAAATACAAGAAAAACTTCTACTCTGCTAGTCATAATCTATACATATATCAGGATATAGCACTCAGATTTTCAGATCTGTGGCACAAACTTTCACAACACAAATACTACAAAGTCAAAACCACAGCATTAAAATACTAAACTGTGGAAATAAATACAGAGAAAATGTAGATTACTAGAATTACAAATTGCAAGTTTACATCTATAAAATCACTCCCTAAAAATCTTCAGAAAAGAAGAGAAAAGAACAATTCAGAGCCTAAATATATGACGAGTCAGCTGACTCTCACATTGACAGGTGTAGACCAGAAGAAGGATTATGGCACAAAATCAATCAGTCACATAAATCAGCCTATTTAAGAATGTAGTGACTCATGAAAGGACAAAATAATGGAAAAAGTTTAGGGTCTAAAGTTACAATGTGGGGACCAACCCATGAATCGAAACCAGCAAAAAATGTTTTGACAAAACAAAATGAAGTAAGTTTATAATCATATCAATAAGTTCAGTCATATGTAAAGAGTAATTATAGGAAGCATCTAGCCTCAATCAACAGTTGCACGCTCTCCTTGAGTCACACACACAGTTGTGATAACCATGGGTACACAAAACAGAGTTCAACATGAGTTAGCCCAGAACTCAAGTTTCAATCGAATAGAAAATCACAGTATTCAGGATAAATACAGGTGAACAGAGTCATAATTAGATTTGAATGATGACGTAATTTAGTGCTTCAAGAAGTTCTGCATAAATTCTAGAACCACTTGGCCTTCCTCTGTCTCAAACCTACAATATTTTAAATAGAAGTATGAGACAGACGAATATGATGTACTGCACATTGCATGTTTGTGTTTGTAGGTCTAAAAACAGTCACAAGCAAAATGTGGACATGGCAGCCAAACAGTGGCTGACAAGTACCTGCTCTACAATCCATAGGGTTTCAGTGTATGTGTAGAGAAGAGCCTGTGCTATTCTTTGCTGGTTTAGTGACTGTTTTGGTTGTTAAGGACAAATGACGAAATGACATAAGACTTTTAAGTAATTCATGTGTTAGACTTGCTAGCAGCAAGACATGTTCATGAATTATGTGGTTGTTAAACCAGCTCTATTGTAAATGTTTTCAATCAAGTTTAATGTGAGAAAAGTTGGTTGACATGCAAACTTTCAAACTGTAATGTATCTTACTTCGAAGTCAGAATTAAAATCGGGGTTTGTACTCATCGATATCTGTTGCAGCCATGGTCCTGGAGACAACAACTGTAAAAATAGACTATTAAGTCAAATGAATATTTAATCAAGTATTAAGATTCAGAATATTGTTTATTGTAATTTTGAAAAATGTAGCCTTACTTACAAAACTCAAATAATTTATAACATACTTACAATAATGAAATGAATCTTACTTAGCAAGCTACATGCTTTTTGTCCAACATCACACAAAGTACTGCCCCCACCCCATGCCAACATGGCTGTCACTACTTATATATTGTTTAACAATCTACTGTATTGTTGCAAATGGTTTGTTCTTTGATAACATATCAATGAAATCATACTAGTACAAAATTTTCAAGTGCTACGGCATTATTCACTGCAATTTACATTATCATTTATATATAATACTGAATGACAGATATATTATTATTGTATAGTACAAGTAAATTCTTGGAGTATAGTTCCTCAGCAGTTAACATAATTCACCCTACATACATAGAATGTAATGTCTGACCAATGTCCAATCTTTCCATTTTTTATTTGTCAAGACACTTCCAACATCTCCTTCCCACCTTTACAATCATTCAAACATTAATTAATGTTTTTTTTCAGGAATATTTGTGCAATACAGTTGTTGATTTTCCCTTCACATTAAGTGCTAACATATAACAGAATGAGACATAAGAATGTGGTTACATATTACTTTGAGTGACAATATACAATAACTTGAATAAGTGACTAATACATCATATGGGTTGTGTTTTATAAATGATTCAAACATCACAACAATTATGTTTGGGCATTATACATTGCTAATTGGATCATAAGTGATAGATACATCACAAGAATTATGGTTGAGCATTATACATTGGTAATTGGTTCATAAGTGATAGATACATCACAAGAATTATGGTTGAGCATTATACATTGGTAATTGGCACATAAGTGATAGATACATCATGAGAATTATAGCTGAGCATTATACATTGGTAATTGGTATGTAAGTGAGAGATACATAATGACAATTATATGGTTGGGCATTATATATAAAACATTTGTAAGCAAATTCAGTATCTTCAACAGTCCAGAAATGATAGCTTGTATCCTGGATCCTCCTATACAACAGGCTTTAGTCAACGATAAGGGTTGACAAGTTAAATGAGAAGGGTCTCAGCAATAGAGACATATGCATGTGGACAGAGGGAAGGATAGCTTGGTACTCTGATGAGAAGTAAGAAATGAAATAGAAAATTCAGAGTGTTGCAATTGAAGAAGAAAAGATGACAGACCCCAAAGACAGGAAACCCCCCTACCCCCCTTCCCAGGACCCCCACTGTTCCAGTACTTCAATGTGGCGCTAGGGGGAGAAGTGTGTTTGATATTCCCTACAGAATGGACATGCCACAGCTTCACCTTCCCAGCCTCAAAAATGAACCTCAACACTCCCTATTGTCTGGTTGACGATGGGTAAAAAATTAGCATTCTGCAAGACAGAGTAATTGACATATTTAACACTGTGTTTGTTAATTGAAGTAACAAATGCTAGATACAACCAGCTGACTTACAAGCAGTTCCTCTAATATCTGGTTTAGATCAAACATAATTAATTACATTTATTTTATTTATTTTATTTATTTATTTATTTATTTATTCATCCGTGGAACAATAAATATTGTATGGATGTCGTCAGATTACAACACATGAGCACACATACATTTACAATTAAACAGGTTTCTCATATTTTGTGTAGTTTCTGTAACTAGTCATACACATATTTATAATTACATAATATTTTGGTGATAATGTCATATGTTGCTAATAATCTACATCTATGTTAAATATTCTTTTACGGTATAAAAACTTTTACTTACTAAAAAGGTTTTAAGCTTTTGTCTGAAAGTGAGGGGCTCATTTATTTCTTTAATTTTTTGTGGTAATTTGTTATACAGTTTTATCCCATTATAAAATATACTTTTTTCGTCTTTGCCTTGTTCTTTCTATCTAGATGGAGGTGGTGACAAGCTCTTGTTTCATGGTCATGTATTAGGCTGTTTGTGTTGTACATGTTGAGATTTTTCTTAATGAACATTATGTTCTGAAAGATATACTCACAAGAAACAGTTAGAATTCCTAGCTTTCTAAATAATTCTAGACAGTGGGCCCTGTTGTTGCTATTTGTTATTATCCTTATGGCTCTTTTTTGTACTTTGAACACAGTTTGTATGTTACTGGCACTTGTTCCCCAAAACATGATCCCATAGCTGAGGACTGAGTGTAGATATCCGTAATATGTTATTTTAAGACAGGTATTATTGCATACCGGTGCAAGGATTCTAAGAGCGTAGCATGCTGTGGATAATTTCTTTGCCAAAATGTTGACATGGTTTGTCCATTTCAGTTGGCTGTCTACATTCATCCCTAAGAATTTGGTACTTGTTACACATTCTAATTCATTATTATTAACTTTCATTCTAGTGGAATTGTGTTTATTGTTCAATTGGAAGTTAATATAGTTAGTTTTCTTTACATTTAGGTTTACTTTATTTTTTAATGACCAGTTGTGGACATCATTGAGAGCCTCATTTGCTCTTTCTGACAGTTGTGTTGGATTTTCACCTGTTATTACTATGTTGCTGTCATCAGCAAAAAGTATTTTTTCACCATGTCTGATACTTTGTGGGAAGTCGTTAATGTACATGAAAATATAGAAATCAGTGACATAACTGATACATAAACATGGAAAAACTAAAGTGAGGTACAGAATTACTTTGTTCCTCTGATATCTGTTGCAGCTCAAACATATTCAGTATATAAACACGAAAATATAGAAATGAAGTACACAAGTATCATATCAAATTACTGCATATTCCATATCAGTAAATAAACAACGTGAAATGTCTTTTTGGGTGGATCATCCAAGTGTTATAATGTTCACATTATGAGAAGAACTTTGTCATGCATCAATATATTTGCTAAAGACCGTAAAGTCAAGAGTGAAAACGACAAAAAAAATTAAGTCACATTTTTAAAATTAAGCAGGAGGCAGGTCTGAGGTATAAAAATTTAAGTTACTGAAATCTTAGCCAAGTGTCATATATGTTCCCTTTCCAGTTGACAAGGCATTACATAAAGTATTATTTTAAATCCAAGGGCATATTTCATGTGTTTAAAGTGGAGGTAAAAGAGATTTCAAGCAGCAGCATATATAAATAAACAGTCATAAGTTTGAGAATACATTGACAATGAGTCATTATAGAGAATTATATTGCACGTAACAGTATATCATTGTATTAAGTAGAGGTAAAAAGATATTTGAAGCAGCAGCACATATAAATAAACAGTCGTAAGTTTGAGAATACATTGTCAATGAGTGATTATAGAGAATTATATTGCATGTACATCTACATCTGCATCTACATTTATACTCCACAAGCCACCCAACGGTGTGTGGTGGAGGGCACTTTACGTGCCACTGTCATCACCTCCCTTTCCTGTTCCAGTCGTGTATGGTTCGCGGGAAGAACGACTGTCTGAAAGCCTCCGTGCGCGCTCTAATCACCCTAATTTTACATTCGTGATATCCTCGGGATGTATAAGTAGGGGGAAGCAATATATTTGATTCCTCATCCAGAAACGCACCCTCTCGAAACCTGGCGAGCAAGCTACACCGCGATGCAGAGCGCCTCTCTTGCAGAGTCTGCCACTTGAGTTCGTTAAACATCTCCGTAACGCTATCACCGTTACCAAATAACCCTGTAACGAAACGCGCCGCTCTTCTTTGGATCTTCTCTATCTCCTCCGTCAACCCGATCTGGTACGGATCCCACACTGATGAGCAATACTCAGGTATAGGTCGAACGAGTGTTTTGTAAGCCACCTCCTTTGTTGATGGACTACATTTTCTAAGGACTCTCCCAATGAATCTCAACCTGGTACCCGCCTTACCAACAATTAATTTTATATGATCATTCCACTTCAAATCGTTCCGCACGCATACTCCCAGATATTTTACAGAAGTAACTGCTACCAGTGTTTGTTCCGCTATCATATAATCATACAATAAAGGATCCT
This sequence comes from Schistocerca serialis cubense, assembly GCF_023864345.2. NCBI lineage: Eukaryota > Metazoa > Arthropoda > Insecta > Orthoptera > Acrididae > Schistocerca > Schistocerca serialis. The sequence goes on from NC_064638.1 coordinate 915,918,502, forward strand.
TCTTTCTATGTATTCGCAATACATTACATTTACATGTTACATTACATGTAACAGTATATAAGTGTATTAAGTCTAGATAGACTAAATTAAACAGATGATGCTACTGTGCATCATATCATGTAAAGGTAGTTGTCAAGCAACCTACAAGAAATAGTAATTGTTAGCCTTTCAGACATCAGTTTTCATGGAAAAATCATGTCAACTTTCAACTGTTGAAATTCTCTAAGACATAATAAGTGTACCATTTGCAGGACCAAAAGTCCTTACTTCCTTAGAAGTCAAACTCAGACATCAGAGTAACTGAACCAACATGAACATTTCAGGTCAGGGAACCATAAGGAGAGATAGAGGGATTTGCCCACAACAACTCTCAAAGGAATCATATTTTTGTAGCTTAGATGTTGTCATTCCAAGTTTTTCAGCATCTTCCTAAAGTGACTGTGAGCCAACATGGCCACATGAAAGCATAGACTCAGATTTACATTGGTAAATTAAGTACCAGCAGGTTATTTCCAGAACATATACTGCTCAACAACCAGTTGACAGACATTTTGTTGATTGCCACCACATCACACATGATGCAGCAGCATCAAATCAGATAGCAAATAAAACTGGCCACAGGTAAAGGTAAGTTCCAACGTAGGTTAAGGCAATTTTAATATATTATCCACTGTTTTACACACTGTGGTTCTTTTGATGTATGAGCATTAATGTCTCTTAGTATGTCTTTTGGTACTAAAATATCATTATTCCTTGCTTGTAATTGTATTCAAGTGGCAAAAAGGCTAGAAGATATATAGAAAAAGTTACTCCATTAGAATATTATAAAGATAACTTCAAAGAGCTCAATATTATGTCAGTCCCTCGCCCTTGTATGTATAGTTGCCTTCTAAGTGTTAAAGAGAAGGTACATAATTTCAACCTTAGGATGTCTGTACAGCAACACTACACAAGAACTGGACATTCAAGTGATATCACAACAGTCATAAATATCTATGCTCCAAACTTTTCCCTGGTCTTCCAAAAGCTGCCCATTCTGTTCCCTGTAGTACATTTAAGGTTGTTCTAGCAGAGTGGTTTTAGAAGGAAGCATACTACTATAAGAAAAGAGCTTGAACAATCAAATTTAAGTGACATAAAACCCTGACTACTGGCATAATAAGTTGTGATAAATCACTGGTTCTTCCAAATATAATTTTCACATTATACATAACAATGTCTCACTGATATAAATAATGTAAATAATTTCTATTTAAATAATTACCCCAATAACAAGTGCAATGTTCGAAGGTGAATAAATTTTAAGTTCTAGTTCTAGGATGAGTCTCTCTGAGGTTGTGATTCAAAATGTTTGCTGCAGACCATTTGCAGCTCTGTTCAGCAGTCATGTGAGCTGTGACTGCAAGGGTTGAACTTGAAACTTTGCTCAATAAACTTGACCCATCTGGAAAGTTTACAATTTTTTGAAGTTATTGGAAGATCACTATTTTATATAGCTTAGAAACAAGAAAAGGCCAAGTAACAATCCCTGGTTCAATACACATCGACATCTACATCTATACTCCGTGAGCCACCTTACAGTGTGTGGCGGAGGGTACTTATTGTACCACTATCTGATCCCCCCTTCCCTGTTCCATTCACGAATTGTGCGTGGGAAGAACGACTGCTTGTAAGTCTCCGTATTTGCTCTAATTTCTCGGATCTTTTCATTGTGATCATTACGCGAGATATATGTGGGCAGTAGTAATATGTTGCCCATCTCTTCCCAGAATGTGCTCTCTCGTAATTTTGATAATAAACCTCTCCGTATTGCGTAACGCCTTTCTTGAAGTGTCCGCCACTGGAGCTTGTTCAGCATCTCCGTAACGCTCTCGCGCTGACTAAATGTCCCCATGACGAATCGCGCTGCTTTTCGCTGGATCATGTCTATCTCTTCTATTAATCCAACCTGGTAAGGGTCCCATACTGATGAGCAATACTCAAGAATCGGACGAACAAGCGTTTTGTAAGCTACTTCTTTCGTCGATGAGTCACATTTTCTTAGAATTCTTCCTATGAATCTCAACCTGGCGCCTGCTTTTCCCACTATTTGTTTTATGTGATCATTCCACTTCAGATCGCTCCGGATAGTGACTCCTAAGTATTTTACGGTCGTTACTGCTTCCAATGATTTACCACCTATGGCATAATCGTACTGGAATGGATTTCTGCCCCTATGTATGCGCATTATATTACATTTATCTACGTTTAGGGAAAGCTGCCAGCTGTCGCACCATGCATTAATCCTCTGCAGGTCCTCCTGGAGTACGTACGAGTCTTCTGATGTTGCTACTTTCTTGTAGACAACCGTGTCATCTGCAAATAGCCTCACGGAGCTACCGATGTTGTCAACTAAGTCATTTATGTATATTGTAAACAATAAAGGTCCTATCACGCTTCCCTGCGGTACTCCTGAAATTACCTCTACATCTGCAGATTTTGAACCGTTAAGAATGACATGTTGTGTTCTTTCTTCTAGATTAGATTAGATTAGATTAGATTAGATTAATACTAGTTCCATGGATCATGAATACGATATTTCGTAATGATGTGGAATGAGTCGAATTTTCCAATGCATGACATAATTAGGTTAATTTAACAACATACTTAAGTTAATATAACAACTTTATTTTTTTGTGTTTTTTTGTTTTTCTTTATTTTTTATTTTTATTTTTTTATTTTTTTAATATTTTTGTTTCTTTTTCTTTTTTTTCTTAATTTATATCTAAAAATTCCTCAATGGAGTAGAAAGAGTTGTCATTCAGAAATTCTTTTAATTTCTTCTTAAATACTTGTTGGTTATCTGTCAGACTTTTGATACTATTTGGTAAGTGACCAAAGACTTTAGTGCCAGTATAATTCACCCCTTTCTGTGCCAAAGTTAGATTTAATCTTGAATAGTGAAGATCGTCCTTTCTCCTAGTATTGTAGTTATGCACACTGCTATTACTTTTGAATTGGGTTTGGTTGTTAATAACAAATTTCATAAGAGAGTATATATACTGAGAAGCTACTGTGAATATCCCTAGATCCTTAAATAAATGTCTGCAGGAAGATTTTGGGTGGACTCCAGCTATTATTCTGATTACACGCTTTTGTGCAATAAATACTTTATTCCTCAGTGATGAATTACCCCAAAATATTATGCCATATGAAAGCAATGAGTGAAAATAGGCGTAGTAAGCTAATTTACTAAGATGTTTATCACCAAAATTTGCAATGACCCTTATTGCATAAGTAGCTGAACTCAAACATTTCAGCAGATCATCAATGTGTTTCTTCCAATTTAATCTCTCATCAATGGACATACCTAAAAATTTGGAATATTCTACCTTAGCTATATGCTTCTGATTAAGGTCTATATTTATTAATGGCGTCATACCATTCACTGTACGGAACTGTATGTACTGTGTCTTATCAAAATTCAGTGAGAGTCCATTTACAAGGAACCACTTAGTAATTTTCTGAAAGACTGTATTGGCAATTTCATTAGTTAATTCTTGTTTCTCAGGTGTGATTACTATACTTGTATCATCAGCAAAGAGAACTAACTTTGCCTCTTCATGAATATAGAATGGCAAGTCATTAATATATAATAAGAACAACAAAGGACCCAAGACTGACCCTTGTGGAACCCCATTCTTGATAGTCCCCCAGTTAGAGGAATGTGCTGATCTTTGCATGTTACGAGAACTACTTATTTCAACTTTCTGCACTCTTCCAGTTAGGTACGAATTAAACCATTTGTGCACTGTCCCACTCATGCCACAATACTTGAGCTTGTCTAGCAGAATTTCATGATTTACACAATCAAAAGCCTTTGAGAGATCACAAAAAATCCCAATGGGTGGTGTTCGGTTATTCAGATCATTCAAAATTTGACTGGTGAAAGCATATATGGCATTTTCTGTTGAAAAACCTTTCTGGAAACCAAACTGACATTTTGTTAGTACTTCATTTTTACAGATATGTGAAGCTACTCTTGAATATATTACTTTCTCAAAAATTTTGGATAAAGCTGTTAGAAGGGAGATTGGACGGTAATTGTTGACATCAGATCTATCCCCCTTTTTATGCAAAGGTATAACAATAGCATATTTCAGTCTATCAGGGAAAATGCCCTGTTCCAGAGAGCTATTACACAGGTGGCTGAGAATCTTACTTATCTGTTGAGAACAAGCTTTTAGTATTTTGCTGGAAATGCCATCAATTCCATGTGAGTTTTTGCTTTTAAGCAAGTTTATTATTTTCCTAATTTCAGAGGGAGAAGTGGGTGAGATTTCAATTGTATCAAATTGCATAGGTATGGCCTCTTCCATTAACAGCCTAGCATCTTCTAATGAACACCTGGATCCTACTATATCCACAACATTTAGAAAATGATTATTAAAAATATTTTCAACTTCTGACTTTTTGTTCGTAATGTTTTCATTCAATTTGATGGTAATACTGTCTTCCTCTGCTCTTGGTTGACCTGTTTCTCTTTTAATAATATTCCAAATTGTTTTAATTTTATTATCAGAGTTGCTGATTTCAGACATGATACACATATTCCTGGATTTTTTAATAACTTTTCTTAATATAACACAGTAGTTTTTATAATTTTTGATAGTTTCTGGGTCACTACTCTTTCTTGCTGTCAGATACATTTCCCTTTTCCGGTTACAAGATATTTTTATACCCTTAGTAAGCCATGGTTTGTTACAAGGTTTCTTACGAGTATATTTAACTATTTTCTTGGGGAAGCAGTTTTCAAATGCATTTACAAAAATGTCATGAAATAAATTATATTTTAAATTGGCATCAGGTTCATGGTACACCTCATCCCAGTCTAACTGCTGTAGGCTTTCCCTGAAATTTGCAATCGTTAAATTGTTGACTGAACGCACTACTTTGGAGGACTGTTTAGTATTGCTGAATGGAGCTATGTCATATATTGTAACTAGCTGTGCACCATGATCGGAAAGACCATTCTCAACAGGCTGAGCATTTATCTGGTTAAACTTATCTTGGTCTATAAAGAAGTTATCTATCAGTGAGCTGCTATCCTTTACCACCCGAGTAGGAAAATCAATAATGGGTGTCAAATTGAAAGAACCGAGTAATACTTCAAGGTCATTTTTCCTATTACCCTCTTTCAGAGAATCTACATTGAAGTCCCCACAAATAATAATTTGCTTCCCCCTGTCTGACAGATAGCACAACAAGGAGTCCAAATTTTTCAGAAATCCTGAATCCAATCACAAACCTGGTCCGATATTCCGTAAGCTCGTATTTTTTTCACTAAACGTAAGTGCGGAACCGTATCAAATGCCTTCCTGAAGTCCAGGAATAACGGCATCAATCTGCTCGCCAGTGTCTACAGCACTGTGAATTTCTTGGGCAAATAGGGCGAGCTGAGTTTCACATGATCTCTGTTTGCGGAATCCATGTTGGTTATGATGAAGGAGATTTGTATTATCTAAGAACGTCATAATACGAGAACACAAAACATGTTCCATTATTCTACAACAGATTGACGTAAGCGAAATAGGCCTATAATTATTCGCATCTGATTTATGACCCTTCTTGAAAATGGGAACGACCTGCGCTTTCTTCCAGTCGCTAGGTACTTTACGTTCTTCCAGCGATCTACGATAAATTGCTGATAGAAAGGGGGCAAGTTCTTTAGCATAATCACTGTAGAATCTTAAGGGTATCTCGTCTGGTCTGGATGCTTTTCCGCTACTAAGTGATAGCAGTTGTTTTTCAATTCCAATATCGTTTATTTCAATATTTTCCATTTTGGCGTCTGTGCGACGGCTGAAGTCAGGGACCGTGTTACGATTTTCCGCAGTGAAACAGTTTCGGAACACTGGATTCAGTATTTCTGCCTTTCTTCGGTCGTCCTCTGTTTCGGTGCCATCGTGGTCAATGAGTGACTGAATAGGGGATTTAGATCCGCTTACCGATTTTACATATGACCAAAACTTTTTAGGGTTCTTGTTTAGATTGTTTGCCAATGTTTTATGTTCGAATTCGTTGAATGCTTCTCTCATTGCTCTCTTTACGCTCTTTTTTGCTTCGTTCAGCTTTTCCTTATCAGCTATGATTCGACTACTCTTAAACCTATGATGAAGCTTTCTTTGTTTCCGTAGTACCTTTCGTACATGATTGTTATACCACGGTGGATCTTTCCCCTCGCTTTGGACCTTAGTCGGTACGAACTTATCTAAGGTGTACTGGACGATGTTTCTGAATTTTTTCCATTTTTGTTCCACATCCTCTTCCTCAGAAATGAACGTTTGATGGTGGTCACTCAGATATTCTGCGATTTGTGCCCTATCACTCTTGTTAAGCATATATATTTTCCTTCCTTTCTTGGCATTTCTTATTACACTTGTAGTCATTGATGCAACCACTGACTTATGATCACTGATACCCTCTTCTACATTCACGGAGTTGAAAAGTTCCGGTCTATTTGTTGCTATGAGGTCTAAAACGTTAGCTTCACGAGTTGGTTCTCTAACTATCTGCTCGAAGTAATTCTCGGACAAGGCAGTCAGGATAATGTCACAAGAGTCTCTGTCCCTGGCTCCAGTTCTGATTGTGTGACTATCCCATTCTATACCTGGTAGATTGAAGTCTCCCCCTATTACAATAGTATGATCACGAAACTTCTTCACGACGTTCTGCAGGTTCTCTCTGAGGCACTCAACTACTACGGTTGCTGATGCAGGTGGTCTATAGAAGCATCCGACTATCATATCTGACCCACCTTTGATACTTATCTTAACCCAGATTATTTCACATTCGCATTCGCTAATAACTTCACTGGATATTATTGAATTCTTTACTGCTATAAATACTCCTCTACCATTGGCGTTTATCCTATCCTTGCGGTATATATTCCATTCTGTGTCTAGGATTTCATTACTGTTCACTTCCGGTTTTAACCAACTTTCCGTTCCTAATACTATATGCGCACTATTTCCTTCAATAAGAGATACTAATTCAGGAACCTTGCCCTGGATACTCCTGCAGTTTACCAATATTACGTTAACTTTTCCTGTTTTTGGTCTCTGAGGACGGATGTTCTTTATCAACGATGATAATGTCCTCTCTGGTAAGCCGTCAGGTATTTTATCGTTTCGCCCAAGGGGGGGTCCCTCTAACTTAAAAAACCCCCGTGTGCACGCCACACGTACTCTGCTACCCTAGTAGCTGCTTCCGGTGTGTAGTGCATGCCTGACCTGTCTAGGGGGGCCCTACAGTTCTCCACCCAATAACGGAGGTCGATGAATTTGCAACCATTATAGTCGCAGAGTCGTCTGAGCCTCTGGTTTAGACCCTCCACACGGCTCCAAACCAGAGGACCGCGATCGACTCTGGGCACTATGCTGCAGATATTAAGCTCAGCTTGCACTCCGCGTGCGATGCTGGTTGTCTTCACCAAATCAGCCAGCCGCCGGAAGGAACCAAGGATGGCCTCAGAACCCAAGCGGCAGGTGTCATTCGTTCCGACATGTGCTACTATCTGCAGCCGGTCACACCCAGTGCGTTCAATAGCTGCCGGAAGGGCCTCCTCCACATTACGGACGAGACCCCCCGGCAAGCACACCGAGTGCACACTGGCATTCTTCCCCGACCTACCCGCTATTTTCCTGAGGTGCTCCATAACCCGCCTAACGTTGGAGCTCCCTATAACTAATAGGCCCGCCCTCTGTGACTGTCGGGACCTTGCCAGAGAATCGGCCACTGGCCCAACAGGCGAGGCATCCTGTGGTGGCTCGGAAACGATGTCATCACCACTAGGAAGCACCCCGTACCTGTTGGAAAGGGGTAAGGCAGCTGCCACGCGGCCAGATCCCACCTTCGCCTTTCGGCCAGGCACGCGCGAGCCCACCACTGTCCGCCATTCACCCTGGAGTGATGGCTGACCGGTAAGATGCTCACTGCTGGAAGACGCAGCGACATCAGGGGTTCCATGTGATTCCAAGGCCACCGAAGTAGGCATAGGTCTCACCACAGTTGCCCCAACGCCACTACGAGCCGACGCCTGTGCCTCTAGCTCGATGAGCCTAACAGACAAAGCCTCCACCTGCCCCCGAAGAGTGGCCAATTCTCCTTGCGTCCGCTCACAACAACCACAGTCCCTACACATGACTATGTTTACCCTACTCTATACGGTGACAAATTCCCAAGATAATCTTCTGATGAGCTACTCTGAAATCAAGAAACACTCACTGAAATACGAGACGCGAAAACTACGCTAGGTTTTCCCAGAAAAACTATTTAAAAGCTAAGCACAGCAAATAAGTACAAAAACGCTTTATACAAACAGTACTCGCTGCTGCTGGTGCTCTCGCTCTGGCTGTCACAAGACAACTGCTGATTCAAGTGACTAGTGGCTAATGGCCGCGAAACAAACAAAAGACAGTTTTAGGGCGCTTTCTGTTCTAAACGATCAAGAAAACACTAAGAAATCTAACACGAAAACTACGTAAAGTTTTATCAAGAACTGTTAGTTACTATGCAGAGCAGATAAACACAAATAGAATCCCTTCCTTAGTGGAAGGTCGTAAACAAAATGCAAAATAAACGCTTTATACAAACAGTACTCGCTGCTGCTGGTGCTCTCGCTCTGGCTGTCACAAGACAACTCGTTGTTTTACAACATTATGAGATTGTATGCATGCCTGAGATGCAGTCTGTTAATGTGACACTCTGTTTGTGATCATGGAAGTAAGACTCCATCTGTGCAAGTGGTGTACAAAAAATACTACAACCTTTTAGATTGCCAAGCATGATTATGTTACTCACACAGTCGAAGGCTTTAAAAAAGTCACAGCATATACCACAATGATTATTTTTCATATTTAGATCTGCTAGCATTTCATTTGTGAAATGTAGTATTACTATGTGTGTGAAGAATCATTTACAAAATCCAAACCAAGAGGTGGATAATAGGTTCTCTTTTTGTAAATGACTAAGTATTCTATCACAGATCATTTCCTCAAATTCTTTTGAAAAGACCTGATATACTTGTCTTCAGTTTTATAAGTGGATGTTACTAAAGCATAGCTAAGTCTTCCATGAAACATGACCAAGTCATTAGCAGATAATAAAGATATGTTAAGGATTATTCTATCAACCCAGTGCAAGATGTTAATTTTATTCTAGAAACATCATCATAGCAAGCAGAATTACTACACTTTACAGGCTTGATGAATTCTGTAAGCTTCTTAAGGGTTGTATTTTTGATATGATGGTGATGCATGCAGTGTCTGCACAAGTAAATCTAAAGTATCTGTGTTTGGTTGTAACAGTGCAGAGTGTACTACTGACTGCAGGCGCTCATTAAATTTAGTAGCCACTGACATAAAAATGTCATAATTTCTGCCAGAGCTAGTTTTTGGGCTTCAGTTTCATTTGCATGACTGGTTTTGTTCATCTCTCTTTTAGTAATGTTCCAAATAGGTTTGCATTGTTCTGATCGAGTTTTATTTTCTGAGCATAGTACATGAGTTTTGCTTTTTTGATAACAGAATGGAGGATTTTACAACATTGACTGTAAAGGAGTTCGAATCTACTGCTTCTCCTCTGAATTATACAGAATTCTCTCTTCCCAGCAGAAGATAATTCAATCCCAGGAGCTATACACCTCTTATCTTTGGATTTGTTTAATTTACTTTTTACTTGTTTTAGCAGAAAATAAGACTCACTGTGTCATATGTGTATGTTTAAGAAGTTGAATTTGCCATTAACACTATAGGCTTGATCAAATTTCTCTCCAGAAGTCTTGCCATAATTTTTCTCTAAATGCTATGACTGAACAATTATTTATGATTCTCCAATACAAAACTTTTCTTCTATGATCTGTAGCTAACCCATCAGTAAATTTTATTATTAAAACTTAACATTCAGTTTTGGATAAACTGTTTACTATTTGTTTTACAAGCTAAATCTCTGCAGGATGTTGGACCCAAACAAAGATTGCAACAGCTCTTGCACTATATGTCTTTCAGTCCTCCAGTCCTCATAGGGAATCTCAATGTGGAAAATATTCCACAGTTGGACATCAACAACTCTGGGTGTCCTGACAGAAAATCAATACTACAGTTTTCATGTATAATAATTTCTAGTTAAGTCCATGTTACCTTAATAAAACTATTTCTAACTTGTTGATGAGCCTTAAGGTACTTCTTGTTATTGAGACACAGTGCTCATGAAACAATTCATAATTACAATACACAGCATAACGTGGAACTGCATAGTGAATGCCCATAAACATAATTTCGACAAAATGGGCCCCTACTAGCAGGTAACAAACTTCACAACAAGTTATCACACCACAGTAAGTCACAAAAAATTTTAAGGAATTCTAAAATGACTCTAAAAATGTATCTTTTAAATAAACAGTATCACAGTGTTGATTAATATATACAATCTTAAATTATATAGAAGCTAGTGAAGCTAGGTGCCTTCTAAAATCTTGATAAGTTACTGCAGGTTACTTCACTAACATAATCAGTGTTAGTGTATGTCATATAAATTGTAAATATTTTCTAGTCTTTAAATTTGTTCCATCTGTACAAATGCTAAAATCTGTAAACTATAGTCATAGAGATGCCACAAAAACTGGAAATATTACTCTGATTTTATAATTATTTAGAGTATGTGTTGTTAATTCATAGGAAAAGTGGCAAGACTTATTGTAAATTTGTTTCCTTTTACCAATTAATAAATAAATTAAATTAAATTAAAATGAAAATAGAATTTAAAAAAATGTAAGCCATGATCTACACAATGATGTAAAAATACCCTTGCTTTTTGACTAGAAAACTGATATAAGTTGTTTAGAAGAGCATGAAGAAATCAATCTGTAGGTATACATTTGCTTATAGTTTTATGTATGTAAACTTATTCATAGTGGATATACAATCCATAATCATCACATAAATTCATGTTGTCTAATCTCATCATCTCACAAAAATTGACTTGTCTAATATCAATTTGTAACTATGTACAAAAATGATGAAACACACCAATTAATAAATCAATTAATCAATCAATCATTACTTACATGGAACTGTGTAATATGGGTAATGTGGAGAGTAGTAAATGTTACAGTTAAAGTGATTCAATAAGGCTGCTTAGTATGATATCTTTTATTGAGACACAGCAGGACAGTAAAGGTTCTTTTAGCGGCCTTAAAAGTATGCATCAATGAGCAGTCACTAATGAGTACTTACTATTTGTATTTTAATGAACATCTGATATACAGCCCCATTTTCTGGGGAAATTAACCCTCAAGTGAGCACACCAATTTTTATAATACAGGTGGGCACATGATGTACTTTGTACACGTGTAAAGAATGACTGTGTTTATGTCACCAAGGTAAACATGCACTATCAAAATCACATTTTAATCTTAGTTTAATTAAACAATGATACAATACACTTATATGAGCTAAATCATAATTAAGGAAAAATAAATTAAACTTTCATTAATTTACTCTGTTACCAAGTATAAGTGCTACTTCAAAGTACTGACCCACTCTTGGCATCAAACAGTGCAGTTGCATCAGATCCTTGTCAAACACTTATTCAATTATTATCTGCTAGACTACAGCCTAATAACGAGATTGTCCTGTTTGCTTGGAATCTGTAGCATTTTCTTTCATAGAGAGTAAACTTTTTGTCACTTGACTCACAGTTTACTTTATATTACTGCTGCTCACTAGGTTGTAAGACAACACAATTTGTCATTGTATTTGCTGTAGCAAAAATGAAGGAAAATGTAGGGCTTGAAATTGCAAAACAACAATGGAATAATACAAGACAATATTACATGAAATTAGAATTATATTAATACCTGCAGCTGCTAACGGTCATTGATATATATCAATGGGGACAGGTGAAAATGTGTGCCCCAATGGGGACTTGAACCCAGGATTTCCTGCTTACATTGCAGACACTCTATCCATCTGAGTCACTGACGACACAGAGGATAGTGCAACTGCAGGGACTATCTCGTGCGAGACCCACATTCTCACCTTGTATGTCCATGCACTACATTCGTAGTGTCCCACCCCAACACACTCATTACTTGTGGAAGACATTCTTACCAAGTCCCTTAAGAGTTCAGGGAATATGTGTGCATCCACACAGAAGAAGGTCATGGCCAGTGTTGCCAGAACTATATACTTATATGGATATGGTGTCTGTTCTTTTGGACATGTCTGAAAGAACATACACCATTGATGACCTGCAGCCATCTAGAATGAAATTATAATTATATTAATACCTTCAGCTGCTAACAAGCATTGATATATATCAAAGGGGACAGGTGAAAATGTGTGCCCCAACCAGGACTCAAACCCGGGATCTCTGCTTACATGGAAGATGCCCTGTCCATCTGAGCCACTGAGGACACAGAGGATAGTGCGACTGCAGGGACTATCTTGCTCACACCTCCCGCGAAACCCACATTCTCACCTTGTATGTCCACACACTACATTCGTAGTGTCCCACACCAACACACTCACTATTCGTGGAAGACATTCTTACCAAGTCCTGTAAGAGTTCGAGGAATATGTGTGCATATGCACAGAAGAAGAAGAAGATTATGGCCGGTGCTGCCAGAACTATATACTTAAATGGATATGGTGTCTGTTCTTTCAGACATGTCCAAAAGAACCGACACCATATCCATATAAGTATAATATTACATGAGGTTGGCGCACTTTATGGTAGGTGTGATCACTTGAGAGTTAATAACTGTTAGGGTCATTATGGTTGTTACACAGATCATTTGTGAGAAACGCTGAATGTACTACAATTATGGACAATAATGTGTATTCAAGAAAATTTGTTGGCAAAGATAGTTATATAAGAAAAAAATTGACATACACAACTACAATATCAGATTGAAAGGAAACTTTGTATTTCAAACTGACAAAAGTTCTCATAAACAACATACATCCTATATGGGGAAAAATAATCAATAAGTTGCTTGATGAATTAAAGTGTATACTAAATATAAATGCAAACTTCAGTAGATATCATATGTAATTTTTGAATCATAATACATAGACTACATAAAAACTTGGTTATTCCTTTATAAATACGTCAACCTGTACACTGTACTGCATATGGTACAAGAGCCATATAAATAAGTAAATAACTCCAGATCTATTATGGAGAAATGTAATATTTTCTTAAAACAAAAATTTCATATGTATATCAAGAAAATACATGTATAGTAGGTTTCTACAAGCATGACTGTTATTCTCCATAATGAAATATATGGAATGTGAATCAATAAGAGTATTAATTATTGTATACTGATATGGTTCTTGAGTATTCAAGAAAAACGTGGATTTTCCAACTGAAAGCTTGGCAGAATAACAGCTGTATAACGGAAAGTAGCTGCAGTTAATATTTATATTGAAAATGTACTTTCTCCTAAATAAATAAAGTATATTCCAGTTACCTAAATGTTAACAATGTATAATACCTGATTTAGAATTTTAATAGAAATCATTATACATTTTACATTCTTGTTAGTTTTTCCCTATATAGTATCAGGTGCATAAACTGTGTGTATGTGTGTGTGCATGTTTGGACTTGACGATGTATTCACAAAATGAGAATACAGAAATACAGTAACAAACTTTACAGGTGAAATAGGTTATACAACTGCATCAATATCTGAATATTGTTTAACTGCAAGCATTACCCATGCAGCATCCTAAGATTAAATTACTGTTGCAAAACCTTTTCCTGATGTAGTGCTCTTATTGACTGATGATGGAAATATTTTAGTGTTGCAATAAAAAAAGTGCATGAAAGTATGCTTAAAGCTACAGAAAACACAAGGAGCTGTTTTGGAGGAAGTCTGACTACAATAATAATGGAAGAGAATGCAATCTTATATTTAACTCGTTGGCAGGAAGGAGGATTATCAGTAAAACATCAGAGACATTTGAAACATAATATCTTATCTCACTATCTGGAGATTAGATTGAAGAAGTACTGGGCCAGTATTTTGTGATTAGACTGCAGCATATACTCTGATAACATTTATAGGATGTTACCAAACAGTTTTCTGTGAGTTACAATGTGACATAAATTTCACCTGTTTACTCAAAGTAACTAGATACAAATCAGTATATCAGGTAGTGTCTACAAATGAATACTGGCCAGAAAAGCAAAGAGAATGTCCACTCAAGAAAATTTTCAACAAACAGTCAACAGTAATGAAGAAAATAACAGAGAGCATCATCACACACAATCAGGTAAAAATAAATATTTTGCAATTCTTGAACAACGAAAGAGTCAACATGTGTATACTAGCCATTTAACCAAATATTCTTAGAAAGACAATTTCTTAAAACTTTTTCTTTGCATTGACAGAAGGACATGTTACCGATGGAAATCAAGTCATAGAAGCCATCACACCAACAGGTAAATGTGCATTTGATCCAGCACATTTGTCAATGAATAGTTTTAAAGATATGAGCTAATCAAATATTAAAAGAACAGATCAGATGAAATTATCTTTCTTCTGAGATTTTTCTTGTGCCAGATATAAATGATTGCTATGAGCAAAATTTATACTAATACTGTTTTTTCTGTCTTAACAAAATATTTCATCTTTCTTTTCGACAGAGGGACATGTTATCAATGAAACTGAACAAGGCAATGAAGATTTTCATCACGCTGCAACAGGTAAAGATGCATTTATTGTTGGGTTTCATTCTGTTGAAAGTCTCAACATTATTAACTACCTTCTAAAAGCAACAGATTAAATAAAATGGTTTTCCCTTCTCAACAGAGTTTCACATGCCTGTATATTCTGAGAGGACCACTATAACTATCCAGCCTCGAAGAACAGGTACAATTGATGATGAAAATCTTTTAAAAATTGGCTATTAAATTATAATTTATATCTGCATTTATTACCCATTTTCGCTTGCAGATGATGACCGTGTGCCAATGCCAGTGTCTTCAGGTAATGTGTCAAAGATGAGAATAAAAATATGGATTAGACATCCTTCACATTAAACATGCATTTATTTGTGTAATAAATCACTTGTTACTTTAATAATATGACCAAGTTACATTTCCATAATTTTTGTTGTTGTTCTTTTTTAGTACTAGGCAAAGACTTCATTTGATTTTTTTCATTGTACTTTCACACATCATAAATTTAAAGAGATTTTTGAGTGGTTTATTAAATGTAGTGTTTAAAATTACATCTGTTTATTTAATCAGTGGATACAAGATGACAAATGGTACTGAGATTAATGTTTTCAGATTTTTTTGACATAATTACATATTAGTATGAAAGAAATGTACCGATACATTCATATGTGAAAAAGATTCATTTAATGCAGTAGGAGAAGCCATTCTGACTTCCCATGAGCATTTGTTAGTTTTAACATAAATCTTTTTTTTTTTTTTTTATCCTATATGGAAGAGAATGGTTAGTTTCACATGTGGTTTAGAACAACTCATTTTTAATTGAACAGTCACTGGTTTTTACCTTGTTTCACAGATTTTATTATTATTCCTGCACAACCTAGGTTTTGGGTTGTAAACTGATTTTAAAATACATTACTGATTCCAAAGATGATAATACAAAGATAAACATGATGATAAGACAAAGATAGGAATCTCAACTTACATTAATCCTTGGCTTAATGTAAAATTATTTCAATGACTATTTTTGCAAATTATATATGGAATTACACAATTCAGCAATTTCACTAACATGGCTAAACACACCTTTATTATACAGTTCAGCTATTACACTAACATGGCCTAACATACCTAGGAATATAACAATATTATGAAAAGGAAAGTTGCCACTCACCATACAGCAGAGGTGCTCAGTGACAGATAGGCACAAAAAAAATTGTCACAGATAAAGCTTTTGGCAATTAAGGACTTCATCAACAACAAGAACAACAACAACAACACACACACACACACACACACACACACACACACACACACACACACACAACATAACAAAATTTTTCAAGCAAGGCAAGAAACAGTGAATGTTTAGTTAATTTACAATGTTTCATCAAAAACCCACAGTTGATTTAATTGAGATTCATTTCTGTACTGGTATTCAAACGAAGGGGCTGCTATACTTAATTATAAATAGTAACAAAGGTGAAAGATCCTTTAGTTCAGTAACATTACCAGTTACATTTTTTAATCATGGTACATACTGCATTTCTTAATAAAGAAATTGGTCTTTTTACATGATTTTAATTACATGTTATATACTTTACACTGTTGAGTTTATAATAATATATTTTTGTTGTAAAGCATTTCACATGTGAAGACTTTTCTCATACCCAAGTATTACTTTCCTTTTGTTTTATGACAGATTACTTACAACAAATTTAAATGCAAAATATATCCAGTAATTATACACTTTCATATTATAGACATTTCCTGTGTATAACATGAAGTTCCTCAGAATAACAGCTCATAAAAATTGGTAAGTGATAAAAAAACCACAAAATGAAGCTTTATTAATTCAGTATTTATACATGGTATGTGCAACACAAAAAGCAAATCATACTGGTCGTAGGTAATAAATAATTTCCAGTCGTGAAATCTTCTCGGGTGATCAGCCGAGTAAAGGCGTCGTCTTCTCGCAACGTTTCGACGGGTTTCGTACCCATCATCTTCGCTTGAAGATGATGGGTACGAAACCCGTCGAAACGTTGCGAGAAGACGACGCCTTTACTCGGCTGATCACCCGAGAAGATTTCACGAATGGAATACGCCGAGAAAGTCTCAAATCACATTTAATAATTTCCAGGTTGTCTTTCCATTTAAATTCTCATTAATATTTATATCTACATTTACATGTTTGGAGGGAGACAATCAATAACTCTCAATCATGAAAAACATTTACTGGTGTTGCCCTACATTCTGCTGTGACAGTATGAAGATGATCTTCTTTTCTTAGAACTAACTGGGAGATAATTTGTGCAAAAACATGTATGAATGTTTATTGAAATATTTTTTATAGTGTTTTATTTCAGCAAACTGGCAAACTACCAGCTTCACACATTTCATACCATTGTCAGGACTTGACTTCTTGACTGTAGCTGATCAGCTGATTATACAGCAAACTGTTGAATTACAAGACAGTAAGTACTTACAGTTTTGAAATTATAATACTACTTTCATTCTGTGGCCTCTTAAAAAAGCAAACTGGGAACACAAAAAATATATATTTTTAACATTACTGTAGTTTTAGAATGATCAATAGGTTTTGTGTTATTAACCGTAATAGAGGTGCATGTGACACAGACTGTTAACCCACACTTTGCAATGGCATTCAATATAAAACTAGCCAGTTTTAACCTAGGTGCTGACAATATTTCATCTATATTTTGAAAGCAATGGAAGGAGAAGTGCTAGCATTAATTAGCTAGCGGACAAATCCAGCATTGCCCAGGTATTCATTTTGTCAGTTTTCTATTATAAATGGAAACAAAAAGTGAACTGTGTTTGTAGTGAAGTATCAAAAATATTTCATTTCCACATATACATGAGAAAACATTTGAAATTATGAAACCATCTTACAAAGAAATATGCATAAGGTACAGGTGTGCAAGTACAATATCCAAGATAAGAAACATGAATCTGACAGTTTCTGTACACTGGGTGGAGCTACTTCACATGTCTACAATACGATTTTGTAAAAATCTTTTGACAATGCCTCTTTACAGCTCTATACACAGCTGTCATATTTGCCTACTGCCATTTGTGCTCCACAGTTACAAACTGTGAAAAGCACATGCACACACACACACACACACACACACACACACACACACACACACACACACACACACACACATACATTTTTATAATATGTATGGATTCACAGATCACATTCCACAAACCCAGTCTTTTCATAAACCCCATCATTCAGAAGAGCCTTCAAGCAGGATGTGTCAAACTGCAATCAAAAGCATCTGGACACCTGACTGAAAATGACTTAGAAGTGCATAGTTCATTCCCTTGGTAATACTGGAATTCAATATGCTGTTGGCCCACTCTTAGCCTTGATGACAGCCTCCACTCTTGTGGGCGTACATTCACTCAGGTGTGGGAAGGTTTCTTAGGGATTGGCAGACCATTCTTCATCGAGTGCTGCACTGAGGAGAGGTACTGATGTAGGTTGGTGAGGCCTGGCATGAAGTCGGCGTTCCAAAACACCCCAAAGGTGCTCTACAGGATTCAGGTCAGGACTCTGTGCAGGCCAATCCATTACAGATGTTATTGTCATATAACCACTCTGTCACAGGCTGTGAAATGTGAACAGGTGCTCGATTGTGTTGAAAGATGCAATCACCATCCCTGAATTGCTCTTCAACAGTGGGAAGCAAGAAGGTACTTCAGACATCAATGTAGGCATGTGACGTGATAATGTCATGCAAAGCAACAAAGGGTGCTAGCCTCCTCCATGGAAAACATGACCACATCATAACACCACTGCCTCTGAATTTTGCTCTTGGAATTACACATGCTGGCAGATCACGTTTACCGGGCATTTGTCATACCTCCACCCTGCCATCAGATCACCACATTGTGTGCCAAGATTTGTCATTAAACAAAACATTTTTCCAATGTTTGCACTCCTTACACCAAGCGAGGTGTCGTTTGGCATTTACCAGCAGGTGTGTGGCTTATGAGTAGCTGCTCAACCACCAATTCCTGCTCAACCACCAATTCCTGCTCAACCACCAATTCCAATTTTTCTCATCTCCTGCCTAACTGTCATAGTACTTGCAGTGGATCCTGATGCGATTTGGAATTCCTGTGTGATGGTCTGGATTGATGTCTGCCTATTACACATTATGACCCTCTTCAACTGTTGGCAGTCTCTGTCAGTCAACAGACGTGGTCAGCTTGTACGCTTTTGTGTTGTACATGTCCCTTCGTGTTTCTGCTTCACTATCACATTGGAAACAGAGGACCTAGGAATGTTTACAAGTGTGGAAATCTCACATACAGAAGTACAACGCAAGTGACATCCAATCACCTGACCAAGTTCCAAGTCTGTGACTTCTGTGGAGCACCCCATTCTGCTCTCTTATGATGTGTAATGAATACTAAGGTCACTGGTATGGAGTACCTGGCAGTAGGTGGCAGCACAATGCACCTAATATGAAAAATGTATGGTTTTGGGGGTGTCCAGGTACTTTTGATCACATAGTGTATATTAACAAGCAGCTTCAGGTTCTGGAGGCTACTTCTATGAACTACATTAACAAAAAATGTTGACTGGTGCTTGCTTTCTTACACTGACATTTATGGAAATTACTTCTGTATTAAATTATAAATGAACACAAAAATAAGAGAAAAACAGTTGATTTGAAAATAAACACTGCTTCCCCTCTTATGCAACTCAGATTCATTTTTATCTAATACATCAAAGAAGCCAAACATGTAACTTCATACAGACCACTGTAAGGTGTCTGTCTACTTCCTTAGTGAACCTGTGTTCAATACAAACATTACAGTTGCACAGAATTTACAGCTATGAATCGAAATAATCTGATGAGCTATAGAAGGAGTGCCTAATTTTGTTTTTGAGTATTTGTAGATATTCACTTTATTGACTGGTGTTAACTGGCAAGCTATTATAGTCTTTAGCAATATAATACAAAACTTAATTCTGAACCCAAGGCAGAACTGATAGTCCATATGGAAGTAATATTTATTTCTAGTGTGGGGGATGCCCTCTACAATATATATTGTTGATGGGCTGTAAGTACAATATCTGTGACTTGACCTAGAATCAGTGTTGTACAGTTGTATGTCTTTACCTGTGTAAGTCTACTGTATCAGGTCATATCTCATTTATATCACAGTGACACTGTACTCCACTTCCACACTAGTATTGTGGTTGTGAATTTTATAGTTCATATGAATTCATTCTTGTTGTTATCAACAAATAACACTGGAGGTACATGTACTGGCATGTAATTGTAAGAACTCTAGATCCATGAAGAGGCTTCTGTAAAATGTTTGGTTAAAAGCTTTACACAATATACATACTGCATATATCTATAGAATGAACACTTTTTTGATCTTAACTACATCATCCAAGAAGACTATGTGGCTTAGGACAGTACTGAGTAAGAGAATGCAAAGTATACTAGCAGTATCACATAATGTGTTTACGTGCAGGCTGAGTGAAAAACATGTTTATTTCCTAATAGCGTACTATAGATGGACATATAGACAAACAATGTTATGAATAAAAAACTGATATATGATTCTACTACTGCAACACATAAGTGGTCTGCATAGTTAGGGTTCTGATGAGTTCATCATCTGGTACCCTGAAACATTATCACATGCATAAATGGGCATCCAGCACTTAACTAAATGAGATAACATGTGGAAAGACTTGAATGTTTTGTTTTCTGCCCTCTTCAGTCAATGAGTTCAATGACCATGACTTGGATTTATGTATGTATGAATGTGAAATGATGCTTCTTGCATCCTCCATTGGATAATAATAAAAATGTTTTATTTCCTGATGAGAGTGCAGTTTACCGTAGCTCATGAAATCATTTATTTGGACAAAAGATAATTTTCCATTTTGTGAAGAAACAGAGTGCAGTCCACCTCATGTTATTATTTTGACAGGGTGGATGGTAGATCAACTGCTTTAACTGTATTTCTTTGATGGTCTTGTGAAGCAGCACCTTCACGTAATTAACATATAGTTACATCCAGAATTAAGGGCTAGAAACATTATTGCACTTCAACTGCAGATATTTACTTCCAGAATTAATGGATAGAGGAATAGCTGACGTCACTGCACTTCAGCTAAAAATACTCCACTACATTTTGCTGCAAGTGTCTGCGAACAGCTAAATGAACTGAGGCACTGAGAAATACAAGGGCCAAAGCACAGTCACAAACTTTTGAGAAAAACAGATGTTTGTGAAAACCAAATTTGTAGACAAACCACCAGTCTCATAGATCCAACTGGTTTCTTAATCATGTCTCAAAATCCTATGGGGCATAATAAAAGAACCATTCACAAACAAGAGTACGTGAACAATGATAACTAAAAAATGGAGCATAATGTGAAGGACAATAAAACACTTTAAAATCAAAGATGGTAAAATGGTGTATATTAAACTAAATGAAAGTCACAATCCACATTGACTGTTTATTGTATTTTCATACATGGAAAAACACAATAAACAGCTATTTGGACTTTCACTCAGTTTAATGTAGAGTACTTTACATTCCTAGAGTTTAAAATGTGTAGTTGCCCTTAACTTTATGTACAAGTTGTTTAGTTGTGGTTGCCCAACCTGTAAGGTTCTTTGTAGTGAAAAATGGTGTTCACTTGGCATTTGGAAGGACAGCTTCTAAATTTCTGCAATGCACTCAAGAACATGTCATATCAATCTTCGCACTGAATATGAAGAACTGCACACTGACTTTGTTGAACAATCAAACTTCTACCTTTGTAACAATGTCAATACATTATTCATAATAAAAGTAAATATTCACCAGACATTCTTTATTCAAAGTAAATGTTGAAATCTGAAAAAGTACATATATTGTTCTTATATTCATAATAATGCTGTAAGTTTACTATATTTGGATACTTTGTAAGTATACTTACTTGGCAGTGGTGTCTTCTTCCTCAGTCTGTAGTCTCAAAATGGAAAATTTGCATGATATTTTAACTACATACAGTAATAACAGATGCGTCACAATGGTATTTCAAATTTACTAGTATGCACATCTATTTTCTTCAACATACACAATTGAGTGATGACCAAGATCTAAGAACTGAAAGCAATTTTTGTGTTATTGCATTAGTAGCTCTCACAAAAACTGCCTTGTTAACTTTAAACCAAAACAGTATCATCAAACTACCAAGTAACTTATAGCACCCTCAACTTTCAATGTTAAAAACAAAAGTAACACTCAATGGTAGCTCATTTACATAGTCCATGACTGTTGTCTATACTCAATTCATTTGCGCATAAAATTATTGTACGAGCCACTGAACTCATCCTGAACACATTACTAGAAATGACCCACTAATTGAAGTTCAATATTTATGACAGTGAGCCTAACTGTTCTTCTCACTAATGGAAGTTCAGTATTTACAGCAGTGAGCCTAACTGTCCTTCAAATCACAGTTCACCACAGATAATACAATAACTATTATATTTAGGATCTTTTCACATCAGAACAGGTAGCATTATTGTACAATGCAAGCCACTGTCTTTCACTGATGCAAATACCAGAAAGCTGGTAATGAGATCATAAAGGGAAGTACACTTTTATCATGATGTTTGCTTGGTGACAGTGGTACATAGACTTCAATTGTACTGATGTTGTATAGTTTTAATGAAATGAGTAAAACAGGATGTTAACTGGTAGAGTACCTTGCACAGTTTTTTTAACAGAGAGATGTAGATCATATGAATGCTCCTGGAAATCTGAAGGTTTTTGTCATGATGTAATACATATCAACTGCCATAATGATATTTTGTAATCTTGATGCTTAACTGTAATTTATAAAACTGTGTTGTGAAAATTTACTACTTTAGATGGTTTATAAGTCCCAACAATGATTTGATTTAACTGCAGTATAGTTGGTAAAGAAAAAATACAAATGCCTCAGTTCTATTTGATTAGTGCACTCTATGCATATGCAGTGGATTAACTACTTACATGTAAAGCAGACATTTTTGAAATTTTGTTAATTTATATAAACTTCAAATTAAGGTCTTACATGAATAACGAGAATGGTTATGCAGTTCAGAAAAATTTGAGCAACACAAATACCTAGTTGTGTCCTTGAATCTAACAAATATATTGGTGTATAAGTGACCACTGGCAATCCCAACCAGAAACAGAATATTACATATGTACTGAATAACTGGAAACAGCAAATTCATGGTGCAGAGGATCTAATATCCAGGTAGTCCATGTAGGTATGCAAATAGCTAGCTCAGTGCCAAGAAAATTGACTTCAATAACTTCTGTGTATATTTAAACCTAGAAGTGGCTGATTTTGGGCTAGCATATGCTAACGTAATTGTCACATTTCCCAGATGGCAATTTTTAAAATTTCATCAACCAATTGGAAATCTGTCCACATCACATAGTGTGCCTATGAGAAAAGATTGCTTTATGTGGAAACATCAACATTCATATCAGAGATGGTAGTGATAAAAAGAGAGAATTTATGAACTTAGTAAGCAGCTGTGGACTATTTGTGGCAAAGTATCAAACAACAAGACAACTAATTTGTCGTAACACAATTTTCACAAACCTAAATGGTTGAAGCTATGAAGTAAGTGTGGTTGACCCTATACCTGCAGATCACAGTGTCACATATGAAACTATGGTAAACTCACTGAGTACACAACAAATCCCTAGCTGGCATTTAAATTATGTATTCACAAACAGGATTATTACAAAAAGAAGCTTATATGCTTTCAAAACTACAGTGTCTTCTGGAGATTACCACAAAATATTTGAAGAATGGGCAGCAAATGATGCACTAAGTTGCATGTTCCATAACCTTAAATTAAAACTTGATGAAATTTTCCCACTAAAACCTAAGAGATATTAAATAGCCACAGCAAAATGAATATAAAATACTGTCAAAGTAAAGAGGTGGGATACCCCCGAACTAGCTAAAATAAAATTATTTGTCCAAATACAGTACTCAATGATGTTAATGATATACTGTACTGCAGTTATTTGTTGTCTGAAAGAATGTTCAGAAAGACAGTAGAAAATGTGCAGATGGAAAGCAATACCAAATTTACTGAAGAGGCTCATAATCCTTGAAATGCAGAATCGGACTTGGTTAATAAATACAGGAGAAGGCCCACTCTTGCTCTGACTCTTTAAGTTGAGATGAATTTAATTACTATTTTACAGAGATAGTGGAAAGCTCAGTTGATGAAAGTCCTCGCTTTTGAACAGATCATGCAGTTGCCATGAAATTCAGAAATAAATTGAACTTGGTCATGTGGGAGAGAGAGAGTATCCAAGAGACACAATAAAAATTGTGAAAACACTACAAACCCTCAGGGAGTCCTGATACTTATGGCACATCCTGTACTGTATTGACAACTATAATCTGTGAAACTGTACAACCACTGGATTTCCAGTATATACACTCTTTCATGTAAGACAACATGGTTTTTGGAAGGGTATATCAATGATAACAGCAGTACTTGATGTATTTACAAATATGAGTCAAGGTGTCTACAGCACTGTTACTCTGTGACCTCAGTAAGGCACTCAACTGTTGTGCACATAATGCCTTGCTCAGCAAGCTAAAATTCTATTATGTTGGAGGATCTCTTCTGCAAACTCTTGAATCCTACCTGAATAACAGACAACAAACTGTATCAGTACAAGTAGCTGGCTCAGGTGAAAAGATGTCATTACATGGTGTGCCACAGGAATCTGTAACGTGCCTTCCGTCATTCCTGATTTTTGTTAATGACACAGGATCCAAATGGTGCACTTTGCATTTCACAGATGCTACAACCTTATTCTCAGAAGGAGAGGATGTTGTTCAGTTTGTTCGACAAGCAAAAGTACTATTTAGTGAAGACAAGGAACAAGATGGAAATTAATGACAACAAAACACAGAGGGTGATACGCAGCCTTAGTGATACTTGAGCACTGCATGACACAGCAGCTATTAAACTTCTGGCCTTTTGCACTGATATCAAATTAACCTGGAAACAGCATGCTAACATGTTCCAAGCTTTCATGGGTCCTGTGTCTAATGAGGAATTTAAAAAGTATAACATGAGTACAGTAACTGCAAACATTTTACTGTGCGATGTTCAGCAGCTACATTAATTATGCAGTGTTTGTGTAGGGCTATTTTATAGCTGCAAGAATGTGATTTTATTGTAAAAGACAGAAATGGAGGTCATCCCTCAAGCAGAAGACTGACCAATGTAAACAAGTTTTCTCCAGATTAGGATTTCTGACTGTTTACAGCCAGTATATATTCAACAACCCCATTCACATGAAGGTAAATGATAAACCTTGAGACATACAGAAAGAGAAACAAAGTTCATCAGCACTGCACTTGCAATAAAGATGGTACAGATAGGCTAAGATGCCAATCAACAAAGACACAAAATAGCTTTCCAGGGTGGCCCCAAAACTATTAAATGCACAACCTAATTACATTGAAATGTAACAGCCATTTAAGACCCACTTAAAACAAACATTTTCCAGTCTAATTCAGGATTGCACATGTAAACAAAATATGTAACTCTAGAAAAAATTATACCTGAGGAAAGAACTGTTTAATCTCTCTCACTTCAAAGTGTAGAAGCTCTGTAAATGAAGGGAACAGTTCCCATGAAGGGATTCTCTAGTAATTAATAAAAAAATGTAAATGTATTATTGTAACTCCTTATTAGAGAATTTATTCTCGAATAAAATAACAAACATGTAGTAATATTGTAGTGCACCAGCTGTTCAGGAGTAAGTGTAAAATCAGATACATATTTTCAATTTTTTTGTATCAATTTTAATTGTTAATTAATCAAATATTCATTTTAAACAATGCCGAGGATTGTTCTGGATTGTTAAGAAAGTATAAATAGTTACAGCAATGTTGGCAGTGGAAGTCAGTATTTTGTGTGATTTTGGACAGAAAGCATATAGCTTGTTGTGATAATTTATTGTAAGTATGTTATAACTTATTTCAGATTTGTCAAGATGCCTTTATTTTGAAACTGCAATAAATATCAAATGAAACACTATATTTGATTAAATTTTATTTTTACTTTATAGTAAAAACATACAGTTACTGTTCCAGGACTTTTGCTGTGATGGATTCCCAGCTACAATGAGTAAAAATAACCCCACTGAAATGTACATAGACATAATGACTGTACCACTTGTAGGACCAAACGTCCTCATTTCTTTACAAGTCAGACTCAGACTTTAGAGGAACTGAACCGACATGAACATTTCAGGTCAGGAAACCACAAGGACAGATAAAAGGGACTTGCCCACAAGAACTGTCAAAGGCACCTTGTTCTTGTACCTTGAAAGTCGTTATCTCAGATTTTTCAATATCTTCTTGTAGCGACTGAGAGCCAACATGGCCACATGCCACTGTAGAATCTGATTTACATTGGCAAATTAAGTACCAGCAGGCTACTTCCAGAACACATACTGCTCAACAACTACTTGACAAATTTGTCATTGGACATCACCACATTAGACTTGATGTAGCAATATCAGATCAGACAGTGAATAAAATTGGGCACTGATAAGGTAAATTACAACATAGGTTAAAGCATAGGGTGAAGTACTAGTGGTTAAATATGAATGAGTTAATAATAGGAGTAAAATGGTTAGTTCAGCCACTCTAAAGGTATGATAAATACACATTTCCTCATCAGTTACAATTTAATGAATCAACTAGACTTCACTTGAAAGTAGATGTCTGCAAGAACCACAACTATGCCATGAATATGAATCCTCAATCTATAGTTTTTCCTTGGCTGCTCATTACACATGAATCATTAGTAGTCATCAGTATATTTTCAATAAGTTATTGGAGAAATTGAACCAGTTTTCATTATGAATCATATTTTAAGCTAACATTTGTACATATTGAAAAGCATTGACTTGCTGTAACATACAGTAGTATTGAACAGTTCAGATTTGTGTAGACATGGTGACAAAGAACACTTTGTACCTATATAAAGGAGAAATCATGACTTATTCAGATACCAGACATGTAGCAAACATTATCCCTATTTTATTGTACTAGGATGGTAAAAGAATAATTAGATATGGCTACCAGTGGTTTGGTCATTGAAATGGTAGAAAATTACATGGAAAAAAAAACTATGTGAGTCTTAAATCCTGGGAATCAGAACACTTCTGTCCCAATAACTCTTTCCAACATAAAATTCCATTTTCTTAAGAAATACAAACATAATAAATTTCTTTCTGATAACTGTCCCTTTGCCAATTACACAGTAGATCTAATACATGTTAAGGACAAGATCATGACAGAGAGTATTTTCATAATTGATAGTAAATCAATGTCTATCCTGTGACTTTCACATAATTGCTATAGTAACAGGTCAAACCAAATGAGAACACATATATAACGCTACAAACAGTCTAACCTAATTGTAATCACATCTCAGTTGTAAAGTGATAGTATACTGCTATAAAAGCAGAGATGTCTTAAGTAAACTTCACACCAACTATAAACATTTTCTCAACTTTTCACAAAACCATTAGCACAATGAGAGTACAACACTATCATCACAGTGAGACTATCACATCTGCAATGTAAAGTAACAGAACCTCATTATAACTGTACAGATATGATAAGAAAATATTACACCAACTCTCCTCAAAATTCATAATCTGGTTGTATTATTAAACTACACATTATTAAACCTGCCCAAAGTTTTTACTTGTATCCAGATAACCAGAAAAATGGCATCTTGCTTAGTATAAAATACATGCACCAGTTGCTTTTGGCATCCATTCTCTAACTATTTGTCCAAATCAGAAAGTGGAAGAGGGTGAATTTGTACAGAAAAGTAAGAGAGGATGTGACTTGAAAAGGAAAGAGTCACACCAGTTTGGAGCCTTGGGTTCACCACCACCAGACTGCAAAATGAGCTTGCAACCTCCTGAGGAACGACAAATCTTGTGATGTTATATGAGTGATGAAGGCTGTTTGTATGATTTCAGCTGTGTAACATTCCTGAGTCCAAATAATCTTTTGGACTTAGAATATACAAGTCTATAAGCATTTGGGTGTGGGTTTTCAACAATTTCAAATGGTCCTATAAAAATATCAAAATATTTCTTTATTTCTCTATTTAGTGCTTTAGATTTGGTGTAACTTTTTGTCAACACTAGATCCCCAACTTTGAATTCCGTGTTCTTTTATCTGTTTGTCATGCCATTTCTTTCTTTCTTCATAGTTTTTTTAACTATCTCCTCTCTTTCAGCTGCTGTTATACTTTTACAAGCTGGAAACTCTATAAGTTCTTTGATTAAGTAAGGTGGTTTTTGATCAAACATGATCTAATAAGGAGAGTATCCTGTGGTAGTATGTTGTTTGCTATTCATAATGTCTTCAAATTCATTAACATAACATAACCAATTTGTGTGATATTTCTGACAGTAAGTTCTACACAATCTACCAATTTCCCTCATGTACCATTCAGTTGGGTTGCATTTAGGTGGATAGGATGTTATTAAGATATGTCTGATATTATGTTCTTCTACAAATTCCTTCACAAGGTTTTGAAGTAAATTGGCTCCCATTGTTAGTTAAAATGGCCATAGGTGTACCCACTTTAATGAAGAAGTCCTTTACAAAGGTGGAAGCTATTTTCTTACTAGTTGCTTTCTTTAAAGTATAAAATTTCACATATTTAGAAAATAAATCTACAATGATGAGAATATACTGAAATCCCCATTTAGCTCTTGGAAGTTGACCATACAAATCTATCCCTACCAAATCCAACTGTTTGTGTGATACCACATTTTGTAAAAATCCCTTGTTGGTTTTGTTACTAACTTTTGTTCTTTGACATCTATCACAGCAGGTGAGTAAGGTCTTAACTCTCCTAGATATATTATGAAAATATATACACTCTTGTATCTTTTGAATACATTTTAACATGAAACAGTGTCCGATGCTTTCATGTGTGTACTTTATGAAAGTATTTATGTGAGAATCTGGGCAGAAAACCTTCCCAGCATCACTATCTGTGCTGTGTCTATAAAATAAAATACCTTTGAAGACCTGATAATACATTAGTACTTTCTCATGACCTTTATTCCCTAAATAACCTTTAACAAGCTTCCAATGATCCTCATCATTTTGGTATCTTCTCAATTGATTACAGGTTTTTCTTATTTCACTTTCCTCTTTGACATATTTAAAAATACATTCTTTTAAACTTTCCCTCTTGACTATTGTTTCCATTATCATTTCCATACCCCACTGGCATTCTTGACAGAGCATCAGTGATGACATTTTCCTTGCCCTTTATAAAATGAACCGTGTATTTAAACTGCTGTAAGAACATTGAACATCTAATAATTCTCCCATGATACAATTTACACTCTTGTAAGTAAGTTAATGCTTTATGATCTGCATAAACTTTCACTTCATTCCCAAACAAATAACTTTTAAATTTTTTGAATCTCCATACAATTGCCAAAAGTTCCTTTTCAGTAATCATGTAATTTCTCTCATGTTTTTGTAAGGTTCTGCTTGCGAATGCTATAGAATGATGTTCAATTTTCCCATTAATTTCTTTCTCTTGGAACAAATGTACCCAAAGTCCTTAATCACAACTGTCTGTCATCAAACAAAATGGTAAAGATAAATCATATTTGTGGAGGATTTCACTTTCTGCCAATTCTTTCTTAATTCTGTCAAAAGCTATCTGGCATTCATCAGACCAATCCCACACTGCAATTTTTCTTAACAGGTTGTTCAAGCATGGTGCATTAAGTGCCTGTGCTTTCACATATTTTTGATAGAAGTAAAAATCATTTTTATTTCTAGGTTTTGGGAATTTTGTTATGTCCTCCATCTTTTCTCCATCAGGCAAAATCCCTTTTTCATTTATGCAGTGGCAAAGAAATTTCAATTATTTCATTGCAAACTTACATTTTTCTAATTTCAAAGTCATACTCCCCCCCCCCCCTCCCCCCCCAAAAAAATGGTTCAAATGGCTCTGAGCACTATGGGACTCAACTGCTGTGGTCATCAGTCCCCTAGAACTTAGAACTACTTAAACCTAACTAACCTAAGGACATCACACACATCCATGCCCGAGGCAGGATTCGAACCTGCGACCTTAGCAGTCGCACGGTTCCGGACTGCGCGCCTAGAACCGCAAGACCACTGCGGCCGGCTCCCCTCCCCCCCTCGCCCTCATTTTCTCTCCAGTTTCCTTTAAAATTTGAATAGTTTCCTCTTAGGTCTTGCTTGATATCAAAATGTCATCCACATAAATAATTAACTTTTCTAAGTTACCAAAACAAAGTCCAATCCCCTAATAAATTCCGCCGCACATACATTTAAACTGAATGGTTCAACACAATATTGAAAACATTTCCCATTAAACAAAAATGCATTCTATTTTCTAGAATCTCTTTCTAATTCAATCTGATGAAGTCCAGGCTAGTCATATATTTTACATTTTCAAACTTATTTAGTAGTTCATCTATACTTTAAGGGTGTTCAGTTTCTCTCTCCAAATATTTATTCAGATGTCTAGAGTCGAGCACTAAACGAATAACCCCCCCATCTCATTTCGAAACTACCACTAACAGCTTATTGTAAGAACTAAAACTTCTTTCTATTATTTTCCACCTTTCCATTTTCTGAAGTTTTCTTTCTACCTTCTTTCTCTTAGGGATATCATATGGTTTTATGAAAAATGGGTCATGAGCTTTCGATTTTAGGCTACATTGATACCCTTTTACTCTACATGGTTTTATATCAAATATGTCATTTTAATCACACAAAAAATTTTCAAGCTCTCTCCTGTTCTCTGCAGGCTTTCAGTTTCAGATACCTTTTTAGCTACTAGTTTACTGTAATATTTAACACTATCCTCATCAATACCAAATTCTTCCCCTTCCTCACAATAACCATCACCGTTAGTCTCTTGTATCTCCCTAATCAGACTACTTAGATGATGATCTTCCATTACAATACTCATTTCCCCATGAATTCCACTCTTTGGTTCAACAAATGTTATTTTCATATCACTCCAGACAAAATTTACATTAGCTTTAATAATCCAGTTCATACTTAGTATCAAGTTTTCATTCAAATCATCAATTACTAAGCATCCTAGAACATCATTAATCTTAAATTCATGTAATACCTGTCTGGTAATCAACTTACTGGTTTTTCCTGTTGCCCCTTTTAACCTTACTCTTGTTACTGGAAATTCTGTGAAATTTTTATTATTTTGGATCCTGTCTCTTAGCTTCCTCAATATTCTACATCTACTTCTACATCCATACTCCTCAGGCCACCTGACGGTGTGTGGCGGAGGGTACCCTTAGTACCTCTATCGGTTCTCCCTTTTATTCCAGTCTCGTATTGTTTGTGGAAAGAAGGATTGTCGGTATGCTTCTGTGTGGGCTCTAATCTCTCTGATTTCATCCTCATGGTCTCTTTGCGAGATATATGTAGGAGGGAGCAATATACTGCTTGACTCTTCGGTGAAGGTATGTTCTAGAAACTTTAACAAAAGCCCGTACCAAGCTACCGAGCATCTCTCCTGCAGATTCTTCCACTGGAGTTTATCTATTATCTCCGTAACGCTTTCGCGATTACTAAATGATCCTGTAATGAAGCGTGCTGCTCTCCGTTGGATCTTCTCTATCTCTTCTATCAACTCCATCTGGTACGGATCCCACACTAATGAGCAGTATTCAAGCAGTGGGCGAACAAGCATACTGTAACCTACTTCCTTTGTTTTCGGATTGCATTTGCTTAGGATTCTTCCAATGAATCTCAGTCTGGCATCTGCTTTACTGACGGTCAACTTTATATGATCATTCCATTTTAAATCACTCCTAATGCGTACTCCAAGATAAATTATGGAATTAACTGCTTCCAGTTGCTGACCTGCTATTTTGTAGCTAAATGTAAGGGATCTATCTTCCTACATATTCGCAGCACATTACACTTGTCTACATTGAGATTCAATTGCCATTCCCTGCACAATGTGTCAATTCGCTGCAGATCTTCCTGCATTTCAGTACAATTTTCCATTGTTACAACCTCTCGATACACCACAGCATCATCTGCAAAAAGCCGCACTGAACTTCTGATGTTATCGACGAGGTCATTTATGTATATTGTGAATAGCAACGGTCCTGTGACACTCCCCTGTGGCACACCTGAAATCACTCTTACTTCGGAAGACTTCTCTCCATTGAGAATGACATGCTGCATTCTGTTATCTAGGAACTCTTCAGTCCAATCACACAATTGGTCTGATATTCCATATGCTCTTACTTTGTTCATTAAACAACTGTGGGGTACTGTATCGAACTCCTTGCGGAAGTCAAGAAACACGGCATCTACCTGGGAACCCGTGTCTATGTCCCTCTGAGTCTCGTGGACGAATAGCGCGAGCTGGGTTTCACACGACTGTCTTTTTTGAAACCCATGCTGATTCCTACAGAGTAGATTTCTAGTCTCCAGAAAAGTCATTACACTCAAACATAATACTTGTTCCAAAATTCTACACCTTATCAACGTTAGAGACATAGGTCTAGAGTTCTGCACATCTGTTTGATGTCCCTTCTTGAAAACGGGGATGACCTGTGCCCTTTTCCAATCCTTTGGAATGCTACGCTCTTCTAGAGACCTACGGTACACTGCTGCAAGAAGAGGGGCAAGTTCCTTCGCGTACTCTGTGTAAAATCGAACTTGTATCCCATCAGATCCCACGGCCTTTCCTCTTTTGAGCGATTTTAATTGTTTCTGTATCCCTCTGTCGTCTATTTCAATATCTACCATTTTGTCATCTGTGCGACAATGTAGAGAAGGAACTACAATGCAGTCTTCCTCTGTGAAACAGCTTTGGAAAAAGACATTTAGTATTTTGGCCTATAGTCTGTCATCCTCTGTTTCAGTACCATTTTGGTCACAGAGTGTCTGGACATTTGGTTTTGATCCACCTACCACTTTGACATAAGACCAAAATTTCTTAGGATTTTGTGCCAAGTCAGTACATAGAACTTTACTTTCGAATTCATTGAACGCCTCTCATGTAGCCCTCCTCACACTACATTTCGCTTCGCGTAATTTTTGTTTGTCTGCAAGGCTTTGGCTATGTTTATGTTTGCTGTGAAGTTCCCTTTGATTCTGCAGCAGTTTTCTAACTTGGTTGTTGTACCACAGTGGCTCTTTTCCATCTCTTATGTTATTGCTTGGCACATACCCATCTAACGCATATTGTACAATGGTTTTGAACTTTGTCCACTGATCCTCAACGCTATCTGTACTTGAGACAAAATTTTTGTGTTGAGCCATCAGGTACTCTGTAATCTGATTTTTGTCACTTTTGCTAAACAGAAAAATCTTCCTACCATTTTTAATATTTCTATTTACGGCAGAAATCATAGATGCAGTAACTGCTTTACGATCGATGATTCCCTGTTCTGCGTTAACTGTTTCAAATAGTTCGGGTCTGTTTGTCACCAGAAGGTCTAATATGTTATCGCCATGAGTCGGTTCTCTGTTTAACTGCTCAAGGTAGTTTTCAGATAAAGCACTTTAAAAAATTTCACTGGATTCTTTGTCCCTGCCACCTGTTATGAACGTTTGAGTCTCCCAGTCTATATCGGGTAAATTAAAATCTCCACCCAGAACTATAACATGGTGGGGAGATCTACTCGAAATATTATCCAAATTATCCTTCAGGTGCTCAGCCACAACAGTTGCTGAGCCAGGGGACCTATAGAGACATCCAATTACCATGTCTGAGCCTGCTTTAACCGTGACCTTCACCCAGATTATTTCACATCTCCGTCAATTTCCTTCGATACTATTGCACTTCTTATCGCTATAAACACGCCTCCCCCTTCACTGTCCAGCCTGTCTCTGTGGTATACATTCCAATCTGAGTTTAGGATTTCATTACTGTTTACGTCTGGTTTCAGCCAACTTTCTGTCCCTAGTACTATATGGGCGTTGTGACCGTTTATTAATGAGAGCAGTTCTGGGACCTTTCTGTAGACGCTCCTGCAGTTTACTATTAGCACATTAATATTGTTATTCCCTATTGCATTTTGCCTACTCCTACTTTGCCATGTCTCAGAAGGCGTCGTGTCGTGCCTAGGGGGGGAATTCTCTAGCCTAAAAAACCCACATGTGCACTCCACACGTACTCTGTTACCCTTGTAGCTGCTTCCGGCGTGTAGTGCACGCCTGACCTATTCAGGGGGACCCTACATTTCTCCACCCGATAGCGGAGGTTTAGAAATTTGCACCCCAGATCTCCGCAGAATCGTTTGAGCCTCTGGTTTAAGCCTTCCACTCAGCTCCAAACCAGAGGACTGCGATCAGTTCTGGGAGCGATACTACAAATAGTTCTCTCTGATTCCACCCCGTGAGCGAGGCTTTCCATCTTCACCAATTTCGCCAACCGCCTGTACGAACTGAGGATGACCTCTGAACCCAGATGGCAGGAGTCATTGGTGCCGACATGAGCAACAATTTGCAGTTGGGTGCACCCTGTAATTGGGCTGCCTGTATCCAGAAGACAGTTTCCTATCCAATAATTAATCAGTACAACAATATATGGACTTCCAAATTCTTTGCCCATTTTACTGACCTCATTTTCAAATAACAAATCCTCTTCTATGTCCTGAAAATTCAACCCTCTATCACAGTCACTACCTTTTATTGCAGATTCTACACATTTACTAATCATATTACCAACAGGAGATGGTTGCATGTTTTTCATGGCAATTTTATCATCTGAGTAAACATTTTGACGAATTTCACGTAAGACCTTACACTTTTGATCACCATACTGAGATTTGCTACTATAGTCATTGACTACACTTAGTCTTCTATCACTAATTAGATCTTCTTTTCCATTTTCACGAACACATTCAGACACAACATCACTAACATCAACTGGTAACATTAATCTATCAGGCACTGCTCTACTGGCTACTAACTCATTACTCAAACACACACCAGGAATTCCAGAATCATTCAGCATAAAATCATCAACTATAACTTCTACATATACTGTCCCATTCAATTCTGTAAGTAACATATCATCATCATCATCACCATCATCATCTGAAACACTCTCATCACAAACATTATCATCACACTTAATATTATTTTCAACACCAAGCTCATCTCTCTCTTCACACACTTCTTCAACAACCTGAACACTATGACTACTCTGTTCTACCACATCCTCATTTTCCTGTCTATTATCTACAGCAATTTCATCTGGAATTACTCTGTCATTCTCATATCCATTGCCTAGCACATGAACATCAGCTTCATACATACAGCACCAGTATCAGCATTTTCACTCATTTCACAGTCATTCAACATTCTCACTAAATGATACTCATCAGATCTGTTTTCATCACTAACAACAGCTACTACTGCATTACTACAGTTAAAGAAATTTGTCAAAGTTGTTTTCTTCTAATTCAAATTCAGATTTTTTACTTTTTTGTTCATCCCTGTTTTCAGATACAAAACTTTCCCAAAATTCCCTATCAAACTTCATTCTACTCACCTCAGGTTGTATTCTGTGTACAAACTTTTGGTATGTTCTATTTGTTCTGCCCCTTCCTTTCTGAAATTACTACAATGTGACTGATTGTAATTCCCATGTATATTTTCCCCATTTCGCCAGGCTCTGAAAGAGGCAGGTCTAAGTTTACCATACCATTTCTTCTGTTTTCAAAATTGTTACTATTGTTTCCCTGATTATGCCCCCACTACCTATTTCTTGGTTCAAAATTCCTGTTCTCTGGTCTCTGCCTATCATTCCTCTCCCCATTTCTTCTAACATCACTCCAGAACCTGTTATTAGAATCATCATCGAAAGCTCTGTTATTGTTATACCTGCTATCATCAGGTCTGTCATTACATCTGTCATTTCCCTCCCAAGCTAAGTCCAATTTATCTATATATCTAAGAAATTGTTCAATTGTATCATCACCTCCATAGACAAGACTCCACTGTACCCTGTTCAGTAATCTTTAAGAGCATCTATTCGGATCATTTCATAGAGTTGTTTATCAAGATGTACTAAAATTCTTAACTGTTGTTCACAAAAGGTTTTTATGCATCCACTACCTGGTTTGAAATTTGTCCCATTCAAAAATTCTGACTTTTTTCTAGCTTGTTTAGTTTCTGACCAGAATTTGTTCATGAAAGCTCATTCCACCTCATTAAATGACGTTTCAGGTTTGATTGACTGGTTCGCCCACGACAAAGCCTCCGCATCTAAAAACTTTAAAAAAAATTTAATTTTCAAACTATCGCTCATTTTATCAAGGAAATTATCTTTTATCTGGTACATGAAATCAACTGGATGTACCCTCCCCTGAAAATGCTTTTATGTTTACATTGTTCCACAATGGACTGTAACTACAGAAAGATTTTACAGCAACGGAATCTTCGATTTCTTGAAATTTATATTTGAAATTCGAAATTTCACCAAAACAAGTGCCTACATCTTCTTTCAACTTGGCGTACTTCTCATTTGCAATTTTAGTGAAATTTTATATATTTTGATCTGTTTCTGTGAATTTCTTTGTGAAATCTTTGTTGAGTTTTTTCAATTGTAACACTTCTACAGTAGGAAATTTTTCAAAAATTTTCCACAGAATCTAGGCACTCTTCAAATTTTTGATAATCCTGCACCAAGGTGACAGTTTCTCCTTCTACAGTTGACAAATTTCTGGAATTTTCATCTACTTTTTCCCAGCATTATTCTAAACTTTGGGTTCCTTGTTTGTCTAATTTTTATCAATCGAATCAAGCTTTTGATCAAGAGTAATTCTATGCTCGTCAATTGACTGATTTTGTTCTTCCATAATCTGAACTAACCTATCCAAGGATGATACATTAGGTTCAAATCCACAAAAGGGTAAACACACACTACTGTGATCAGTATCCTCTCCGATTTCATTGTCTTGATTAACTACACTATTATCAGTAATATCTACGCTGGTTTGCAAGTTTCCATTAACTTCCCCATTATCTTTAACTTCCCTATTGTTGTTAAACTCACTATTATCCTCCATAATGACAATGCAGACAAAAAACAATTTCCATAAGTAAAAATTCAAATACATTTTGTACTTACAATTGGTTCTCCAGGTTGCTTTTTCACATAGATATCATTATGTCCTTTGTAGTGTTACTCACTTTCTTCATTCTTCTGCTCTCTAAAAAATGGAATATTATTTCAACAAGTGGGTTAATTCTGAAACAAAATACAAGATTAGTTTACAGAATTACACTGTATCCCAGTTCCTCCACCAATTATAACATTCATAGGGGTTATTTTTACTCATTGTAACTGGTAGTCCGTCACAGCAAAAGTCCTGGAACAGTAACTGTAGGTTTTTACCATAAAGTAAAAGAATAATTTAATCAAATATAGTGTTTCATTTTATATGTATTGTAGTTTCAAAATAAAGGCATCTTGACATATCTGAAATGAGTTGTAACATACTTAGAATAAATTATCACAACAAGCTACATGTTTTCTGTCCAAAATCACACAAAATACTGACTTCCACTACCAACATGGCTGTAACAATTTGTACTTTCTTAACAATCCAGAACAATCCTCGGTATTGTTTAAAATTACTATTTGATTAATTAACAATTAAAATTGATACAAAAAAATTAAAATACATATTTGATTGTATACTTACTCCTGGACAGCTAGTACACTACAATATTGGTACATATCTGTTATTTTATTGGAGATTATTTGTTTTTTTTATTATTTATTTATTTAGTTTTGGTCCTGTGACATCTTGTACAGATATAGGACAGGTCAACAAATGATACTGAAAGTTAAAAATTAAACACACACACACACACACACACACACACACACACACACACACACACACACACACACACACATTATACAATGCTGTGGACTACAAATATCTATATTGATTCAACATTTCATGTACAACTAGTACACTTTAATAAACAAATAGTTGCCATAAATTGTTTATTAATTTAACATTGTAAAATTCTGTTTCATTCTGAGAGGTATTCATTTACAGAGTAGAAACTGTGGTCCATCAAAAATGACTTCAGCTTTTTTTGAACAACCTGTCTTGCTTTACCAACATGAAGTTGTTAGGAAGGTGGTTGTACAATTTTGTGCCTCTATGAAGGACACTTTTCTGATAGTCTGATGTTGTTGCATATGAGACATGAATGTTATTGCAATTTCTTGTTGTGTAATTGTGCACAGAGCTATTCGGCTGATAGGCATTTGCAGTTCTTAAACATTCTCTTACAAAGACTATTGTTTCAAATATATATAGGCATGGAAGGTTCAGTATCTTTAGAGTAGGAAAAAGAGAGTGACATGGACCTTGCCTCTTTATGTTGCAGATGATTCTGATAGCTGATGTCTGGGTTTTGAAAACACATTGACTACAGGGTGCATTCCCCCAAAACATTATTCCATATCTGATTGCTGACTGGAAATGTATGTGACATGATTGTATTACTATTTTTCTATTACAGCTTGTGGTTAGTATCTGTAGCATGTAACAGATTGATGATAGCTTGGTTGTAAGAGCTTTAATGTGTTTATTCCACTTGAGATCACTCTGCAGATATATTCCTAGGAACTTAACATCATCAGCTAATTTTACATTTTTGTTGTTTATTTTCAATGCATGTTCATTTTGTTGTTTATAGTGGGATATATGAAAGTTCAAGGCCATCATTTTCCGAGTGTTAATTATAAATTTATTTTTTTCAAACCAGTGTGTAAGCTCCTGCAATTACACATCTGTAGTTAATTGAAGCTCTTTTTGGTCTGACCCTGTAATCAGAATACTGGTATCATCTGCACATAAAGTTTTCTGTTTGGCATGGACAGTGTCATTCAGGTCATCAATATACAAAAGAAAGAGGATAGGACCTAATGTTGATCCTTGTGACACACCATATTTGATGGTAGTTTTTTCTGATGTGTATGTTGTTGTTCTTGAAATATTTTCAGTTATTGTAGCTTGTTTGATAACAGCTTTTTTTGGCTGCTAGTAAGATATGATCTAACCAATTCATTTGGAATACCTCTAAATCCCTTTCATTCCAACTTATGTAGTAGGATATCATGATCTAAAATGCCAATTGCTTTGGATAGGTCCAAGAATACTCCAGTAGCCATTTCCTTTCCATCTACAGCTTTTACAATGGAGTGCAAATATTCATAGACTATTGTGGTTGTGGACCTAGATTGCCTGAAGCCATGTTGATGATTTGACAGCAATGAGTTTTTGTTAACAAACTCTAGGAACCTATTATAAAAGAGCTTCTCAAAGATCTTTGAGAAGCCACTAAGCTGTGCTACAGGTCTGTGATTGTTAACATTGTCTGTGGCTCCCTTTTTGTGCAAGGGGGTTACTTTTGCAATCTTTAGAAGATTTGGTAAGGTACCTGTGGAAAAGGAGTGATTAACAATATGTTTCATAGGTTCTACAATACGATATCTTGTTTGGTTTATAATACAATCTGGAATCTTGTCGACACCACATGAAAGTTTCTTTAATGAGCTCGTTGCCAATATGAGCTCACTCTGTGTGACCTGCTTGAGAAACATGGACCCCTGTGGGAGGTTTACAGTTCTCAACTTAGTGCATATTAGTATTCTGAAGGTTGATACATGTTCCATGTGGCCCATGTTTTGTTTTTTGATTTGCACATATATTCATCATTTCCCCTTTTCTTTGCCTCTTTAATAACTTTGTGTGATTTTGCATTTATAATGATATATTATTTTGTTTTTTATACAAATGTAGATATCTTTTCCTTGCACTGGAGATTTTTATGCCCTTAGTAATCCAATCTTTGTTTCCAGTCAGTTTTAATTTACATTGCTTTACTGGGAAGACTATGTCCAAATAGTACTTACATGATGCATGAAAGTTATCACACATTCTATTTACATCTGTTTCATAGAACACTTCATCCCATGTTTCTTCGTTTAATATGTTGCAAAGGTTTGCTATATTGCCGTCACTGAAATTCCTGAACTCAGTTATTTTAATGGGAGACATTTTCTCTGAACATAATTCCAGTGATAACAACACAGCCTCATGATCACTATATCCCATCTTAACTGCTTCACTACTGTATGGAGAAAAGAGTTTCTTTGTTCCGGTGCAGTTTTATTATACCTAATGATTCTTGTTGGTGTATTTAGTGTGGGGATTAAGTCAAAACTCTTTGTCATATATAGTAATTTATCTTTGTAGTTTGAGGGTTTCAAAAAGTCTATGTTGAAGTCTCCACAAATGATTTTCTTTTTCTTTGGTTCAACAATATTTAACATCATTTCAAATTTACACAGGAATTCTTCTATGTCAGCATCAGGGGATCTGTATATAGTTATAATAACTAGTTTAATGTCAGGAAGTTCAATAACCACCATTTCAAAGACTTTTTCTTTATTCAGATCAGGATATGTTTGGATTGCTGTATACCTTAAATTATGCATTACAGAGATAGCTATCCCTCCATGTTTATAATAATACTTTCAAACTAAGGAAAAACCAGGGATCTTTAGTGTTTCTATTTGTGGTTCTTCTAGCCAATGTTCTGTTATGCAGATAACATCAACATTTAGGTCAGAACACAGTTTTATTTCTAGTTCTTGCAATTTGTCAGTCAGAGACTGAACATTATGATACATTATATGAAATGGCAGAGGGTTGGATTTAATTTGCTTACTGTAGCTACTGCTTGTAGTCATTTCTGATGAACCACTCACCTCAAATAAAGTCCTGGCCCTGTTTATGTTGTGTTGTTCTTCTTTGCTCTGTTTTCTACTAAAAAATCTTTCAGGTGGGAAGGCAGTACTCTTTTCCTTCTGCCCTGCTCAATGGAAACAGCTGTTGGTGTTGTTTCTTGTGTATTTATAACAGAAGCTGGGACCTTTGATGGTGTTGTTTCTTTTGTATTTATAACAGAATCTGGGACTTCTGCACCTGTATACATGATGCAACCATAACGATTTCTTGGGTATCTTCCTTGAGAGGTAGCTGGTGTTGACACTGATTGTGTAGGCCTACTGTCAGTCTGGGAGCAGTCTTCTGATGCCGTTCCTGTGGTTTGGGACACTTCACTGCACTTTGATTGACTATCGTTAGCGTTATGTGAAACTGTTAGTACTGTCTGAGGTAGAGGAATGGTTGTTAAATCAGGTGTGCAATGAGCACTCCTCAAAATTTCGATTTTTTTACTGAGAAAAGATTTTCCCCTCCTATTGAAGTGCATGCCATGTCTGGTAAAGAATTCACGGTCCATGTCCCTGGTAGGGAGAAATAATGCATCCTGAAAGGCTTGGCAGATTTTGTAATACAGTCTGTTGGCTTTTTCTCAAATAAAAAAATTACAATAATACATTAACATTTTTTATTAATTACTAGAGGCTCCCTTCATGGGAATTTTTCCCTTCATTTACAGAGCTTCTACACAGAGCTTCTTACAAGAGATTAAACAGATATTTCCTCAGTTACAATTTTTTCTAGACGAGTTGCATATTTTGTTTATGTGTGTGGTCATGAATTAGACTGGAAAATGCTTGTTTTAAGTGGGTCTTAATGGGCTGTTACGTTTCAACATTAGTCTTTACCAATGGAGCAATTTAGAAATAACATTTTGTGTAAATTGAAAGAGCAGCCTTTGTACAGTACTGAAGAATTCTTCTCTCATTATAGCACAGTGTAAGTCTGAGCTTCAACCCAGTACCATGACTACAACTCCAATATTGCTCTTTCATTACACTATGTTCTTGTATTGATTTTGTAGTTGTGTTATTACTGTGAAGTGTATCGTAATATAGATCTTAAGTTTAAGATGTGTTATAGCATCCATATTAATACCATAGCTCAAATTGCAATATTGTATTCATTTTATTTTTATAGTATTAACGTATCTTGACACTATATGACCACACAAGACAGGTGAATGATGTAGAATTATTTATAAATTCATAAACTTAATAATTATTATAAATTGTAGAAGTAAATTTTAGTGTGACTGGTCTTTAATTATGAATATCTTTTACGTTAATTAGTTTTCAGGAGACTGAAACAGTTTATTAGAAACAGTGAAATGAGGACTATCGAATTAGTGTTGTCAGTACTCACAACACTCACCCAGATCTCATAGAGCATATTGTTGTAAAAATTTCAATTTCTTATTTCCTTTAACCAATAAAGTTTTCAAAAGAAAACTAAATATGCCCAATGATTATATATTGGTAACTTCTAACCCAACATATAAAATTACTTGAAATACTATGGAAACAAGAAATTAATCATTTCACTTATGTACTACATGTCTGCCACAGTTGTATAAGTACAATAAGCTGAAAGACAAAAGAAGAATATTGTTGTTAAAAGGACTGGGACAACAGCAAGCAGAATAGTTTCAAATTAATATGTTTTGAATTTCTGCATAGCCTTTACATAAGATAGCCAATAAAAGAAGTATAGAACAATTAAAAAACAAACATATAAATCAAAAATTAAAAAAATAAACACCATGAGAGAGATTTGTATGAGTGAACTAGAAAGAACTGAATGGTTTGGTTAACACTGCATTTTTGATGACACCCCATTTTATCATACACACAATCTCATCGAAGGTATGTCCATTGATCTCTACTTCTGAAATCTTTAAGGTCATTTTCATTTGCTTGGAACTACATAGTATGGGAATTTTAAATATTATTGGTTTTCTGTGAATCACTTGTATACCCGTTCTGTTATTCTTCTGGCAGTATGGACCTATTTGCTCTGTTTACCCCTATACTTGCGTCGTCACCAAAAATTACGTGTTCTGATGAGTTCTCCAAAGCCCCACAGAAATTATTTACACCAACCATGGAATGTCACATTTCATGTTTCCCGACTATCAATTTGGCCTTATTGGTGTCATACCATCTGTTAACTTTTTCTGTTTTCTATTGTAAAATAATGACCCCATCCATATATACATTTATTTTGAACTCTATTAGTTTCAGTGTCCTTCTATGATCTATTCCATCATGAGCTATAAAAAATCACAGTAGATACCAAGAGGACACTTTTTCTTCTTTAGTTCTACCAGAAGTGAATTCATGGGACTTGTATTGGTATCCCAGAAAACAAGTGCTATATAAACCATAGTGAGCTGTTGTTAGAAGGCTAGTTGGAGAAATGAAGTTCAGTATTCTATTGTAATTTACATTCTCAAATGCAGTGAGAGGCACCTCTAGAGGACACTGGCATATGTACACTTTT
Source organism: Schistocerca serialis cubense (assembly GCF_023864345.2). NCBI lineage: Eukaryota > Metazoa > Arthropoda > Insecta > Orthoptera > Acrididae > Schistocerca > Schistocerca serialis. Next base: position 915,961,678 of record NC_064638.1, read on the forward strand.
ATAAATGGATGTTGTCATTGAATACTTCAGTCTTTCTGTAAATATGCCTTGAATGATTGAGAGTAACTGAAGATGGTCGCTACCAAGTCAGCAGAAGGCTTCAATACTTTGGTTTGAACACCACCATAGCCAAAAGAGTTATGGATTTTCAGTGACCTAATAATTTCTGTGATATTTTGAATTTTACAAAACTGCTGTCTGGTGATGAAGTGCACAATAAGTGTTTAATTAAATGTAATACTTCTACTCTCTGTTGTCAATATTTTCTCTCTGCACTTTCAGCTACTGCTAGGAAGACTTAATTGAATTTGGTGGCCAACGATATCAGGTGAACATTGTCTGTCTCACAAACATTTCACAAATATAGCCATAAATTTAGTTAAAACTAAATGCAATTCCAATAGCAAGGTAAAAATCCCCATGAATGACATGACAATGTTCCTTTATCCAGTAACTGAATCAGAGGTACTAAATGCTATAAATAAGTTAAAAAATAAAATGTCATGTGGATGTGATGGGATTCCTGACAAAGTCATTAAGCAAAGTGCAAGAAAAATAGCCTCACATCTGAGTGAAATTATAAATGAATCTTTTAAGACAGGGGTGTTTCCATCAAAACTTAAAATGTCAACTATAAAGCCACTTTACAAGAACGGTGATAAATATTATGTTAGTAACTTTAGGCCTTTATCAATGTTATCAGGTTTCTCTAAAATAATAGACTATACAAATTCTTATTAAGAATAGAATATTGGTTACTGCACAAAATGGTTTCCTTAAAAATAAATCAACTGAAACATCTGTCTTCAATTTTTTGCAACTTGTTCTAAATTCCATAAATAGAAAGGAATTAAATTGTGGATTGTTTTTAGACTTATCAAAGGCCTTTGATGTCATAAACCATAAGTTACTGCTTAGGAAGTTATATGCCTATGGGATACGTGGAGTTGCCCACAAATGGTTTGAATTATGTCTGTCGGACAGGTATCAGAAGGTGGAGATAAGCCATGCATATAGGACATATGCATCAAGATTCAAGAGAGTTTTGTACGGAGTACCCCAGGGATCTGTATTAGGGCCATTACTGTTTTTAATATTTATCAATGACCTACCAAATCAACTATCTGAAGCAGAGGCAGTACTGTTTGCTGACAATATAAGTTTGTTTGTTAAAGCAAATAGTGAAGCTGACTTACAGGAAAAAGTCAAATTTGCAACAGACGAAGCAGCCAGATGGTTTAATGAAAACAGACTCAGTGTGAATGCCAAAAAAACAACGTGGATCAACCTCAGACATATTACAAATAAAATAAAAACTAACCTTACAGTAGAACTGGGTAAGTGTAAGATTGAACAAGCATCATACACTAAATTCTTGGGAGTATGGTTTGATGAACACTTAAGATGGGAAAAGCATGTAATATCATTGAACAAAAAATTAAGTCAAACAAGTTATATACTTAGAATGCTTAAAAGCTCATGTAATATTAAAACAGTGTTATGTGTTTATTTCTCATTCATGCACAGTTTATTAAGGTATGGTGTACAGTTTTGGGGGAACAACAGTCTAACAAAACATTCATTTAGACTACAAAAGAAGGCAGTCAGAATAATAAAAGGTATAAGATATAGAGACTCTTGTGGACATGCTTTCAAAGAATTAAAAATCATGACACTACCATCCTTATACATATATGAAAGCATATGTTTCTTAAAAGAACATGAGGAATTTTGTACATTAAACAGAGAATTTCACAACTATGAAACAAGGAATAGAAATGATTTCCACAGAGAAATTCATAAAACAGCTATGTATCACAAAAGTGTACTTTACCAACCCAAAATCCTCTACAGTGCTCTCCCCAAAGAACTAAAAATAATACCAAAACAGCACATATTTAAAAGAGAATTAAAAAACAAGTTATTGAGCAATAGTTTTTACAGTATTGAAAAGTTTATGAATCACTGACAACAAAAGCGCAGTTAAAATTTCCCTGACATAATAAATATGTGTAATTGCTCACATTTAAATACTTGCTATTTCTATGAAATTCGGGGTTCAGCTCCCATATTGAAAGTCTTTTAGTTGATGCCATTTCAGCGAATTGTGTGTCAATGATGATGAAGGACAAACTCACAACACCCAGCTCCCTGCCGGGAATTGAACTTGGGCCCCCTTGAGTGGTAGGCATACAGGAAATGATCTTAGAGACAGTACTATGGAAACAGAAGAGAAAGTAACTGAAGATGAAATGAAAGATACAATACTGTGAGAAGAATTTGACAGAGCTCTGAAAAACCTAAACCAAAACAAGTCCCCTGGAGCTGATAGCATTCTGTCAGAACTATTGAGATCTTTGGAAGAAACAGCCATAACAAATGTGTTCAACCTTGTAAGCAAGATATATTAGACAGGCAGAATATCCTCAGATTTTAAGATGAATGTGATCATTCTGTTTGGAATATTGCCAAATTAGCAGCAAACTGCAGGAGTCATACCTCTTTACAAGAAAGGTGACTCTTGGAAAAGTCAAGTTATAGAGTTGTAGCACTGCTGCCTGGCTCAGCCAACAAAATTTTTCAGTCAGAGTGCTATATTATGGGTATGCCAGCATGATTTTGGAGCTAAACTTCCACTAAGATTTCTACCTTTCATCTTGTCAACCACATCTTGAATTCAGCTGGAAAAAAAATAGATTTTTATGGTGTGTGAGGTGTGTCAAATGAGTGTCTGAAATCCTACTCTTGATCTCAGGTTACAAAAGGCAAACAAAACACAATAACACTGCACATAACAAAATTTCACTTCCATCCTCACTATCACATCTTGTACACAGGGCTCTCTCTACCAACCATTTCTTTTCCAATACACATTAATAATCTGCCCTCATGTATATATAACTTCCCCTCATGTGTAAATAATGCTGAAGTAGCAGTATTTGCAGGTGGTAATAGTCTGCTTACTAAAGCAAAATATATTAAAGATCATCACAGATGAAGTTCCACAATGTATCTATAGGAACAGACTTGTATTAAATGCACAAGGGTTACTCTACACTTTCAGCCCAAGCAAAATAAATATACTGAAAATCCAGCAATTCATGTGAACAACTTTGAAATTTTGAATGTCACTGTGACAAATTTTCTAGTCCTTTGCCTGCAAGAAAAGCTAAACTGAAACTCTCACATAACATGCTTAAACTTCCAACTCTCTAAATTAACATATGTAATAAGTGTACTATCCAGCAATGGAACTCTTGAAACTGGGAAAAAAGGAAGATTTAAGGCAAATAAATTTAATCCAAGATCTCCTTGAGTTTAAAACTGCTGAATTCCAGTTTGGAATTTCTTTAAATCGATTCCATACCAATACATTTGAAATATTTTCAAGACTGTAATGCAACCATGCTGTTTTTCTATAGTTACTCATTTGCACAAAAATGGGTTTGAGAATGATTTTGTATATGTAATGTGGCAAATACAAGCAGCCCTTTCCCACATGTTTTCAATCAAAACACACATGGTCAAGTCATTAATGTGATGACTGACTATGTTTGACATCATCATGCAACAATCACACACAGATGGCAGTGGGAGTACTACCAGCAGGGGTGTATAAAGCATGTCAGGTGGATACGAAACTAGTGCAGTCATTGTCGTACTGCAGAAATGGGATGGTTTATCTGATGTGCAAAAGGACATGACCATTGGCTTTTGGGCCAAAAGTGGAATTAGTTCTGAAACAGCTAACGTTATAAACTGTTTGTGTGCTGATGTAGTTTAAACTAAACTGTGTATGGCAAAATGGCACTATCCAAAACAGGCACTGAGGCAAATGTGGTGCAACATGGGCCATAGATGACAGTTGCAGAGATGTGTGCAATTGAATAGACAAGCAGTTCTTGCGCAACTGACAGTCCAGATGAATCCAGTGGCTAACAACAGTCTCTCCTCAATGACAGTTCAGCAAACGTTACTGCATATCAGTCTCCACAAGAGGCACCTGGTTCATGCACCTATGCTGACTGCTGTTCTTCTGTGACAAAGGCTGGAATTTACATACCAGTATGACAACTGGATGTCCATTGAGTGGCAAAAGGTGGTCCTTTCAGATGAATCATGTTTTATGCTCCATCAATCATATGGACCTTGATGTGTAAAGTGTGAAATGTCTGAAAGCAAGCACCCTGTGAGTGTTATGGTCTGGGGAATGTTTACATGGGATTCTCTGGGGCTCTGGGGGGGGGGGGGGGGGGGGGGGGGGAGGGGGGGGGGGCTCTCATCATTCTGGAAGGCACAATGTATGAACACAAGTACATATGTGTCCTTGGGGACTATATCCACTCCTACATTCAGTTTCTTTTCCTTGGCATCATGGTGTCAACCAGTAGGACAATACAACATGCCACACAGCTCACAGTACATGTATGTGATTTGAAGAGCACCAGGATGAGCATACCATATACCCCTGGCCACAAAATTACTCAGAATTAAACCCAGTTGAGAATATGTCTTAGCCATGGATCCTTAAACAAGAAACATAAAGGCTCAACATCCCTGTTCCATGCATAGTTGTACTTAAATAATAACCACCCAGCATACATATATTTTAAGAGTGTCCTATAAGAGACATGCTGATCTAAATCTCAGACAATATGTTACACCTCCATATCAAGAAATCCTCAGTCTAGTTACAAAATTATTTTGATCCCCCATATTTTCATACACAGAAATCCTGACTAACTTGAACTGGCATACTCTTGAAAATATACATGAAGGATAGCACAAAAGCATACTACAAAAGTTTCATGAGAAATCTATGAGTACACTATATCCCATTCACATAGAGATCTCAAAGACTAGATTAGAATAACTGCATCATGCAAAGAGCCACTGAAACAGTCATCATTTCCATACTCCAAATGTGAATGGACTGAGAAGAGTCTGTAATATGGGGTACAATGGAAAGATACCTCTCTGATACACTTCACAGTGGTTCATATGTAGTTGAAGGTGTAGCACACTTTTAGATGTAGAATATATTTGTCAGTTGAAACTTCCACTGAAGTGATGTGTGAAAATTTTTACCAAGGATGGTATTCGAAGCCAGGTCTCCTGCACACTTGTCAGATGCACTACCCACTACACCAACGTGGCACAGTGGCGTTGCATGACTGCATGGACTACCCTAGCATGCTTACATCCTTGTCCCAAATTCCCATTCATGTCTCAGACCATTTGGCACTACTCTGAGCTCAAACAGGATTACAGGGGCCTTCTAACTGTATTGGAATAACACATCAGCATTGAATGGAATGGTGGATTCTGCCTGAAACTGAGTTATAGGTGCTTTAATCAGACAAAACTATATGATTCCACAGACCTTTCAAAGTCTCAAACATCTGTTATCTGCCACAGATAACTCACAGTGCCAAAATCTTGATAAAAATTAAATTAATTCCAGTTCATATGCCATCGACCATGGTCCTTGCTGTCAGTGGGGTGGCTTGTGTACCTCAGTGTAGTACATGCATCCATAACAGAGGGAGGGGTACCTGCACCAAAAATGGCCTTGCTGCACTTGTACTGTGAACATCTGAAAGCAAGGGAAACTACAGCTGTAATTTTTGCCAAGGGTATGGAGCTCTGCTGTATGGTTAAATGATGATGGCATCCAGTTGGGTAAAATAGTCTGGAGGAAAAATAACCACCCATTCAGATCTCCAGGTAGGCACTGCTCAGGTGGACGTCATTATCAGGAGAAACAAAACTGTCTTTTTACGAATCAGAATGTGAAATGTTAGATCCCTTAATTGGGTAGGTAGGTTAGAAAGCTGAAAAAGGGAAATGAATAGGTTGAAGTTAAGTACAGTTGGGATTCATGAAGTTCAGTGTCGGGAGGAACAGGCCTTCTGGTCAGGTGAATACAGGTTTATAAGTACAAAGTAAAATAGAAATAATGCAGGAATGGTTTTAATAACAATAAGAAAATAGAAATACATACAAGCAAATGTGAACAGCATAGTGAACACATGATTGTAGTCCAGATAGAGATGAAACCCCCACCCACAACAGTAGTACAGATTTATATGGTAACTAGCTCTGCAGATGATGAAGAGACTAAAAAAAATTATGGCCAGATAAAATAAATTATTCAGATGAAAATCTAATTGTGATGTGGGACTATAATTCAATAGTAAGAAAAGGAAGGGAAGGAGGAATACTAGATGAATATGAAATGAGGGAAAGAAATTAAAGAGGAAGCTGCCTGGTAGAATTTTGCACAGAGCATAATATAATCATCAGTAAGACTTTGTTTAAGAATCATCAAAGAGGACTGAATATGTAGAAGAGACCTGTACACACCAGCAGATTTCAGATTGATTGTATAATGGTAAGACAGAGATTTAGCAACCAGGTTTTAAGCTGTAATACATTTCCAGGAGCAAATGTCATCTCTGACTACAATTTATTGGTTAAGAACTGTAGATTACAAGTGAAAAAATTGCAAAGAGGTAGAAAACTAAGGTGATGGGACCTGGATAAGTTGAAAGAGCCAAAGATTGTTGAGAGTTTCAGAGGGAGTGTTAGGCAACAATTGACTAGAGCAGGGGAAAGGAATACAGTAAAGGATGAACAGGTGGCTTTGAGTGCCAAAATAGTGACGTCAGTAGAGGATTACATAAGTAAAAAGATGAGGGCTATTCTCTGTTCATCGTAAGAATGAACCTGGTGTATACTAGCACAAACACAATGATTGGTCACAAGCGGTAGCACACTTACACTGGTGTTGTTAAGCTCTTGGAAGTAGGACCTACTTACGTATTTGGTACATTATGAGTAAGATAGGATGTATACCACAAATGGTAGCATAGCAAATCTGCAATGTGTTGTGGCTGGTGGATTGATGGTTCAAGTCTCACCTTCACCTTTTTTCCGTTAAATTTGAAATATGTACATCTTATGATTGTAAAATTCATCATCATTTTTTGTGAATAATGCACATCTTCTTGTTCTTAATTACATATTGCACATAACATTCCTGTTTTCATGTCAAATATAAATTTTTAATTATTTATATTTTATGAAATATTGTTAATAAAGGTTACTTAAATTAAGAAAACATAGCAATTTAAATTTTTATGGCAAAAATGAAAAACAAAATACTCTTTATTTGGACTATGTCCATTGTTTTATACCACAGATGTAGTCTCACAGCAACCAGAGTGATAAATGTCATAGAAACGTGAAAAATAAGTAATTCTCACAGCATCGAGCATGACATGCAATGCTGCATTTTTACACAACTTCTCCACATGTTACAGTCAAATGCTGGTGGGATGCAGAATGGTATGTCATAAAAGAAAAGGAGAAAATGCAGTTCCTGTGTGGCTTTGTGGATTTTGAGGTTGATTGAATCATTATCAATGTAGCAGATGAAAGTTCCAGAACTGAAATTTATTTCTCAGATTTGGATAAGGAAGGAGCTGAGAGATTACCAGATGATTGAATGTACTTAATATCCTCTGTGGCGTCAGTATTCAACAGTATGGTGAAATCCCTACAGTATGCTTTTGCATCACACATAGCTCACACAGAAGAATTATCCTGTGTTTAAGTTAGGGATTTTTATCACTCATTTGTAATTAGGATGCTATGTTACGTGACAATGAAAGCATTTTATGCTTTTTGTCTGGTCACCTGAGAAGCATGTGGTAGTTCTGGATTTTTCCAAGTATTATTTCATTCTCCTTAAAAATTAAATGACATTCAAAGCTATATTGTTTGTTTGATTGTCTCTTTTTATTTCTGAACTGCAACTGCTCACATCATTGCACATTAGTTGGACCAGATGGCTGGCCAGTGCTATCCAAGTTTAATGCACTGGTGAAGTTGTTCTTCTGCATTATTGCTCAGTCTGTGTATGTATAACATGGCACAAAAGAGATCCTTATGATTGTACTTGACTGTACTGGACACAGCTTGGCTTCCTCTACAGTGAAATGAAATCCAGTGAGATTTAAGTAATCACAGAAGAATATATGACATAATATTTACCCCCCCCCCCACCCCCCCCCCCATGAACCATGGACCTTGCCGTTGGTGGGGAGGCTTGCGTGCCTCAGCGATACAGATAGCCGTACCGTAGGTGCAACCACAACGGAGGGGTATCTGTTGAGAGGCCAGACAAACGTGTGGTTCCTGAAGAGGGGCAGCAGCCTTTTCAGTAGTTGCAGGGGCAACAGTCTGGATGATTGACTGATCTGGCCTTGTAACAATAACCAAAACGGCATTGCCGTGCCGGTACTACGAACGGCTGAAAGCAAGGGGAAACTACAGCCGTAATTTTTCCCGAGGGCATGCAGCTTTACTGTATGATTACATGATGATGGCGTCCTCTTGGGTAAAATATTCCGGAGGTAAAATAGTCCCCCATTCGGATCTCCGGGCGGGGACTACTCAAGAGGATGTCGTTATCAGGAGAATGAAAACTGGCGTTCTACGGATCGGAGCGTGGAATGTCAGATCCCTTAATCGGGCAGGTAGGTTACAAAATTTAAAAAGGGAAATGGATAGGTTGAAATTAGATATAATGGGAATTAGTGAAGTTTGGTGGCAGGAGGAACAAGACTTCTGGTCAGGTGACTACAGGGTTATAAACACAAAATCAAATAGGGGTAATGCAGGAGTAGGTTTAATAATGAATAGGAAAATAGGAATGCGGGTAAGCTACTACAAACAGCATAGTGAACGCATTATTGTGGCCAAGATAGATACGAAGCCCACACCTACTACAGTAGTACAAGTTTATATGCCAACTAGCTCTGCAGATGACAAAGAAATTGAAGAAATGTATGATGAAATAAAAGAAATTATTCAGATTGTGAAGGGAGACGAAAATTTAATAGTCATGGGTGACTGGAATTCGAGTGTAGGAAAAGGGAGAGAAGGAAACATAGTAGGTGAATATGGATTGGGGGACAGAAATGAAAGAGGAAGCCGGCTGGTAGAATTTTGCACAGAGCACAACATAATCATAACTAACACTTGGTTTAAGAATCATGAAAGAAGGTTGTATACATGGAAGAACCCTGGAGATACTAAAAGGTATCAGATAGATTATATAATGGTAAGACAGAGATTTAGGAACCAGGTTTTAAATTGTAAGACATTTCCAGGGGCAGATGTGGACTCTGACCACAATCTATTGGTTATGACCTGTAGATTAAAACTGAAGAAACTGCAAAAAGGTGGGAATTTAAGGAGATGGGACCTGGATAAACTAAAAGAACCAGGGTTGTACAGAGATTCAGGGAGAGCATAAGGGAGCAATTGACAGGAATGGGGGAAATAAATACAGTAGAAGAAGAATGGGTAGCTTTGAGGGATGAAGTAGTGAAGGCAGCAGAGGATCAAGTAGGTAAAAAGACGAGGGCTAGTAGAAATCCTTGGGTAACAGAAGAAATATTGAATTTAATTGATGAAAGGAGAAAATATAAAAATGCAGTAAGTGAAACAGGCAAAAAGGAATACACACGTCTCAAAAATGAGATTGACAGGAAGTGCAAAATGGCTAAGCAGGGATGGCTAGAGGACAAATGTAAGGATGTAGAGGCCTATCTCACTAGGGGTAAGATAGATACCGCCTACAGGAAAATTAAAGAGACCTTTGGAGATAAGAGAACGACTTGTATGAATATCAAGAGCTCAGATGGAAACCCAGTTCTAAGCAAAGAAGGGAAAGCAGAAAGGTGGAAGGAGTATATAGAGGGTCTATACAAGGGCGATGTACTTGAGGACAATATTATGGAAATGGAAGAGGATGTAGATGAAGATGAAATGGGAGATATGATACTGCGTGAAGAGTTTGACAGAGCACTGAAAGACCTGAGTCGAAACAAAGCCCCCGGATTAGACAATATTCCATTGGAACTACTGACGGCCGTGGGAGAGCCAGTCCTGACAAAACTCTACCATCTGGTGAGGATGATGTATGAGACAGGCGAAATACCCTCAGACTTCAAGAAGAATATAATAATTCCAATCCCAAAGAAAGCAGGTGTTGACAGATGTGAAAATTACCGAACTATCAGCTTAATAAGTCACAGCTGCAAAATACTAACACGAATTCTTTACAGACAAATGGAAAAACTAGTAGAAGCCAACCTCGGGGAAGATCAGTTTGGATTCCGTAGAAACACTGGAACACGTGAGGCAATACTGACCTTACGACTTATCTTAGAAGAAAGATTAAGGAAAGGCAAACCTACGTTTCTAGCATTTGTAGACTTAGAGAAAGTTTTTGACAATGTTGACTGGAATACTCTCTTTAAAATTCTAAAGGTGGCAGGGGTAAAATACAGGGAGCGAAAGGCTATTTACAATTTGTACAGAAACCAGATGGCAGTTATAAGAGTCGAGGGACATGAAAGGGAAGCAGTGGTTGGGAAGGGAGTAAGACAGGGTTGTAGCCTCTCCCCGATGTTGTTCAATCTGTATATTGAGCAAGCAGTAAAGGAAACAAAAGAAAAATTTGGAGTAGGTATTAAAATTCATGGAGAAGAAATAAAAGCTTTGAGGTTCGCCGATGACATTGTATTTCTGTCAGAGACAGCAAAGGACTTGGAAGAGCAGTTGAATGGAATGGACAGTGTCTTGAAAGGAGGATATAAGATGAACATCAACAAAAGCAAAACAAGGATAATGGAATGTAGTCTAATTAAATCGGGTGATGCTGAGGGAATTAGATTAGGAAATGAGGCACTTAAAGTAGTAAAGGAGTTTTGCTATTTGGGGAGCAAAATAACTGATGATTGTCGAAGTAGAGAGGATATAAAATGTAGGCTGGCAATGGCAAGGAAAGCGTTTCTGAAGAAGAGAAATTTGTTAACATCCAGTATTGATTTAAGTGTCAGGAAGTCATTTCTGAAAGTATTCGTATGGAGTGTAGCCATGTATGGAAGTGAAACATGGACGATAAATAGTTTGGACAAGAAGAGAATAGAAGCTTTCGAAATGTGGTGCTACAGAAGAATGCTGAAGATTAGATGGGTAGATCACATAACTAATAAGGAAGTATTGAATAGGATTGGGGAGAAGAGAAGTTTGTGGCACAACTTGACCAGAAGAAGGGATCGGTTGGTAGGACATGTTCTGAGGCATCAAGGGATCACCAATTTAGTATTGGAGGGCAGCGTGGAGGGTAAAAATCGTAGAGGGAGACCAAGAGATGAATACACTAAGCAGATTCAGAAGGATGTAGGTTGCAGTAGGTACTGGGAGATGAAAAAGCTTGCACAGGATAGAGTAGCATGGAGAGCTGCATCAAACCAGTCTCAGGACTGAAGACCACAACAACAACAACAACATTTACATCAGGTTTATTCTTATGATGAACAGAGTATAGTAGAAATTATTTGATAATGAAAGAGACATTGAATTTAATTGATGAAGGGAATAAATATAAAAAAAAATGCTGGAAATGAATCAGTTGAAAAGGAATACAAATATCTAAAAAATTAAATTGAAAAGAAGTGCAGAATAGTTCAGCAGGAAAGGTTGGAGGACAAATGTAAGGATTTAGAAGCATATATCATAGGGGAAATCAAGATACTGCCTACAGGAAAATGAAAGAGAACGTTCAAGAAAAGAGAAGCAGCTGTATGAATATTAAGAGGTCAGATGTAAAACCAGTCCAAAGCAAAGTTGGAAAAGCTGAAAGGTTGAAGGAGTTTATAGAGCATCTACACAAAAGAGATGAACCTCAAGGCAATATCATACAACTGGAAGAGGACGTAGATTAAGATGAGATGGGAAATATAATACAGAAAGAACAGTTTAATAGAGCAGTGACAGACCTAAGTTGAAACAAGGCCCTGGGGGTAGAAGACATTCTGTCAGAACTACTGATAACTTTGAGAGAGCCAACAGTGACTCCATCTGGAGTGCAAGATATATGTAACAGGCGAAATGCCCTCAGACTTCAAGAAGAATATAATAATTCCAGTTCCAAAGGAAGCAGGTGCTGACAGATGTGAATGTCAAAAGATGGAAAGATTGATAGAAGGAAGCCTGAGGGAAGCCCTGGATCTACAATATTTCTGAATCAGGGCAAAAACTTGGTATGCCCCCCTCCCATGAGTGTTTGAGATGGGATGTAAAAAAATGTAAAAAAAGTCAATGTTTCAAAACATCTTTCTGGAGAGTTTGATATGTAAAAATGTACATATTCGAGAAAATGTTATTGGTCTTAAGTGTGACAAAGTGCTGCACCATGTCTCTTCACATAGCATTCTCCTATCACACATCACTGTATTTTGCTCTGTGGCTTTCAAACACATACATTTTGTAATGGAAGCCATCAAACCTATATTCAGGACAGTGTGGTGCCTCTCCTGTTCCCAGTCAGCAGTTTGACATCCTAGCCCTCTTTAAAAGTCTCACAATTAAGACTGAATGGGATTATTTGTAACTGGGAGAATAAGAACCCTTCTGAAAATTTTCACTCTTTATTGCCTATTAGTTAATAACTTTCTCTTTTGTGTGATATAAAATTAAGTATAGAAAACATTAAACCAGCAAAGACAAGAGACAAGTAAGACAGTAGACGTTTCTTCAATCCTTAGGTCCCAGCATTTTTTCTCTGCTACAACTTAATGAAGCATGCTTTCCTTTCTGTCATAGAATCTGTTACCTCATCAAAGTTCATCAAATATTTTGCAAAACGAAAAATCAGAAAGTTGTTGTCTAATACTGAAAAGGCTGTTAATATGAATGACTAGTGTGGTTACTTGTTCTGAGTACATCTTTTTTGTCACTATCTGCTAGATAAAATGAAAAAGGCATTTCTAGTATTGCAGCAATTGTAACACAATTGAGAGTGAGACCGTTTTCACACAAATGGTCATTTTTTTCTACCTCATTTATATAAATAACAGACAGAATGTAATTCACAAAATACCACTGTATTGGCACAAATGGTCATTTCTTTCTACCTCATTTACATAAATAACACATCAGAATATAATTAACAAAATACCAGCATCAAATGCCTATGGGGCCTACTACAAGCAAAGAGTTTTATATTTGGAAATACTGTCGCATTTCATTAATATGCTCCAGTTTCTTAAGCATGAAACTGAAAAGTAGTAGTATGACATTTTTATATAAATTTGGAATTGTCATATTCTTCCATATAATGTATGTGATGCCTCCATTTCTTCTCCTTCCTTGTTCTAATGAACAATTTTGTCATCACTAATTATGTAACTTTCCATGCCATTGTCAATACTCATCCTCCAGTTAGCTTCACTAAACCTGCCAGAATCACCAGTTCACTTATCTTGTGTTTATTCTCCTGTTAGGTATTATTACCTGTTCATACAACACATTTGCAGCACTATTCTGAGAATAGAACTTAAGCGGCTGCTAACCAGGGACTGTACAACCGGCCCTTGGTAATTTAGCAATCTGACAAAAATCTTCTGTCAAAATTTCATTTTTTTAGAAACATGAAGAAGATTAATATTTAATCTTTCTTGTCAGTTATCTCTGTTAGTCATTTATTTCCACTCTGGTAACCTGAATCTATGGATTTCACTAATAATTATAACAATGCTGATAATTAACACACCCAATCAACCACACAAACAAACAGTGATTGGCATACGTGCATCTGGATTTATTTGGCTAAGGTCATATAGCCCTGTCCCTTGTTGTCTGCGGGAAAGTCTTTATTTCTAGATGCAGCAGGGATTCCTGTGGCAGAGGCAGCATGCACATTGTGCATACATTCAAAAATCAATTTATGACTCATTCATAAGTCAACTTAGAATACATTCAAACGCCAACAGGGGTGTGTTTCAGTATTTCAGTAGCATATGAATAATTGATAGATGAATGTGCACTAGATGCTAGATGCTTCATGAAACAAGGTTAATTTCTTCAAGAACAAGGTACACCCTGGAGTTTGGGCTGCTCCCCCCCCCCCCCCCCCCCCCATCATCCTCTGACTTTCCCCCCTAATAGATCCAGATGCCTCCAGGAAGATCGGTTTTGATTCAAAGAGAATGTAGGAACATGCGAATCAATACTGCTCCTATGACTTCTCTTAGAAGGTTGGTCACGAACATGCAAAACTACATTTGTGAATTTGTAGGCTTAGAGAAAGCTTTCAATAATGTTAACTGGAACACTCTCTTTGAAATTCTGAAGGTAGCAAGGGTAAAATACAATGAGTAAAAGGCTATTTACAGTTTGTACAGAAATCACATGTCTATTATAAGAGTGGGGGGTCTTGAAAGGTAGTAAGGTGGTACGAAGGTTTGTAGCCCATCACAGCTGTTATTCAATCTATAAACTGAATAAGCAATAAAGGAAACCAAAGAAAAGCATGGAGTAGGACTGAAAGCCCAGGGAGAATAAATAAAAACTTTGAGGTTTGCTGATGACTTTGCCATTCTATCAGAGACAATAAAGAACTTGGAAGAGCAGCTGAATGGAATGGATAATGTTTTCAAAAGAGGATATAAGATAAACATTAACAAAAGCAAAACAAGGATAATGGAATGTAGCCAAATTTAATCTTGTGGTTGTTATAGTAGAAGATGAGTTTTACTATTTTTACAGTAAAATAACTAATGGTGGAGAAAGTAGAGATGATATAAAATGTAAACTTGCAGTGGAAAGAAAAGCATATCTGAAGAAGAGAAATTTGTTAGCATCATATATAGATTTTAGTGCTAAGAGGTCTTTTCTGAATGCATTTATATGGAGTGCAGTCATGTATGGACATGAAACATGGAAGATAAACACCTTAGACAAGAAGAGATTAGAAGTTTTTGAAATATGCTACAGAAAAATGCTGAAGATTGGATGAGTAGATCATGTAACTATTGAGAAGATACTGAATAGAACTGAGGAGAAAAGAAATTTGTGGTGTCTTTCCTTCTCATCCCTTATGGTAAGTCTCCCCTGACTCATGGTTCTGGGTGACTTTTCCAAAATCTACCCCTTTTCATAGACCTTTTCAGTCCTTTTCCTTCACCCCTCTGCCTAAAGAATGAGCCACTGGCTTCAAAAACTTGCCAATTACAATAGTCTTTTATGTGTGTGTTGCGATGCTGCTTGGTGAGTAGATTTTTTATCTATCCTGTTAAATAAACTAGGAACTGGGGCATTTTAAGTGAAAATAATGCCAGATGAGTAGAAAACTGCATCACACACAGGATTTTAGGTCTGCTATTATCATCGGTAACATGGAGAATCATGTTTTGAAAGATGACCTTTACGTGAACATATGAATAATGATATGCCAAACACAAATGAAATACATGTGATTATTTGTGACACTCAAAGTGCTCAAAACAGGTATATTCAATCATATTTTGTAAATAATCATGTATATATGTGTATGTGAAAAACGAAATTATATGGTAAAATAATCAGAACCATATGTTAAATTTTACTGTAGAAGACAAAGGCAAGGCGATTATAAATAAATCTCAGCAATTAATGGAGTGTTAATGGAAACACGGGTAAAATAAACATAGTCTAAAATACAAAAAAAATATTAGGAACCAGAAGAAATTAGATGAAACAATATCAATAAAGATAACATATATACCACCAGAGAGCCAGAAAGATATTTTTTATGTAGGGCTACAGAGGTATTGAATAGAATGGGAGAGAAGAGAAATTTGTGGCACATCTTGACTAGAAGAAGGGATTAGTTGGTAGGGCATATCTGAGGCATCAAGGGATCACCAATTTAGTATTGGAGGGCAGCATGGAGGGCAAAAATTTCACAGGGAGACCAAGAGAAGAATACACTAATCAGAATCAGAAGGATGTAGGTTGCAGTAAGTACTGGGAGATGGAGAAGCTTGCACAGGATAGAGTAGCATGGAGAGCTGCATCAAACCAGTCTCAGGACTGAAGAGCACAACACAAACACATGGAAAGTGAAGGAAGAAAGACTGTGGAAAATAATGAAAAACCAAGGGGGAACATTAAGTGAAAATTATGACTGTATGAACAGTATTATCAAAGTACTGGTGTGAGTTGGAGTAACACTTCCTATTTCTGGATAACCAAATCTCTGATGTTGCAAATAGGAAAATAATTGCCAGGAAGTGATTGAAGGTCTCTCTATGAAATAAGAAATGTTAATGACTGCACAGTAAATGATATGTGAATCCCCTTGCCATAAAAGTTGCATGCTGAGAAGAATGAAGTAAATGAAATAATGAATAAGTAGCTTTCCCGTCCTTTGCAACTCTTATTGTCTGATTTAGTAAAGGTAATGTCATGGATAATAGTGATGTTAGATGTTTGAATTACAGTTGATTTTGACTTATGAGTCTACATCTAAATAACTACTCTGTAATTCACACTTAAGAGCACTTCAGAGTGTTCATAAAACCACATTTGCACTATTTCTCTACCATTCTACTATCAAAGAGTGCATATGAAAAACGAATTCATAAATCTTTCCATGTGAGATTTGGTGTCTGTTATTTTGTTGTGATGATTATTTTTCTCTATGAAGGCTGGCATCAACTAAAAAATTTGTACATTTTGAGGAGAAATTTAAGGACTGAAATTTTCTAAAAAAAAATTAACTACATTGAAAACATCTTTGTTTTAACAAATGCCACCCTATGTCAAGTATTGTATTCATTGCACTCTGTCCCCTGTTTTGAAATACTGCAAAACAAGCCAACTTTCTTACTACTTTTTTGATGTTCTCAGTCAATTGTATCTGGCCTGGATTGCATGCCACACATCAGTACTACAAAAGAGCATGAACGAACACAGGGTAGGCAGTATGTTTAGTAGATCTTTGCATCTTCTAAGGATTTCACCAATAAGATGCTGTCTTTGGTTCACATTCCATAATCATGATCTATCTAACTGTTTTCAAGTAAGTTATCCATTACTGTAATCTGTAGATATTTGGTTGAACTAACAGCCTTTAGATTTGTGTGATTTATCATGAAGCCAGTATTTAATGGTTTCCCTTTGGTGCTCCCGTGGATGATCTCCTTTTTGCTAGACATTTTGCAGTTTATTTTGTTCTTCTGATAACTTTATCAGACAGTTAATGATAGCAGCATCTGCAAACAATCTTAAACAGCTGCTTAGAATGTCACCTAAATCATTTACTGTATATAGATTAGGAGCAGCAAAGAGCCTATAACACTTCCTTGGGCAATGCCAAGTACACCTTCCATTTTACTTGACGACTTTCTGTCAATTGCTATATGTTATGACCTTTCTGACAGTAACAAATCCAGTTGCACAGCTGAGATAATAATCCAAAGACAGGCAGTTCTGAGGAATGGTGTTAAAAACCTCGTGGAAATCTAAAAATGTGGAACCAGTCTGAGATCCCCTGTTGATAGCACTCATTACTATGTGTGAATGAAGAACTAGCTGAATTTCAAAAGAATGATATCTTCTGAACCCATGCTGACTGTGTGTCTGTAGATCATTTTGTTAAAGGTAATTCATATTATTTGAAAATATTATATATTCCAAAGTGCAATTGCAAACTGACATCATTGATGTGAGTCTGTAATTCAGTGGCTTACTGATATTTCCTTTCATTAATGTTGGTGTGAACTGTGACAGATTTTACTCTTTAGGAGTCTTTTGTCGAGCAAGCAGTTATATATGACTGCTAAGCATGGAGCGATTACTCAGCATACTCTGAAAGTAACCTAATTCATATACAATCTAGACCAGAACAGTTGCCCTCATTAAGTGATTTAAGCTGTTCACTACACTGATGGTATCTACTTCTAGGTTCATCATGTCAGCATCTGTTCATGATTTGAGTTATGGAATATGTGCCCCACCTTCTTTGGTGAAGGAATTCTGTTAAAGCAAGTTTAGTTTAGTAACTCCAGTTTAGTGGCACTGTAATTGGCTACACTGCTATTGTTATTGTGCAATTCTTGCTAGCAGTATACTGTATGTATGACTAAAATCTCTGCCAGATTTTGAGACAGAATTTTGTTGTGTGAACTTGTAAAAGCACCTCATATTGAAGTTCACACTAAGTTTTGAGCTTCAGATCTTGATTAAAACATCACAAGTCTTGGAGATTTTGTAATATTTTGAATTTTTCATGCCGTTTTCATTGCTTCTTCAACAGTATTCTGATGTTTTTTGTATTGTGGGAGTTGGTTGCAGCTCCTGTTGATGTATTTGTTGTAAATCTCTCAATTGCCATCAGTACTGTTCCTTTTAATTTAAGCCACATCTGGCCTACACTTACCTATTTAGTTCAGAAGAAAGGAAAACTTTCACCTAGAAGGGTGTCATGTGAATTAGTATCTAATTTTTTAAACAGACACATTTTCCATTTATTTTTGGTGGTTTTTGGGTGGTGCTATATTCAACTTTACTACAGTAAGGCTTGTAGTCCTTAATGCGTGTACCTGTCATGATGCTACCTATTTTCTCAGGATTATTTGTTGCTAAGAAGTCAAGTATGTTTTTGTAACATATTTACACTTTGAGTGAGCTGCTAATATAATTAACTGATCATTCAAATTAATTTCTAGAGAAAGTATTTAGTACAATGTCAGATGGTATCTTATCCCTACCATTAAATTTAAATATGCATTTTTGCCAACTTTTTAAGAGTAGATTGAAGTCACCATGAACTAGAATTGTAAGAGTGGGGCACCTATTCGAAACAATGGTCATGTTTTCTTTGAACAACTCAGCAGCTATATCATCTGAATCCTGGGATCAGTAAAAGAAACCAATTATTAGTTTATTCTGGTTGTCAAGTGTAACCTCTACTCATACTAACTCCTGGGAACTATCTGCTTCAATTCCTTTACTAGGTAAACTACTTTTAAAAGTAAAAATCATAGAACCACCAACTGTATTTAATGCAAAATTTCTGAACACTGGGCCCCGTGTAAAAATTTTGTTTGAGCTTGAGCCAGCTTTTAGTATATGTAAAACTTCAAGTCTTAATGCTTTCTATTAGTGTTTGGCACTATGGTTCTTTCCCTTTATAATTACAATGCCAATTGTTGCTAGTCTACCCTAATCCAATGTTTGCTTTGCACCCTTTGAGACTGAAGCCCTTTCTGTACTTTCTCAAAATCCTTTAACCTAAAAAACCACTCAGTACATTCCTTCTTCCTGCTTGTAATGGACCTCTGACCTATTAAGCAGAAACCAAAACCTCACTGTCCTGTGATGTAAGTTGAGGATTCTGCAGCCTACATGATCAGAGAACCATCTAAGCCTCTGATTCAGATCCTCGACTTGGCTCTGTACTAAAGGTTCGTAACCAGTTCTGTTGATGATGCTGTGGATGATGAGCTCTACCTTCATCTCATAAGCAAGACTGGCAGTCCTTACCATCTCAGACAGCCATCCAAAACGAGAAAGAATCTCTTCTGATCCAAAACAATACAAAGAATTAGTAGCCATATGAGTCAGAAACTGGAGTTGCCTGCATCCTGTGCTTTTCATGGCATCTGGAAGCAGCCATTCCAAATCTGGAATGACTCCCCCTGGTATGTACTTAGAGTTCACACTGGTTTTCGTCACCTCCTCAGCAATCAGATCCCTAAGGGATCCTATTCCATACCTAACAATGCAGCAGCCAACTGCCAGTGATCTCCCTCTGTGAATGCCCATATCTTGCAGGGTGAGAGGCTTCCTCTGAATCAGAAGAAGTGACTGCATCCAGTTCAAAATCTTTATGAGCCTTAATTGGTATACTCAATAAACCACTTCCTATGGTTTTTAAATATGCTACAGGACACCCACTGTTAAAAATGAAATGAAGGAAAAATTTTATTTTAATTACACAGGAAAACGAATTTTTTTTTAAAGAAAAACTTTTTTTTTTATTTTGATAGCTGATATTTATAGATTTTCATGAGCTGAATCCAAACCTAGCTTTAGTTTTTTTTGTATCACCCATAGTTTTCAAACAATATGCTTTTTTATTATATAGTATAAAAATCCTATGCTATACAGTAAATGGGGAAATTAATGAAATGCTTTGTTACAATATAAGCATGGTTTGTATTTACAGTAAACTACTTAAAACAATGATATGTGTCAAGAGACGCTGCACTTGTCAGCTGGAATTGGTTTGTATTGTCTTTTTCTTTTGTCTTTCAAGCTTCTTGTGTAGCTTTTTCTATGAAGAGTCACTTGCTGAACTTCTTGGTGAAGTGACCAACAGTAGTCCCCCGTGGATCTATGCAAAAGACTAAGTACAGCAACATACACATTGCGCATTGTTTCTTCTTATAGAAATATGGAAACCATGAAGTCAGTGTATTATGATTACTTTCATGCAATTAGGGCATTTGGAATTATATTTTGGGGAAATCAGCCACTGGCTAAAAAAGTACTGTGTGTACAAAAAAGAGCCATAAGGATCATGTGTGGAGTCCATCCTAGAGCCACATGCAGGAATCTTTTTAAGAAGCTTGAAATACTTACATCCATTGCAAAATATATATTTATTTATTTATTTATTTATTTATTTATTTAGTCCTTCAAATCCTATATGTATAGAATATATACAAGGATATTGGACATGGTTAGATATTTACAAGATAAAATACAGTTTGTATTGCAATCCTAAGGACTAGATATTGAAGTAATTTAGCACAGATTCATAAATACAACAAACATTACAGGCAACATACAAATTAGAATATTAATAATGCATCTTTATTTTTGTTGTTTGGCTTTTATATATTCTGTCAGACTGTAAAAGCAATGATCAATTAAATATGCCTTTACTTCAGCCTTAAAACCACAGAGTTTACCTATTGATTTAATATGTTTAGGTAGATTATTGAAACTCTTTATCCCAGTATGTAGTGTGCCTTTTTGGCACAATGATGTTCTCACCCGTTTCACATGAATGTCAGATTTTTGCCTTGTATTGTGTGCATGTATATCTTCATTTTTTAATAAGATATCTGGGTGTCTATTGATATATTGTTTGATGAAAACTGATGTTTCATAGATAAAAATGCAAGGAAGAGGAAGAACTGACAGTTTTTTGAATATGGGTCTGCACGATTTCGTATTGTCTACCCCTTCAATAATTCTTAGTATTCTCTTTTGCATCCTGAAAAGTTTAATATTTGTTGTTGTATTGCCCCAGAAGATTATGCCATATTTAATTACAGAATGCACATAGGAGTCGTATACATTTAACAGGCTGGCTCGTTGATGTGCTTCATAACGAAAGAAAAATTCATCTTTAAACTGAATAGTGCATATCACAGTCACAATACTAGAAGAAAACATGATATCCACTATGAACAGTCAAATATAAGTATGCTGCAGAAAGGAGTCCACTTCAGTGGCTGTAAGATTTTTAATGCCCTCCCTTAAGAATTAAGTGTTTGGTAGATGATGATCTCTTGTTTAAAAAAACCTTAATGCAATTCCTATTGCAAGGATCATTTTATACAATAGAAGAGTTCATGAACTACAGTGTTTAACATTTATTGTATTGTAAATTGCAAATGTATGCCCAAATTTGTATTTGTAATAGCGAATATTTTTATTGTAAACATATGTATTGCAATATTTATTTCTCTGTAATACTTATTATTTTGTAATCTTTATCTATCTCTAAAATGTATTTTTTGTAGTGGGACCTAAGTAACTGTTTACTGTTTTTTGTTTTGTAATCTCTATCTATCTCTAAAATGTATTTTTTGTAGTGGGACCTAAGTTACTGTTTTTTTTTTGTTTTATGTATTACCATAAATTCTGGCCCAGAGCTTGTAAAATTGACACATTCCATATCCTGTGATAGTGTCACAACATGGATCATCGTAACAAGAGATAAATAAATAAATAAATAAATAAATTTATGGTCCAGCAGTCTTGGTAGCGTTTTTCTGTCACTAGTTTCGAATGAATCAATAAACAGCCTCCAGTCTTCCTTTTTGTATTCTATACCAAACTCATTCATCAAACCAGAAATGTCTGATACGTACAGTATACTAAATCACCTTCTTGATGCAAAAACTTGGAAAATTAGTGCTCTATCTTTCTATACATGTATAATAAGCTGGTTCTGACTGCCAATAAGTTCTTTTCTTTTAATCTAGAGCCAAGAAATTCTGCTTTTCCTTTTGTTAAGCCCAGATCCCTAACCAAATTCTTAGGCTTGGACTGAGTAAACAATTTGGGCACTAGACTTTCTGTATTAAATGGAATTCATCATCATCTGGTTCATCTAAATAACATTGTACATCAGAAAATACTTCTATTGGAATAGCATTTAAATCATCTGGTTGTTCAGGAACCGGCAAATCTACACCATGCCCTACTGGTCAGATGGTGGACAGAAGGTTAGCTTTTTGTTTTTCGAATTATGACCAGTAATATCAACACTGCAAAAGTAGCAAACATCAGACTGATTTCTATCTCCCTCCATATAATAGGAACAGCAAATCTAAAGTCTTTTTTCTCCTTTTTGGGCCATTTTCTCAGATCTTCAACACACACATAACATACCATATGTGGCACACAAGATTAATCTTGATCAGCAAGTTTAGATCCAAAGTATGAAAAATAACCCTTTTTCAGAAAGTCTGTAATGTTTCTTTGGTGCTTTTTCATCACAAATTCGCCACAAATGTAACAAAAACTGTCTGCAGAGTTTTTACAACCACAATTAGACATTGTGCTGAGGACATGTACAGGAAATGGGGAAGTGAGGTTAGGTTATACAGTAAACAAAACACCATCTGTTAACACAAAAATAGAATCGACCTTTTTTGCCAGCAAATATTTTTCAGCAGTGCTACCAACGTCATCTACATTCATTACACCTAATTTTAAAAAATGCTGTTAAATTCCTTGAAAATCGCTTAATTTAATAAATTTAACTGTAAAAAGTATGATATTTGGATTTCCCACGCTAAAAAACACAATAACAATGTATTTTAAGCAAAAATGTTTTTCCATCGTTGGCCTGTATTATTGGTTGATTCAGCACCTTCCAGTGTTTTCTAAATCTTTTAATAAAGTTTTGTGAAGTATAACACAAACTGTTTTGCTAGTGTAAAAAGTCTCTGCAGAAGAAAACAATTTTTTTGTCTAAAAAGCAAAGTCATCCTCTAATATATGGGCTTTCCAACATACATTGCTGTGTTCATCATAAAAGGCCTCTGACTAGATAAAAAATTTTGGTAATGATATCATAACTTTTGCATAACAAAATGACAAATGTGCAACGCAGGATTGAAACTTTCAGCATGAGGAAACATAAAATGAAAATCTCACAGCATCCTTTAATAAATCTCCTCCTGTTACTAACCTATACAAATGACATTACAACGTCTTTAAAATATGATTTGACTTTAAAATACTGTTAAAAGTTTTTAATGTTTGCTGATCACATAACAAAATGAAAGGCAGAAGTGCAACTTCATACAGCTCAGATGATAGCCTACTTGAACTGGTGTACAACTGATTAATATCAAGCAGTTCATGTTTTATTATGACATAAATAGATAAGTTTATACATACTTTTCATTTCATGGATTTGTAGGAGTGACAAGTCGATAGTCGACAAGACACTCAGAGATTCTCTTTACGAGCGGGGTTCTTTGGAGACACGGGAGTGTTCGTTTTCCCGCGTTAACGTATGTATCAAGTGTGCTTGTGCGGTACAATAAAGGTGGTCGTTCACAGTATAAATTCCATGCAAGTGTTCTCCTTTATGTAGTGAAATTACCCCTACATAAGTGGTGACCCCGTAACTAAGCAGTGTGACAGTAGGCAAGTTTCTTGAGATTTTTTCCGCGATGTCTCATATCGACATGTCGTCTGCACAGAACCTCTTCCGCGACATCGACGGCATCATCCAAAACATCAAAAAGGAGCTCGACGCGATGCAGCAAAATCCTCAGTTCACAGTGCTACGGACGCCTACATCTCAAACCGACTTCGCCCACGATGTTACGTTTCCAACCGCGCCGCGTGTGCCGGCGGGTCCCGCGCTGCCACCACAGGACATTGCCTCGCACAACCAGCGCTCAGGACATGCCGATATCAGACCCAAAGTGCTCCCATTTTCATCACCCGCATCGGTACTGCTCCCACGAGTTTCACACTTTCCGTTCGCCAGTGATCGTGGGCCACCCGCGTCGCGGTTACAAATTCGACCCCCATCTTTCGTTCCCGAGCGTCCGGAAATTTGGTTCGCTATTATGGAGAACATTTTCGTGCAGCAACAAATAGTCAACGATTATGAACAGTTCACGCTAGTGATATGCAACCTAGACCAACGTGCGTCATCAATGGTATCGGATATAATTATGCAACCCCCACCACAACAAGCCTACGCCACTCTCAAGACGGCTTTAATTTCACGTTGTACAAAACCTGTGGATCAGCGGATATCACAGCTCCTGTACCATGAGAAACGCAGTGACAAGTCGCCTTCAGACTTTTACTGGCATTTACGTGCTATGGTGGACCCTTCCGTGTTCTCAGACACATTACTTTTGCACATATGGCAACAGCAGTTACCTTCGCAGGTGGGCTTAACCTTAATTGCTTACGAGTGCCGGCCATTATGCGAGTTGCTGCAAGTAGCCGATAGAGCGCACTCCCTGTTCGACTCACCTGCCACAGTGGCCACCGCCGCAACCACCTCGGCCAACAACACCAGCCGAGCACGGCCGGAGCCGGTCGACGCGGCGCCTCCAGCTTGTGCTGCCATGACCGCATGACGAGCGCCGGACGTGACCGAAGATTTCCGATCTCTCCGCGCTGCCATCGATCAGCTGACCGCCCAGCTGCAGCGGCTAGAGCCACGCAACGTTGCGGCGGTTGACACACACACGCATCGTCGCCAGCCGATGCGACCGCCGCGTCATGCAAACAACGGCACCGGTTATTGCTGGTTCCACCAGCGCTTCGGCGCGCAAGCTACGAAGTGTAAGACGCCATACTCGCACCCAAACGCATCCCATGGCCTGCTTTAGGCGCAGCTGACCATGACAACAAGCAACTGTGCCTAAACTCACAGACGCATGGAAGGGGAAAGCCCCCATTTCAGCACGAGCCTACGTTATGTGGATCGACTTCTCCCACAGCTGTAAGGTACGCTGCTTCACAAAGACTTTTCGTTCCTGATCGCTCTACAGGATGGATGTTCTTGGTCGACACCGGCTCAGATGTCAGCACTCTGCCTGTAAATTTCTTCCCTTCAGACAAACGCACTGAAGAGACCACTTTGAAAGCAGTCAACGACTCAGTCATCCACACATATGGACAGAAAACACTGCCAGTGGACATTGGGCTACCAGAAGAATGCAACTGGACCTTCGTTATGGCCGATATCGACCAACCTATACTAGGTGCTGATTTCCTGGCAAAACATGTACTGTCCGTGGATTTACACAAGTCACAACTCGTCCATTCTGTCAATGGATTTGTTATTCCGGGAATACAAGGACGTCCGACTTCTCATGCATGCCAAACGGTAGATAACCTCAGTGCACCCACCTGGGAGGACACCATAGCAATGAAGGAAGCTGACCGGCACATGGCTCAAACGACATCAAAACAGTTAATGACACAACAACAGGCTCCTGCTGTTTCAACCACAAAGGCGACGCCCAAACCACAATAGGGAACAAGAAAGAGCAGGGCGAAGCATGAGACGGTGCACCACATCCGTACAACTCCAGGCCCACCAGTCTCCTCACGTGTTCGCAGGCTTGCACCTGATCGCTTGCGAGAAACCAAGGCCATTTTCAACGAGATGCTACAGGAAGGAACTATACAGCCATCCAACAGTCCGTGGTCCTCTCCTCTGCATCTCGCCCATAAAAAGAATGGGTCATGGCGCCCGTGCGGTGATTATCGAGCTTTGAACGCCCGAACTGTTCCAGACAGATACCCTGTGCCACATATACAGGATTTCACCTATTCACTGGCCGGGGCATCCATATTCAGTGTTTTGGATTGCCGTAAGGCTTATAATCAGATCCCAATGGCAGAGCAGGACATACCAAAGACTGCAGTGACAACCCCATTCGGGCTGTTTGAATTTTTGGTGATGCCATTTGGGCTGAAAGATGCGGCCCAGACATGGCAACGGTTCCTAGACAGTGTACTAAGAGGACTACCATATTGTTTCGCCTATTTAGACGATATTCTGGTGTTTTCGGAGAATGTTTCTGACCATCAGAAACACGTAAGCGAGGTGCAAAGCAGGCTTAGTGCTCATGGAATTACACTTAACAAGGACAATTGCGTGTTTGGGGAACCCATTGTAACCTTCCTGGGTTATAAAGTGTCAGCTCAGGGCATTTTCCCACTGCCAGAGAAGCTGGAGTTGTTGCGTACCCTACCACGGCCTCAAACCTACCACGATCTCCGACGGTTCCTAGGGATGATAAATTTCTATCGTCGCCACCTCCCCAGAACAGCAGCAATCCAGACGCCACTGAACAATGCCTTGGCCGGACACAACAAAATTGGCAAGCGCCCACTCCCATTGACACCCGAGATGGACTCGGCTTTCAAGGCACTGCAAAACAGCCTTCACAACGCAGTGGGGCTTGCACACCCTGCACCAGGAGCTCAGCTAGCCATAGTAGTGGACGCAAGCCAAGTCGCAATCGGGGCAGCACTGCACCAGAGAGTGAAGGGTCATTGGCAGCCACTAAGTTTCTTCTCACAAAAACTACAGATGAGTCAAACTCGTTGGAGTGCATATGACAGGGAACTACTCGCAATGTATGAAAGCGTCAGGCACTTCCGCCCCTTAGTTGAGGGTAGGCAATTCAGCATATACACCGACCACAAACCTCTCGTGGCAGCTTTCTACAAAGTCAGCGATTCATGTTCCCCCCGCCAGGCCCGCCATGTAGAGTTTATATGCCAGTTTTCAACAGATGTGCGTCACATCCATGGTGCCGAAAACATTGTGGCAGACTATTTCTCACGTATTAATGGGATAAGTCCAATGTTAGATTATTCCGAATTGGCAAGGGCTCAGGCTTCAGATACGCAGCTGCAATCCTTATTGGTGGACCCGTCCACTGGCCTACATTTACAACTTGTGGACATCCCCTGCAGCCCATGTAAGGTATGGTGCGACACCTCCACGGTTAGACCACGCCCATACATCACCCCCCAGTTCCGACGAAAGGTATTCGACAGCATTCACAACCTGGCACACCCGGGAACCAATGCCTCAGTAAAATTAGTGACGGACCATTTTGTGTGGCCTTCAATCAAGAAAGATACACGGGAGTGGGCCCGCAGCTGCTATCAGTGTCAACGTAGCAAAGTGGGACGCCATGTTCACGCTCCAGTAGGACAATTCCCAAACCCAACGGCACGTTTTGGGCATGTACACATTGACTTGGTTGGACCCCTCCCCCCTTCAGAAGGTTACAGGTACTTGTTTACGGCAGTGGATCGTTGCACGCGGTGGGCAGAGGCTACACCAATCAGGGACATTTCTGCAGAGACTACTGCACGCGCATTCTTGGAAACTTGGATGGCTCGTTTCGGGTGCCCATTTTTCGTTACCACCGACCAAGGACGCCAGTTCCAGTCAACACTGCTCCCACAACTGTCAAAACTCTGCGGTTTCCAATGAAACCGTAGTACTAGCTACCACCCGGCCAGCAACGGTTTGGTGGAAAGGTGGCACCGGACTTAAAGGCTGCCCTGATGTGCCACAAGGACTCATGGACTCAAGCGTTGCCATTGGTTTTGTTGGGGTTACGGTCCGCATTAAAAACAGACATCAATTGTTCCTCGGCAGAGTTGGTATACGGAGAACCACTCCGAGTTCCAGCAGAATTCCTTGAACCAGTTCCTCTCCCAGATGACACACAACTACCCCACCTCTTGCAACAAATGAGGAAGCAGGCAGAGACACTACGTGTAGCCCCAACGTCTCAGCACGGCACGCATCCAGTGTTCATACACAAGTCCCTCGATACTTGTTCCCACATCATGCTCCGCACAGACCTGGTACGTCATTTGTTACAGCCACCGTACACTGGACCATACCAAGTGCTAGGACGGGACACACACACAATGGATATCCTCCTCCAGGGAAAGTCGACCAAAGTTTCCATTGAGCGAGTAAAACCCGCTTGGACAATGACAGCACCGATGACAGTCTCACAGACGACTTCAGACACCACTTGCAACGAACCCACACCTTCCGCAGAACCAGACAGCTGTGTCCCACATGAGCCCCACACCAGGGGGCCTAATGCAACAACATAATCAGCAAGCAGCACCCACACCCGCACTATCCGCACTTGGGCAGGCCGAGAGGTGAAGTTTAAGTACCCCACCATACCGGGTGCTCCGCACTTCAGGGGGGGGGGGGGGGGGGGCCTGTGTGGGAGTGACAAGTCGATAGTCGACAAGACACTGAGAGATTCTCTTTACGAGCGGGGGTCTTTGGAGGACATGGGAGTGTTCGTTTTCCCGCGTTAACGTATGTATCAAGTGTGTTTGTGCGGTACAATAAAGGTGGTCGTTCACAGTATAAATTCCACACAAGTGTTTTCCTTTATGTAGTGAAATTACCCCTACAGATTCGTTATGAAGAGACAGTCTAGGTTGTGGAACATGTCATAAAACAGGAATATATAATACATTTAAAAAGACAGCTATGATATGTTCCTCCCACATAATTTAAATAATGCAAAAAAAGAATTAATAAAATCACTAACACTTTCAATGATCAGTTCAGTTACCCAGGGGCATTACCTGGCATTTTAAAAATTACTAAGATATGATAAGTTTATAAAGCAGGAGCAGCCACTTTCATAAGTAACTATAGACCAATTTCATTGATTTCATTGCTTGGCAAATTACATGATCATGTCATTGTTGACTTTTTGACCAAATAGAACCTTTATTCTAGAAATACAACATATTAAAAAACACACACCATGGAATCTCAAAAGAGTGATCCACCATAACAGCACAGCACCTTTTTCCATGAACTGCTAAACATACTAGATATGTGAAAAGCCTTTGATTCTGTGAATCTTGTAGTATATTTATCCAAATTATGAACTTACTTTCTTATCTCCATGAAAAAAGACCATTTGCTAAACTATGTTATAAAAAGAAGGTAAGAACCTTCAGCACACAAAACTCTCAACTGTGGAAAACCCCAGACAAGTATACTTGGATCATTTTTGCTTCTATGTGTGAATGATATTATGCAGCTGCAGGACTCAAAGCTAATGAACTACATTGACGATATGCTATATATTAGCTGGGGTCACAGTGAGCAACTAATATTTCAAAACAATAAGCAGAGTTTTGAACAAATCACAGAATATCTCAGCATAAAGAACTATGCTAAATAAGGACAATACTATTGTGATAAACGTGATCTCCCCCTTCGTCCTGTTTCCAACTTTTGTCAACAATAAGCAAAGTCTTTTCTGAAGATGTGAGCGGAGAAACATTATAAAAAATGTTTTACTTTACTTATTTTTTCTTGTAGATCTGGCTCCAGTTCTTTTGTCTAGGGTCCTGATACTTGAATCTGAAATTTTCATATTTTAAGTCCTCATGGTTGAATTGATTTCAATAATTTTGAACATTGTTATTGCAGAGTTTTTGTTTTTGTGTTAGTATATTTTGCCAGATTTTAGTATATCATACAGTCTTTTGAATTTAATGTTGTTGTTCTGTTGTCGTCTTCAGTCCTGAGACTGGTTTGATGCAGCTCTCCATGCTACTCTATCCTGTGCAAGCTTCTTCATCTCCCAGTACCTACTGCAGCCTACATCCTTCTGAATCTGCTCAGTGTATTCATCTCTTGGTCTCCCTCTACGATTTTTACCCTCCATGCTGCCCTCCAATACTAAATTGGTGATCCCTTGATGCCTCAGAACATGTCCTACCAACCGATCCATTCTACTAGACAAGTTGTGCCACAAACTTCACTTCTCCTCAATCCTATTCAATACCTCCTCATTAGTTATGTGATCTACCTATCTAACCTTCAGCATTCTTCTGTAGCACCACATTTCAAAAGCTTCTATTCTCTTCATGTCCAAACTATTTATTGTCCACATTTCACTTCCATACATGGCTACACTCCACACAATTACTTTTGGAAACGGCTTCCTGACACTTAAATCTATACTTGATGTTAAGAAATTTCTCTTCTTCAGAAACGCTTTCGTTGCCATTGCCAGTCTACATTTTATATCCTCTCTACTTCGACAATCATCAGTTATTTTGCTCCCCAAATAGCAAAACTCCTTTACTACTTTAAGTGTCTCATATCCTAATCTAATTATCTCAGCATCACCCGACTTACTTCGACTACATTCCATTATCCTCGTTTTGCTTTTGTTGATGTCCATCTTATATCCTCCTTTCAAGATACTGTCCATTCTGTTCAACTGCTTTTCCAAGTCCTTTGCTGTATCTGACAGAATTACAATGTCATCGGCGAACCTCAAAGTTTTTATTTCTTCTCCATGGATTTTAGTACCTACTTTGAATTTTTCTTTTGTTTCCTTTACTTCTTGCTCAATATACAGATTGAATAACATCGGGGAGAGGCTACAACCCTGTCTCACTGCC
Source organism: Schistocerca serialis cubense (assembly GCF_023864345.2). Lineage (NCBI taxonomy): Eukaryota > Metazoa > Arthropoda > Insecta > Orthoptera > Acrididae > Schistocerca > Schistocerca serialis. Next base: position 915,992,305 of record NC_064638.1, read on the forward strand.
TTACCTTAATCCAGCTTCTAAGATAAGTCGTAGGGTCAGTATTGCCTCACATGTTCCAATATTTTTTGGAATCCAAACTGATCTTCCCCGAGGTCTGCTTCTACCAGTTTTTCCATTCATCTGTAAAGAATTCATGTTAGTATTTTGCAGCCGTGACTTATTAAACTGATAGTCCGGTAATTTTCACATCAGTCAACACCTGCTTTCTTTGGGACTGGAATTATTATGTTCTTCTTTAAGTCTGAGGGTATTTTGCCTGTCTCATACATCTTGCTCACTAGATGGTAGAGTTTTGTCAGGACTGGCTATCACAAGGCTGTCAGTAGTTCTAATGGAATGTTGTCTACTCCCGGGGCCTTGTTTCAACTCTGGTCTTTCAGTGCTCTGTCAAACTCTTCACGCAGTATCATATCTCCCATTTCATCTTCATCTACATCCTCTTCCATTTCCATAATATTGTCCTCAAGTACATCACACTTGTACAGACCCTCTATATACTTCTTCCACCTTTCTGCTTTCCCTTCTTTGCTTAGAACTGGGTTTCCATCAAAGCTCTTGATATTCATGCAAGTGGTTCTCCTTTCTCCAAAGGTCTCTTTAATTTTCCTGTAGGCAGTATCTATCTTATCCATAGTGAGATAAGCCTCTACATCCTTACATTTGTCCTCTAGCCATCCCTGCTTAGCCATTTTGCACTTCCTGTCGATATCATTTTTGAGATGTTTGTATTCCTTTTTGCCTGCTTCATTTACTGCATTTTTATATTTTCTCCTTTCATCAATTAAATTCAATATTTCTTCTGTTACCCAAGGATTTCTATTAGCCCTCGTCTGATGCCTTCACTACTTCATCCCTCAAAGCTACCCATTCATCTTCTACTGTATTTCTTTCCCCCATTCCTGACAACTGTTCCCTTATGCTCTCCCTGAAACTCTGTACAACCTCTGGTTTAGCCAGTTTATCCAGGTCCCTTCTCCTTAAATTCCCGCCTTTTTGCATTTTCTTCAGTTTTAATCTTCAGTTCATAACCAATAGATTGTGGTCAGAGTCCACATCTGCCCCTGTAAATGTCTTACAATTTAAAATCTGGTTCCTAAATCTCTGTCTTACCATTATATAATCTATCTGAAACCTGTCAGTATCTCCAGGCTTCTTAAATGTCTACAAACTTCTTTTATGATTCTTGCCACGCGGGTTTAGCCGAGCTGTGTAAGGCGCTGCAGTCATGGACTGTGCGGCTGGTCCTGGCAGAGTTTCCAGTCCTCTCTCAGGCATGGGTCTGTGTGTTTGTCCTTAGGATAATTTAGGTTTTGTAGTGTGTGAGCTTAGGGACTGATGACCTTAGCAGTTAAGTCCCATAACATTTCACACACATTTGAACATGATTCTTGAACCAAGTGTTAACTATGATTAAGTTGTTCTCTGTACAAAATTCTACCAGGCAGCGTCCTCTTTCATTTCTTACCCCCAATCCATATTCACCTACTACATTTCCTCCTCCCCTTTTCTTACTACCGAATTCCAGTCACCCATGACTATTAAATTTTTGTCTCCTTTCACTATCTGAATAATTTCTTTTATTTCATCATACATTTCTTCAATTTCTTTGTCATCTGCAGGGCTAGTTGGCCTATAAACTTGTACTACTGTAGTAGTCATGGGCTTCATGTCTATCTCGGCCACATTAATACATTCACTATGCTGTTTGTAGTAGCTTACCCGCGCTCATATTTTTTTATTCATTATTAAAAGTACTGCGGCATAACCCCTATTTGATTTTGTATTTATAACCTGTATTCAACTGACCAAAAGTCTTGTTCCTCCTGCCACCAAAGGTCACTAATTCCCACTATATCTAACTTTAACCTATCCATTTCCCTTTTTAAATTTTCTAACGTACCTGTCCTATTAAGGGATCTAACATTCCACACTCTGATCCATAGAATGCCAGTTTTCTTTCTCCTGATAATGACGTCCTCTTGAGTAGCCCCCACCCAGAGATCTGAATGGAGGACTATTTTACCTCTGGAATATTTTACCCAAGAAGACGCCATCATCATGTAACCATACAGTAAAACTGCATGCCCTCGGGAAATATTACGGGTGTAGTCTACCCTTGCTTTCAGCCGTTCACTGTACCAGCACAGCAAGGCCGCTTTGGTTAGTGTTACAAGGCCAGATCAGTCAATCATCCAGGCTGTTGCCCATGCAACTACTGAAAAGGCTGCTGCCCCTCTTCAGGAACCACACGTTTGTCTGGCCTCTCAACAGATATCCCTCAGTTGTGGTTGCACCTACGGTACAGCTATCTGTATCGTTGAGGCACGCAAGCCTCCCACAAACAGCAAGGTCCATGGTTTAATAAGGACAGGTAATTTGTTGTGAAGCTTTATTCTCATTTGCCATGGTCCGTTTTGCTTAAACTGTGCATGAATGTTCTGTATGATTTTTATCTTGGAAGATGAAATGTTTAGTACAATTGGTAGACACATACAAAAGGAAAAGTGGTGACACTATCGTATCTTTTGAAACTATTAGGTGCTTATAGAGTGAATAGATTGAGAAGTGCTTAAAAGGGACTTTAAATTTTCATTAAGATAAAATGTACTGTGAAGCCGCGTTTAGTATCCCCAGTTCCTTGAACAATCTTCTGCAGTATTTTCTTGAGTTCACATCTGAAATAAGTTATGCAAGCTTTATCAGACAGAAAACTTCAGCTTGACTTGACCCAGAGCCCAGGGTTAGAGGGACAGTGGTATTTATTTCATTTTTGTAAGTGTCTGTAAGCAGTAGCAAACATTTTACCTTCTCAAGGTGAATACAGGGCAACATTTTGTCTCTCAATTGATTTTCTTTTAATAGAAGCATCAGTTGGTTAGTTGTAAATATGATAGGCTGTACTTTGTTCTAATTATGACAACTGATCATGTTAATTAGCCAAAGAAACTTATGACATCATAATATTAGCATTAGTTGAGCTCAGCAAATCATATGATACCACCAACATTGACACACTGATAACAAAAATGTGACTCCTAAATTTTTTTAGATTGTGTACTGAATTGGTCTCTAAGGCTCCTGAGAAACAGAAAACAGTGCAGTGACTGTGTGTGTGAAAAATCATCCCAGAAGCATGTTACCTCAGGAGAGCTATAGAGCCGAGATTGCAGTATATTATTTTTCTACCATATGTTGATGTCAGCTCATTAATTCTAATCTTCTGTAGATACTATTCCTATCATAATGATCTCCAGCTTTACTTAGTGGCCAGATGTGAATACTATCACTGTCAATAAGATTGATGACCTGCCTTCACTATTCAAATGGTCACAAAACTGGGACTTAAACCAAAATTTCTGAAAATTCAAAACAGTTTTAGTGTTTCATGAACAGTTAATTTATCTTCAATTTTATGAATTCTGGCATCTATACTTCTTGACAGTAACACCAGTAGCACGACAGTAACACCAGTAGCACAACAGTAACAGTGAAGTAACAGTGTTAATATGGATTATCATCTAATTTTGATGGAAAACACTAATGCCACATGTAAAAGGAATTCTGCTTGTCAATATGCCATAAAAATGTCCCATGTGACGAGGACAGAAAATTTTCCAGATACTCATTTTATTCATTCATTTATTTTTGTACTGGTACATCTGATTTGATGTTAGGTAGGACTTCACAGCCCTATCCTTATTAGGATAAATTATTGGTTCACTTTTCAGTGTACAATTTATCTTACCAGTACTCTATACCACTAAACATTCTTATTCTTAATGGGCTGTCTGAATTACAATGAATGAATCAACCATGAAGCTAGAATTGTTTTGGAAACATGGATTTTATATCAGTGAACACTCCACTGCAAAATGAAAATTTCATTCTGGAAACATTGATTTGTATCATACAGTAGGATGTGCTCATTTGACATAAAATATAAAGAATCAGTTAATGACAGAGTCTTGTCTGTAGCACTATGTCTATGATGATACAATGAACCACTAAACTGTTTACATAACTTGAATACTTCAGACCTATTTTTGTTACTAGTATTTGTTACACATTTTAATAATTAGTTTTCTATGTTTTTAGACTTTGAGACAAATCCTATGGCATAACTGCAGGCAGTCAGCCTGAAGAAAGTTAAATATTTTACATACTCTTTAATTAAATTTCTTTGACAAGAAGCACAACAAGTTTTCTAAACTCGAAAGTGTTTTGAATAATTCTTCATTTATTTCAGTTTTGGCAACTGTTGAGTCTGAAAATCGTTATCTTGTAAAAGTACCACATGGAGAAGTTCTTTACTATGCTGCTGAAGCTTCAGGAACATTACAACGCATGTTCTGTGGTTCATCAAGAGGCTTCTACATGAAATTATTTGATCAGACTCGCCAGCAAGCAATTTTATTAAAAAGAAGACTGGCATGTGCAAACTGCTGTTGTGGGTGTTACCTGCAGGTACATAATTATAATGTTTCAAATTCTATTATATTTATTTCTGTTTCAATTAGTTTCCAATTGTGACTTATGACTAGGGGAAAAATTAAATTTGTTCAGATGTTTGGTAATCTGTACATTTAACACAATGACAAATCACATCAGGAAAAAGATTATTGTTACATAAATGAATGAAAATGTAAATTGATCACTTAAGAACTGATAGCAAGAGCAAACTGGAGGGAAGCAGTGACTAATAAAAAGTAATATAAGGATAGGGACCCATAAAGAATCAAAATAAATTAGTGAACAAGGTACTACTTAATGGCATTTGTGGTTAATAAGAATGGACTTCGAATGAAGTATGAAATTTGCAACCATAATACTAGGAGCAAAAATAGTCAATGAAAATTACATATGCATGTCTAGGTTTGAAAAAGTTTTTCCATGACCTGGTGCAAATATTTTGACAGATTGTCACCAGACATCAGGGAACTAGAAATATTTATATATTCAAAACTAAATCATAAGCACACTTTATTAGCCACTACTTCTATAACATAGCAGGATATTTGGATTTACGGATGTAGTATTTACCTGACTCTTAGAAGAGGTTTCTTCCCAAATCCACCATTCAATAAATTCAGAGTTGGCTTATATTTTCAGATGAAATTATTTTTCTGAGGTTGTTTGTAAGGGTCATCTTAGATTTACAGTTGAAGCTTTGTCTATTGAGGTCATTTTCAGATTTATTTTTAAGAATTCAGAAGGGCTGGCCTGGTGAAATGCTATTTTCATTCGAACAGGCCCAAGATTCTCTGCTATACCAAAGTGCTGGATAAATTATTGACATTGCTTGAACTGTCACATGCCATTCAACTTGTGCTGCACTAATGCAAGGAATAAGCCAGAAACTATGAACTAGCTGCTACAGCTATTTATTGCTCTGCTTAATATTTGACTATTTTATGAAACACAGGAGGAAATGGTGCTAAATTCTATCATCTTATAAACTCATTTTGTATCTAGGCATTTGTACAATAGAAGTTCTCATAAAAGTACGGATAATGTGCACAAACATTAATACCAGTTTTTAAGTATAATGAACATTCAAATGCAGAAACATTACTTGATTCTGAATCCAGATGATATTTTATTTTATTATGAGAGACTGTTATGATTTACTAAGTGGGTTGCAAATTAGAAATTTAGTTGCTGTTCACATATTATAATTTTATAAAAGTTGCATTTTCAGCATACTGCTGTGATTTTGCTCTTGAACTGTTTGCCCCTACACTTTCTACCATATTTATGAAATGGTGATTAAACACATTTGCTACCTGTGAATCATTATTTATAGCCCTTCCATTCAGTTCAATAGTGATGTCTTGTTCTGTGGCTGGTAGTCTTGTCTCTTGTTGCCCTCCATTCCATATAGCCTTAAGTCTGTTGTCAGAAGTACTGTTTTCCGACATTTTGTGGATGTTCCTTGATTTTCAATAACATTACTTAGTAATGTAAGTGGTTTTTTCAGTGTGCAACTACTACAGGATCCCTACTTGTTCTTGTGACAAGATACATTTCCCTTTCCCTTTTACAAGATACTTTAATCCTTGTAGTTTTTTTACGTGGCTGTTTAGTATCTTTCTGATTAGCTTAAGCAGAAAGCTATTTTCAAATAATGGTTCAAATGGCTCTGAGCACTATGGGACTTAACATCTATGGTCATCACTCCCCTAGAACTTAGAACTACTTAAACCTAACTAACCTAATGAGAGCACACAACACCCAGCCATCACGAGGCAGAGAAAATCCCTGACCCCGCCGGGAATCGAACCCGGGCGTGGGAAGCGAGAACGCTACCGCACGACCACGAGATGCGGGCTTCAAATAATGATATGGATGAAATGGACTAGATTAAATTTTATCATACCATTTGGTTCATTATAAATTAAATCCCTTGTAATCTCCTGTAGACTATTCTTAAAAACATTTGTCCTGGAGCCATTAATTACTCTAAGTGATTTCCACTGAGGAGTATTCATACTGTAAGTCACTAAGTTATTTATCCTAACTAACTGTGCATCATGATCAGAAATTAATCCATCACATATGTATTAGTTGCTGTAGTTACATAAAACCTACACCCCAGAAGCTATTGCAGTCCATGATTCACATTTGCTCAACCATAGCACTAAGAAAGGTTGGAGGGGAAACACTGGTACCACCTTAGTTGGGAAGTAGATGAGTGTGAGGAGGGGAGCAGTGAGTGGGCAGCAGATAACATAATAATGCAAACCTCTAGAATCTATAACGTGTAGTTTGGCATTTTAGGAATACCTACCACATTTAAACTGCAGTTTGTCTAACTCAATTTGTACTCAGAATTGAATTGACATTAAAACTGGATAGATGCTAAAAATAGTATTCATTTCTGCAGGACATAGGGACTAGTTGTGTACTTACGTGTTTTTCACTGCAGTGTTGTTGACACTCACTGTGATGTATGATGGGAATGATGAGGGTGTGTCAACTGATGATTCTATTGAGCTATTCTCACGTCATTATTGAAGCAAAATCTGATAAACAGCTGTGTTCTAAGGTTCCACAGTAACTATAACCCAAACATTTGAAAATATTTGGAAGAAACAGACAAATAACAGACAATTTGTAATAATGATGGTATAAATTTCACAACTGTTTCTTTGGGTGATGATAATTAATAAAATTATGATACCACAGATGGCAGATTAGTTAGCAAGACATATAGGAAAGAAAATGATCTGCAAATCAATGTAAATTATTTTTCTTCATTTATTTTATTTTTACTTATATCATCAAAATGTAGACAATCAATAAATGGGATAAATTTAAAATAGGTATAAGTTAATCTTCTAGGCAGATACTTTATGCCAATACAAGTTTTTAATCAGGTAAATATGGTAAATACTGCATAACAACACAGTTTATTAAATCCAACAAGCTACTATATAAATATGTGTGTGTATTTATTTCTTGTTCATTCATTCATTCAAAAAATCTTTCCAGATTTTGGAACACAGAACAAACACAAAACAGAACAGTAGAATGACACAGCAAAATGCACTATTATTCTAGTGGGCAGTAAATTTTAGCTTTATCCATGAAAGAGCTTGCATTCCTCACAGGAGCTTCACTGCCTTGTTTCAAGGCTCTCGTATCTCAAATTTTCTAAAAATTCTGCTACTGAATAGAAGCAGTGATCTAATAAGAATGCTGTTAAGGTTTTACAAAACAGTGTGAATGATGATACAACTTTCACTTTATGCGGAAGACTATGGTAAATTTGTATACCACTGTTTATTGTGGAAGTTTTGTAGGCTGATGTCTTTACTGACTGGATATAAAGCTTTTCCTTCTGTCTTGTATCTTATTCATGGATATTAAAATTTTCATTTATGTCTTTAAGTTCTTTCTAATGTACTTACGGAATTCTAGTATGTACATATAAGGAAGTGGGAGGACTGACAACTTTTGAAAGAGGGGTTTGCAAGAATCTGTTTATTGAGAATGTTGCCTTTCTTTTCTGGATTAGGAAAGTTAGTTAACTAGGTGGTGTATTACCCCAGAATGTAATTCCATACAGTAGGATGCTATGGAATTCAGTGAAGTAGGCAATTTGGACAGAGCTAAAACTTGCTTTAATAGAGAATAACCATAGACTATAGTGTATTTTATTTAGTGTTCCATTTATATTGTTTATATGTGTATGCCATTTGTAGTTATTTTGTAGCCATATGCCAAAATCTTTGTTTCCAGAGAAGATGAAATTTTGTCTGGAGTTTATTGTCACACTGGTGTTGCATGCATCACCTATTAAGCAGAAATTGAGACATGTTTTTTTTTGTGTTTATCAGTAGTTTATTCCCTTCAAATCATCTATGAATAGGGTACACTTTAGCAAGTTTGAAACAGTCTATAAATGTACCAGTCATAAAAGATGAATTGATAATATCTGCAAGAGGAAATGAAATGTTTGTAATAGATTGCTTTATGACGCAGTCAGAAATACCATAAGTCTTTGATGACATTTTCTTAAGAGTTGATGCAACATGGATGATTTCATCTGGGGCTCCTCCACCAATGTAGATTGAAGAGGAACATGACTGCACTTTGTTTTTCAGTTTCTTTATAGTATCTGTTTTGTCACTGACTATTAAATTATTTATAATATCTGCATAGTAACACCTGGAAAGATCTGTGATGTATTGAAGACCAGTTACATTGTTGTTCTCGTGATTCAGAGTGTGATTTTGCATTTTAGGGGACACTTTATTTGCTTCCTTCTTTATTACTTTCCATACACACTTGCTATGATCTATCAGATAAAAATAGAAGTAGAGTAAAGTTAAAGGAAGAGCAGTATTCTTTGAAGTAGTTTTCATAATTTTCTATGTGAGTAGAGATTAGAGGGGTTACTTACAATCTTTGTTTCTGCCATCTGAAGTGGCGATTTATGGAACAAAATATGTGGATCAATGAGTGAAGGTGTCAACTTTGACACATTGCCTCATTTATAATAGATCTCTGACCATCCAGACAGCACAATGTCTCTCATTTTAATACTGCCCTCTTTAGAGAGTAGGCTGTGGAGGCAGAAAATTATCACTTTGTGAGATGTTGCAGCATTTAATTCATCAGTCTCATAGTGAACTTCATTGGCAATGCGGTGGAAAATGCTGATGAGCAATAATAATGCAGTCATACATCCACTACCAATTACCTGACATTAACTCACAGATTATTTGTAATTTCTTGCCAGTGTTGCTAGTGATAGCTTGCGACAGTGGACTTCATGAGTAAGCAGAAAATGTAAACTACCTTGATCTGGAATGAGATTTTCACTCTGCAGTGGAGTGTGCACTGATATGAAACTTCCTTGCAGATTAAAACTGTGTACCGGACCAAGACTTGAACTCGGGACCTATGCCTTTCATGGGCAAGTGCTCTACCAACTGAGCTACCCAAGCACAACTCACGCCCTATACTCACAGCTATACTTCTGCCAGTACCACGTCTCGTACCTTCCAAACTTTACAGAAGCTCTCTTGTGAACCTTGCTGAACTAGCGCTCCTGAAAGAAAGGATATTGCGGAGACATGGCTTAGCCACAGCCCGGGGGATGTTTCCATAACGAGATTTTCACTCTGCAGCGGAAGGCACACTAATATGAAACTACCAGGCAGATTAAAACTGTGTGCTGCACCGAGACTCGAACTCAAGACCTGGGTTTCAAGTCTCAGTCAGTCAGTCAGTCAGTGTAGCTTGACTACATTTGTAGTTATAGGACACAAACCTGAATTCTTGCTACTACTGTGGGAATGTGTGTTTGGATACCTGAGTGGCAGTGTGTGTGAATGGGTTTATTTCTACCAGAGAAAGAGCAAGATCTCAAAATCTAGTGTGAATACTGTTTTCTGTTATATGTTTCTATGTGCTACACATTGGTCAACTACAGGTGAGTGGTTGCCTTTCCCTTATTTTATGTATTTTTCCATTCAGGAATTTCCACATTGCTAATCTTGAAGTGGACATACATACCAAATACCTTATGCAATATGTAATAGTTAATGATGAATCAGAATAATTTCTACAACTGTTAATTTAAAAGGAAGAAACCATTATTGATAGAAAGGGTGAAGTACAGTGTATCACTAGATCAGGGCTTCACAACATACGTGCTCACGGAGCAAGCTGTGAGAAGCAAGGCGCGAGCACGGAGCAGCGCGAGCACGCTACCCCCACTACCAGACCAGAGCGGAGAGTGGGGAGATTCATGTGGGGCACACAATAGTTGCCGCCAGTCAATGTAAATCCGCGGCCACCTGCAGGGATATCACTCACGAATTATTACTGCAACAAATGAAACAAATAAAGGAGAATGTACACGTGCCACATAATTTTATTAGCTTAGTGTATGCCTCTACATTCATATTAATTTGTGAACTGTTACACAATAAAAGGTGTCACTGAAGAATGGGATTATCAGTTATCTTGTACTTTTTGCCCTTTACAATTGCGTCTGTATTCGGTGTAATTGTTATTGTGCACTGTAGGCGCAGCGTGCAGTTTAAATTTCGATCAGACAATGCGTTTCTCATGCGCGTCTTGTTACATTTCATTGCAGAGAACAATTGTTCACAAACATACGTGGAACCAAACATGCATATTATTGTAGCCACCAGTTTGTGCAAACGAGGAAATCTATCCTGAGGGAAGGGTCTGTAAAATTCCAAAATGTTTTTCTTGTTCTGAAAATTGTATTCTCTGTCACACTGCAGGTCAATAATTTCTAGTTACAGCTCAGGACGAATCTCTTCAATATTTGCTGAATATGGAGAGGAGAACAGATCAAAATCACTGTCTAGTGCTGTCAGATCTTGAAAGTGTTGATCAAATTCTTCCTTAAGGGCAACTAAACTACGTGAATAACGTTTACAGTCTTTGTGAACATCTTGCATGGATGATAATTTAAGAAAATGGGCTAGATTTCCTGTTTCCAGCTGACTCACCCAAAGTGTCAGTTTCATTTTAAAAGCTCGTATTTGATATATGAAATGAGTAATTAGCAGATCTTTACCTTGTAGTGAAATGTTCAAAGCATTCAGATGGCTAGTTAAATCTGTTAAGAACGCGAGATCACATTTCCATGAAGGCTCTTTCAATTCAGGAACACACATGTTTTTTATTTCCATGAACATATTTATCTCATCTAATAGCCAAAAAAATCGATTTAATAATTCGCCACGGCTAAGCCAGCGGACCTCGCTGTAATAAGGCAGGCTACCATACTGGCTTTCTACATCCTCAAGAAAGCTTTTAAATTGCCTGTGTTGTAGCCCATGCTGCCTTATATAATTGGTTGTATGGACAACAACACTCATCACATTTTTTAGAGTGATACTCTTTGCACATAAGTTTTCCTGGTGGATCACACAGTGAACGCCCCTTATTTCATTCAGCATGGTCAGTTTTTGCATTTTCTCCTTCAACAGCGCAACGAAATATGGTTTTTTCCCTGTCATCACTGGTGCACCGTCTGTAGACACTGAAACTAAAGAATTCCATGACAATCCTATGGTTTTAACACTTTCTTCAACACTACTTAAAATATCACCTCTGGTTGTAGTGTTCTTCATGGCTACTACATTGAGGAGCTCGTCCCTCACCTGAAGATCTCTATTAACACCACTAATAAATATGGCAAGCTGAGCTGTTCCAGTGATATCAACACTTTCGTCCAGAGCTAGAGAATACGCCATAAAATCTTTTCAGATATTTGCAAGCTGGCTCTGGACGTCGTCTGCCATGTCCTGCAGGCGACACATAATGGTCATGTTAGATAATGACACAATCCGAAACTGTTCAACTTGAGATGGACACAAATGTTCCACTGCAACTACCAAACATTCTTTTATTAAATTGCCATCAGTGAAGGAGCGTAGGGATTTCACTAAAAGCAAAGCAATTTTGTAACTCATTCTGAGAGCTGCCTCAGTTGATTTTTCTTCATCATCCAGATCTTCTTCAGATAGCTTCCTTTTAAGTTTAATAACTTCCTGTGCACGACATGGTCCATCACATTTTCCACTTCCATAGTCTTTTGCGTGGTATGACATATAATGTCACTGCAAATTAAATTTCCTAAAAGAATTAAGCGTTTTGTGATATACTAAACATTTTGCAACACCATCTTTTTCTGTAAACAGATACAATTCCTCCCAATGGGGGTTGAACTGCGAAAGCATGGTTGGGGTTACACAACGGCAACTTGACATGATTCTTAACCAGCGAAGTGGCTCTTAGAGCTGATCGTAGTACTTTTAACGTTACACAGTCGGCGCGAATTCAATAGGCACGCTGCGGCCCTATTCATACGTGCGCACGCATTTCCCCTTCCTCCCCTCCCTCCCTAATCCGTGACCTTGCACCTGTTCGCGAGCATGTGCCTGAGCAGACGCGAGTACTCGTGCTCAAAACCGGCCAGTTGTTAAGCCCTGCACTAGATAATCTAAATATTATTATAATTTTTTGAATCAGTTAATAACATGTGTTTTTAATTTTCCTTTGAATTTATAGATAATTCCAAATTTTTGCACCATGTCTAGTGGGAAGCTATTTCAAATTAATCAATGTCAGTATGATATTATCAGTCATAATTTGGTCATAATGGAGGCCATGTTTCTTAAGTAGGGTACAGTGGCTGCTTTTGCCAGTCAATATTACACCTGACGCATTCAGTAACCCAGAGGCTCTCCTTCATTATGGGATTCATGGAATATTGTGTGTGAATGAATGAGTGAAACTTTAATTTTATAAAATGTTTTTTGTCTTTTTTTTTTCAATGTTGACATTTGTCAGATTAATTCATGACCAAATTTCTGCCTGTTGGTTGGGTGTAAACCATTGTGTGTAGGGTAGGAGCCATTATTACTGGTGACTAGTCATTTCAATTAGGGTAGTATTTCTCTTTTTCAAGTATGGCTCTACTGTGTAATTGTTAGTATTCTGATCAGAGTCTTAATTTTAGGACCATCATATAAAGATTTTTCTGTTTACAGCTTTAGCTGTATAATTTCTTGGTCTGTTGGAAAGTAAGGAACGGGCAAATCTAGCTGGTAATGGTTCTTTTCAACAATGATAATGATGCCAATAAGGCTGGAAGTGGCCTTATTGATTTAATACAAACACAAGCAGCTGTTATGATTGATAGTATTAAGTTTCAGACCTGCAACACTGTGTTATGGTGAACAATCTTATGAGAAGGAAAATATACACCACTCTAGAATGGAAGGTTATTGAAATATCACCTGCACAAAATCATTTTCTCTAAAAGCTGTGTAAATTATTATATTATCTGATGTTTTCTGCACAGATGATGTTACAAATTTTGATGTGTGCAGTGTCACTACAGTTCCTCATAGTACAGCACCCAACAACACTAAAAGCACTGTTATGCAGATGTAACAACCAACACATATGATAATGATTTTTTTCTATTATGTAAAACCCAAGACTAAATCAAAACATAGAGGAAAATACAAGTCCAAATGATAGTCATTGTAGACATATTCATTAATAGATAATGTATTTTTTGTACTTTTTAACAAAGTATTAATATCATTAATTTTATGTCTCAAAAATATGATATTTATATCATAAATTAAGAATGAAATATTGCTACATAGAAATGGGTTAAATTTACATCTACATCTACATCCATATCTACATCTACATCTACAACAATGCTCTGCAAATCACACTAAAGTGCCTGGTAGAGGGTTCATTCAACCACCTTCACAGTAATTCTCTATTAATCCACTCTCAAACAGCTAGTGGAGAAAACAAACACCTATATTGTTCTGTGTAAGCTTTGATTGCCCTTATTTTATTATAATTGTCATTTCCCCCTATGTAGATTGCAGCAACAAAATGTTTCTGCATTTGGAGGAGAAAGTTGATGATTGAAATTTCATGAGAAGATCCCACCACAATGAGAAACGCCAAAAGAGAATAGACAAGCATAGTGTAGGTAGTCTCTTTAGTAGATCTGTTGCATCTTAATATTTTCTGCCAATAAATTGCACTCTTTGGTTGGCTTTCCTCAGAAAATTTTGTACATGTTCTTTCTAGCTTAAGTTCATAATTTGAATTTCTGGCTATTTAGTTGAATTTATGGCCTTAGATTTGATTGATTTATTGTGTAAACAAAATTTAATGTGTTCCTTTTAGCCCTCATGTGGATGACTTCACACTTTTCGTTAGGGCCAACTGCCAATTTTTGCACGATAGACATATAACTAAATGATTTTGCAGTTGGTTTTGAACTTCTGATGACTTTTCAGGATGATAAATGACAGGATCATCTGTAAAAAACAAAAAAAAAAAGGTTTATGATGGCTGCTCATATTGTCTCCTAAATTGCTTATATAGATGAGGAACAGCAGAGAGCCTATATCACTATCTTGAGGAAAGCTAGAAATCACTTCTCTTTTCCTTGATGACATTCCATCAGTTATTATGAACTGTGACCACTCTGACAGAAAATCACAAATTCAGTCACATATCTGAGATGATATTCCATAAGCATGCAATTTGATTACAATCCACTTGTGAGGTACAATGTCAAAAGCCTTCTGGAAATCTAGAAATATGGAATCAATTTGAAGTCCATTGTCAATAGCTCTCAACTCTTTTTGTGAGAGTAAAGAGTTAGTTTTGTTTCACAAGAACAATGTTTACTATATCCATGTAGACTGTTGGGGGGGGGGGGGGGGGGGGGGGGGAGACCTTCGTGACCCATTGACCCAACGGGCTGGACTACTGGACTAGTTCAACTGGCAGGATGGGGTTCTCCCCATGAACCACCTTTGAAATGGTGCCCTGGATGTCTGATTTGTATGTTGATCTCAACCCTGAAAGGACCCAAGGTAGAGCTTCTGACAAAAGTCAGTTATGGCATCTGAGGGCTGTCTTTAAAGCACAGTGCCACCATTCCACCAAACTGTTGGTCTGGGGGTGGTATGAGGTGGTGTGGATTTTGTGGATACAGCAGGGCAAACAGGGATGACTCAAATTGCTGGCCTTGGTCAACTGTCATTGTGGCTGGGCAGCCAAACTGCGCAATCCAAGAGGAGACAAAACTTTTGGCAACCTTCTTGACTGTGATGTTCAGCAAAGGTATGGTTTCCAACCATCAAGACAAGCGATCAATAGAAGACAGGACATATGTAAAAACTTCTGATGGAGGAAGAGGGCTGATGAGATTGATATGGATGTGCCTGAAATGTCCTGGAGAAATGTGAAAGTTACCAGCAGGGGGACCATATGGCAGCTGATTTTGTTGTACTGACAAGGGAGGCAATTACATGCCAAGTCTGGCAGTCTCTTTTGATATCTTTCCAAAAAAAAGTGCTCTGTAATGAGACAGGTAGAGCCACGAATGACAGGGTGTGTCAGGTTGTGTAAGGCATTGAAAACTTGATGGTGTAAGGGAGCTGGTAACACTGGGCACAAGACCCCAGTCAAAGAATTGCACCAGACCTCATCAGCGACACCGGGGTATGTTCGTGAACATGAGTGAGGTGGACCGGTCCACAAGTAGTGCTTGGGTGCTCTCATTTATTGCCTGAAGAGTAACTAGAGTAGATAAATTGATGATGTTGGACACTGCATTGATGCATGACAAAAATTGGCAGTGACATTTTCCAGGCCCTTGATATAGTGGATGTCTGTTGTAAACTGAGACACAAAGTTGAAATGGCAGAAATGATGAGGGGGTAGGTCCTCCAGGTGGAAGGCATCTGTGAGTCGTTTGTGATCTGTGAGGATATAGAACATTCATCCTCCAGCATCAAGGCTAAATCAGAAGACGTGGTCGGATGTCGTTTAGAATGATGCGGTGACCGAGGAATATGGACTGCTGATGAAAGGCGTCATTGTGTTCAGCGATAAACTACGGTTCTGTACTACCCTAGATCACCATCGTCGGCTAGTATGCTAGCAAACCTAAGGACTCCAATCCCATGCTCGAAGCCTTCAAGGCGCTAAAGGTTTCCTTGGTCTGGGCTCTGATACTCGCCCATCTGCCCCCTCAGCCAAGCTATTGATTACCTTGGCCACTAGTGGCACAGCAGTGGGAGCTGTCCTTCAACAATGCTCCAGTGACAAAAATGGTTCAAATGGCTCTGAGCACTATGGGACTTAACTTCTAAGGTCATCAGTCCCCTAGAACTTAGAACTACTTAAACCTAACCAACCTAAGGACATCACACACATCCATGCCCAAGGCAGGATTCGAACCTGCGACCGTAGCGGTCGCCTGGTTCCAGACTGTAGCGCCTAGAACCGCTCGGCCACTGCGGCCGGTGCAGATGTGGTGCCACAGCTGTGACGGAGTGCCATCACAAGGCCTGCTTCATATGGTACATGATGTAGTTGTTGTTCTGTTGGGTATGTGAGTCTTCTCAGAATTGCTCATTTCACTATCTCATATGGCACATGATGTAGTTGTTGTTCTGTTGGGTATGTGAGTCTTCTCAGAATTGCTCATTTCACTATCTCATATGGCACATGATGTAGTTGTTGTTCTTTTGGGTATGTGAGTCTTCTCAGAATTGCTCATTTCACTATCTCATATTTATTGGAGTGCGAGGGTGGCAGAATAATGTCACTTGCTAGTTTGGTGAACTTGCCTGAGTGACGTCGTAGCACAACAAATTTTTCTGAATTGTCTGCAATGTCACAGAGTGCAAAACAGCATCCAACTGTAGCAAACCATAATATCACATCATTGTCATGGAATGGTGGAGTTTAATGATCAGCCAGTGAGGGGGCATGGCACGCTGTTCATCATGTAGCAAATTTGGTGGCCATGGCATCTTGGTGCTGTGATTGTTTGTCAGTTGCTGTTAATCTGTCATGATATGGAATGTTGCCTCAGGCAAGTCCTTGGAAGCTAGAAATGGAGGATAACTGCCAAGGTTGACTGGTGAAATTATTCTGCTGAGATCAGCTTTAGTGGTTGTTGCCATTGGAAGTAGGCCAGTTGACAATGTGGGGGTGGAAGCCCTTTGTTATTGTTCTGGACTGGCAGTGTGGTGGTCGGGCAAGGTGTGATTTGCTGCATGAAATTTTCTGTACTGTGAGGGCACTGTATTGATGTATATATGGAGCACCTATGTAGTGTTCCTATTGTCAGACCTGTAGAGTAACTATTGTTCCAAGTCACCATTGTCAGCACACAAGATACACTAGTACATGGAGGCTGATCAAAATATTCACTCTTTTTATTACATCAATAGTCACTGTTATTTCACACATCCATGGTGCTCACACCAGTGTGCATCAAATATATGGCAAGATGACATTGTAGTAACCGTGGTGTGAATGCAGGTGATCATGATCATGAATGTAAATCATGTATTCACAACTCAGGGTCACCAATGTTGTAAGTTTTCATCATTTTAGGAGTATGATAGTGAATTATTACCAACTGTGCTGGATTCTGTACATATCATTTTATTTCTACTTAGTACAATGCACAGCACCGGTTCGATGCGAAAGCAGAGAGCACACTAATTATGACTCCAAAAGAGATGGTATACATCATCCATCAGAGATATTGTTAGAGTCCCCACATGTGCTTCTTCTAGTTTGCCTTTCAATCAGCTTTCTAAAGTCACAAATCAGATGTGGTCCTTGCTTTTTATTTTCGCAAGTATATTCAAATGCTTTCCTCAAATAGTCATGAATTAGTGTAATAAAGTACTTGGGCCTGCTATTGACCTAGTTTATGTCTGCTGACACAAATCTGAGTGTACAAGCTCGAGAATTTTTGTAGCTCTAGAGGTACATAATGGAAAATGAAGTTTTGTATGATTGCCCTCTGAGCAAATTGCTCCTGTAGTATTTACTGCTCCCTCATATAAAACTTTATGAGCCAGACCTTTGTGTAGTGCATGCATTGCTTCAGAATGTAAATGACCTTGTCCTTTTTGCCACAAGTCCACTCTCACATCGGTATCAATGATGTGTGTTGCTTTGGATCAGAAGAGATTGTCTCTGGTTTCCAGCAGCTAACAGAAGTGGTAAGGACTGCCAGTCTTGCTTGTGAGATGAAAGCAGAGCTCACCATTTGCAGATTAGTTGACATGACTGTTTGTGGACATTTAGTAGAGAGTTGAGTAGAGGGTCTGAAACAGAGGCTCAGATGGTTCTGAGAAAATGTAGGCTGCAAATTCCTTGACTTGCGCCATAGGGTGTTTGGGTTTCAGTTTCTGCTGAATACATCAGGAGTCTACTACATACAGGAGATGATTACACTGGTAACAGGGTCTGTGTTGCATGGAATGAGGGTTTTTTAGATTAAAGAGTCTTAGAGAAATACAAAAAGGGCTTCAGTCTCAATGGATGCGATTGAATATAAGAAGAATGTAGATACAGGAAGCGATGGTATAACAGTTGTAAACTGTTGTAGCTATGTTGGGAAAGTAGCAGAGCTCGAATTGCTAATAGAAAGCACTGGTGCTCAAATCATTGTAGGCACTGAAAGCTGGCTAAAGCCAGGCATTGAAAACTAGCTAAAGCCAGAAATAATTTCAGCCAAAATTTTTGCAAAGAACCTAATGGTGTTCCAAAAGGCTAAACACAGTTGGCAGTACCGTGTTTGTTGCTGTTACAAGTAGTTTATCTTGTAGCAAATTGAAGCAAATAGTTCCTGTGAGTTAGTATGGGCAGAAGTCAGTCTTGGTATCCAGAATAAATTAATAATAGGTACCTTTTACCGACGTCCCAACTCAGATTGTACAACTGCTGAAACATTCAAAGAAAACTTGGGTTAAATCTCAAACACATACTCAACTCACACAATTATAGTTGGTGATGACTTTAATTTACCCTCAATTTGTTGACAAAAAGACTTATTTACATCTGGATGTATGCATTAAGAATCAGCTGCAATTGTGTTAAATGCATTCTCTGAAAATTATTTCAAGCAATTAGTTCATGAGCCCACGCGAATAGTAAATGGCTGAGAAAACACACTTGATCTCTCAGTAAAAAATAATCCTAAGCTAATAGTGAGCATCAAAATGGATACAGGGATTAGTGAACACAGAGTTATGATAGCAGGATTGAATACTGCAATCCCCAAATCCTCCAAAAATAAACATAAAGTATACCTATTCAAAAAAGCAGACAAAAATTCATTTGAAGCCTTCCTGAGAGACAGTCTCCACTCCTTCCAAAATAACAATGTAAGTGTAGACCAGAACGGCTTGAATTCAAAGAAATAGTACTGACAGCAATTGAGAGATTAATACCAAATAAATTAACAAATGATGGAGCTGAACCCACTTTGTACACAACATGATTGGTGACCTCTTACAGATTCTCAAAATTCGAAATGCTTATAATAATTTCCACAATGACACTTTCTCTCAAAACCTGGCAGAAAATTCAAAGGGTCATATGTAAAGTATACTAGAGGCAAGAGGCAGTCAGTACCTCTTCTGTATGATAAGAATTGTAATACTATAGATCTCAGTGCTGCAAAAGCAGAATTACGAAACACAGCCTTTTAAATTCCTTCACCAAAGTAGACAAAGTAAATATTCCAGAATTTGAATCAACAACAACTGCCAACATATTCTCTGAGTAATGAAGCAACTTAAAACACCTAATAAAAGCAAGTTTTCTGGTTCAGACTGTATACCAGTTAGGTTCCTTTCAGAGTATGCTGATACAATAGCTACATACCTAATAATCATATACAATTACTCAATGAAAGATCCATACCCAAAGACTGGATAGTTGCCCAGATCAACCCAATAATGAAGAAAGGCAGTAGGAATAATCAACTAAATTACAGGCCCATATCATTAACGTTAATGTGCAGATTTTGGAACTTATATTGTGTTCAGACATTATGCATTACCTCAAAGAGATTGCTCTAAGTACACATAGTCAACTATGATTTACAAAATATCATTCTTGTGAAACACAACTAGCTCTTTCCACACAAAATGTAGAGTGCTACTGACATGAGACTTCAAATTGATTCTATATTTCTAGATTTCTGTAACACACAATGGCCTGCAGTGAAATTGCATGCTCATGGAATATCATCTTAGTTATGTGACTGGATCTGTGATTTCCTGTCAGACAGGTCACATTTCATAGTCATTGACAGAAACTCATCAATTAAATGTAAGTGATTCCTGACATTCCCCAAGGTAGTGTTATAGGCCCTCTGCTGTTACTTATCTACATAAACAATTTAGGACATAATCTGAGCAGCTGTCTTAGGTTGTTTGCAGATGATGCTGTCACTTATCATCTAGTAAACTGATCAGAAGATCAAAACAAATTGCTGAATGACTTAGAAAAGATTGTTGTTGTTGTTGTGGTCTTCAGTCCTGAGACTGGTTTGATGCAGCTCTCCATGCCACTCTATCCTGTGCAAGCTTTTTCATCTCCCAGTACCTACTGCAACCTACATCCTTCTGAATCTGCTTAGTGTATTCATCTCTTGGTCTCCCTCTACGATTTTTACCCTCCACGCTGCCCTCCAATACTAAATTGGTGATCTCTTGATGCCTCAGAACATGTCCTACCAACCGATCCCTTCTTCTGGTCAAGTTGTGCCACAAACTTCTCTTCTCCCCAATCCTATTCAATACTTCCTCATTAGTTATGTGATCTACCCATCTAATCTTCAGCATTCTTCTGTAGCACCACATTTCGAAAGCTTCTATTCTCTTCTTGTCCAAACTATTTATCGTCCATGTTTCACTTCCATACATGGCTACACTCCATACGAATACTTTCAGAAATGACTTCCTGACACTTAAATCAATACTGGATGTTAACAAATTTCTCTTCTTCAGAAACGCTTTCCTTGCCATTGCCAGCCTACATTTTATATCCTCTCTACTTCGACCATCATCAGTTATTTTGCTCCCCAAATAGCAAAACTCCTTTTCTACTTTAAGTGTCTCATTTCCTAATCTAATTCCCTCAGCATCACCCGACTTAATTAGACTACATTCCATTATCCTTGTTTTGTTTTTGTTGATGTTCATCTTATATCCTCCTTTCAAGACACTGTCCATTCCATTCAACTGCTCTTCCAAGTCCTTTGCTGTCTCTGACAGAATTACAATGTCATCGGCAAACCTCAAAGTTTTTATTTCTTCTCCATGAATTTTAATACCTACTCCAAATTTTTCTTTTGTTTCCTTTACTGCTTGCTCAATATACAGATTGAACAACATCGGGGAGAGGCTACAACCCTGTCTTACTCCCTTCCCAACCACCGCTTCCCTTTCATGTCCCTCGACTCTTATAACTGCCATCTGGTTTCTGTACAAATTGTAAATAGCCTTTCGCTCCCTGTATTTTACCCCTGCCACCTTTAGAATTTTAAAGAGAGTATTCCAGTCAACATTGTCAAAAGCTTTCTCTAAGTCTACAAATGCTAGAAACGTAGGTTTGCCTTTCCTTAATCTTTCTTCTAAGATAAGTCGTAAGGTCAGTATTGCCTCACGTGTTCCAGTGTTTCTACGGAATCCAAACTGATCTTCCCCGAGGTCCGCTTCTACTAGTTTTTCCATTCGTCTGTAAAGAATTCGTGTTAGTATTTTGCAGCTGTGACTTATTAAACTGATAGTTCGGTAATTTTCACATCTGTCAACACCTGCTTTCTTTGGGATTGGAATTATTATATTCTTCTTGAAGTCTGAGGGTATTTCGCCTGTTTCATACATCTTGCTCACCAGATGGTAGAGTTTTGTCAGGACTGGCTCTCCCACGGCCGTCAGTAGTTCCAATGGAATATTGTCTACTCCGGGGGCCTTGTTTCGACTCAGGTCTTTCAGTGCTCTGTCAAACTCTTCACGCAGTATCATATCTCCCATTTCATCTTCATCTACATCCTCTTCCATTTCCATAATATTGTCCTCAAGTACATCGCCCTTGTATAGACCCTCTATATACTCCTTCCACCTTTCTGCTTTCCCTTCTTTGCTTAGAACTGGGTTTCCATCTGAGCTCTTGATATTCATACAAGTCGTTCTCTTATCTCCAAAGGTCTCTTTAATTTTCATATAGGCGGTATCTATCTTACCCCTAGTGAGATAGGCCTCTACATCCTTACATTTGTCCTCTAGCCATCCCTGCTTAGCCATTTTGCACTTCCTGTTGATCTCATTTTTGAGACGTTTGTATTCCTTTTTGCCTGTTTCACTTACTGCATTTTTATATTTTCTCCTTTCATCAAGTAAATCAATATTTCTTCTGTTACCCAAGGATTTCTACTAGCCCTCGTCTTTTTACCTACTTGATCCTCTGCTGCCTTCACTACTTCATCCCTCAAAGCTACCCATTCTTCTTCTACTGTATTTATTTCCCCCATCCCTGTCAATTGCTCCCTTATGCTCTCCCTGAATCTCTGTACAACCTCTGGTTCTTTTAGTTTATCCAGGTCCCATCTCCTTAAATTCCCACCTTTTTGCAGTTTCTTCAGTTTTAATCTACAGGTCATAACCAATAGATCGTGGTCAGAGTCCACATCTGCCCCTGGAAATGTCTTACAATTTAAAACCTGGTTCCTAAATCTCTGTCTTACCATTATATAATCTATCTGATACCTTTTAGTATCTCCAGGGTTCTTCCATGTATACAACCGTCTTTCATGATTCTTAAACCAAGTGTTAGTTATGATTATGTTGTGCTCTGTGCAAAATTCGACCAGGCGGCTTCCTCTTTCATTTCTGTCCCCCAATCTATATTCACCTACTATGTTTCCTTCTCTCCCATTTCCTACACTCGAATTCCAGTCACCCATGACTATTAAATTTTCGTCTCCCTTCACAATCTGAATAATTTCTTTTATTTCATCATACATTTCTTCAATTTCTTCGTCATCTGCAGAGCTAGTTGGCATATAAACTTGTACTATTGTAGTAGGCGTGGGCTTCGTATCTATCTTGGCCACAATAATGCGTTCACTATGCTGTTTGTAGTAGCTTACCCGCATTCCTATTTTCCTATTCATTATTAAACCTACTCCTGCATTACCCCTATTTGATTTTGTGTTTATAACCCTGTAGTCACCTGACCAGAAGTCTTGTTCCTCCTGCCACCGAACTTCACTAATTCCCACTATATCTAACTTCAACCTATCCATTTCCCTTTTTAAATTTTCTAATCTACCTGCCCGATTAAGGGATCTGACATTCCACGCTCCGATCCGTAGAACGCCAGTTTTCTTTTTCCTGATAACGACATCCTCTTGAGTAGTCCCCGCCCGGAGATCCGAATGGGGGACTATTTTACCTCCGGAATATTTTACCCAAGAGGACGCCATCATCATGTAATCATACAGTAAAGCTGCATGCCCTCGGGAAAAATTACGGCTGTAGTTTCCCCTTGCTTTCAGCCATTCGCAGTACCAGCACAGCAAGGCCATTTTGGTTATTGTTACAAGGCCAGATCAGTCAATCATCCAGACTGTTGCCCTTGCAACTACTGAAAAGGCTGCTGCCCCTCTTCAGGAACCACACGTTTGTCTGGCCTCTCAACAGATACCCCTTCGTTGTGGTTGCACCTACGGTACGGCTATCTGTATCGCTGAGGCACGCAAGCCTCCCCACCAACGGCAAGGTCCATGGTTCATGGGGGGGGTTAGAAAAGATATCAGAATGAAATGTAAATTGGCAATTGACCCTAAATAATGAAAAGTGTGAGGCCATCCATATGAATGCTAAAAGGAATCTGTTAAAATTTGGTTACATGATAAATCAGTCAAATCTAAAGGCCATAAATTCAACTAAATACCTTAGAAGTACAATTATGAACAACTTAAATTGGGAAGAACACATAGAAAATGTTGTGGAGAAGGCAAACCAAAGACTATGTTTTAGTTACAGAAAACTGCAGAAAAATGTAACAGATCTATTAAAGAGACTGCTTACATTATGCTTGTTCATCCCCTTTTGGTGTGCTGTTGCAAAGTCTAGTCAGTAAATTCCAGTTGCTGATGATGCATTAACAACCAAATTTTTAGATATGTCATAAATATGACAGCCTTTCCTATTGTATAATACTGAATGGCATTTTCCCACCATTTTAATGACAGGTACTAAATGTGTGCACAGCTGAGATGTGTACAGATTATTCTCTACATTAATTCTATCATTATCGTTTCCCATGAAAATATTTACAAATGAATATCCTCTTTCTTTTACCCATAAGTTGTCATGATATGTTATTACAAATTGTGAGCCTATCACTGTTTTAAGATAATTTTTGTCATTTGGTTATTTGGACATGTGCTCTGATATGCTTCAGTTTACATACCATTCTGTCTGAATACTTTCATCTAGAGCTGCATTTGAAAAGAACTTCTAGGCTGACAAGTTTTTGCCATATGACTGAATCTGTTACAACTATGTCATCTGGGATGTATGTGGAATGTAACAGTATCATACTTTTTCTTGTTGACTCCCTGAGCATCACCACTTGTTGGTGCTTTATTACAGACATTATCTTTTTTTTTCTAGCAATAATTTACTTTTTTTATGGACTTTCGTGGTACAGGCAAACTTGAATTCTCTTCAACTTCGCTGGTGAAGCCATTTATTTTTGTGATGTGGAAATTATTTTTCATGTGCATTCTTCTTGTGATGAACTATCTTCATTTTAATTTGTCAACAGTGCTTCTAGTAACCCTAACTGCCAGAGGAGGCCAGAGTCTTTGCAGACTGGTTTTAGCTTGTCCTATGCTTCTTTAGTTGTAGAGGTATCCTGCAGATGTCCTTATATGATTGTATGCACAGAGAGTACAACTTTGGCTCTTGCTACACCCATTTCAGTTACATCAGTTATTTTGCCTTGATAGATCCCACATTTTTTCATGTTCTAAGTATGCCTATATAGCATTTATATAGTTTTTGCTTCCCATTAGTTTTTAGTTGGGAAAGTTACTTGATATTTATGGTTACCATTGTATCAGTGATTATAAAATTCCAGATTACCATGTGCTGCTGCTTATTTTGATTACCCAATGATATTGTAATCTTTAGAGTCTTTACTGTCAGTAGAGTAACTAAAAGGTAGTTTCTGATTCAAACAAATATATGCTACTGCACATGAACATTAGCAAGGTAAAACAGCAACATACACTCTTGCGTAAGTTACTACACAGAGTAAAAAACTTAAGAGTATCCATGGTTACACCATATCAGTAAGGTATCAAGAAATGCAGATTCTAAATGTGTGTGTGTGCGAGTGTATACCCGTCCTTTTTCCCCCCTAAGGTAAGTCTTTCCGCTCCCGGGATTGGAATGACTCCTTACCCTCTCCCTTAAAACCCACATCCTTTCGTCTTTCCCTCTCCTTCCCTCTTTCCTGATGAGGCAACAGTTTGTTGCGAAAGCTTGAATTTTGTGTGTATGTTTGTGTTTGTTTGTGTGTCTGTCGACCTGCCAGCACTTTCATTTGGTAAGTCACATCATCTTTGTTTTTAGATATATAATTAATATGTCATGATGTTCTTGTACTTTGTTAATGTGTAACTTGGCTCATTCAGCATCACTGAAGGTCCTCCTTCTTGATGAAGTCTAGAGAACATTATGAATAAAGTGGAATGTTGAGTCATAGACAGGCATGAAAGAAAGACAGCTAAACAAGTAAGCCTTCAGCCTACAAGCCTTCTTCAGAATTGGACCACACACACACGCACACACACACACACACACACACACACACACACACACACACACACACACACACACACACATTCATGCAAATGCATCTATCTCACATACAACCACTGTCTCTGCCTGCCATGACCAGACTGCTCGTAATCTGGGTGGTCGGGGTGAGGAGCAGGCTAGGAGGGAGAGGGATAGCAGGTTAGGGATGGGGATTGTAAAGTATTGATTGTGGGAGAATGCAGGGATGAGGCGGATGGAGGGTAGGGCTGTTAGATGCAGTTGGGAGGTTAGACAGAGGGCATGGTAAAGGGTGTGGAGCGGGGGGGGGGGGGGGGGGGAGGGCAGAAAAGGGGACAAGCAGAAAGACTGTGGGTGTATTGGTGAAATAGAAGGATGTGCAGTTACGTAGTACTGGAACAGGAACACAGAAGGGGATAGGTGGGTAAAAGATAGTGACAAACAAAGGTTGAGGCAAGAAGGTTTATGGGAACATAGGATATACTGCAGAGAGAGTTTCCACCTGTGCATTTCAGAAAAGCTGGTGTTGATCAGAATGATCCAGATGGCCCAAGCTTTGAAGCAGTCATTGAAATGAAGAATGTCATGTTGGGCAGAATGCTCAGCAACTGTTTGTTGGCTATGGTTTTTTCAGTGACCATTCATGCAGATAGGCAATTTGTTGGTTGTCATGCCAACATACGAGGGTTGTTTTTTAAGTAAGGGCCGTTCACGCGTATAGTCCTGTAGTTCGTGCGGACACCACAACAAGCCACCGCGCCACTTGCCGGCATCCTTCCCGTTCACACTGATGCAAGTTGCAGCTCTGTAGCTGACGCGTACGCATTGCTATGCTACTTTATAATGTTTACGATTATTGAATCGCCCGCCGTGTGTGAGATATGGTCAGTGATATGTTTTTTGACCATGAGAAGCCTATCAGCTGCAGAAGTTCATTGTCAGTTAACAGAAGTTTATGGCTTGAATGCAATGAGTGAAGGTAAAGTGCATCAATGGGTTAGAGAGTTTAAAAGTGGACGTCAAAACGTCCATGACAAAGAATGCTCAGTCCGGCTGTCTGTGATCACTGATGATTTGGTGTCTGCAGTCGAAACAAAGATTCGTGAGGACATAAGATTCACAATTTCCACTCTTTCTTTGGAATTTCCACAAGTTTCAAGATCAGTTTTGTACAAAATTGTGTCTGAAAACCTGAACTTTAAGAAACTGTGTTCTCGGTGGGTACCCAGACTCCTCACAGAGGACCACAAAGGGAAGAGATTCGCCACTTCATTGGATTTTGATTTGTTATGAGGAAGAAGGGGATGACATGTTGAGTCAAATTGTCACTGGAGATGAAACATGGATATCCCATATCACTCCCGAAAGCAAGCAACAATCGATGGAATGGCGACACACAACCTAACCCGTCAAGGTCAAAGCCAAACAGACACTGTCAAAGCGCAAGATCATGGCAACTGTGTTCTGGGAGCGGCGCGGCGTTTTGCTAGTGGACTTTATGCCATGAGGAATGACAATCAACTCAGATGCCTACTGTGCAACTCTAAAGAAGCTCCGCAGAGCAATTCAAAACAAATGGCGCGACATGCTGACAAAAGGAGTTTTGCTCCTGCACGATAACGCTAGGCCTCACACCTCTCAAAAGACTTGGACTTTGATTGATTCTTTTGGCTGGGAAGTTTTGGACCATGCACCATACAGCCCCGACCTTGCTCCTAGCGATTTTCACCTTTTCTGGTACCTGAAACACCATCTTGGTGGGCAGCGCTTCAATGACGACGATGAAGCGAAAGCGGCCGTGAACTCTTGGCTGTCGGAGCAGGCGGCTGAATTCTTTGAAGAGGGAATTATAAACTTAGTTGTATGGTATGACAAGTGCTTAAATAAAGAAGGCAGCTATGTAGAAAAATAGGTAAAAGTGTGTAGAATCAGAAAATAAAAGTTTTTATACAAGAGTATTTGTATCTTTTAAAAAAAATAAAAACAGCCATTACTTAAAAAACAACCCTTGTGGAATGCAGCAGAGTGGTTGCACCTTAGTGTTTAGATCACATGACTAGTCTTGCAGGTATCCCTGCCTTTGAAGAGGTAACCTTCCAAGTGCACCTAGTTACCCTTCCCTGTCTCCACCCCATCCCTGTACACTCTCACAAGCAGCACTTTACCATCCCCTCCCCTACCCTGATATCCTCCCCCTCCCAGCTTCCTCCTTACCCCACCACCCAGACTGTTTCTCCCATCATGTACAGTTGCTCACAGTCTGGCCTTGACAGCCAGAGACAGTGGTCAGGTATGTGAAGATTGCATTTGCATGAATGTGTGTGTGCATTGTCTAATTCAGAATATGGCTTTTTGGCTGAAAACTTACTTGTTTAACACTCTTTTTGCTGTGCCTGTCTATGACTCAAACATTTCTACTATATGCTGAGTCGCGATCTATCCTCTTCATAATATTCTCATTATTCCATCCTGGATTTTTCTTTTTTTGAACATTATGAATAAACGAATGAAACCCAACAGCTTTTCCTTCAAAACAACTACTTACTTTTTTAAAAAAAAAATTGCTTGAGCATATTTTTCTGGGGAATATCATTAAGCAGTACTGTGATTGTTTATTGTTAATATAATTCACTTTAATTTTTTTTATTTTCTTGCTTCTTGGTAATGTGTACCATGGCCTGACTTTCTTCATTCTATCTGTACAATTTCTCACTTCATGAGTTTGATGGAACACAATGACTGAATGAACAAATGAATTCTAAAAGTCTATTGTGTCCATTTTGAACAAAATTTGCCCACTTTGATCTTTCAAAACTTCCATCAGAGTCAATCAAAGGATTGAAAATCATTGCACATTACTGTTATTATTTATACTGTTATTATTATGTTTAATACACTACTGCAATACCACTGTTACAACTCATTAATGTATTATAATTATCAGTACACATGCGACAGTGTGCTTTATGAGTATGTTCGAAAAACCTGCTCACAGAAACAGAATTCTCCCAGGGCTCATATCTCAGGTTCTGTTGGTGACAAAAAGGGAGGTCAAGTGTCCTGAATAGCCCTTCAGTTAAAGACCATTATATGCCCAACAGAAGGATCCTCTTAGTGTAACTATCCTACAGTGCAAGGTCAGAGTTTGAATATTACACGTAAAAAACAACACACCAGAATGGAAGCAAATTGAACAGACTGTTACAGTACTACAACTCTTAGTTCATTGAGGACTAGCCAACACAGATTTCAATACTGTTATAAGAATGTAATGGAGCAAATTTGTGTCTTACCATAGTACACTAACTATACCATATGCAACCATTCCAGATTAGACAAAGAACAAGATAATCATTATGTCAGAAACATAACAAAGTAGTAATCTCCACGTAATGGATAATGTGATATGCATGACTATCAAGTACTAATGTCTGCCCCCGGTAGCTGAGCGGTCAGCATGACAGACTGTCAATCCTAAGGGCCTGGGTTCGATTCCCGGCTGGGTCGGAGATTTTCTCGTGCAAGTCGCCGAAGCGGCGTCAAATTGAAAGACTTGCACCAGGTGGGCGGTCCACCCGACGGGAAACCCTCGCCACACGCCATTATTATTATTATTATCAAGTACTAATATTTCAAACCCTTAAAACTCCATCATCTGTTACAGATATACAAATGTGTCATATTCTATTTTAATTCACGTATAGTGAAAGTATATTATACCAAGTCATTCATTTTTGTTTATCAGCCAATAAACAAAAAGCAATGATTGGAATAACATAATAACTACTATTATCCACCTTCATAAGATCATTTTGTATGTTTGAAGTTTGAAGTAATTATGTAAGTTTGACAAGATAATGAAACCCAACACATGTAAACAACCCATCAAAAGGTACTTCCCGTGTAATGTGCAATATGACTGCAAAGGGTAATGGAAATCTATGTTAAAATCTATGCCAAAATTTTGGTGGGAAGATTACACTTAGTTTTGTTATTGTGTAATTAATCAAACTGACCAAGTCATTGTTTATTCTGAGTATCTGATTAAATTAAATTTTATAGCTGTTTCCCTCCTCATTAGTACGTCCAAACAAATTGTAATGTTTATAGATTACTGGTTCGGTATGTATTGGTATGTCAAATTGACTTGATGAATTGCTTTTCAATCATAACCACTGTAAAGTCAACGATGGCATAATTTTTTGGAAGTAAGAAGAATGGGTAGCTATGAGGGATCAAATAGTGAAGGCATCAGAGGATCAAATAGGTAAAAAGACGAGGGCTAGTAGAAATGCTTGGGTAACAGAAGAAATATTGAATTTAATTGATGAAAGGAGAAAATATAAAAATGCAGTAAATGAAGCAGGCAGAAAGGAATACAAACATCTCAAAAATGATATCAACAGGAAGCGCAAAATGGCTAAGCAGGGTTGGCTAGAGGACACATGTAAGGATGTAGAGGCTTATCTCACTATGGATAAGATACACTCCTGGAAATGGAAATAAGAACACCGTGAATTCATTGTCCCAGGAAGGGGAAACTTTATTGACACATTCCTGGGGTCAGATACATCACATGATCACACTGACAGAACCACAGGCACATAGACACAGGCAACAGAGCATGCACAGTGTTGGCACTAGTACAGTGTATATCCACCTTTCGCAGCAATGCAGGCTGCTATTCTCCCATGGAGACGATCGTAGAGATGCTGGATGTAGTCCTGTGGAACGGCTTGCCATGCCATTTCCACCTTGTGCCTCAGTTGGACCAGCGTTCGTGCTGGATGTGCAGACCGCGTGAGACGACGCTTCATCCAGTCCCAAACATGCTCAATGGGGGACAGATCCGGAGATCTTGCTGGCCAGTTTAGTTGACTTACACCTTCTAGGGCACGTTGGGTGGCACGGGATACATGCGGACGTGCATTGTCCTGTTGGAACAGCAAGTTCCCTTGCCGGTCTAGGAATGGTAGAACGATGGGTTCGATGACGGTTTGGATGTACCGTGCACTATTCAGTGTCCCCTCGACGATCACCAGTGGTGTGCGGCCAGTGTAGGAGATCGCTCCCCACACCATGATGCCGGGTGTTGGCCCTGTGTGCCTCGGTCGTATGCAGTCCTGATTGTGGCGCTCACCTGCACGGCACCAAACACGCATACGATCATCATTGGCACCAAGGCAGAAGCGACTCTCATCGCTGAAGGCGACACGTCTCCATTCGCCCCTCCATTCACGCCTGTCGCGACACCACTGGAGGCGGGCTGCACGATGTTGGGGCGTGAGCGGAAGACGGCCTAACGGTGTGCGGGACCGTAGCCCAGCTTCATGGAGATGGTTGCGAATGGTCCTCGCCGATACCCCAGGAGCAACAGTGTCCCTAATTTGCTGGGAAGTGGCGGTGCGGTCCCCTACGGCACTGCGTAGGATCCTACGGTCTTGGCGTGCATCCGTGCGTCGCTGCGGTCCGGTCCCAGGTCGACGGGCAAGTGCACCTTCCGCCGACCACTGGCGACAACATCGATGTACTGTGGAGACCTCACGCCCCACGTGTTGAGTAATTCGGCGGTACGTCCACCCGGCCTCCCGCATGCCCACTATACGCCCTCGCTCAAAGTCCGTCAACTGCATATACGGTTCACGTCCACGCTGCCGCGGCATGCTACCAGTGTTAAAGACTGCGATGGAGCTCTGTATGCCACGGCAAACTGGCTGACACTGACGGCGGCGGTGCACAAATGCTGCGCAGCTAGCGCCATTCGACGGCCAACACCGCGGTTCCTGGTGTGTCCGCTGTGCCGTGCGTGTGATCATTGCTTGTACAGCCCTCTCGCAGTGTCCGGAGCAAGTATGGTGGGTCTGACACACCGGTGTCAATGTGTTCTTTTTTCCATTTCCAGGAGTGTAGATACTGCCTACAGGAAAATTAAAGAGACCTTTGGAGAAAGGAGAACCACTTGCATGAATATCAAGAGCTTTGATGAAAACCCAGTTCTAAGCAAAGAAGGGAAAGCAGAAAGGTGGATGGAGTAGATAGAGGGTCTATACAAGGGCGATATGCTTGAGGACAATATTATGGAAATTGAAGAGGATGTAGATGAAGATGAAAAGGGAGATATGATACTGCGTGAAGAGTTTGACAGAGCACTGAAAGACCTGAGTCAAAACAAGGCCACGGGAGTAGACAACATTCCATTAGAACTACTGATAGCCTTGGGAGAGCCAGTCCTGACAAAACTCTATCATTGGTGAGCCAGATGTATGAGACAGGCGAAATTCCCTCAGACTTCAAGAAGAATATAGTAATTCCAATCCCAAAGAAAGCAGGTGCTGACAGATGTGAAAATTACCGAACTATCAGTTTAATAAGCCACAGCTGCGAAATACTAACACAAATTCTTTACAGACGAATGGAAAAACTGATAGAAGCCGACCTCGGGGAAGATCAGTTTGGATTCGGTAGAAATGTTGGAACACGTGAGACAATACTGACCCTACGACTTATCTTAGAAGAAATATTAAGGAAAGGTAAACCTATATTTCTAGCATTTGTAGACTTGGAGAAAGCTTTTGACAATGTTGATTGGAATACTCTCTTTCAAATTCTGAAGGTGGCAGGGTAAAATACAGGGAGCGAAAGTCTATTTACAATTTGTACAGAAACCAGATGGCAGTTATAAGAGTTGAGGGGTATGAAAGGGAAGCAGTGGTTGGGAATGGAGTGAGACAGGGTTGCAGCCTATCCCCAATGTTATTCAATCTACATATTGAGCAAGCAATAAAGGAAACAAAAGAAAAGTTTGGAGAAGGTATTAAAATCCATGGAGAAAAAATAAAAACTTTGAGGTTCGCCGATTACATTGTAATTCTGTCAGAGACAGCAAAGGACTTGGAAGAACAGTTGAACGGAATGGACAGTGTCTTGAAACGAGGGTATAAGATGAACATCAACAAAAGCAAAATGAGGATAATGGAATGTAGTAGAAAATTAGTCGGGTGATGCTGAGGGAATTAGATTAGGAAATGAGATACTTAAAGTAGTAAACGAGTTTTGATATTTGGGGAGCAAAATAACTGATGATGGTCAAAGTAGAGAGGATTGGCAAGGAAAGCGTTTCTGAAGAAGAGAAATTTGTTAACATTGAGTATAGATTTAAGTGTCAGGAAGTCGTTTCTGAAAGTATTTGTATGGAGTGTAGCCATGTATGGAAATGAAACATGGACGATAAGTAGTTTAGACAAGAAGAGAATAGAAGCTTTTGAAATGTGGTGCTACAGAAGAATGCTGAAGGTTAGATGGGTAGATCACATAACTAATGAGGAGGTATTGAATAGAATTGGGGAGAAGAGGAGCTTATGGCACAACTTGACTAGAAGAAGGGATCAGTTGGTAGGACATGTTCTGAGACATTGAGGGATCACCAATTTAGTATTGGAGGGCAGCGTGGAGGGTAAAAATCGTAGAGGGAGACCAAGAGATGAATACACTAAGCAGATTCAGATGGATGTAGGCTGCACTAGGTACTGGGAGATGAAAAAGCTTGCACAGGATAGAGTAGCATGGAGAGCTGCATCAAACCAGTCTCAGGACTGAAGACCACAACAACAACAACAAGTACATAATGAGGTGAGTTGAAGAGATTGAGATTCACTGTTATTTGTGATGGACTATCTCTCACTCTGAATGAAACATCTCAAAAATTTCTAAAAGTGTATCTGTTATTTTGAGTCACATTGCACATTGATGGTAATTCCACTGGCACTGATTATATCAAGATCACCAGGACATTAAATGATGATTTAAGTAGACCTATCTGTTTTCCACCCCCTATGAATTGTATAATTTCAACAAGACTTATTTACAGCAAGTTTATATCATCTCACTCCAAATAATTTTTAAGCTGTTACATCTCACACACTTCCTCCACAGATGACAAATGGGGCAAATCAACTGGTTCTTTTTGCCTTAGATGTGGCCTTTGGTGCACTCTAATGGGCTTATGGAAGCACAATTTAGCTCATGGGGGTTCCTGAGAAAATAAAAAATCTGTCATTCATCAATTTTTGCCATTAGCATTGGGTATCTCAGTAACTAATCACAGCAAATTGCTCAAATTTTAACAGATTATTCTCTTCTGGTAGGCATTTATCTAGAAGTGCAATCTTCCTGTTTTTGAAGATCTTTATCTCTTATTGAAAAACACTTCAAAAACATGGTTTTTGGATACTAAAACCAAGACACAGATTCCAAGACAGCTATCCTCATGAAATGGATGGATATTTTGTGATATGTTCTTAAGGTACTAATCTTGGACAGTCTTGAAAATTTTCTTGTTATTTAATCTGTTTCTGAGATTTAGAGGTTCAAATTTACAGTCCTTGTGCACATAAATTCTGGTGTGAGATGAAATCTAAATAACAAATAACAACATCAAATTGTTCAAATTTTAACACTATAGTCTCTAGGAATTTATCTAGAAGTCCCATATTCCTGTTGACATAAATATTTACCCACAATCAAGAAAAACCCCAAAACATTGTTTTTGGGTATGGTAATTGTGACCAAAACTGAGCCATGAATTCCAATATGGCATGGACAACAAAGGACTGTTTTTTACATTTAACTTTGAAAATGTTCTTGATATCTTCATCTGTTTCTGAGATACAAAGTTTCAAAGTTACCCTACATGTACACCCAAAATACACATATAAAATCTGGTGTGAGGTCAAAATATAGCTTAAAGAATGGTGTAGCATGGATAATGTGCAGCATATTGTCTCCATTATCTTCAGAAGGGTTCCATGAACCCAATGTTGTACTGAAGCACATACAAAATTTTTGTACACATAAATTCCACTCTGTAGTGTAAAATTAGCTTTGCATTACTGATATTGCAATTCCACATGAGTGAAATATCAAAATTTTAATTATGCATAGAGTCCTTTTCACATGATTTGATTTAAGACACACCCTGCTGTAGATGGAACAGGTAGGAACCAGCAGAAAAATGCTTGTGTCAACACCCAAAATAGGCTAATATTCTATTGTTTGAAACACTGTGAAAACTGGATACCAAATGCCTCATTTTACTTTCCTCAGCACCTTTAAAAATGTTCTCAAAAATTTTTGCATGTGAACATATTTGCACTTGTTTATGTTGAGAGACAGGAGACAGTAGCAGTGGGAAAGAGACAGAAAAGTAATACTAGACAGTGGTTGTGGTATAGAAAGAACAAGGAGACAATCAAAATGGCACTATGACAGAAAGAGAGAGAGACAGTGACAGTGGAACATAGTTGACACTGATAGAACAGTGATCGGAAATGAGTGAAGAAGACAGTGCCTCTGGGAGAGGAATACAAAGAAGGAGAAAGTGGAAGTGGGTAAGAGCCAGTGACAGTGGGAGACAGAGCCTGTGACAATGAGAATGAGGGACGCAAAAACAGTGACAGTGAGAAGAGACTACACCAATGGGAAATAATGAATGAGATAGTAGTAATAATAATAATGATAATAATAATAATTTATTTGTCTTCCAGCCATTACAGCAATAGACAAAGTCATACACATAATACAATATGGTACATGCCATAAAAGAACAGAATTGTTATTAACATTACAGTTTAATATCACAGGTCATGAAATCCTTTATATTGTAGAATGGGTTTACAACTAACCAGTCATAAAGTGTTTGTTTGTATTGTTGTTCTGGTAAATTTTGTATAGCTTGTGGAAGTTTGTTAAATAATTTGTGGCCCATAAGTTCATAACTGTTAACTGATTTTAACAGCCTGTGGTATGGTGTATAGATACAGCTGTTTATCCTAGTGTTGTAACAATGTATATCGGCCCTGCATTTTACTTTAGGTAAGTTCTTTTTTGTGTAGATTAAAACATAATAAATATATAGGTTTATTACTGTCATGATTTTTTGTTGAGTAAACAAAGGTTTACATGATCCTTGTATGGTGAGCCTGTAATTATCCTAATAGCTTTCTTTTGCAGCAATAGATATCATGCACACAAGTGGAGTTTCCCCATAAAATTATACCATAAGATATAATGCTTTGGAAAAATGAGTAGTAAGATACTCCAACAAAATTTTTAGGTACACAGTGCACTAATTGCCTTAACAAATAGATTACCCTAGACAATTTACCACTAATATACTTAATATGTGGATTCCAAAAAGTTTATCATCCAAATATACCCCCAAAAATTTAACACAACTAGGATCATCTGATGGAAACTTGACTTATAAACTAAATACCTTCTGCTGGGTTGTGCTTTCATTAAACAAGAACCCATTTGCTTTAAACCAGAGTGAAGCTTGCTCAATTGTCTCTGTAACACATGTTTTAAGGCTATTAAAATCATTACTGCTGTTAAGAAATGTTGTATCATCAGCATAGAGTAATGTTCTGCATTTAATAACCGATGGTCGATCATTTATCATTATTAGGAAAAGGAAAGGGCCCAGCACGGATCCCTGTGGAACACCTACCTTAATTTGTTCTATACTGGACATTTCTTTCCCAACACAGAAGGCTTGCTTTCGGTTTTGTAAATATGATCTTAATAGCTTAAGGCTGTTACCTTTAACACCATAAAAGTCCATTTTTTTGAGTAGTAGGATATGTTCTACTCAGTCAAAGGCTTTGCTTGTTGTTGTTGTTGTGGTCTTCAGTCCTGAGACTGGTTTGATGCAGCTCTCCATGCTACTCTATCCTGTGCAAGCTTCTTTATCTCCCAGTACCTACTGCAACCTACATCCTTCTGAATCTGCTTAGTGTATTGATCTCTTGGTCTCCCTCTACGATTTTTACCCTCCACGCTGCCCTCCAATGCTAAATTTGTGATCCCTTGATGCCTCAAAACATGTCCTACCAACCGATCCCGTCTTCTGGTCAAGTTGTGCCACAAACTTCTCTTCTCCCCAATCCTATTCAATACCTCCTCATTAGTTATGTGATCTACCCACCTTATCTTCAGCATTCTTCTGTAGCACCACATTTCGAAAGCTTCTATTCTCTTCTTGTCCAAACTGCTTATCGTCCATGTTTCACTTCCATACATGGCTACACTCCATACAAATACTTTCAAAAACGACTTCCTGACACTTAAATCTACACTCGATGTTAACAAATTTCTCTTCTTCAGAAACGATTTCCTTGCCATTGCCAGTCTACAATTTATATCCTCTCTACTTCAACCATCATCAGTTATTTTACTCCCCAAATAGCAAAACTCCTTTACTACTTTAAGTGTCTCATTTCCTAATCTAATCCCCTCAGCATCACCCGATTTAATTTGACTACATTCCATTATCCTTGTTTTGCTTTTGTTGATGTTCATCTTATATCCTCGTTTCAAGACACTGTCCATTCCGTTCAACTGCTCTTCCAAGTCCTTTGCTGTCTCTGACAGAATTACAATGTCATCGGCAAACCTCAAAGTTTTTACTTCTTCTCCATGAATTTTAATACCTACTCTGAATTTTTCTTTTGTTTCCTCTACTGCTTGCTCAATATACAGATTGAATAACATTGGGGAGAGGCTACAACCCTGTCTCACTCCTTTCCCAACCACTGCTTCCCTTTCATGCCCCTCGACTCTTATAACTGCCATCTGGTTTCTGTACAAATTGTAAATAGCCTTTCGCTCCCTGTATTTTACCCCTGCCACCTTCAGAATTTGAAAGAGAGTAGTCCAGTTAACGTTGTCAAAAGCTTTCTCTAAGTCTACAAATGCTAGAAACGTAGGTTTGCCTTTTCTTGATCTTTCTTCTAAGATAAGTCGTAAGGTTAGTATTGCCTCACGTGTTCCAACATTTCTACAGAATCCAAACTGATCCTCCCCGAGGTCCGCTTCTACTAGTTTTTCCATTCTTCTGTAAAGAATACAGGCTTTGCTTACATCACAAAAAAATCACTTGAGCAAAGCGTTTATCTTCAAATACTTGATGGATATATTTAACAACATTGTCTATGGCATCAATGGTTGACAGGTTTTTCCTAAAGCCCTACTGTGATCCACTTATTAATCCTATGTTATCAAAGTAAACAGATAATTGTTGGTAAATTATGCATTCTAGAACTTTTCAAAAAACTGGGACTATGGATATTGGCCTGTAACTTGAGACAGAATTTTTATCTCCTTTTTTATGTACTGGAACTACCCTAGACAGTTTAAGCTCATCAGGGAAAAAACCCTCCAATATACACTTGTTTATACAATATGCTAGTGGGTACACTATACAGTCTATTACTTTCTTCAGCATGTTACAAGACAGGTCATATATGTCTACACTGTCTGATGATTTTAACTGCTTTACTATTCTTAACACAAAACCAGGTGAGACCTCAGAAAAATTGAAGATATTTGTGTTTGTTGATGACCTAGCAACATTGTGCTGAGCTGATTTCAGGTTTAATTATAGCACTTTCTACTTCCTCAACTGATGTAATAAAAAAGTCATTAAATTCCGGGAGAGAGATACTAATTTTGTCACTTTTCTTATCTTTGGCAACACTATTTATTAGTGTCCATGCTTCTTTGCACTTATTGATGGATTTCTCAATATTTCTGAGATTGTGTGCTTGTTTGGCTTCCACAATTGCTTTTTTGTACTCATTCCTGGATCTAACAAAGGCTAATTTAGCATGGTTGGTTTTCAGATTTCTATAAATATTGTACAACAACATAACTTGGTTTTTCATAGTAGACAACTGTTTTGTATACCATGTATTTTGTCTATTTGGAACTTTTGCTTTTAGGACTCTGTCAGTTACTTTGCATTTCTTTATTGGAATGTAGTCATTAAAGTGTCCCAAAAATGGTTTAAGAAACCTATCAAATATTACCTTTGCTGGCAGATAATGGCTTAGAGTATAATGTGTGTCATCATAACACAGGCCAAACCAATCTCTGTTAGAAAGGGACGTATGAAACCTGTCAATTTTCTCATCTGTGACTGGTCTAGTGACAACAACTTCTGGGACAGGCTTATTAGCGTTACTCTTATCAAGAGGGAACCTACTTGTATAATTTAAAGATACTGAATCATGATCAGTATATGGAAACACTGTCACAAAACATAATTCTTCTGTTGTTTTAAAATTTACAAAAACATTGTCATGACATGTATGTTCTCTTGTAGGCTTGTTATTGATTGAATGTCTTAGTAGGTTTTGGAGTTCAGTGACAGTATGTTTTTGTTTTGTAACATCGAATTCAGCATTCACATCTCCACCAATACCCTAATGTATCCATCCAGTATCTGTAAGTACATGTAACAGCAGGTCCAGTTTTTCTAAAAACCTGGTGACCTGTACGGGGAAATTACAACTAACTTAAAACTGTCTATTACTATACCAGTGTCCGCCCCAGTAGCTGAGTGGTCGGCGTGACGGATTGCCGTCCTCTGGGCCCGGGTTCGATTCCCGGCTGGGTCGGAGATTTTCTCCGCTCAGGGACTGGGTGTTGTGTTGTGTTCGTCATCATTTCATCCCCATCCGGCGTGCAGGTCGCCCAATGTGGCACCGAATGTAATAAGACCTGCGATATGGCGGCCGGACCTGCCCCGCGAGGGGCCTCCCGGCCAATGACGCCAAACGCTCATCATCATCATCACTATACCAGTAGCTTCAAAGTTTTGTTCATCACACAGGAAATCTAGATCTAACCTATTGACTGTGCCGCTAAGTGACTTGTTAACATAGATTGCCACACTACCTCTTAAATGCAATTTTCTGCAGTAGCTACTGGCTAGATTATAATTATCAAATTTAATAAATGTAAGTTCACTCTCACTAGCCCAATGTTCACTTAAACAAAAGATATCAAACTTATTTTCCAATCCAAAGTCATTGACAATAAATTCTTTAACCCCTACTCCTTCAATGTTAAGATAACAGGTTATAAAATGAAACCGGTCTTTCTTTACAGATGCACTATTTTGCTGAGAGGCTATTAAATCTCTGGTACTATTTATCTTATGGGTTTCTTCCCCTTGCTGCCTTCTAGTAAAAAATCATTTAGATGTAATGGAGGTACAGTTTTCCATTTGCCCACTACACTTGATACTGCTTCTACTCTTGCAGGTCTCTTCTCTTCTTCTTGTTCATGACATGATCCCACTGTAGGTAGTTCAAATGTTGCTGCAGAATGGACAGCTGGATCACATGTTGGTACACTTGTCGCTGAATATGCTGCCACCTTTGCTGTTTCTATTATCTTAGTTCCTGAATGGATTGTTCTACCTGTTGTAACTGTAGTTACAGCTTCTTCTCTCCCAACACACTCTTTTGTAATCAGTGATACCTGATGTTGTGTTACTGCTGCAACTGGAGTACATGGCAGGGGAGATACTTTTCAGGTGTCCTTTACCAGTGGTAGTGGAATAGGATCACTTTTCTTACATCTAGGAGAAACACTATCCACTAATATTTTGATCTTTTGACTAAGCAGCGATTTGCCCCATTTATTTAAATGCATTCCATGTGTTGTGAAGTGCTGTCTTTCAAGATCATCAATAATGAGGAAATAAGCATTTGAAGTGGTCTTGCAGATCTTTTTATACACCCTGTTTGCTTTTTGTATTTCTCTGTTCACACAAGAAGATTCAATAAGGTCATGTTTGTGTGGTATGCCTACAACAATAACTTTTTGATCCTCTGTTGTACATAACGCATCTCTTAGCACTCTGTTTGCTACTATTAGTTCATTCTTATACACATCATTTGCGCCGCCCAATATTACAATGCATTCACTTTGTGTCACATAATTATTGTTTTTATAGTCTTTCAAAACTTCTTTTAGGCCTGCTCCACGTTTCACAACACTTGTAATATTGAGATCCTGCTGTAAACGAAGAATTCCTGCAATTCCTCTTCCTTGGCTGTCAGCAAGCAAAACTGTAGGCCTACTAAAGTTTTTAGGAGTCACTTAGTTTGCAACATCAAGACAGTTATGTTTTACTGACTTATTACACTTTGTAAATTTCCTGCCCAACGATTCCTATTTGTAGTCTTGGTGTGAGTTGCTTGTTTTAACATTTTTAAGTTCACAATCCATAATAAGATGTTGAAATCGATTTCTTAACGGAACTTTTAACTCACTGGAAAGAAATTTAGGTTTTGCACATTTCTTTGGTTCACTGTTCTCCTGAAGTTGACCGAGTTCTTTATGTGATGGCTCAGATAGGCTTTTAATAATGTTTTCCAACAACAGAGCATGTTCTCTTGTGGCTTTCAGTTCTTTCTGCAGTTATTCGAGTACTATGATCTCATGATTTGCACGGCACATTTTACTCACTGCCAGACGTCCGTTACACTTTGTTCCACACATACATGAAACGTTTTCTTGATTTATTTTTGCGAATCAATGCGAATGATACCAAATATGCAACAATGAACAAATTCTAATGCCACTTGATACAATTTTGTCGCATAACTTGCACCTTATAGACGCTAAATACTTGCAATTTATGGACCGATTTACTACCACATCTATATGCATTGCCAGCTAGGTGTGCAGATACAAACAGCAGTAAGAGAGAGCAAGAGGGAGACAGTGCCAGTGAGAGATAACAGTAGTAGTAGGAAAGAACAAAGGAGGCCATGACTGTGAGATAGGAGACAGCCACAGTTAGAGAGACACAATGAGTTGGGCTAAATGAGTAATTGTTAATGGGAAAGTGGGCTGGATAGGTATGAGGAACATACACCAATGGACCAGTGGGTATAAGTGATTTACAGTATTGGGAGTTTGTGTGAGTGAGAGGTGAGTTTTGTGTTAAAAAGAACATGAATATGTTCACAAGCAAAGACTTTTTGGAAATTTTTTAAAGGTGACAGGAACATAGAATGAGGCAGCTTGTACCCCTCTTTTCAGTGTTTTAAACAGGAGTGCATGTATGGTTTTTATTATTTTCCAGTATAGCCATATCAGATTACTGTGCACTTAAATATGACATAAGTGGAAGTCATCAGATTTTTGATAGTATCTAATCAAAATTTTAAATAAATAAACATTGATACATGTTCAAGGTAAATTATCGTATTTCATGTCCAGCTATCAATACCTGTTAACAGTATAAAGCAGGATAGATTACTACTCACCACAAGGAGGAGGCACTGAGCAGCAGACAGGCACACTAAAAGGATACTGCTTAATGCTACCAACTATTGGATTAGTCCTTCATCAGATATAGACAAAACAAAAAAAAACACATTCAGCATTTATAGCTCTCACACATATGGCCACTGTAATCACCAAGCACCAAGGCCTAACTGTGACAGGAGGGAGCAGAGATTTTGGCTATGTTGGACCCTAGGGGTAGAGAAGAGGTATAGGGTGGGAAGGGGAAGAGAAAAGGCAGCTGATAATATCACGCAGTCAACTTTGAAAGTGACTGCCTGCCATTTTATGCCATTATGAATAGCAATAAATTCAGTTTCATATTGTTGTGTTCCATCTGAGCTTGTTCATTTTATAATAATACCTCCCAAAAAACTTATATAATTGAGGCCATGTCCTTTGAAGACTGCATGAATAGTTTGTGTATAAATATTTTCTCCATGCTTTAATAATCTTATATATAGGGTCTCATCAACAACAATCACTTCACTATCTAAATATGTAACACATTACTATGCTTTTGTGATACCACAGTACTTGACTTTTACTGGAATCTAGAGCAAAATGATAAGTAGGGCTTTGTTGTTGAGATGATGTGTGTTAAATAATCAACTGTTTAAATATTTTCTATGCACTTTTGAAATTAAATTCCGAATTTTTTTCCATATGTTTCAGGAAATGAAGCTGTTTACACCAGGTGGTGTACTACTAGGATCAGTTGAACAGGAATGGACATTGATTAATCCTTCATTCGTTGTGCGAGATTCTGATGGGAATATTGAATATGTCATAGAAGGTCCACAACATTTCCCATGCACTAACTATGATGGAACAACATTCAGAGTATGTTTTACTAGAGAGTAATTATTTTTATGACTAACTTTTATGTCAAGAAAGGGAAAGTTGCTACTCATCGTATAGGAGAGATGCTGACTCACGGATGGGACCAACAAAAATACTGTGACAATTGTTGGCCAAATACTTATATTATGGCAGTCTTTTTGGTGTGCATTTCTGCAACTCAGCATCTCCAGTGTATGATGAGTAGAAACTTTTCTTTTCATAATATTGTTATATTCCATCCTGGATTTTCATTGTTTAACTTTTATGTCATTTGCAATGCAATTATAATGGTTTGAGAGTGAAAAGTGATTACTTGGTGACTAGTTACTTTTAATGCAACTGTAGGACTCAGCAATGTCACTTGTGAATTAAGCCTTTCAGGAGGATCTCGGAAATGTAGCTCATGTAAAAAAATAGACAGTTTATGTAGCAGCTTGGACCAGATTATTAATTATGCAATTGATGACGAG
The DNA here is from genome assembly GCF_023864345.2 of Schistocerca serialis cubense. Lineage (NCBI taxonomy): Eukaryota > Metazoa > Arthropoda > Insecta > Orthoptera > Acrididae > Schistocerca > Schistocerca serialis. The sequence continues at coordinate 916,035,479 of NC_064638.1, forward strand.
ATCAGGCACACAGCTGTGAATGCTGCTTACACTAGTGTAAATACTGTAAAATTTCATGAATGGTATGGTAAGCATTGAATGAAGCATTCTATGGAATGGGTTAGTGGTGATAAAACTGTAAGTACTCAACAACAAGCCTTCCCTTCTCAACCCATCCGCTAAGCCTCTCCCGATCCAGGATTCTGGGTGACTTTTCCATAGCTCTCCACATTTTCTAAACCTCACCAATCTTTTTTCTTCAGCCCTCTTCCTTTCCCTTGAACCCTTCTGCCAGAAGAATGAGCTCCTGGCTCTAAAAGCTATCATCTTTCCATAACATTTGTACATGTTTTCTCCTGCCACCACTTGGTGAGTAGATTTTTTGTCTTTTCCACTATATTATATGTAAATAATTAGTTACTTACCTTGTTGAATCAGAAGCGGTGATGATTACTGGTCAAATTTATATACTACCATTCTTTGCTGCAGAAGTCCCGATATGATTTTTATAGATTACACCACCTGCTTATATGATTGCAAGGATTTTGCTTAATAAGAAAATCTTCTGACAACTTGACTTAACTGAGGCCCTTGGAGACCAAAGAGCATGTTTAATAAAATGTTAGTTTTGAGTGAATGATGTTCAAAGTTGAGACACTCCAGAAAATTCCATGAACAACTTAAAGAAAAAATTATTATTTGCACACTTTTGAAGCTTTATTGTAAATCAATGCTGAATTTTGTCAATTTAGGAAATTTTATTACTAAAATTCATAGATCACAGTGACATTAATAGGAACACTTTAATGGCATGCAGTAACTTAATACGAGGGTCTTTTTTTTCCGATCACTTAGTATAGAAGCTACACGAGTGGCAGGAAGTGGACATGCACTTTAGGCTACTGCACATCTCTCGCACTACACACTCTGTCATTGCCAATCTCAAGGCATCAGTCTGCATTGCACTTCAGCCACATAAACACAGCTGCCATCATTGTTGCTCTCCCCAAGTGTGGATTACGAAATGTAATTCGGTTTCTGCAAGCAGAAGGGAATAGTGCAGCAGAAATTCATCAGAGAATGAGCCGAGTGTATGGTGATATCTTCATGACTGATGGCATTGTGTGTAAAAGTTGCCAAAAGTTAAAAATGACCAAAATGATGTGCATGATGAAAGGAGCCAACAATTAAAGTCTGTCGTTACAGCTGACCTTTTTGAACGAGTTGACAGAATGGTACAGTCTTGACCTGGCACCCAGTGACTTTCACCTATTCCCTGAACTGAAGATGTGGCTAGGAGGGCAGCACTTGCAAACTAATGAAGGTCTTCAAAGCAACATTAATGCTCATTTGAAATCATTGGCTGCAACATTTTTTGAAGAGACTGTTGCAAAGCTTGTCCACAGATACAATAAATGTCTCAATCTTTTCAGTGATTGTATTGAAAAGTAACCACAAGTGTGCAAAACTTTTGGTAGTAATATAATTGTTTTCTATGAACTTGTCTTTTATTTACAGCCTATTGGAGGTTGAAGGAAAAAAAAAAAGAAAAAGAAAAAAACTGCCCCGTACTAGAGTTGAACAAGACTATGAGTCTGTTCGGGGTCTGTTTCCAACATACTGTCATGTTCATTTGCTAAATGACATTCAGCCTCCTCATAATTTTGACTCACTGGCTTCAATGTTCTTGCAGCTTCATGTGCACAAGTTACTGCTAAAATTCATGATTCACTCATGCCACAAAGGAAAGTACAGTCTGTAGTTCTCTGTACTTCAGATATTTTAACTTAGGTTTTTCATTATTTATTTCTAGATCACGGAAGACTGATATTTCTACTGCAACAATGCTCTTTCTTGTTATTAGCATTTTGAAAATATTCCAGCTCTTCATTGAGAGATTCTTTGTAAAACAAGATGAAGGGTGATTTCTTTTGAAAATGAAACCACTGCATTTTTCTCAAGTCTTCTTGAGATAACCATTGAGTCCACTTAATATGATGAAATTTTTTTCAGTTATCTGGACTTGGAAATGAGCAATGCCAACTCATCAGGTACAAAAATTCAAAGATTTTATCTGGCAACCTTTTCAATAATTCCAAAATCATGGTCATGTTCTATATAGGAATGACCAGAAATTATGAATTTGTGGTCTACAGTTTCAATGTTTGTATGCTAAGTAATGTAATGCCAGGACTTCACAATGGATTAACTTTAGCTTGACTTCCAATATTGTCACTAAAAGCTTTGTTGTGTTTCAGTGATGTGGGCAACTACTTAAAGAGCGTAAAGTACAGGAAGAAATTTCTTGACACCCATGAGCAGCTTGACTCTCATGCCAAATGTACAAAATTTGTAGGCCCACAACTGTCTTGCATAATATGCCCTGCTCAAAGGATACACAGATATATGGAGTGCCATTGGCAGGTCGAAATACATTTCTGTTCATGAACTGTTATATTTTGAACTTTTTTTGCCCTGAATTTTCCCTCTCTAGCTGTCTGTGTCTTATGCAGATGTAATTCCTTTACAAGAGTCAGAGTCTGAACATTTTTGTGTCTCCATGAGCTATAAAATTCTGCAACTTGTCAAACAACACACAAGTTTTGGTACATAGAAAACCAGACTGAAGGCAGCATTGAACACATATCTATAATTCTCTTTAGCCGATGGTTAATTATTATCTGTGCAGAACTCATTATAGAGTTCATACATTTTTGTTATATTTAGCTTAGAATCTAAATACTTCATGACAGGAAATTACATTCTATTACAATGACTACCACATTTTGGAAGCGAGTTTGTATGGTCCATAACAATCTGATCTTGTTCATCAGGAAGGTTTTTCCTGGTTATTTATGTCCTATTCAGTCTTTTGATGAAACTTCAGTGGGAGAATCCTTAGACAAGACATTGACAATGTGTTTGTTCCTTACCAATAACATTAACAATAAAAACTACTTACATACTCTGAATCCTTTCCAAATATTAAGTGCAGCTTACATTTTTTTGCATCCATGGCACCTTTCTTGGCTGCGTTAGCTCTTGCATCGAAACTGAAGAGTTAATGATGTTTGGAGATTTTAGTTTTCTAGATATTAATATTCACCAATTATTTACTGTCTTTCATCTTCATTAATACTTTCATTACATAGAAATTTGCAATTGTGATTGTACATCTTACATTACTGTGTTCATGAACTTTCCCCTGTTGATTGCTATACTCCTTTCCTTCATTCTGAAATCTAGAACTTTTATTTCTTTTCCAATTATCTGGTCTTTTTAATTTTGAAGTGGGAACGAGTAGGATTGCTGCTTACTAGTTAGTGATCCAGCAGGCCAATTCTGTTGCTGCACTCATGCATTGTGCTCCAGATGTAGGATATGGTGATGATAACTGACAGAATATATGTTCACCCAGTTGTACATTTATTTGTGGAAAAGGAATGCACCACCAGTGTACAATATTCTCTAATACTGAAAGTCTGTGATCTCACAGTTGTGTGACTGCAGTATCAGGTGTTGAACAATAGGTGTGTCTGGACACTATTCCTGGAGTGTGTACACTCCTTAGTGATCGAGCACATTGTCTGATTGCACAGCTGTAGGAAAATGATGGACACATGAGCAAACAAAACCGATAACCATCTTCCTGATCCACATGGTGCTGTGTACTTAGGCATCATGAGGAAATGGGACAGTGCTGTCTAAAGAATCCCATATGTGTTGTTGAGAGCCTCACATTAAGCTTGACCGATGTGGCCCATGACAAGCAGAATCATACTTGTGGAGAAGTATCTACACTGTTCTGTTGCTCAGTTTGCACTGGTCTCTGCTTTGTCTTCTGTGTGCCCATGCAAAAGGTGCTGTTGCCAAAATTTGCCCTAAAAGTTAATCTGTGCTGGGTACTTATAGCTTGTGGTGGCTGCAGCTATGGTGTATGCATTTCTTGGCATGCCTGCCACACAGATCCCTCTTTGGGGAGTGGAACTTGGGAGCAGAGAGAAGGTGCCAGTAATCAGCTTTTGTCTAGGATGTTGGGTGTTCATGAACTTTCTGATGACATCAGCAGCAGCATAATGGTGGTGGGTCAGTCTGCCATGACTGTGTGGTGGCCAGTGCCTTGACACATGGCTGGCTGAGCACAAGGTGGGTGATAATATTCTTCTCGGGTATGCAGCCGGATCATAACGTCTTCATGACACAATATTTCCGCGGTCCAACTGGCTGCCATCTTCAAGTGAGAGTGCTGGTGCACGATCTCGCCAGAACTGACTTCCTAGCGCAAGCTGCGGCCCCTATATAGGCCGCAGAAGACCCACAACGCATGCACGAGAAGGTGCCGCAACTGCCCTCTAGTGCAGTAAACATACCGCGCCACCAGTGGTGGAAATAGGCGAAATTGAGATATCTGACATCAAAAAACAACGGTCTGTGTTTCGATCATTGGAATAAAAAAATTTCTTAATTTTTGAAGCATCAGTGGAAGTGCGGGTGTGGGTGTTACTGGAGTGTATCCCTATCCAGTAGTGGGGGAAGTATCATTACCAGTAGTGGGGGAAGTATCATTAGTCAACAGGTTCTCTTATACTAGATAAAATATATGATGAGTTGCTGGAATGGAAAAGACTTAAACATGGTGTGACCCTGAGTAGCACAGCTGAATTGGTGGCTGTACCACATTAGAGCACAACTTTATGAGAGTACAGTGCAGCAGATCGGTCTGTACAAATACTTTTCAGGTGCCATGCAATGTTGGTACATGTGGTTGGTGGACAACCATAGGGGTGCACAAATAGTCTACTAATAGTGGGATCAAGGTATTGTGTGATGGTGGTACTTCCCCATGAAATCTCCAGGAATGGTGACTTATTGGCTATAGACGAGATTGGCAGGTGATGCACTGGTCTCTTCCTTATGTTCACAGACTGAGGAGTACCAGTAGAAGTGCTTCTATACAGGCGAAATTGTGGAAAGTGAGGGAGACTTTCAGGAATCTATGGAGCTGCCTCACCATACCATTAGATGAGGGGTGGTAGTTACTTGTTCTGCAGAACTGCACACCACTAGGTCAGGTGATGTGAATGAACAGCACACACACAAATTAGTGCAATTGGTCTCTTCTGACGAGACGGGGGCATCTAGGGGGCCACCCAGGTGTCAGCAAGGGTTGTGTTGATGGTCTCAACAGTGATATCCACTATTTTCATTGCCTTTAGGCAATGAGTGAATGATCCACTATCGTTAGCAGGCACTGCTTGCCACGGAGCAGAGGCAGCAGGACCATGATTTTCACATGGACTTGTGCAAAGCATCATATCGTGCCAGGAAAGGAGCTGACGGGTGCACAGACGTGCCTCCCAACTTGGACATATTGGCATGTGGTTCAGGTGTGTGCCCATTGTCAGCAGTCTTTTTGGGGCCCTGGACAGGTGAAACATGTAGCAACAGGTGACATGGTATTGTAGATGCCAGTGTACGATAGTCTGACATGGTCGAAATTGCTGTGCTGGGATTTCTCCAACAGAAATGGGCACTGTGTCCCTGTAGATATGTCACATCAAATCTTACAGGCAGAGCCAGAAATGGGCACTAGTTTGAGTCATAGGCCAAGGGAGGCATTGTGGTAGAGGCTGTCCAACTGATCATTGCTTTCCTGTTCTTGGGCAATGTCCTCAAAGTTCACAGGAGATACAGTGGCAGAAGCACAGGACAAACAGTTGGTGAATATATTGTCTATCCTGGAAATATGGCGATTATCTGTAGAGAACTAAGACGTACTTTAACTGCTGGGATTGCTGTGCCGAAAATTTGGTATTGTTAACCCAAAATTCACAAGTGGTGATCTTGTGGTCAGTGTAAATGGAGGATTGGGCTTCTACTGATGGATGGAAGTGTTTTACCAACTCATACACCACAAACAACTCATGGTCATAGGCAGTCCAAGTGTGTTGCAACACCTATAGCTTCTGAGAGAAGAAGCTGAGTGGCTATTGGCTGATGCTGATGTGCTGCTGAAGCACTGCACCTATGGCAGTCTGACTAGCATCCACAACCACAGCCAGTTCAGTGTCATACACTAGGTATAGAGCAAGAGGAAAACAACTGCCTATATGTCTCTATATGAGCACAAACTTCTTGTGTCTTATCTTCGTGATTCTTATGTGCAATATATGTTTGCAGCAGTAGACTTGTAAAACAGTCAGCTTCAAATACTGGTTCCCTATATTTTCTCAATAGCTTTTCTCAAAAAACAAAGCTTGTAAGGGTCTCAATTCCAATTTGAACATTCCTGTTTTTCTCCAGAATTATTCTTCATAGCACAGACAGTAAACTCATACTCACTGTCTACATGATCTCAAGACTGAGAAAGACTACTATGGTCACAGTCACAATCACCATTATAACTTCTTGATAATCAATAAAATGTTTATTTCTTTGCTGACACAATTTCATAATCAAAATAAATTCATTTCATGATTTACTTGACATTTTAAATTAATGTGGTTACAATGACTGTATTTTATCAACATTTTCATTTTCTGATGAAATTAAGAAACTTTTCACATATAACACATTTTAATACTTCTTTCTTATTCACTTCAGGTTTTGACATTTAGCCACAAGAGTTAGAAAAGTAATTAACATGAACTGTAACATTTTCTCACTTAATAATAATCATCTTGATGTTGAAGATCTTTTGTCTGTGTTTAGGTAACAATACCACATATTCTCACTTAATGATTTTTACAAAAATTAGATAAATTGTGTAGCATTAAGAATTCACTGTCTTATTGTTTCATCCAGTCAGTTATTTCATTAATACAATACAGAATGTAAATAAATTAAAAATTACAGAACAATATGCATATCTGATAAGCAATAATGTAATACCATGAACCAAGATAAGAACTGAAAGATTAGCTATGAGAAATGAAACACACAAGTGTACTATTATTTGTATTAATTGTGTATATCTTATTGCTTACTTGTGGAATCTCCAGCTGTCATGTTACAATGAGTGTGATTGATAAATCACCCTCTCCTTGGGCACATCATATGCAGGAATGCTCCTGACAAGAGGCTACTTGCATGGCTAATTACCAGAAGCATCACATCTGACCAGATGAAGCCATGCTATCCCAATGCCTTCCAAAGTTTTCTCTAGGAATTCTTTACCAATAAGACACACACACACACACACACACACACACACACACACACATACACACACACACAAGAAAAAAAAAGAAACAGACTGAAACATGATACACACAGGCCTGACATACTGAAGGTTTAGATATCACCAGGCGGAAGCGGACCTACCTTAAGATTCAAAAACCAGCCACAAACACCATTAAAAAATTGTCAGAATCATAATGTACATACGTGAATCATTTATTTAATATACAGGATACTCATCAATATAGGTGATATAACTGAGAGATGCACAGCATGTTAAATAAACCTAAAATTAATCTTAGCCCTCGAGCAAGGATGCACAAAAGTGCACCAAACACAAATTCCATTGTTGTTTCACAGTGGCAAACACATATCTATTCCTTCAGTATTGCATCAGCTAACATAGCAATAAAGCAGATTGTCACACCTCCAAGTGAGCAGCTGAAACATAAAACAAACAGTGAGCTAGGTCCAAAAAAATTTACAATCCATGTAAGAAAATGACCCACGTTATGAGCTAGCTGCACAGTCCCACAATTTTTACAGTTGTTTATGAGATAATGAGTAATAGAATAACTGGTCAACTGCGATCTGATGCAACTGCACTGTCTGATGCTTTTTGTGGTTCATTACTGTGAGGTAACACCTGCTGTGGCAACAGATTTATATTATGAAAATTTATTTCAGGATTGTTTAATTAAACAATTAAGTACATTAATTTTAATATTGTTTAGTTAAACTAAGGTTGAACTACGATTTTGCTCGCTTTTGCTTTACGTTGGTGATAGACAGATATTATTCATATGTGTAAAACTATCCTGCATGCCTGCTCATGTTATGAACATTGGTATGTCTGCTGCAGGTTAAGTTAGAATTTTCAATAAAAGTTTATTACACTACTGTACAAATAAATCTCTATCATTATTTCAAAATAACTTTTTTTCACACAAGGATCTCACATAATTTTCTGTGCAGTAAACCTGTACTACACTGTGAAAGTTTCTCACTTTTAATTTATTATACAGTATCTTTTCATAGCCATGTACTGAGAATTCTGGGAGGAAGATGAGAGAGTAACATGAAATTATATTTTTTGTTGTTGTATGTTACATATGTTGCAAATGGTTTTCTACCAATAATTCTGGAATGTTATAAGTAAACAGTTGATAAATGTAAATACATTGAATAGTTAAAAGTTAGATCCCTGAATAGTGGTTGTCATGAATCCCTAGGATTAATATTAGAAATATTTTTAATAACAGGTATTTGCAGGAAGGATATCTACACCACTTGCATTCCCACAAAAGAGTATTTAGTATCTTTCAACAAATTCAAAGTAATTGTGATTAGTTCTACTAATACACAACCCAAAACATATACATTATATTTTCTTCAGCAGACCTTGCATATGCTACCAATAGGCACTAGTTTAAAAAATAGTACCCCTAAGAAAATTACAAAATTCATCGGGTAAAACATAGTAATTGTGCTGCATGAGGTGACATTTCTTCTAAAATATTAAAATCTTGTGCTGAGCAAATAGAGTTACTCTTTAGCTCTCAGTACCTTTGAAATCATTTTATAACTTGAGCCATACACTGATCAGCTAGAACGTTATGACCACCTGCCATTAGCTGGCATGTCCACCTCTGGTACGTATGACAGTGGCAATGCATTATAGCATGGAAGCAATAGGCCTTGGTAGGTCATTGGAGGGAGTTAGCATGGCATCTGCACACACACAAGTCACATAATTCCTGTAAATCCCAGGGAGGAGCGACGAGTTCTGATACCATGTTCAATCACATCTTAGATGTGTTCAATCGGGTGCACATCTGGAAAATTGGGGGGGGGGGGGGGGGGGGGGGGGTGAGCACATCAATTGGAACTTGCCACTATGTTTCTTGAACCACTCACTCCATAACAATTCTGGCCTTGTGACATGGCTGATTATCTTGTTGAAAAATGCCACTACTGTTGGGAAACATGATCAACGTGAAGGAGTATATGTGGTTGCAAAAAGTCTACAATACTCCTTGACCTTCATGTGTCTTGCACAAACTCCACTAGACCCATGGATGCCCATGTGAATCTTCCCCAGAGCATAGTAGAGCCACCAGCGGCTTGACCCCATCCCATGGTACAAGTGTCCAGGAGCTGTTCCCCTGAAGAAAGTATTAGGATTTACAAGACCATGCAATGCTCTACCACTGCATCAACATCCAGAGTTGATGGTCATGTGTGCACTTCAGTTGTAGTTGCTGATGCTATGCTGTCAACTTTGTCACATGCATGAATTGACCACTGTGGAGGCCCATCGCTAGGAGTGTTGATGCACTGTGTGTTATTCTCTGCCCATCATTAAAGTCTGATGTTAGTTCTACCACAGTTACCTGCCTGTGCTATTTTACTGGTCTGCCCAGCCTAAGATGTCCAACATGTGAAATGAAGTGTGGCCACTCAACTGCCCAATGTCTGGACATGATTTCACCTTGTTTTCACCACATATTGAAGACAGTCACCACAGCACTCCTTGAACTCCTGACAAGTCATGGATTTTCTGAAGTGCGTATGCCAAACCAGTGGGCCATCACAATATGCCCTTGATCCAGTTGCGATAGATCACTTGTCTTTTCCATTCCACACATGGACAGCAGGTTCACAGATACTATGTGCCTTATACATGTGTCTGACTAATGGTCACTCTTTACCAGGTGTTGCTACTATCTCCTGGAAAGGTTTATGTCAATAGCAACATCTACATTTATCCTCTGTAAACCACTGTGAAGCGCATGGAAGAGGTTACATCCCATTGTACCAGTTGTTAGATTTTCAACCTGCTCTATTCACCTATGGAGCATGAGAGGAATGATAGTTTAAATGCCTCTTAGGATGCTGTAATTAATGTATTCACCTACTCATGATCCCTATATTAGCATTACATAGGGTTCTAGTATATTCATACAACCATCATTGAAAACCTGATCTTGAGACTTTGTAAGTCTTAGGTTTCGTCAAGATAGTTTATGCCTATCTTCAAGAGTCTGCCAGTTCAGTTACTTCAGCATCTGCCTATCTTCAAGAGTCTGCCAGTTCAGTTACATCAGCATCTCTGTGACACTCTCTCATGGGTCAGACAAACCTGTGACTATTTGTACTGCCCTTTTCTGTATACATTCAACAATCCCCTGTTAGTCCTATCTGGTATGGGTCCCACACACTTTGGCAATATTCTGAAAAGTATTTGAGGAAGCAGACTATGAAAGAAAATTGAGTCATTTAACTGAGCAGAACATGTTAATTACCTATCAGTTATATTTTTGTAATCTTAAAATGAAGGAAGATCTGTTCAGCATGTTTTGCCCTTAAAAACACCTCTCATTGTGCTCACTTAAGGAAAAGAGCATTGGCTTATGTCACATATTTCCATATATCTTTGGTTCAGTGTACATGTGTTAAGTGAAGTGTTCAGTCAACAGAAGTGAGTAGTACAGATACTGTGTGAAAGATGACTGTTCAGCTTGTAGAAATTATTTTAAGGAACAGTTATTGTATTGATCAACATTTTGAGGCCTTTTTGCATTGTACTGCCTTTTTATGTGATTTCTCCTTATAGATCTCCCTCAGGAAAGCTGAGTATATTCTTCAAGCAAGCAGACTCACTGTTGACTTATCTGTTCTCAAAAACCAAAGAAATAATCATGCTTTGTGATTTTAATACAAATTTTCTTTCCTGTATTAATGATTGGGCCGATTCTGACAATGCAATGAGGTCTTTTATTCTGATTTTCCCACAAGAGCAGCAACATAATAAACATGTTTTGAAAATCTCATAGCATGTTCATTAAACTTGAAATTGACAGTTAAAACAAGAAAATTAAACACTTTGAGAGTTTGTGAAAGGCAGACTGGTAAAACTACATATGATACAAAGTATGTCATAATGGCAGCACGGTAGATGAACATGAAATAGTTGTCCACATCTTCAACAACCACTTACTGACAGAATGCAATCAGACCAGTTCTACAGGGTCCTTCTACAAATATCATTACAGAACAAAATTAATCAGATGTATGTACTGTATTTAATTAACAGATGAGACTGAAAAAATGATAAGACAAATAAAAACAAAAATTGCTATTGGCATGGGCAATACAGCAACCAAAGTACTGAAGCACTGTTGTAAATTCACACTTAGGTGACAAATTTCAATGGGATAATGATATGCACATAAACATATGGTGGTAGTACAGAAGTATAAAAGGGCAGTGCAGTGGTGGAGGTGTCATTAGTACTCAGATGATTCATGTGAAAAGGTTTCTGACGTGGTTATGACCACATGATGGGAATTAAAATGTTTCAACATAGAATGAAAGTGGGAGCTAGATGCATGGGCATTCTATTTCATAAATTGATAGGGAATTCAATATTCTGAGATTCACTGTGTCAAGAGTGTGCCAAGAATACTGAATTTCAGCAATTACTTCACACCATAGAGTACTCAGTGGCTGATAATTTTTACTTAATGACCAAGAGCAGAAGCATTTGCATAGAGTTATCAGTGCTAACAGACAATTAACATTGCATGAAATAACCACAGAAACCAAAGTTGGATGTGTGACGAACACATCTGTTATGACAGCACAGTAAAATTTGACATTATTGGTCTATGGCAGCAGATTACTGAGATGAGTGACTTTGCACAACTTTGTCTATAGCAGCTCCCCTAGGCTCATGACCATATCAGTCGGACCTTAGATAACCATGGCCTGATCAAATGTCTTAAGTCTAGCATAGGCCCCACAAATCCATGGAACCAAGTTGTCAACAAGTCACTGTGTGAGTTAATGGTGGCTCCATAATGGTCTGGGCTGAGATCACATGGAATGGACTGGATCCTTTGGTGCAAAAGATCGTGTCATTGACTGTAAATGGTTATGTTCAGTGACTTGGAGACCATTTGGAGGCATGCATAGACTTTATGGACCCAAACAATTATGGAATTCTTATGGATAATAATGCATCATGTCACAGGGCCACATTTGTACATGACTGGTTTGAAGAACATTCTGGAAAATTTGAAAAATGTTTTGGACAGTCAGTTCACCCAAATTAATCCCACTGAACATTTATGGGACATAATTGAGAGGTCAGTTCAAACCCGCCAGGGAGGCTGTGAGCACTAAATGCGCTGCTTCCTGGACTTGGGTAGGTGTGCCGGTGCCGGATTGAATCCGCCCAACGGATTAATGATGATGGTCAGTGTAACAGAAGAAATATTGAATTTAATTGATGAAAGGAGAAAATATAAAAACGCAGTAAATGAAGCAGGCCAAAAGGAACACAAACGTCTCAAAAATGAGATTGACAGGAAGTACAAAATGGCTAAGCAGGGATGGCTAGAGGACAAATGTAAGGATGTAGATGCTTATCGCACTAGGGGTAAGATACTGCCTACAGGAAAATTAGAGAGACCTTTGGAGAAAAGAGAGCCGCTTGCATGAATATCAAGAGCTTTGATGGAAACCCAGTTCTAAGCAAAGAAGGGAAAGCAGAAAGGTGGAAGGAGTATATAGAGGGTCTATACAAGGGCGATATACTTGAGGACAATATTATGGAAATTGAAGAGGATGTAGATGAAGATGAAATGGGAGACAAGATACTGCGTGAAGAGTTTGACAGAGCACTGAAATACCTGAGTCGAAACAAGGCCCTGGGAGTAGACAACATTCCATTAGAACTATTGACAGAATTGTGAGAGCCAGCCCTGACAAAACTCTACCATCTGGTGAGCAAGATGTATGAGACAGGTGAAATACCCTCAGACTTCAAGAAGAATATAATAATTCCAATCCCAAAGAAAGCAGGTGTTGACAGATGTGAAAATTACCAAACTATCAGTTTAATAAGTCACAGCTGCAAAATACTAACGCGAATTCTTTACAGACGAATGGAAAAACTGGTAGAAGCGGACCTCGGGGAAGATCAGTTTGGATTCCGTAGAAATGTTGGAACACGTGAGGCAATACTAACCTTACGACTTATCTTAGAAGAAAGATTAAGAAAAGGCAAACCTACGTTTCTAGCATTTGCAGACTTAGAGAAAGCTTTGGACAACGTTAACTGGAATACTCTCTTTCAAATTCTGAAGGTGGCAGGGGTAAAATACAGGGAGCGAAAGGCTATTTACAATTTGTACAGAAACCAGATGGCAGTTATAAGAGTCGAGGGGCATGAAAGGGAAGCAGTTGTTGGGAAAGGAGTGAGACAGGGTTGTAGCCTCTCCCCGATGTTATTCAATCTGTATATTGAGCGAGCAGTAAAGGAAACAAAGGAAAAATTCGGAGTAGGTATTAAAATTCATGGAGAAGAAGTAAAAACTTTGAGGTTCGCCGATGACATTGTAATTCTGTCAGAGACAGCAAAGGACTTGGAAGAGCAGTTGAACGGAATGGACAGTGTCTTGAAAGGAGCATATAAGATGAACATCAACAAAAGCAAAATGAGGATAATGGAATGTAGTCAAATTAAATCGGGTGATGCTGAGGGGATTAGATTAGGAAATGAGACACTTAAAGTAGTAAAGGAGTTTTGCTATTTGGGGAGAAAAATAACTGATGATGGTCGAAGTAGAGAGGATATAAAATGTAGACTGGGAATGGCAAGGAAAGCGTTTCTGAAGAAGAGAAATTTGTTAACATCGAGTATAGATTTAAGTGTCAGGAAGTCGTTTCTGAAAGTATTTGTATGGAGTGTAGCCATGTATGGAAGTGAAACATGGACGATAAATAGTTTGGACAAGAAGAGAATAGAAGCTTTTGAAATGTGGTGCTACAGAAGAATGCTGAAGATAAGATGGGTAGATCACGTAAGTAATGAGGAGGTATTGAATAGAATTGGGGAGAAGAGGTGTTTGTGGCACAACTTGACAAGAAGGGATCGGTTGGTAGGACATGTTCTGAGGCATCAAGGGATCACAAATTTAGCATTGGAGGGCAGCGTGGTGGGTAAAAACCGTAGAGGGAGACCCAGAGATGAATACAGTAAGCAGAGTCAGAAGGATGTAGGTTGCAGTAAGTACTGGGAGATGAAGAAGCTTGCACAGGATAGAGTAGCATGGAGAGCTGCATCAAACCAGTCTCAGGACTGAAGACAACAACAACAACAACCATTGTTGGGTCATCATCATAGTCTAATATTCTCAACATGGTGCAGAAGAAGGGGTGTTATTGGCTAAACTCTTGTGGATACTAGGCTAAACTCTTGTGGATACTATCGGTGGCCCATCGTCATTGCATAGACAGGCACTATTCCACACTTACACTGGAGAAGGCTTACTGGTTGAAATTCCTCCTGCTGCTATTGGTTAGTCATCATCATCGGCTAGATGCAAAATGGACAGAGCAAGAGAAGGAGAATGTTTACACAAAATATTACTGTACACCGAGGTGAATTTGAGTTGCATTGTTTGTATTGCTCTCACACCGCAGCCGCATATTTACTTCCTTGATGGTGGGGAGGCATGACACTGGAAGCCTATAGCCATCCTATCTATTGAAATTACATGTGTTCTTGGAAATTTCAGCCACTTCTCAGACCTTTCTTCTGTAAATGGTGGTTTCCTTAGTCAGCACACATACATTATTAAAATCGATGTCAGGACCGCAGTTCTCATGATGTTCTGCTACAACCGATTTTACACTTTGTTGTAGCCTTGTGTGCCATACATGTTCCTTACTGTGTTCTTTAACAGTTCTTCCCATTTCGCTTGTATACTCTTTGGCACAGCCACATGTGACTTGATAGATGTCTATATTGTGGAGGCACTCAGGTGCATCCATATATATATATATATATATATATATATATATTTTTTTTTTTTTTTTTTTTTTTTTTTTTTTTTTTTTTTTTTTTTTGACTAAAGAAAAATATCTAGATACCATTTTGCTTTAGAATTCTGCTTATGCGGTCAGTGACCCCAGAAATAATGGTAACTAATGGAGTGCAAAGGCTGTTCCTCATCATTGTTATTAGTGTGATTAATATTTCACCTAAAAGTCCTGTTGGTTGGAAAACTATCATAGCCATTTGCCCTCACTGTCCTCTTTAAAAAATTCAACTCCAATTATAGGTTGTCATCATCGCTGGAACAGAAGACACAATGATAATATAGTTCATTTCTCTGTAAGTTGTTGGTCTGCACTCAGCATTGCTAAGAAAAACAGAAAAAGTAAAGGATAACAGCATCAGTGTTTTGCCTCAAATTATTGTTTCATATATCTTACATATTTGAAGCTACTTTATACACAGTTTTACATTTGTTACAGTTTCCTTTGCAATGTATATTGACACACTATTTAATTTTTTATATCAAGATATTCTTGAACACTGTAAGGGCACATACTGATCAGGCATCTTTTTAATTTTCTTTTAAAAAGAGACATACTTTCTATCATGTTTGTACATTGCAATAAACTGTTGTACAGTATGTACCCAGCAAGTACAGGTTCTTTGTCTGTTAATGTTAGCCTACTTCTTTCTGTATGATAGTCATTCCTTCTTCTTGTATTGTGCTCATGATACTCTCCATTTAGTAATGCTACTATTGCTAAAATTTTTAGCCCCCTGAATTTATTCAGATATGAGTTACATATTATAGCATGAAGACATTCAACAAGTTATGATGTAAACAAAGAATTGGGAATTTAAATCAGTTCAAAAGAAAATTAGAAGCATTCCTCATGAGCCACTCTTCCCATAAATTACTTGAATTTTTAAATTCAGGAATTTTATGGTGTAAGCCTGTGTAAGTATGATACTAAGGCATACTAGAACCACAACTGAATGATGTATGAATTGGTTATGCATGAATCATTTTATTGCCTAGAGTGAATTTACAGAGCTTCTACCTTTACAGTGTCAAAATTTCATTGCTAGTCTCTGCATTTTCTCCTACAAAGACCCTCTTACTGGGACATCAGAGAAGTTCTGACCTCTCAAAGCTCTTTATATTTCCACTGAGCTTGAGGCATTTGCTTGCTTTATTGTTCTTTGTTGATAGTCTTCAGTGTTGACGAGATACCTTGTTATACTGGCTGAAAAATGGGGTGTGGAAGTTCAACACTGACTACTGTAAATGATGTAGCCTACAGTTGCACAGTTGCATTTCACAAATCATTATTTTCACCCTACAATATTATACTGTTGATATGGCCAGTTCACTATTGGTTAACTTTTGATAAGCCTCATTAATAATTTGCAACCAAACATCAGCATACTGCTACAATAGTTTACCATTGAACATCTATGAACAGTAAAAACCTACAGTTCTTGCAGAATAATATGGTACATATAACAGTACTGAACAGACACTGCTATTATTTTAGCACACAGTGTATTTGTGTTACACTTATTTCATGGTTAAGTTGATGCATTGTTGTTGGTCGAACCAATATAGGTTTCTTGTCTGAAAATCAGATATGGACTAACAGGTAGTACCAAAATTTGGGTCTTTATATATCCTCACATTAATAGGTACTGAGCCTATACATTGGTTAATGTTTAAGTTACAGAAATTACAATCAAAACGTAACTCATTCAATTAACTGTATCTATCAAAACGTTCCTTCTTCATAATAGTTTCTTCTACCAAAAAGATTAGGCCAAATTATTTGTTTAGATGATGAAATTAACAGATATAGTTATACAAACACTACTTTTGACAAAATTGGTAATTATTTTGGAATTAATTAAGGGCTGATTTTGCTAATATGTTTTCAAAAAGAGCCAAATAAAAACTGTAAGAATCCTAGTAGTTCTTCCAAATGTCTGTAATTATTACAGACTTTATGTTTGTTTGTAGGTTAACAATATAATTTAATTCATGAAAAAATTAGTGATTTCACCTTATAACAAAAGATATTAACTAGGAATAGTCAAATTAGGAAATTGATGACATACACAAAACTGACTGAGAGCCAGGCTTTCTCTTTTATGAAGATGCAGATTGTATTCACTTATGTTAATAGTAATTAGTCAAAAATAAAAAAGTGAATTTAAGGAGGCAGATGGCAAAACAAGAAAGGAAGTAAAGAGATCCCAGCTTGCTTCGTCACAAGCTCCTCATGGAGACTACAGAGCACTGAGGGTTGTACCAACATTGAATGATGGGTGAGATTGCCAGACCAACTGTGCCTTGGCTTGTGCATGAGCAAGACACATTTGAACCATTTCTCATTGAGTTGTGTGTCAGATGGCTGCCAAATTATGATGGTGAGCTTGTTTGAGGTATCTGGGGCATATGTAGGTATTCATTGTCTGGCACAGAGCGGGGAGAGGTTGTGTTAGTAAAGAGTGTACAGGTGAGTATGAGGTGTTGAGTTGACCATCTGATGTGGTGATTCAGGGGCAACACCCAGTGCAGCAGATGGCATTGACAGCTCCATGAATGGCAGACTAGGTGGTACTGGCACCAGGGATGAGGTTGTCAGTACTGGCATAGCCTGCTTATCTGTGCTGGAATCTTGTGGTCTGATGTCTGCAAGGGGCGTAGTGTAGTCATCCTGTAGAACCCAGACAGGTTTGAGCCAATAACACTGTTGTTGCTGTGCCGTACACTAGCATGTTGAAATGTTATTTGCCACAGGACAGCAATTTGTTAGGCCCTTTATGAGATGACCGGTGAACTAGATGTATGGTGTCATTAAATATCATTTAGAACTCACACTGGTGAAGGTGCTCATAAATCAAGGTTTCTGGCTGCATGTGTGGTGATGGTGGCAGCACATGCATGCGTGTGAACTCAGTCTGTAAATATTGGCAGCAGCATAGCATATAGGCTGTGCAAAAATCTATAGGAAGCGATAGATTTTTGCTGCATGGGACCTAAATGCTAAGGAGTATCCATGGCAGTGCCTCAAACCAGGAACCTACCATGCCACATCAGAGCCACCTTCATAGTCCTGAGCCACCTCTCAACCAGCCTGTTTCTTTGGTGGCGATGAGATGTGGTGCATGTGCAATTGATACTGCACAGGAAGCACAGGGCAGTGAAGAGGGAGAACTCAAATGGCTGGCCTTGGTCCATGGTGATATGTTCTGGGATTCTGAATTGCATAATCCACATTTCTACAAATGGACACACTGTTGTTTCCACTGTAATAGTGCTCATAGGTACTGCCTCAACCCATCTTGATCTTCTGTTACTTGCCAAAAACAGGTAACAGAAGCATTCCAACTGAAGAAGAGGTTCAATAATACTCATATTTACTTGTTTGAAATGTACTTTTGGTACTAGTAAGTGTCTGGGATGTGACTGGTTGTGTCAGCTGCTTTTGCTTCATTGGCAGCCTAGGCAGACTTGTGCCCAGCATCATGTCTGTGACTAGGTGTGTTCTGTTTCCTGGGTGGCTCAAGTTGGGTAGTGTTTAACACTCCCCATCAATAATTGTATGGCACAACTGGGCGTATTCTATCCTGGGATACATCACCCAACAGTGTTAGCTCACTATTGGTTAAGGTTCAGTGTTTGACTCAAAGATAAATCATCTGATTTGCAATGATTTTGTCAATGGAAGGATCATTGACTTGCCATATAGCCCTAATTTCATAGCCGTATTGTAACAAAATTGTACTGATCTAAGAGAAGTAATGTGCAATCGTGTGGTCTGCCACTTTAACATGGTAGATATCAGTATTGTACTGCAAAATGAGGTCTAGTAAGTGGAAATCGCATAGGCTGATTTTGATTGTGTCCACAAACAGTCAGTATAAACCATTACATTGTGCACTTTTATGTCCTCTCAAAAATGTTTGATCAAAACATAGAACTTGGGCAGCTTGCAGTTAATGGCAGACCACTCAGACTAGGGTGGCATGAGCTTTCTGGAGAAGAATCTAGACGCCTGCAGTACATTGTTGAGGATTTGACACAGGACAGCCCCCCTCCGCAGTATTGCTAGCATCTGTCGAAACGACAAGTCACATGTCACACATTTAGATTGGGACAGGATATGGTGATAGCATTAACTAGTGATTGTTCCAGGGTCTGTACTGCTACTATCCATTAAACCCTTTTTTTTTACCATGTTTGACCTTTCTGGGCAGTGTGTCTGTCATTGGTGACTGAAGCAGCTGCTTGTGGTAAATTGCAGCAGTAAAAGTTTAGGGTCCTGAGGAAATGGCATAAGTTGTGGTATGCCTGTGGTAGAGATAGATTCTTTCTCTTATAATCACATTCCACCATGGTGTGGATGCAACCCGCATTCAGGGTATGGCCCAGGAATGTGACCTTAGGTTATTTAAGTAGATATTTAGCTTCATTAATGGTAAACTGCCGCCCCCCCCCCCCCCCCTCCTTGACCTGCTCTAAATAAACTAGAGGGCTTTGAGGTTATTGCAATAGGTTGAAATATAATCTAAATGCATGTAGCAGTGGGGGAGGCAGAAGAAGGGTCCATCAATGAGTCACTGCCACATTAGGGCTGCTTTCTTCAGGCCATAAGGCATATAATGGTAATTGAAGGGGCTAATAATGGCAGTTTTCACATCATCTGAGGGCACTGGGATCTGCAGGTGTGTCTGTTTACAGTCAATTAGAGTGAATGCTGTGGCCCCCAGAAGTGTATGAGTAAAATCTTGAATGTTAGGAATCTGGTAACAATCAGAAATTTCCCTTGAACTAAGAACCCTGTAATCCCAAAAGAGCCTCATGGTACCATTTCTTTTCAGGACAAGTTTGATCATGGCGGCCTACTGACTGCCTAATGGTCACATGATTCCTATCTTGAGCAGTTAATCAAGAGCATTCTTCACGATCTGCAGATCTGCTGGACAGACGCAGAATTGTTTGTAATATCTGGGTTGACTTTCTGTCATAACAGTGTGGTGCACTGTACTGTCTTCAAGAATGTGCATGAATGCTATGGAGCAGAAGGTCGGGATAATGGAAGCACTGTTTGTCAACACCGTGCATTGCCTTGTACTAACCTGGAGGATTGTTGTCCCATGGCCCCAGTGTTTATAGTGGTGGGGTGGGTCCATTGTAATGAGTACAGTTGGAAGGTGACCCATTTGTTATAAATAAATGCAGTAAGGATAAGCACCACAGGTGGTCATGGGCCAGTGCACATGGCTGCTGATTATTTATTCAATGCAACAGGTCATGTCAGTATGGAGTGTGGGTGCTCATATCCAATACATGGCATGGAGGTGATGGAAGGAGCAATGTTTAATACATGTTTATTGAACTGATTTGGAGCACTGTCTGTTGGTGTATTCACCTTGTTGTCTAATAAGAGGTCCATACTGGGAGTTATAGTTGACACATGGCTGTCTGTGCGATCATTGTGGAGATCAACAGCACTCTCTGTTTTTTGTGATGTGATTAGCATAAAAACAACATTGTTTCTGATGTAAGCCAGAACCACTGTGGTGATAGTTACAAAGTGTGTCAGCCACACTGTGCAATCTGACTGAATATTATCAAATGCTGATATGTCATGTATTCAGAGGGAAATGCAGCATCACCAGTATGGAAGTAGGGTATCAAGGCATGTTAGAACCACTGCCATATCACACTGAATTTTCAGAGATTCCACACCATTAGAATGACAAGGACGCACTGCTAGTCTCTGATTTTTCTCCTCCAAAGATCCTATCCCTTGAATGTCAGAGACAGTTCAACTTCTTGCAGCTCACAATGTTCCCAGAGACCTATTACCTACATGGCTGGCAGAAACCTTTATCAGTAACACTGCAGGATAAGTAGTAATGTACTGTAAGAGAGACTCAATATTTACAGATCATGATAAAATGATAAAATGATAATTGGAGAAGAATGTAGTCAGTAAATATTAAACTACCAATAGCAGATAAATAGCAGCAATCTAGATTAATCAAGAAGAAAGCATCTTTTTCTGAAGTAACAGCCCTCTTTCTAATTCAGGCCTACGGGATTAAATTTATGTGGCATAAAAAAGAAAAGCATTACTCAGTAACGTTACAGTTTATTGTTAATACAGATTTTGTTTCTATGATTTCCTTGTGATTTGTTATTCTTTGTCTTGCCACATTCTGTTCTCCTCAACAAGATGTATGGACAATGAAGCAGGAATGAATGTAAGTTCACAAACAATAATAACATTAAAGTTTTTCCTCTGAAATCCACATTTAGAACGCCTGTATTTATAAGAAGACTGAAAAGAGGCAGAGGAAGACCTCTCAATGGAGAAAAACAGTTCCCAAACATGAACAAAATTTGGCAAGCAGAAAAATTAATTGTAATAAAGAAGAGACAGCAAATATGAAATTAAATTGCCATACAATGACAAAGAAAAGGTAACCAATGGAAAAATGTAGGTAACTAAAAGCAAATGATTATCAGAAAAAAAGATCAGTTAATAAGAACAAAATATCATGGAACAATGACAAGCAGGAATGATTGATGACAGATATGAACAAAACAACCCTTAAATATTACATATTTCAAGAGATGTCAAGAGTTTCTAATAAAAGCTTCTTTTTTTATTGTTGTTTATTGTTTGTTTATTGATTATTTCCTTATGAACTTCTAATAATAATTTCCATCTGAAAATAATGTGTGCAATGAAACATTGAATTATTCAGTAGTCACTCTCTAAGTTCACCGAGTAAATATTACTTAATACACCTCTATATATATATATATATATATATATATATATATATATATATATATATATATATATATATATATATATATATATATATATATATATATCTGTGTGTGTGTGTGTGTGGGGGCGCGTGCGCCCACTCGATCACACACATACTCATACACAATCTGTTGAAGATGTTATAGACAAACAGCAAATTATTTGCTTAAATTCTTCTGTTTTGCAGGTTCTTAGCCGAGATGGCCTGACCCAGCTTTCAACAATTGTTCATGAATGGAACAATTTGGCTGGAGATTTTAACATAATAGTGACATTTCCAACAGATAATTTGCATCCAAAGATGAAAGCTGTCTTTTTGGGAGCTGGATTTCTTTTGGTAATACTTTTAATAATATTTACTAGTCTAATTAATTGTATGAGAGGATTATTTATAAAATTTATACTTCTGAGAATGCTAATGCACATAAAAATGAAAGATGACAATAAGATACATTGGTGAGCTCAAGAAAACATGAAACATAAAAACTGAACTCTTTGGAAACTTGTACAAAATGAAAGAGATAGCGAGAAATTTAGGATGTTATGCAAAAAACCTTAAAAAGGACAGAAGATTAAGGTTTATATCTGTTGATATTGAGTTCATTACAAACAGAGGGCAAGCTTTCTTTTGGGAAGAATGGGAAAAGAAACTGATTGTGCCCTTGTAAATGAACTATCTCAGTAGTCACCATCTTTTCTCTTTGATACTTGTCTCATTGTACATGTCTTACTCTATCTTTATTTTTCTTTATTAGTGTAGAACAGAATAAATATATATGTCTACACCCTGGGCAGTCCCCTGTGAACCACCTGGCAGAGGATGCTTCTCACTGTACCAACTGTCAGAGTTTCTTCTCATTCTCATATAGGGCATGGGAGACTGATTGCTGAAGTTCCTTTTTTACTCTCTCTTTTACTCTAGCCTTATCTTTGTTGCTGTATTAGATAATTGGTACGTAAGGGGATTTACTGTGATAGTAGATTCCTCACTTATTATTGGCTCTTAAAACTCTGTAAGGTGACTTCTTGTGTTAGCTGCATTTATCTTCAAATGTCAGCTCATACAGGTTTTTTAGTATTTGCATGATATGCCTACTTCCCCATGACTCAGACAGATCTGGTACCATTTGTACTACCCTTCTCTGTGTATGTTCAGTGTCTCTTCATTGGCATGGGCGCCACACACCTGAGCAACATTGTAGAATGGGTACAAGGGCATTATGGAAGCAATCTCATTTGTAAGCTGACTATATTTTCCTTGACTCCTATCAGTGAACCAAAGTATGCCAACTGATTTACCTACAACTGAACCTATCCATTTGTTCCATTTCATATCACCGTAAATTGTTAGACCCAGATGAGTTGACTGATTCCATTTGTTATTCACTAATATTCCAGCCATGGGGTTTTATGATTTTGAGTTTCACAATTTCACAGTTCTGATGTCTTAAACTGAATAGCTAATCTTCGCACCACTTTGATATCTTATGAAGATGTGAAAAGACATTTGTGCTGGTTTCTTCAAGTAGTACTTCATCACAGATAACTGCATCAGGTGCTTAAGTTGGAGGTTGCTACTAAATTGCCTGTTAAGTTTTTAATATGCAACATAAAGAGGAGATGTCCCAGCACACTTCTCTGGGGCATGCCTGAAGTTACTTATACATCCGCAATGACTTTTCATCCATCATAACATGCTATCCTCACTACCAATAAGTCATCCACACACTCAAAAATTTCATTTGATACTTAATATCATGACATGTGTAGATTTGTCTGTCTTCTATCACTTTAGTTGTAGGTCTAAATTTTGTGGTCTGTGCTCTCTTCCAGCCAGTGTATACCATTGTATATTATGCATACAATGGTATATTGTGTTTACGAGTGTAAGTAACTCAGATGCAAAATCTGTATAGCATCTGACACAGATTTTGTTAGCTGTAGAGGATTGTTCAGTTTAGTAATTTAAGCTTGTCTCAATGACAGTGGGACTAATATCTATAAATACAATTGTAGCTACACTTTACTGCTCCGTAAATTGTTCACAGTATGACAAGTACAGTATGATATAGAACAAGTAAGCAGAGTGGTATGTGGATTATGTAAGATGATATGATGTCAAAAGTGTTATGGATTAATATACAATGTGGTATGATAAGGTTAGATGAGGACAATCAAAAAATTGTAATACACTGTGGTCAGATTAAGACATGATGAATTAATATACTGTAAGTGCACACACTGTGTTTATCTATAATTTGTTTTTAGGCCCAATAATCAGAAATAATTTAGCTATACAATTGATAGTCAATGGTTTCTATGACCACAATAGCATACTGATTTATTTAGCTGAGCAAAACTTGTCAAATGCCTCTCAGTTTGACTTTTGTAAGGGACTCTATACTCAGAAAAGAATACAAGATCTCATAAATGAAGTCCTAACAGAGCTATACTCATGTAGCTTTGCCAAAACCTTTTATTGTGTTGATTACAAGATTTACTCAGAAAATTAAAGTGTTATAGCAGCAATAATGTGCTTTTGGGTATACTGCATGGTTGTTGCTTCCAATTTATGCATAATACTTTGATGACAATCAAGCCATCCTTGTCAGGTCCCATGACTTTTCCTGTTATGTATACTTGGTGCTTAAATTCGAACCAGACTGGCTGGAAAAACAACTCTGCTGTATACACATTAATCAATAATTTTATGGCTTTAATGGAAACCTTCTTTGTTGATGGAAACCTTAAAGTCATAACAGAAAACAGAGGGTTTCATTCACAGACTGTATCCCAAGCATGAAAATATCTCCACAATGGGAAACCGTAAAATCTGTAACACCACAGTGATTGGTACAGAGCCCCTTCTTGTTTGTAGCTTACATAAATAATAATCCTCCAATGATTTTAAAGGGCAGTTCAAAAATCTACATCTACATCTTAGTCTGTAAACTACCATGACATGCATGGCAGAGGTTATGTCTGAGTGTACCATATTAGGGTTTCTTCCCATTGCATTCATGTATGGAGTGTAAGAAGAATGACAGTCTGAATGCCTCTGTGTGTGCAGAAATTCTTCTAATCTTATCCTCATGATCCCTGTGTGCTGTGTGAGCAATTCACAGTGGATTGTAGTATATTCCTAGAGTCATCATTTAAAGTCAGTTATTGAAACTTTGTTAATAGACTTCCTTGGGAGAGTTTGCATCTATCTTCCAGAGTCTTCCAGTACAGTTCCTTCAGTATCTCTGTGACACTCTCCCATGGATCAAACAAACCTGTGACAATTCAAGCTGCTCTTCTCTGTATACATTAAATACCCCTGTTTGTCCTATTTGGCATGAATCCCATACACTTGAGCTATATTCTAGGACTGGTTGTATAAGTGATTTGTAAGCAATCTCCTTTGCAGACTAATAGAAATTCTCCAGTACTCTACTGATAAATGAAAGGCTAACACCTGCTTTTACCACAACTGAGTCTGTGTGATCATTCCATTTCACATACATAGAAGATGTTACACTCAGGTATTTGTGAGAGTTGGCTGAGTCTGAAAGTGTCTCATTAAAATTATAATTATAGCTTACTATTTTTTCACTTTGTGAGGTTTACAGTTTTACATTTCTTCCCATTCCATTCATGTATGGAGTGTGAGTAGAATGACTGTCTGAATGCCTCTGTGTGTGCAAAAATCTTATCACGATCTGATCAAGAGCTTCTTTCAGGCAGTACTTCATCATAGATAACTGCATCATCTGCAAAAAGTCTGAGGTTACTATTAATACTGCCTGAATGGTTATTAATGTACAACATGAACAGCTAGGGTCCCAACTCCCTTCCCTGGTGCACACCTGAAGTTACTTCTACATCTGATGATAAATCTCTATCCAAAATAAAATACTGCATCCTCACTACTGAAAGTCCTCAACCCAGTCACAAATTTCACTTGGTACCCCATATGATCAAACTTAAGACAATAAGTTTGGGTGTGGTACTGAGGTAAATGCTTTTCAGAAATCAAGAAATACTGCATCTATGTTACTGTCTGTATCCAAAGCTTTCGGTATGTCATGTGAGAAAATTGCTAATCGGGTTTGACACACTTGATATTTTTGGAATCAATGCTGGATGGCATTGAGGAGGACATTCTGTTCAAGGTATCTCATTATGTTTGAGCTCAGAATATGTTCTAACATTCTGCAACAAATCAGTGTCAAGGATTTGGGTGGTAATTTTGCGGCTCACTTCTACTACCCTTCTTGTAGATGGGTATCACCTGTGCTCTTTTCCAGGAACTGGGCATAGT
The DNA here is from genome assembly GCF_023864345.2 of Schistocerca serialis cubense. Lineage (NCBI taxonomy): Eukaryota > Metazoa > Arthropoda > Insecta > Orthoptera > Acrididae > Schistocerca > Schistocerca serialis. Next base: position 916,061,637 of record NC_064638.1, read on the forward strand.
TTATTTTTTGAGGGATCTGCAATAGATTAAAGTCAGAAGAGAGGCTATGTCAGCTACAAACTCAGTATAGAATCTGATGATGATACCATTGGAATCCGAATCTGAATTGGGCCCTGGAGCTTTTTCAGTTTTAACAATTTCAGGTGACACTAATATTTGTTTCATTCATCTTTTCAGTGATACAAGGCTTAAATTGGAGAAATTCTCCTGCATTTTCTTTTGTGAAGGAGCGTTTGAAAAATGGAATGAAGCATTTCAGCTTTTCTTTTTTACCCTGAGTTCCATGTATAATATTTGCTGATGATACAAGCATACGAATGAAGAGACCAAACACAGTCCTGACAGGCACGGATCAGATGATAGGTGAACATGATGTTAAATGAGTCATAATTAACAGTTTGAGTCATACTGTCATAAGGCTCATACAATTTCAAACAAACAATAATGATGTTTTATCACCAGAAGTAGATGTCAATAGTCACATACTGCATGAAGCACAGTGTGTAAAATCCTTGGTGCCCAGCTGAATAACAAATTGAAATGGAGTCAACACTTAGATAAAACTAATTGACAAGCTCAGTTTATTTTGTTATGCTATTAGAAGCATTGCCTATTGCGTTGATCTGAGTCAACACTTTTGGCTTATTCTGCATATTTTCACTCCTAGTTACCTTGTGAAATTATTTTCTGGGACTGTGCAAATGAAGTATTTGTTTAGAACAAGTGAGTAGTAAAGATATTATTCATAGTAGATACCCATAAATTTTGTAAAGTATTTTTCAGGATCATGAAATTCTTACACTCACATTATAACTAATTCACATTACCAGCTCTGTTGCCCTCAGTAGCTTGCACGTTACTCTTCATCATGCTCCTCTTTATCATTGAAACTGGTTGAAAACAGTTGGTTACAGAAGGGTAGCTTCAGTAACATAGTCTGTACAGTATGCTGAGAATTTCAGTTACTTTCAATACCATTCTCAATATGGTTAAAATTTAGTGTTTCTCGCCAGTTCTATTCTCACAAGTTCTGCTAAATGCAGGTAAATGAATAGTGACATACTGCACTTATTCATACTTCTTATTACACAATCCTAGTGCAGCAGGATTAATCTCAACAAGATAATTAGTAATTGTTTAGCGTGGCAAAAGGGCAATTAACATTATAGTCATTATGTAAAATTGCAGGGCAGTTCCACTAGAATAACACAATATCTTTTGGATTGAAAAGAGGCACCAGAATTATACAAGTTTACTTAGTCGCCATATGGTCTCATTAGTTAACACTGTATATGATGGCAGTTGATTATCACTATACCATTAGGTCATTGTTAAGAGCTAACACCATGAACCACATCCGACACATACTCACAACAGTAAATAATTAGAAAGTAATGTCACCAAGTTATTAAGACACAAACAAAGGGACATGAAGTCTGACTTGGGAATGTTACATTTCATGAGTAATTAAGTCTACCAAGCTGACTGCAATGAACTATCCCATTCCTACCTATACAGATGTTACATCTATTGGTATTGGTTAAAAACAGTGTTGGTTGCAATTTCAGTTTTTTATTTGTCAACGATGCATTTTGCCTTATTTAGGCATCTTCAGGTTATCTTTTCTAGATGGACGCGAGAGGCACCAAGATCTGCATATCATCATCCTGTGAATGGGAACATGTTATGAAGGTCTTGGTGCCTCTTGCATCCATCAAAAGATAACCTGAAGATGCCGAAATAAAGTGAAACATGTCATTGAAAAATAAAAAAATAAAATAGCAACCAAGACTGTTTTTAACCAATACTGTTAAGCACTGGTTTGCTGTATGCTACATATGGATTGGAATAATTTGGATGTTGCATCTGTTTTCTGGCCAGAGTGCAGACTGTGTGGCTCAAATGGCACTAGAACAAAGCGCTATTTTGTAAACTACATAATACTTTGAAAATTGATTAGGTTGAATTTGGCTGTTTTGAATGAACTACAAACTTTCACTAAAATTTGGCTTATAAAAATGTTACTTATTAGAAATTTAGAAAAATATATGGATGCTATTATGCTTCCACAGTCTGAATCCCCTTCTTCACAAGTATAGGCACCATACTGAAACTCGTGAAATTATTAGTTAGTGAGTTATATAATTAGTACCATACATCATACTGTACAGAAAAATTAAAGTAATAGAAGTAGGTAGCTGAAGTTCAAACTCCAACAATAGTTAGGGCAAAATCAGCCACAAAAATTGGTAGTGTCTCAGAACTACAGGTTTAATTATTTCAGAAAGTAATTGTTATAACCTTTAATCACTAATAAATTGCATGGATATACAAACGTAGAAACAATAGCTGGTTACATGCTACCAATTCCATATCGGTCATTTGACTGCCGTGCCATGAGATGCGGCCGGCGCCATTCATAGCTAGGTGGTGCTCCCGCGCTCAGCCGAGTTGCGGAGCGCCTCTATCGCCGTTTGCATGTACTGATGTAGCGGCACTCTTAAATGTCATGGCACTGTCACAACACTTTTCCCCCTTGAAAAAAAAAAAAAAAACACTCACTTCCTGGGAGACACGGACAGTGCGGAGACATCCATGGCCTCTTGGGAGGCCCCGAGAAGATCCCGCGGAGAAACACGAGAGTACGGTCGAAAATGTCCAGGATGGAAGCCCGTGCATGGAACGTGCCTCCTGGATGAGATGATGGGTGAAAACTCCGGAGCAGCATCCATAGGTGTCGTGGACCTGGGGGTGTGCTCCAGCGAGATGGGTCCCGGAGAAGGCAGCGTCGCGACTGGGGCCGGTTCCGGCGGACTCGGAAGCGGTAGCGACGTCGGCTGCAGCAACACGCACGGGAGATTGACAGCAGTGACAGGACTGGTTTCTCGGGCTGGTGGAGGCAAAGGAAGGGGCGGTGGCACTGGTGTGGCCACCACTCGTGGGCGCATCTGGTCGTAATGGCGAACAACCATGCCGTCGTCCGTACGTATTTCACAAAGCCGGTGGCCGCGAAGAGCCTTGACCACCCCTGGAATCCATTTAGGGCGAGATCTAAAGTATTTTCCCACACGAGGGGACACAGTACAAGGCCTGACAGGGTGAAGCAGGTGCAGTAGAGTGCGCGGTTGGCGGCCATGCAAGAGTTCAGCAGGGCTGCGATCACTCAGAGGCGTGAAGCGATAAGAACTCAGAAAATGCAACAGAGGAATCTGTGGAAAAATCACTAAGGAAATTTTTCATCTGGCTTTTGAATGTGCGGACAAGGCACTCGACCTACCCATCTGATTGCGGATGGAATGGCAGTGCTGTAACTTGATGAATCCCGTGTCCAGTACAAAAATCACGGAAGGCCTGTGAAGAGAACTGAGGGCCATTGTCCGTGACGATCGTGGATGGAAGACCTTCTAGCGCAAAGATTTTGGACAAAGCCAGTGTCATTGCCACAGTGGTGGGCGACGGACATCAAACAACAAACAGAAACTTTGAGAAGGTGTCAATCAACAGCAGCCAATAAGTGCCGAGGAAGGGACCGGCAAAGTCAGCGTGCACCCGTTCCCATGGCTGCGCCAGGTCAGGCCACGGAGAGAGCATTGTATGCGGTGCAGCCAGTTGTTGAGCACACTGACTACACGCAGCAACCATGTGGGCGATGTCTGAATCAATACCAGGCCAATAAACGTGCCTGCGGGCCAGGGACTTAGTCCGAGAAATCCCCCAATAGCCTTCATGCAACAGTTTGAGAACATCTTTGCGAAGAGAGGCTGGCACCATGACCCGTGGAGATGTGCCATCCGTGGCCAGAAGAACAACACCATCACAAACAGACAGACGAAGTCACAAAGCATGGTAGTTGCGAAGGGGATCTGATGCCCAGCCCTTGGTCCTGTCCGGCCAACCCCATTGAATAAAACCGATCACCTGATGCAGGACCGGGTCCTGCGCAGTAGCCGACGCGACCTGCGAACCTGTAAGCAGAAAACCCTCAACTGCACGACGTTATGCATCATCAATGTGGAAACAGAGTAGTTCATCTCGATTGAAAACCGGGTCAGGGCCCATCGGCAAACGCGACAACGCATCAGCATTGATGTGCTGGGCCATGGGCCGATAGTGAATCTCATAGTGAAAACAAGACAAGTATAAGGCCCAACGTTGCAGGCGGTGAGCTGCCTTATCCGGAAGCAACGCCAATGGGCTGAACAGAGAGACCAGCAGCTTGTGGTCGGTGATGAGGTGAAACTTAGAACCATACAAAAAAACGCTGAACTTTTTTAGAGCATAAATGATAGCGAGCGCCTCCTTCTCGATTTGAGAATAATGCCGCTGCGCATCGTTGAGGGTCTTGGAAGCATAGGTGATGGGTCGTTCCGACCCATCCTCATACCGATGGGCGAGAACAGCCCCTAGGCCATACTGGGACGCGTCAGTTGCCAGAACCAAGTGCTGACCCGGATGGAATGTGGCAAGACAAGGCGCCAACTGCAAATGAGCCTTCAGGTGGACAAAAGCCTGCTCACACTCATCGGATCAACAGAAAGGAACGTTTTTGTGTAACAGCTGATGCAGAGGATGAGCTACCGCCGCCATGGATGGAATGAATTTGTGATATTAAGTAATCTTGCCTAGAAACGCCTGAAGTTCTTTTACCGTAGACGGCTGGGGTAGAGCGGTAATGGCCACAACATGCTGACGTAGAGGACGTATACCCTTACGGGACAAGTGGAAACCAAGATACATGATGGAGGGTTGGAAGAACTGTGACTTGTGCAGATTGCACTTCAACCCAGCCGAATGCAGAACCCGAAACAGAGAACGCAAATTGCAAAGGTGCTCCTCAGTGGAGGCCCCCATGACAACAATGTCATCCAGATAGTTTATGCAGCCGGGAACAGAAGCCGTGAGCTGTTCCAAAAACCGCTGAAAAATGGCCGGCGCGCTAGCGACGCCAAACAGTAACCACTGGTACTGATACAACCCACAAGGAGTGTTGATGACGAGAAATTCCTTGGAAGACACATCCAATGGCAACTGATGGTATGCCTCCAATAAGTCAAGTTTGGAAAAGAACTGGCCCACAGCGAGCTTGGTAAATAACTCCTCAGGATGGGGAAGAGGATAAGTGTCAATGAGGCTCAGAGCATTGACAGTGGCTTTAAAATCACCACACAATCGCAGACTCCCATTTGGTTTAGAAACCACCATGATTGGCGATGCCCATTCGCTGGAGGTAACAGGAAGGAGAATCCCTGGAGCTGTTAACCTGTCTATCTCAGCCTTGACAGGTGCATGCAACGCCACCAGAATAGGGCATGCCCGGAAAAACTTTGGGCGAGCTGTAGGTTTAAGAGTAATGTGGGCTTCAAAATCCTTGGCACGACCCAGACCAGCAGAGAACACGGACGAGAATTCAGAACACAATCCATCCAGCTGTTGATACGGAATATCCTCAGATATGAGGTGCACATCATCATCAATGGAGAACCCAAACAACTGGAAAGCATCATAACCGAACAGGTTTTTAGTGCCCGCATGATCCACCACATAAAACATGAGGGGCCGAACAACAGACTTGTAGGCAGTGGAAGCATCAAACTGGCCAACGATAGGAATTTTCTGTTTATTATAAGTTCTCAGATTTCGCGTAACTGGAGACAAGGGAGGGGAGCCCAACTCCAAATATGTGTGAGAATTAATGAGAGTTACTGCAGAGCCAGTGTCCACTTGCATGCGAATGTCTTTATCCAGAACACGAACAGTAACAAACAACTTATTTGTTTGAGAAAGCACACAGTTAACATCCATGTCCGATGTCTCGTCCTCATCGACAGGAACTTTAGGGGACTGACACACAGAAGCAATGTGTCCTTTTTTCCTACATGAATTACACGTGGCCCAATGTTTTGGACATGCGGCCTTGTCATGCTGTATGAAACAATGTGGACAAGAAGGAAGTGCAGAACGAACCTGCTTCTTTGGTTGCTGTTTTTGCTGCGAGTGTGGCGGCCCAACACGAGGTTGTTGACACGAGTGAACCGCCGCCACATCGTCGGTCCCCTGGGAAACAGGCAAATTGTCCATGTCAAAAGTTGACTGTACAGTGCTTACATCACACCATGTGTCTATTCGTGCGCCAGCAGCGTGAGACACTTCAAAAGATTGAGCGATGCTTAGATCTTCTGACAACGACGGGTTTGGCAGTTGTAAGGCACGTTGCCGAACTTCTTCATCAGGAGCAAGCCGTAGAATAGCATCCCTAACCATTGAATCAGCATAAGACTCATGATGAGTGTCTGTGACAAACTGACATTTCCTACTCAGACCGTGTAGTTCCGCCGCCCAAGCCCGGTAAGATTCATGGGGCTGTTTACGACATCGGTAGAACGTCATGCAGGCGGCAACAACGTGGGTGTTTTTTCGGTAATAGTTAGACAATAAGTCACACATTTCTTGGAAGGACAGAGAGGCAGGTTCCCGCAGAGGGGCTAACTGAGATAGCAGCTGATAGATCCACGGGGAAATCTAAGATAGAAATAACGACTTACACATAGGAGCGTCGACAATGCCAAAAGCCAAGAAGTGTTGCTGCAAACGCTTCTCATAATCCTCCCAGTCTTCAGCGGCCTCGTCGTAAGGAGGGAACAGAGGCGGAGAAGAGGAAGACAGACGATGAGTAAGCGATGTCAACAACGCCTGAATAGCAGCTGTCAGCTGTTCAACTGTGTTTGCTGTTCAATGAGTGCTTGAATAAGCTGTTCCATGTCTGCCCCAACACGAACACACAAATCCACAACGCAGCAACAAAAACATCCAACCTCGTCACCAAAAAGTGTTATAACCTATAATCACTAATAAGTTGCATGGATATACAAACATAGAAACAATAGCTGGTTACATGCTACCAATTCCGTATCGGTCATTCGACTGCCGTGCCGTGACATGCGGCCGGCACCGTTCGTAGCTAGGTGGCGCTCCCGTGCTCAGCCGAGTTGCGGAGCACCTCTATCGCCGTTTGCGCGTACTGACGTGGCGGCACTCTTAAATGTTGTGGCACTGTCACAACAGTAATTAGCTTCAAATGATTTAAAATATACTACTGGAAAGTCAGAATGCTTATCTTTTGAATGGTGTAGGTCATTTCATTGGATTCTGTCAATTATTTTACATGTTTTTTTTTTTTTGACTTATTGAACTGTAATTTTATTTTGAAGCATCTATAACTTTTAATTAAAGTTATCTATAGCCAAATTAATGGCATTAATGGAGCAAAGGAAATGAGAAAAATTAACAGAATGATGGGGATTTTACTGCCCGGGGACTGCGTGTTTGTGTTGTCCTCACCATTTCATGATCATCATCAACAACAGTGACTAGATTGGACTGTGTAAAAAATTGGACTATGAAAAAAATTGAGACTTTGTGTGGGTCTCAGTACCACGCAGTTGAGCACCCCACAAATCAAACATCATCATCTTCATGCCGCAGTTCCAGTTATTGTATGAAACACAAGTGTCAACATAGTACATGTTTGTTTGATTATGAGGATATACAATCAGGAATCTTCCCTGGTCATCATTCTTATAATTTTATTGTGTTTATAGATGAGCTGACTGACTTTTCAGAAATAATATGATAGGTAGTCATTTTTTAAATTTGTATACCAACAAGTGGTTATTTTGTAATCCTGTTACTACACTAATATCTTTTAGTATCATTCAAAATTTATTTCCTCAAGCATTGCTTTCAGTATCCACTTCACTAACATTTGGTGCTAACCCACCTGTTACAGCAATGTTAATTCCTATTGGTTACTTAAACTGGCTAATTTCAATTAAAGAAATAAATTCTTTAACTAAAGATTCTGCTGCTCCTGAATCCAAACACAGCTGCACTTTGATATCTGCTTACCCACCATTTTAGTAATACCCAAGGAAAACCGTCTTCCCATCCACTTATTTCTAGCAAATTAGTATAACGATTTTGTGATAATTGTACTGGATGTTATGTTCTAACATGACCTAGTTCCCCCATGTGCTGATATGATGAGGTCTAGGGGCAGCATCTGTGACTAGCAAACAAAATGTCTTCTGTTCTGAGTTTGAACCCAGCCACTACTTAAATTTTGAATAAAATATCATCAGCATTATCAGTCAAACACTTCTGACATAAGGAATCACCCTCATTCTGCCAAGAGCCTCATCAAAGAGAGTGGATGAGTAGATGGAGTTTCAGGGCATCCTCTTTCCTTTAGGAGAAATACTGCTCCTAAAAAGTGGAAGACTCAGCAATGATCAACAGTATGAAGATGCAGAAGGCAGGGAAGCTACTCCATTAAAGACCCACAATGTGTATTGACAGGATATGTGACCTATATCTGGAAATGTTTTTTGATAATGTCTCCTTTGATACAAGATTCCAGATTAGTCTCCGATTTAGATCTCTAGAAATAGACTGCTGAGACATAAGTTAGCAGTTATGTTAACAGAAAGAGGACCTTCTGCAATTAATGAATGCACAATAGATGGAATTGTAAAACCAGGGGCAGGTCTTTGAGATGTATCAGCATCAATCAAGAAAGACTGCAACACATTGACAGATAAAGACTTTGTAGTTGTAATGGCTGGAGCAAATGATGTCAGTAGAAACGAGAGGGAGACAGCAACATCAACACTGAAGAAAACTCTGGAAACATTGACCCACAACAATGTGATTGTTGTCAATGTGCCTCATCGACACGACTTGCCTCAGTGGCCCTGTGTTAATAAGGAAGTGGATCAAACCAACCAGGAATACAAAGCTATTTGTAAGCACTTTTTGTGTCTTAGTTATCAGGATAGTATTAGATAGGTTGAGCTTTGTTTCAACTGAGATGTCAAAAAACTTACAGTCCTAGACCAGGTTAGATACTCCAGCACCATTAGGCTACAACCTGGTCAGCTGCTTTATGGTAACAGTATGTTAAGTCAGTCAGGTAAACACGTAAATGAAGTGAGGTGAAAAGGGGAGTTTAAAATAGGTTTCCTCAATATACAGGGTATGACAGATAAAAACCTAATTGTTAATGAATTTTCCAATGAAAACTTGTTTGATATCTTATGTATAAGTGAACACTGGTGCAAAAAGGAAAAACTAGGTTACAAAGTGCTGGATGATTATACTTTAGTTAATTGCCATAGTAGGAAACACCACTTGAATGGTGGAGTAGCAATATAAGTAAAAGCACCACCTACACAAAAGTATAGTAAGCTAGAGATCAACACTCCCTGTGAGGAACTGCACTTTGAAACATTGGGTACAGTAATTGAGTGCCTTAAAATATTAGTAGCAGTAGTCTGTAGGTCACCTAGTGGAGACCCCAGTATCTTTCTTGAGAAATTTGATGACCTATTAATGTCCCTCTGTACACCAAAATGGGAACAATATACTATTGTTATTGGAGGGGACATCAACTCAAGTTTTGATATTCTGCAGGACAAAAAAACTGTGGCAGATTTCAAAAATGTACTTAGGCAATATAACCTATACTATACTAACTCCAAACCTACCAGAGGCCCTGCTTGTCTTGATAATATATTTACAAATATTAATAGAACTCATATGTCTTCAGATGTTGTTAGTTTTCATTTCTCAGACCATAATGCAGTATACAGTAGTCTTAGCAATGTAACTCCAGACTGTTCCAGCCCAAAAGCCTGTAACCACGAGACCTAAGAACAAAGAAAGGATAGATAGATTTAGACTTGCTCTCACTTGTATCAGTTGGGATGCCCTATTTAGTAGACTACAACATTGTTCTTCCAACATTGTTTTTACTGAGTTTTTCTCTATATTTTTAGAAACATTTGATAATAATATTCCTTTGAGAAAATGTACTCTAAATATTAAGGATAGTAGTTGTTATAAGAGAAGGAAAAACAGGGAATGGTATACTCCACAGTTAGGGCAAGTGAAAAACTCTGTTATGCTCTATTCTGGTATGTACATGAACACAAAATCTGAACTACATGAAGAATTATATTTCAGAGCTAAGTGTAATTATAGACAGGCTATTAATGATGCTAAGAAGCTATATAATACAGCCCTCATTCAAAAGTCTAGAAATAAATGTAAAAAACCTGGAGTATAATTAACTCTGTGGCACACACTAAGGGAAAAGACGTTATTGCCATATCCCCAGATGAATTCAATAAATTCTGCATCCAATCTATTGAAGAAATATGCAGCTCAATAGACAAACCTCCAGAAAATGCCCTTAACTTCATCGATAACTATTTTGAAAGGCCACACCAGAGCATTTTCAACTTTACAGAGGTGTGTACCAATACAATTCTGAAAATAGTTAAAAATTTCAGAGCCTCAGATACCGTTGATTACTATGATTTATCATGTAACTTATTGAAAGGTATTACTGACTGCATAATTGATACCTTAACCTACTGCATAAATAAATGTCTAGCTGAAAACAAGTTTCCTGATGTACTAAAAATATCTAGAGTGGTCCCAGTATATAAGAAAGGTGATAAGAACTGTCCTGATAGTTACAGACCAATATCATTAACTCCTGTTTTCTCAAAAATTCTTGAAACTATTATGTATAACCAAGTTAACACGTATTTAGATAACTTAAACTTAATAAGTGACAAACATTATGGCTTCATGAAAGGTAAATCCACAACAGATGCTATGGATTCTCTTGTAAAATTTGTTCTGGATGTGTTTGAGGCTAGGGGATTTGCTCACGCTACATTTTGTGAACTAAGCAGAATGTTTGACTGTGTGGACCATGATACTTTACTGAATAAGCTATCCTATTATGGTTTTGCTAATAGCAGCATAAATATGATTAAATCCTTCCTTGAGAACCGCCAACAAGTTGAACAAGTTGTATGCATTAACAGGGAGAAGTCAGATCTGATTAATGTTAGGTCTGGCATGCCACAGGTCTCAGTACTTGGACCTCTATTGTTTTTTCTTATGATTAATGACCTGCCATCTTTTGTAAAAGATGCCGATGACACAACTTTTTTAAATAAAAGCTCAGATTTAAACACACTAAAAAATATAGTTAAAGATACCCTTGCTCAGAGCTCATTATGTTTTAGAGTGAACAGTTTTCTACTAAATGAAAGCAAGATCCAGGCACTTTCCTTTAGCTTAAGAGAGAGTCATGACTTAGAAAGTATAAAATTTTTATGTGTTATAGTAGACAACAAGTTGACATAGGAACCACATGTCAAACATTTATCTGCCAGACTCTCAAGAGTTATCTATTTAATTAGAAACTTAAAAAGACATGTCCCTAATAGTTATATAAGATCAGCATATTTTGCTTTCTTTCAAAGTATCCTATTATACGGAATCTTACTGTGTGGCAATAGCAGTCACGTAAAGGGCATTCTACTTTTACAAAAGAAATTAGTAAGAATAATAAGCGACTCAGATAAGTTAGAACACTGTAAATCCTTGTTTGTTAAATGGCAATGCCTGACGGTAATAAACTTGTACATCTATAATGTTCTATTGTATATTAGGAACAATATTTCAAATATATCATTAAGAAGGGATGTACATTGCCATAACACCAGGAACAAATCATGTTTAGATGTACCATATCAAAGACTATCCAAGTCACAGAATTCATATTTAGTTCTTGGACTTAAGTTGTACAATAAGTTAAGCATAGATTTAAAAGAGTTACCTGTCAATATCTTCAAAGCTAAGTTGTACAGAATACTAGTAAATAATCCTTTCTACACAGTAGATGAATTTTTTGAAACTGAAAATACTGTCTATCAACACTGTATCTAGCGGATGGCCTTAAGTAATCCAAACTAAATTGTATTTAGTAATTAATGTTAAAAATGTAAGTTATCTTGACGTTGTCTATTGCTTTATGAGTTGAACAACAATAAAATTTGATTGATTGATTGATTTACCATGAGAAAAAGACAGAATAAGCAATGAAAAGGTAATTTCTATGACTTGAAGCATGGAATGCCAGATATTTGAATGTATTAGGAAAAGTAAAAAACCTGAAGAACGAAATGCGAAGCCTCACTCCAGTGGAGGTTAGTGAAGTGGAGCGGAAGGAAGATAATGGTTTGTGTATGTAGGGTAATACAAACAGCAGCTGAAAATGATATAATGGGAGTAGAATTCATTATAAATAGAACAGAGGGTGAGTTACTGTGTACAGTACTGTGAAAGGATTGTCCTCATTAGAACTGACAGCAAATTGATGACAAAAACAATAGTTCAATATACATCCTGATGTTGCAAGCAGGAGTTGAATAAGTTGAGAAAGAATATGAGGACATCGATCAAGTAATGACTTACTAAAAATGTAAAAGGTGATTGTAATACAATAATCATGGGTGACTGGGAAATGCTAGTAGATGAAAAAATGGAAAAAAGAGCTATGGGAGGATGTGGGATTGGTAGTAGGAGTAAGAGAGGAGAAAGAGTAATAGAACTGTGCAATAAATTTCAGGTAGTAGTAATGAATACACTGATAAAAACTCACAAGAGGAGGGCATACATTTGGTAAAGGCTCAGATTCTAGCTGGACTATATCATGATCATACAGTCTTTGTAAGGTATATTCAGAAGCAGATGTTGACTTAGATCACACTTTAGTGATGATGAAGAGCAGAGTGAAGCTTAAGAGATCTGTCCACAAGAATCAATGTGGGAAAAATTGTAATTATAACCTATAAGGAATGGTGGGATGAGTTTCATATTCTACAAGGCTGCAGATATTATGATAATGAGTACCACAGAAGGCAGTTCTGTTGACAAAGAATGGACATACCAAAAAAGGGCAATTACAGAGGTTTGACAGGAAATCATAGGTACAAGGAAGGTATCTGCAAAAGAACCAAAGGTAGCACATGAAATACTATTTCAAATGATTGAAAAAAAAAAAGGAAATACTTATGGAAAAACAGGAATGCTTCAGTATGAATAAGAAATGAAATAAAGTAGAAAGTGCAGGAAAGTCAAGCTGAATTACATGCAGAAAAAATGTGAAGAAATCAAAAAGGATTTGGTCACTAGATAGACACATTCAGCATATAGAAACGACAAAGCAACATTCATTGAAATTGAAAGCAAATGGTTGAAAGTTAAATGTGCAGTGGAAATTCCACTCTTAAATGTAGAAGAGGGAGGATATACCTGGAAAGAGTACATGGAAGGTCTCTATAAGGTGGAGGACTTGTCTGATGCAATGATAGAAGAAGAAATGGGAGTAGTTATAGAAGACATAGGGGCTCAAGTATTTGAGTAGGAATTTAACAGTGTTTTGGAAGAACTGCAAGCAAATAAGGATGTAGTGATAGGCAACATTCCTTCAATAACTGAAATATCTTTGGGGGAAATGGCAACTTCTCATGTGGCTGTGTAGAGACCATGAGACTAGAGATATACTCTCAGACTTTTGGAAAAATATCATCCACCTGTGGAACATTGCTTCACAAATAAACTTCGCTGGTGGCCAACTTGACTCTGGTGCTTGAGGCTTTTTGAATCAGTCATTCTGAGGACTTCACTTCGTTTGGATGCTGTATTGTGAATGTTCATATCATAAATGAAAGTAGTGCTATGTAGCCTACCTAGCTTTATAAGCCTGTTTTTACCTAGTGTAACGATCCCCCATAACCTGTGTGGCTACATTGGTGACTCCTGATCATCACAATCAAGTAAATTCAATGTATCTGCCTTTACTTCAACAACAATGCTGACAGTGTGCCTACATTGTGCTGCACAGTTTCCAGTGGCAGACAATTTTTCTCCAGTCACAATGCCAGCCACTGTGGACAACATCTCACATGCAACTCATGTGACAGAAATTGATGATGACATTCTCTTGGACAGTGGGGTGTGCAACAACACCAAACAATGGAAGTTGACAAACAATTTACACTGTGATTTTGCATAGTAACTGTTTATTTCACGAACTGAGCTTCATCTGAACCATGGCAATCCAACCAATTGGGTACACGTTTCATCATTTTCAATGAGACAACTGTGCCACATGTGAATATGATCACTTCAGAGCTCATACAGCCAGTTACATCAACTTCCATCCAATTTATCGTGCGTCATGTCATGCCACTTATGGACAAAACTTCCTTGGTGTTTCTTCCAATATGAACATTTGCTGTGGCTGCTATGGTCACAGGTTTGAATCCTGCATTGGGCATGGATGTGTGTGATGTCCTTGGGTTAGCTGGTTTAAGTAGTTCTAAGTCTAGGGAACTGATGACCTCCGATGCTAAGTCCCATAGTGCTTAGACCCATTTGAACCATTTTGAACATTCTCCATCCAGTCCTTTGGCATCAGGACATACCTCAAACTACCACCTTCCCAGCCAGAATGACCTACTTGTGGTTCACTATCATCGACATTATCTTCATATCAGGTGGCAACATCAGTGATGATGCTGAGTTCATCACATTATTAAACCACATTGAGGGGGACATACCATCACAAAAAATGATATCTGCATGTCACCAGCAGATAATAAATATGAGACAGTGAAAGCTGCTCTTCTCCACCTCCTCACACACTACCCAGGGGAGCAAATTCATCACATTATTTACCAACAAAGACGTAAAGGACTCAACCGCATCACAACTATGGCATTGCCTATGCACACAGATTGACATTCATTTCTTGCCTGACCACATACTATGTACTATGTGGGTTGTGAAGTTCCCCATGCAAGTAGAACTATCAATTGTGACCCATGAACATGAAACCTTGGACACACACCTTAAAGTTGCTGATTGAATACATTTGATCATATGACAAAAACAATGTATTAATAATGTCAGCAACAATGGCAGCAGTCATAATACTCAGTTTCCATGACAGCTCATGCAACAGCCCATCAAGTACAAGCCACACCAACTCTGCCTGACTACTGACGATTCTGATACCACCACACCTGACCAAAGTGAAGACCTTCACATGACATCAACAAACCCTTGCCTGCAACTGCACAGAACACCACCATTCCCACCACATTTATGCAATGCAACATGCCACTGACCTTGCTGCAGCAATAACTGTGCAGAGCACCACCAACTGTGTCACATCCACACAGCTGCAACATGTGGCTGATCATACCACAGTCTAGCAGAATTTCTTCTACTGGTATCATGCTGCCACTACCCAAAACAGCAGACCACCATGCAATTTCTGTCATGGAAACAATGATGGATTGCAATTATCCTGTTTACTTCACTGGTGCAGTCGCATACAATAATTTTGTCTATGACTAACCAGCTGCTGACAATTCCTCATTGACACAGGCTCCAAGGTCAGCATTATGCCTGCATCTACATTATGTGCATCACCTGTCTACACACCTGTTCATCTCCGCATGGGGAGAGGTTTGATAATCCATATTTGTCTCACGGGTTAATTCCCTCGATCTTGGTCTCACTGAACATTTCATCTGGACATTACTCATCATGGACATGGTAGAAACTGTTATTAGCACTGACTTTCTAAAACATTTCAGATTGATTCCAGGCCCCTCCAGCAACAGGCTCACCCATGTGACTAGTTACTGCTCCATCTTTGGCATCCTCAGCTGTGCCCCTGTGACAGCTCAACATAATGGTACAATGCTCTCCACACCCTGACCTTCTTTGCACAAGGACATTCCATACAACCATCAGACAGTTTAGGAGTGCTTCAGTACATCTAAGCAGTTGCAAAATTTCCACCAACTTTATGCTGAAGCAAATCTTCAATTATGCCACAACAACACCATCAGGAGCAAGATTAAAGACATTGAATACAAACTCCTTTCAGCATGGCAGCACCTCACACACAACATACCGATGTGGTACTTCTATCATCACCCATGGACACACCCACAACATTGCTTACAATGTTGGTTGGTTGATTTGAGGATAGGGGACAAAACAGTGAGGTTATCAATCCAATTGTATTAGGGAATGACGGGGAAAGAAGTTGGACCTGCCCTCTTTCTCCGACTAACTGCTTAGTACACAGTATCAATACTAGGAATCATAACAATATACATAAAGATTTAAAATCACTTAGTCTTGCCCAGGAAGAAGCCCAGTATTCAGCAACACATATTTTCAATAAGTTACCAGCAACCATTAAGAGTTTACTTTCAGACAAGACACAATTCAAACATAATTTAAATGAATTTCTGGTGGCCAACTCCTTCTATTCCATTCATGAATTTCTCAACAAGTGCAGTAGATCATTTTATTGAAAATTTATTATACTTTAATTTTTAACAATACTTGGTTGTAACAACTAAGTAACTACCTACTGTGTGAATGTTGGATGTATGGAAAGCAGATGTAAATCTTACGCCTGCAAATAGCGGAAGTTTAATTTTAAATCTTGTACATAATTTGACTGTTCTTAACTGAGGATCATTGAAATGAATAATTTACTTTAATTTTTGACAATACTTGGTTGTAATAGCCAATTAACTAGCTACTGTGTGAATTATGGATTTAATGAAAGCAGATGTAAGTATTAAACACATAAATATTGGAAGTTTAATTTTAATTCATGTACATAATTTTACTGTTTATTGACTGAGGATCATTAAAAGTAATTCTAATTACATTTTTATAATGTGTTTATCTGACATGTTCAACACCCAGGTTGATCCCCTCTTACGTGGGTCTATGGAATGAATAATTAATCTAATCTAATCTACTCCTATCTTCCAAAAGGAAACATCCCACCATATGTCAAACCAATTTAGGGAAATCAGTTCATGCTTTATAGACTTGAAAATGCAGCTCAGTCATGGCACTGCTTCATTGATGGACTGCTCTTCATGCTCCTATTTTATTATGTCTACCTATATGACATCTTAATTTTCTCATCAGATGAGGAATCACACAACAACCACCTCAAACAAGTTTTTGACATATTCACTCACAACAGTGTCATAATAAATGAAGACAAGTGTCAATCTTGTCTCAAAGAAGTCGTCTTTTTAGACTTATCATATGAGACACCTTGAAGCTGCTCTGGTTCCTGCCTCATAAACTCACACCATACCAAAGCAAATAGTCAGCTTATGACAGGGAGCTCATGGCACCCAACAAGGCAGCGCAATATTTCGGGCAGGACATTGAAAGATGCCCCTGATTATTTTCACCAAACACAGTCCTCTTGTTGACTACATGTGCAATCCACTCAAGGACCCTTAATCCCAATGATATCCACACTTGTACTATATAGCCTAGTTTACAATGGATATCCACCAGCTCAAAGGCACAGAAGAGTCATAGAGAAACATTTTTCACACATCTGTGTCTTGTCTTCCATTATCAATTATGAGTAGTTTGTTGAGACAGAACAAAATGAAAATCGGTTTAAAGTCCTCACCCATGATCTGGACATAAAACTTAGAACTGAACTTCATCATATTCCAGATGCAACCCCCCAAATACTATGAGATACTTCTCAAAGTAGGCTACTGTGTCATCCTCAGCCCACAGGCATCACTGGATGTGCATATGGAGAGGCATGTGGTCAGCACACTGCACTACCAGCTGTATGTCAGTTTTATGAGACTGTCGCCACCTCTTCTCAATCAAGGAGCTCCTCAGTTTGTGTCATATGGCCTGAGTGGATCCTGCTTGCCAACAGCACTCAGCAGACCCAATGGTCACCCATCCAAGTGCTAGCCCAGCCCAACAGTGCTTAACTTTGGTGATCAGAGCACTGTGGCAAGGCTGTTGGCATCCAATCTAAAGGCACCACACAATTCAGAACCACTGCATATCATTCAAAAAGTAAGGGATGGTGGAATGATGGCATAGCACATTTAAAGGTGGTCCTCATATGCCCAGTAGACTTGGGTCAGTTGTGCTTCCTTGGAGCCCTCTGGGAATCTGTTTAACTCACAAACATGACTTTGAAACATCACTTGTTGAACTCCTATATGTGGAGACACTGTCTCTCCTGGCAGACTTTGTACTTCAGTCCCCAACAGTTATGCCCATCAATATGCCACACCTAGTTGCTCATGTTAAAAGCACATAACACACCTCAGAGTACAGCCAGCTCTTCCACACTCAATATTAAAAATGTTTGTCCACAAAGCTGTCACAGTTCATGACTTCATCATCCTGAGAGATGACATCGTATGTTCTGCACTACAGCCTCCCTACACAAGACCACACAAAGTTCTCTGATAAGATGATCAAATCTTCATCTTACTGAATGGTAAATCAGTGATCACATTCATTAACAGACTGAAACCTGTGAGGACATTAAACAATGCTGCACTCAATGACAACATGGGCCAAGCACCTTCCCTCCCAATGCCCAACATTACTCATGCAATTGACACTATACTGCTGACTTTTGAACTCCATCTACACGTCAGTGACTTCCTTCCTGAGGACATCACTGTCAAAATTATAGACAACCTCATCATTGAAGGACACCAGACCACAGATGGTTCTACCACAATGCACTTGCAAAAAAATGTTTCACTGACATGTGACTTCAATGCAAAAGCCCTCACTTCCCAGTTCTCCAACCATGGTGTCCTCTTGGTGATGGTCCATGCTTACCCCTGATGGACCTTGCTCCATTGTCGTCATACTCTCCACTGGGTAACACACCACCTGTGCCTTCTACTCCCATTGCTCCCACACACTTGCACTATGTCTGGCCCCACTGTATTCCATCTAGAATACCTCATCACACAGCAGCCTCAATTCTGTGGATGACAATGCTCCCAGGAGGCCTACCCCCCTGTGTATCATGTCACTATCTTAGCACTGTCACTTCATGCAGCTTCCCTTGCCATGCTCTGCACAGTAGGAGGGGGGGGGGGGGGAGGGGAGGGGGAGGCTCTGTGAAGACACTGCTTCACAAACGAACATCACTGGCAGTTGACTTGGCTCCAGTGCAAGAGATTCTTTGTGATCATCTGGTTTGAATACTGTATTTTGACTGCTAATTTCGTCAATAAAATAGTTCTACACAGTGTTAGTACTGAGCCTAACATGAGAAACTACACACACATTACCAAAGACAGCAAGGGCATACATGTGTAAGAACTATGACTTGATCAGCTTAACAGCTCATGCCTCCAAGTTGGTAACAAGAATGATATACAGAAGAATGGAAAAGAAAACTAAGTACCTGTTAGATAAGGCCTGGTTCAGTTTTAGGAAAGGTAAAGGCATCAGAGAAGCCAATAAAAAAAATTGAAACAAGTCACATTCGTAGGATTTGTTGACCTGAAAAAAGCATTCAACAATGTAAAATAGTGAAAGATGTTTGGAAATCTAAGAAATAGTAATGTAAGGTATTGGGAAATATGGCTTCATGTGCAATATGTGTAAGAACAAAAGAGGAACAATAAGAATGGAAGAATCAAGAACAAATTATTTTCAATGAAAATGATATGACAGGATGCAGTCATTTCCCCTACCGGTCACTTTCTGTGTCATAGAATAGAAATAAAAGGTAATGTTCAGGAGTGGGATTATAATTCAGGATGATAGGATATCACTGACAAGATTTGCTGATCACATTGATGTTTTCAACAAAAGAAAGGAAAAGTTACTTGACATGCTGAATGGAATTAACAGGCTCTTGGGCAGAAAAGATGCATTGAGAATAAATTTTAGAAGGCTTAAGTAATAAGAAGTAGCATAAATCAAACTAGTGAGAAATTTACCATGAAAATTAAGGACAAAAAAGGAGAAGAAGTGAAGGAATTCTGCTACTTTGGAAGCAAATAACACATGATAGATGAAGCAAGGAGGACATAATAAGTAGACTAGCAAAAGTAAAGAGGATATCTCTGGCTACGAGAACTCTACTGGTATCAAACATCAGCCCAAACTTGAGACACAGATTTTTAAGGATGTATTTTTAGAGCTCAGCGTTTATAGTACTGAATCATGGACCATGAAAAAACTGAAACAGAAGAAAATCAAAGCATTTGAATGTAATCCTGTAGAAGAATGTTGAAAACTAAGTTGCCTTATAGGATAAAAAATGAAAAGTTTCTCTGCAGAACCAGTGGAGAAAAAAACATATGGAGATCATGGATGAGAAGTAGAAGCAGGACTTAAGGACTTGTGCTAAGACAGCAGGGAACTACTGGAGAGACCTGTAGAATAAAATAACTGTAAGGAAAGACAGAGATTGGGATACACCCAGGAAATAATCGAGGACATACCTTGAAAATGCTTTTCTCAGACGCAGAGGTAGGCACAAGAGAAGAATCATGGTGGGCCAGATTTCTTTACTTTAATGAACATGATATTCATGGTTATTGTTTTGCCACTGCATCAATTTTAATATTATTTTTATAACCAGTGAAACTTAAAGCACTTGACGATGAGAAATTAATTGAAGTAATTGCATAAACTAAACTAGAGTTAGTAAAATACTAAACTGTTGTACATTAATTTCTCACACTTCAGTTGTAATGCCATATAAACACTTTGTGTAGAAAGTAATTTATGACACATTACACTCTGGATGTTGTAAACTTATATATAGCTTGAGCAATTCTTTCTCAGAGGCTGAGGACATTGTTTGTGAAATAAACTACACTTTTGACTATGTTAGTAATAACCATGTTAAGAAGCAAGTATTTTGTGTGATATCCTTATGTAAGGGGTTTCATGTTCATCTACTTTGATATATTAATTTACAATTCAGCTGAATAAGTTATTTTGTGTAGCACATGATAAGGTTTATGGTTTGCATAATTAGTCCTGTAATTAGAGTTGCTACTTGGTCCTAGACTGGGTATAAATATGTAAAAACTATGGTGTTAACATGTCTAAGGAAAGTTCACATTATTACACAGAGCTGTAGACAGTTTAAAATGAATTAAAATTTGATTCAATTTGTTACTTTTCCAGGAATATATGTTCTTTGAAACATCAAAACGAACAAATAGGTGTCAGAAATGGTGCCGATAAAGGAGATCAGTTTCTTATCGCTGTTTCTATAAGCAGCCAAAAGAAATGAGGCAAATTAAAGTTTTATACTGGGTGCTGCTTATGGATGTAGTATGTCATCTGCAGTGTTGTTCAAGAGAATCAGCCTTTGGAAATTCTGTAAGGTTTTTGGATCTGTCATAAGAGAATCTTTTATACTTTGTGTAAACATTGTGTACATTGTGTAAAAAAACTACATATACAAAATTTTAGAGTGCTTAGAGGAGACAAAAGCAGATACCTTTGTATGTGGCAACAATATCACAGGTGCACCATTTACTTACTGATCATGCACAATGATACCGATGCTAGTGATTTTCAGACATGGTACGCAAATTACATATGATGAATATTGTGTTAAGGATATTGCTGAAAACAGCATCCACTTACATTAATGCATACCTGGTATCTCCATGCTAATGATGGTCTAAAGCAATAAAAAACAGGCATTTCATGAATAATGACTACAGTTTCAGTGAAGTGGATGATCATCTCATCTGGAGTGTCTATTGAAGTCCTGTACACTATACACTTCGCCTCTCCCCACATAAAGAAATCATAAGGACCTCACCAACATTTCTAAAAATAATATTCATCACATTTCAGTTTAATACTATCTCTGAACGTCACTGGTGTCAAAATCTTTACTGATACCTAGCAGAGAAATGGCACACCTGTGACATATGTGTTATATAAAGAAAGTGTTCTTTTTGAGGCCTCCAAAGAACCTAAAACTTGATGTACAGAGATTTCTTTAAATCCTCTATATCTGGAACAACTCAAAGAAACAGTTATAAAATTCTGATTTACTACATTACATATACAACCAATATATTAAGAGTTTTGCTTGGTATCTAAGCAGTGTATGTACATGTTTGTGTGATACTCAGATTTGTAGGTGAAGATACTCTTATTTTATGTGATTTATATGGTATTTTATAAGAAATATGTTTCTCTCCCAATGAGTGAGGTGTCCAAATAAAGAATATATCAGAAAAAACTAATTATCAAAAGTAAAATATAATCTCATGACACAGATCAATGTGAATTAAACTCATTAGCAAGTTGAGAAAACCATCATTTAAGCATAAATTCTAACCAGTAAATAATTTTTTTACCTGGTTTAATGATAAACATAATCTGAGGTTATGTTATCATAAGGATATTATTTAAATTAGATGACTTTGCTGTACCTGTCACTCTGTACATTAAACAGTTATAGCATCAGCATCATCATCAGTATGCCAAAAAACGTAAAATTTTAGCTTGTATGGCACACAGAAAAGAAATAAGGAAGATCAGAATTTTCCATCCTGTTTACATTAAGGCCATTACAAATTTGGCACTATCTCAGATTAACAAGTGCCTGGAATTTTACCTGAGCCACTCTGAAGGATCTATACCAGCATGTATATAAGAGAATGTAAATCAGTATATTTAACTGGTTATTTGAACACTGGCACCTGTCCATCATTTCCTCTTCAACCACTACCACCACGACCACCCGGAGAAGAAAAAAAGAAACTAAAAAGTAGAGGCAGAAAAATGGTCATACAAATGGTTTTGCTGGAGAATAGGATCATGTTATAATGCCTGTTTAGAAAGGAAGACAAATTTATACTCTTTAATATTAGTGTTTTATAGGAGCTATATTATTTTATTGACACACAGAACCACTGAAACCATTGCATTTGTAAATGAACAGCAACTAAAACTTTAGCAAAAATTTTGTCATAGTGAGTGCACACAACAAAAGGATTTCACTTGTGTTCCAATGGATACATCACTTATTGACACAATGAATTACACATTTTCATATCTTACAGTAATTAAGTGTGTGTTCTGCTGGTATATCAGACTACTTCTACAAGCAACAATACAAATAAGGAATTATGTGCATCTATTGCACAGTTTAGATATACTGCAAAACAAGATGAGAAAAAGATAGTCAAGAAGGGAGCAGAAATGATATATGTGTGCAGTACTGATAATCAATTGTATTTGTAAAGCTATACATCAAAAATTTCATATTTTTTCTTAGCTAATGGCTTGCGTTTTGTCACAAGAAACACTTCTTCTTAAAATATGTGTGTACTGTTCTCTGTTGTTGATATGAATTAACACCTTATGTATTTCATATACTAGCCACTAATGTAAACAAAGTCTGAGTTACTAAGACTGTAATATCAAATCATTGTGGTGAAATAAATTCTTCTTTGCCTTCCTAGAAGACTATACCTTCTGAAGGAGCAATGTAAAAGTAAATCATTATATTTAAGTGGTTATTTGAGCACTAGTTCCTGTCCCTCACTTCCTCTTCAATCACTATCACCGCCACCACCCAGGGAAGAAAAAAAAGGTACTAAAAATAGAGGCAGAAAAATGCTCATAACGATGGTTTTGCTGGAGAACAGGATCATGTTATAATGCCTGTTTAGCAAGGAAGACAAATTTGTACTCTTTAATATTAGTGTTTTTAGGAGCTATATTGTTTCATTGACATACAAAACCACTGAAGCCATTGCTTTTGTGAATGAACAACTAAAACTTTAGAAAAAATTCTGTCATAGTGAGTGACACAGCAAAAGGATTTCAATTGTGTTCCAATGGATACACCACTTATTGACACAATAAATGATACATTTTCATTTCTTGCAGTAACTGAGTGTCTGTTCTGTTGGTATATCAGACTACATCTGCAAGCAACAATACAAATTCTAATACTATGTCCAAACTTGTAGTCAAATTAATTTAATTTCATTTATTCATCATTGGAAAAATTTCTCTGCATGAGTGGTGTCATTATAAATACATATATGCATTATTTATAGTAGAGGTACATAATAGAGGTATAATGGAAAAACAGCATATCCACATACGAAATTCATGAGACACACACATATAGGTGTTATTTGTCACTGAAGTATATGAGGCATGATTAAAATAACAGAAAGCCTAAATGTAATAAGAATTTTCAGTAACTTGTGCTCCTTGTGCATATGCAGAGATACAGTATAGTGCATAAATATTCTGAGTCTCTACTTTTCTATTATGTGTCCTTTGATGGTGCTTTTTTTCTCCAATTTACTCCATGCTTTTTATTGGTAACATAACTAGTGCTACAAACACCACACAGCTTGTGATTAATGTATGTGGAATAAATCTGTATTCGAACATACAGACACAAGGTGATGCCAACATAATAGAAATACATTAGTACTACTGTTCTGGCTTCGAGGTTCCAAATCACATTGGAGCATACATTTGTGCTGCTTCTGTGACAGTCACATTGGGTTTATTTTCACACACAAATGAATACTTCAACATAAATTACCAAGCTAGACTAGATTAATGGGATGACTTTAAGAGTCATGACAAAACCACCACCCTTTTGGCATTGCTGTCCACTACTATGGTTTGTGGAGCTTGAGAGCCAGTTCATTTTAGTGAAAATTTCATCAGATGAAATGAAGTACAGTTACATGGTTACAGCACTAATGGAAAACGTGGCCACCAAGGTACAAGATATCCTCACACCTCTAGAAGTGGAATGATATGCTACTATGTAGAGTGTTTGATTATGCACCTGTCTCAGTCAGAAGCATAGTGCCTGAGAAACTTCTACAGACAGAAGAACTAGGAGACCACACTCCATTGCACCTCCCACAGCATTTACACACACTAGCCAGGACACTGCACTTCATCTTAGCTCCAATGGTGAAGTGTTTTTCTTGTTCATTGTGGGTTTTCTGTAGCTGCTGGCTTCCTCCTTGTAGTTGTAGTTGAGTCAGAACACATCACGAAATCTGCCACCTGACATAACATCTGATATATATACCTCTTTCCATTAATCCAGTCACCATAATTGATTCTCTTAAGCAGAGGTCCAGTTAATCAGTGTCTCTGAAATCCCATGGGTAGCTGAGGAAAGGTTTGACTTCTTCACTTTCTGCAGCTGTTGCTGGAGCAAAAGAAGATATCTCCTACTCCAAACATGAAATGCACGCATGCTACATTACTTTTACAACACATATATTTCCTTGAATGGATGTGCTGATCATTAGTGTGACTCAAAAATGTGAGTAGAACACAGGTGAACATCATAACAGGACATCCTCCTCCAGCATTACTTTTCCTCAACAGTAGTTGTAAATACCAGTATTATCTTTTGAATTTTGGACAGGTCAATATTATATCAGTTGCTTTTCTGAAAACTTTCATATAATTTTCAAGCTAAAATTTATGAAAAGGAATTACTTTATAAAATATTTTAGTTTTGATGTTATAATCGATAAGTACTAGTTGTGAAAGTATAGTTAAAATTATTTTTTTTAGAAACATATGAAGTTAGGAATTGTATGTACCCTTAAAATTGCTATTATTAATTATGCAACTCCATACTGTTTACTATGTTTATTTCAGGATTCATTTATGAAATAATAATCGAAATGAATAATATAACAAAAACTAGTAGGAATTCATTTGCTAAGAAAAATTGTAAACTCTTTGGAATATTGTTACTTCCGCAGAGGTGGCAGAGTGAGAGAGTCGTAAGCTTGCCTCTGATGTGATCTCTTGCTATAATAGGTGCAAACAATGTAATTTTGCCTTTGTTAATGTGAAAAATCAAGAAACTCTATGATATACTAAAATGTGAGAAAATCGGTGGAAAACATATTTACATTAAAAAATTCTGCTACAAAAATCTTCCAGTTTATTTAGTTCAAACCAAGTGAGGACCTGATGTTAGATTTTCAGCTTCAAGAATCAGACCCCTACACAAGAAGAACTGGAGCCATCTCAACATGACAAGCTAAGTAAACTGGAACTTGAAAGTTTATTGTAACTGTCGCTCCTCTCAAATCTTCATAAAAGGCTTTGCTTACTAATCCTTGAATTGGGTGTTGCTTAAGGTGGACAATAGATGGAAGAAGGAAGGAGGAGGGAGATTACTGGCGTGGGCATCATCCAGGATTAACAGACTATTAATGAAGTTTGTCTGTTGCTAAAATTATTTTATTTCTTTGATTTTTGAAATTTATGTATGAATAAATTTTTGATCACATGAAATAAACTAAAGGCTGCCCAACAATTGATCTTTGTACCAATGGTGATGATGCATTACCAACAATGATGAAATGAATCTAATAAAAGTGAGGAGGACTTTATAACCACAACCAGGGACATCAAAAAGGAAAAATAAGTACAAACTATTTGTGAAGTTAATTCGTTTGTGGACTCATGTGCTTCTTAACAAAATGAATAGTGTCAAAAGAAAAAGCGGGGTAGAAGCTGCAGGATCCAGTCAGAATGTGTTTAAGCCAAGTGAAATCATAGACAGTAAAGAAACAGTGAAGACTGATTCAGATTTTCATTCTGCAGCGGTGTGTGTGCACTGATATGAAACTTCATAAAAGATTAAAACTGTGTGCCGGACCAAGACTCGAACTTGGGACCTTTGCCTTTTGCGGGCAAGTGCTCTACCATCTGAGCTACCATAGCATGACTCACACCCCATCCTCACAGCTTCTCTTCTGCCAGTATCTGGTAGAGCACTTGCCCATGAAAGGCAAAGTTCCTGAGTTCGAGTCTCGTTCCGGCACACAGTTTTAATCTGCCAAGAAGTTTCAGTGAGGACTGATGTTTTGTAGTTAATTTTGGTGAAACTAGAGGAAATGAAGACAGATACAAACAGTAGATTTATTTTTATTTGTTTGTTTAAGTGGGTTACAGTGTGTTCCTCTGCATCTAATGGCATAGGCTGTGTGGGTGGAGAACGTGGAGCAAATCCTGGAATGCTGATGCTGAAGTCTTGAAGTGACGTGGGCGGACGTAGTCATCGGCCAGTGCAGGAGCGCTGGTCTGGAAGAGTGTCGTTGGCAGGGAATTTAACGATTACCTTTCCACTTGGCCTAACGCAAGCATGTAGGTTACCACACGTAGCACTTCGAGAGATTTTGAAACATTTCACTACACGTTGTGACACACCACTTAACGAGTCACACAAATCGTCACACACAAGCAGCACTAATGCGGTTTCACCACTAATGACAACAGATAAATTGCAAATGTCATTAGGATTAACGTAGGTAGAGTGCTCGTAAGTGGTGCCTGCTAACGGAGAGGTATGCCGAGCCAGTGGGGTTGGGAAACCGTAGCACGGTGAGGGCAGTGTACTGCGAGCAGAGGGGTGAGTATCAGACGGTGAGGTCTGAGTGGGCGTGGCAGGAACCTGCGGGCTACACCGGTTAGAAGAGGAGTGCGGTGTGCTGTCACACGAAGATGGAACTGTTATATTAGATCCCTGGGAGCTGGGGCCTCTGCTATGGGAGCTGGGAGTTGGAAAACCCTGGAATGAGTATGGGCTCGTTGACGGGGTTGGTGTAGGCATGAGTTTATTCAAATCATCAGCAGAGGAAGAAGGCCGAGGGTGGCCAGAGAGTGTGGTCTCTTCAACAGTGGGTGAGGTAGGGGGAAACTTGACACGAGCAGGTTTCATCCTGTTCAGGGAGACAGTAGTTACTGAGCCCTTAATTACGATGTCCATTGTGTTACTGGTTCGTTTGACAACTCTATATGGACCTGTGTAAGGGGGCTGTAACGGGGCTTTTACAGAGTCATCGCGAAGGAACACAAATTCGCAAGTGTCGAGTGCCTTGGGAACATGTGTGTGGCAGAGTGTGGCTGGAAGGGGATGGGGGTTGAAGCTTGTTATAGTGTAACCTCACCCATCCTACCATGGATGGCAGTTCTGATGGTTTGGCAACTGGAGTAGGAGCAACAAGTTCGCCTGGCAGTGTAAGCGACAGGCCGTAGATGAACTTGGCCACTGAGCCTTTAAGATCTTCCGTGAAAGTGGTCCGCAAACTGTGTAAGACGAATGGCAGGACTTCTGTCCATAGGAGGCCCTGGCAACGTAGGGCCATCTTAAGTGTCCTATGCCAACGTTCCATGAGTCTGTTGCCTTGGGGGTGGTAAGCTGTTGAATAAATTTTCTTGATGCTGCAGAACCTACATAGTTCAGAAAACAAGGCAGACTCAAATTGACGGCCTTGATCGGTCGTCAAATAAACAGCGCAGCCAAAGCATGAAATCCAAGTGTCTATGAAGGATCGTGTCACTGATTCAGATGTAATATTGGGTAGTGGGGCAGCTTCCATCCAACGAGAGGTTCTGTCTATAATAGATAGCATGTATCTGTAATCCTCAGAGGGGCCCCACCAAGTCAGTGTGAATGTGCTGGAAGCGACTGGGAGGAGCGGTTAAGCTGCCTAGTGGTGGTGATGTGTGCCGCAAAACTTTATTTTGTTGGCACGGAATACAAATAGGGACCCAGGCTTGGCAGTCGCGACATGCGTCGCACTCTGAAATATGCACTATGAAATAAGTCTGGTAGGGGCTCTCACACCTGGATGAGCTAGGTTGTGTAATTTGTCAAACACTTGTCTCTGTAGAGGTTTGGGTATGAAGGGACGCAGCGTACCAGTTGATTCATCACACCAAACCTCGCCTATGACACCGGGCAAGAAGGATCGCACATGTTTGAGTGATGAACTGTGATTGGAAATAAGGTCCATAGAGTCCATGTTGGCAGACTGCAGCTGAGGCTAGCTAGAGAGGTCTATCAGAGTTGTGAGAGTGTCAACACTAGACAAAAAATCTGCGAACACATTATCTGCACCCTTGATGTATTGTATGTCAGAGGTAAATTGCAATATAAAGTCCAAAGCGTCTAGGTGGAGGGTCAGTCAGAGGGTTCTTTACAGCAGCAACCAAAGGTTTATGGTCAGTTAAAATGTAGAAGTCCCTACCCTCAACCTCAGTACAAAAGTGTTTCACAGCCTCGTAAACTGCCAACAGCTCCCTATGAAAGGCTGAGTACTTTTTCGAGTGCCGTTGAGCTTCTTAGAAAAGAACTGCAAAGGAAAGGTAGTATCTCTGATGGTTTGGCTGAAGACAGCACCTATTGCGGTATCACTGCCATCCGTGGTAATAAAAAACGTAGCATCCGGATGCGGGTGGGCAACAGTCACTGTGTTTGCTAGTATGTGCTTCAGTTTGTCAAAAGCTTGTTCCATGGCAGGGGTCCAGGGGACCGGGTGGATACCAGTCGTATTTTTGCCAGCAAGGGCGTCTGTTAGGGGAGCCTGAAACTCAGCTGCGGCAGGCAAGTGCCTCCTATAATAGTTAACTGTTCTGATGAACCTGTGCAGCTCCTTAAACGAGTGAGGGCATGGCAAATCCAAATCAGGTTTGATTTTATCCTCAGAAGGAGTGAGGCCCTTAGCTGACACGATGTAGCCTAATAATCTTACTGAAGTCAGGTGCAACTTGAGCTTCTTATTATTCAGTTCAACACCGGCAGAGGTAAAAGTGTCTTTAACAATCTGCAAATGTTCCTTGTTCTTTTGCAAAGTAGGACTGAAAATAATAATGTCGTCCAAGTAAACAAAACAAAAATGCAGATGAAACAACACCTTGTTTATGAATCTTTGCCAAGTTTGTGCAGCATTGTGGAGGCCAAAGGGCATGAACTGGTACTGGAAAAGGCCGAAAGGTGTTGTAACAGCTGTCTTTTCAATATCCTCTGGTGCCATCGGAATTTGATGGTAGGCCCTCCTACAGTCCACTACCGAGAAATATTTGGTGCCTACAACAGCATAGTTAAAATCCGTGATGTTAGGAACCAGGTACTTGTTTATTATAGTACAAGAGTTCAACTTAGTATAGCCACCAACCATACACCAGGTGCCATTGCTTTTTGTGACGAAATGGATAGGCGAGGCCCAGCATCCGGCAGATGGTTTGATGATGCCGGCTGTTAAGAGATTGTCTATTTGTTCGCGAGCCACTTTCATGAGTTCTGGCTTGATACGGCGTGGTCAGCAAGAGATAGGCAGTCCGTCTTGCAAGCGAAGTTTGTGGGCGGTGCCATCTGTAACCATGGAAACGCGTGACGCGGTACACAAGGCGACTGTCTGTGGTACAGTTTGCGCAGCAGCCGCTAGGCTGGGTTGTGGTGCAGACAGCGAAATTTTGCATAAGTGCCAACTGTTTGGTGGCTGGGAGTGACAAACAAGTGAGCTACATGAAACAAGGTTCGTACAGTTTATTAGTAAGCAAAGGTGCCGCTGTTGAGCTTGGTGGTGGTAGCAGGCGCGAACGAACAGCAGATGGCAGTAAATCAAAAACATTAACCTGCGCCTGGGAAATTAGCTGCCCAAGCGAGGAGGGGGATGAATGAGTGCTCGAATTAACACAGTTAGAGCTGGCAGGAGCATGGACACTGTACAGTTTATGTGGCACATGGTCACAAATGCACTTGGGCGTGAGAACACTGTAGTGGCACCAACTAACCTTGTGTTTTACCAGGGCATCGTCTGCTGCAAGCTGCTGCCATGCCGAAGATAACTCGTTACTACACTTCCTAGCTAGGTGGATCTGTTTAGCAGTACTATTGACACTCAACGAAGCACACGGGATGTGTTCCTGTGTAGGGTGGTAGAACACTGTATTCTTGACTAGGTCAGGCTGCAGTTTGTGGTGTCGTAGAAAGTTGATGCCCAAAATAGGATCATCAATGTCAGCCACCAGGAAGGACCACTTCAGGTTGCACTGAGACGAGAGGAACACTGCATATGAAGTAGAACCTATGCACAACAAACTAGATGAGTTTACAGCATGTAGGACAGTTTTGTGTAGTTGGATCTTTTCGGTAACAAGACAAGATGGACATAGAGAAACATCTGCACCCATGTCGATGAGAAAATTTGTGCCAGAGTTCAAGTCGCAGACATAGACTCGTCCATTCGAAGCATTAGTGTTGGACACAGAATGGAGCATGGGACGGTGCCTGTTGATTACGTTGAAGGAGAATGCGCCGCTGTCTACCTACGGTTGAAGTTTGGGTAGGAGCACGGCAATTTACAATTGTGTGCTTGTTCCCCAAATTTTGCAGGGAAGAAATAGTATTTATGGGTGGATGTCTGCTCCTGCGAGTAGTCAGACAGCGGTGGCCCAGAATCTGTTGTGCAGACGTGAAGGTGCCGGTAGTGTGGCGAGCTTGACAGACTTAGATTTAGTGGGGCGACCACGTTGGGGCCCCGGTTGTGGTTGGAAACTGGCTTAGCTGTCGGACTGCTGGGCACAGCGTTCATGTAGTAGAGTGGACTAAGCTCGGTTGGCGGCACACAAGCATTCGCTATTTGATCTATCTTCATAGGCAGAGGTGGCCATTTGGACCGACAGAGGCAGCTTTGGTGTGGCGTCTGGCATGTCGCATTCACCGACGAGAAGTCGAAGGCATCACCACAGCTGGGATGGAGATCTGTCGCCGAGGCGTTCCTCATAGACGAGCTGTTCAATGTTTTCTCTTCTTGTCTTGGAGACACGTTCCAGCATTGCTTGTTTAGCTGTAGCATACTTCTTGTTCGGAGGAGGTGACTTACTCAGGTCATAAATTAAGTCGACACAGTCGTGGAGGTGGTTCATGAGGCATGTGAAATGGGCGTTGTCATCAAGTGCACAGACACAGAAAATTTGCTCGACCAGGTTGAACCAGAATTCTGGGTGAGCAGGTTTGAATGCCGGAAGTTTCAGTAGATTTGATGAACTGGTGGTCAAAGTATGCGGGCAGCCACTCGTGGATGCAGAAGTAGGCAAGTCAAAGTTAACTCTGCATCATGAGAGCAGTAGAGAGGAAGCAGACGTGCCAGCTGTGTTCATAGTAGCTGGATTGGAAGCGAAATCCCTTACCAGAAAGCCCGGTGTGGAGGGAAGTGGGACCGGTTGTTGCGGCAGAAGGTCAAAGTGGACACGGCGATTGCTCAACACGTTATTATGCAATTGGTACTCCACATCTGCAGCAAAATTGTCCATCACAGAATCACTGATGAGCTTGGTGGAACCTAATGCACTCAAATTACTGCACTGACGAACACTTGGAGTAACAGGCTGGTGAATGTCATTCACATAGTGTGCAACCGGCACGGAGTGATACACACATGGAGCTTGCACACTCACAAAGGCGTCCTGTTGTGGCACATTATGAAACCTATGCTCCTCACTATTTACAGTACTTGCATTAAAGTTCAGTATCAGTGTGTAGTGGTTTATTGTACTGTTGTGCGGCAAAAACTAAAGCACTTCGGGGCTAATGAAGCCAGAGTCAGAGACCGCTGGTGACATGTTCAAAACCACTGCACCTGATAAGGTTCCCTGGGTTCTCGAGGCTATAGTACTGCGGAAATTCACGTCGGGCACCAACTACAGCTGGCGTGAATGAATTCAGTTGCTGTTGCTGGTGAAAGCCGGCATGTTGTAGAAGGCCATTGTGTAGCAGACAAAGGTCCACGCAGAACACGGAAGCTGGCACGGTAGCCACTTTGTACTCGGCTCGACGGATTATTCAAACATCGGAGTCACCACTGAAGGAGAAATCAAGGTGGTAAGGTAATGACCATGGTTCTCTCTTCTAATCATCAATACTTTTATTACATGACAAACGTACAGGTCGAAGACTAGGTGGGAACTGCGGTCCCGAAAGTATACCAAACAAAGATCAACTCGAAGACATAATAAACATATGATGTTCTTGCCTATTGATCCTTGGATTGACGTCACAAATCCAATACTGCGAGGAATTCGCATGGATGTAGGACGTGTCAGAATTATTACAAATAATACAAAAGGAATACATAAAACTACCTCTTGCAAGTGGATCGCTAGTGAGGCACTTGGATGGTTGGTTGGTTGTTTGGGGGAAGAGACCAAACAGCGAGGGTATCGGTCTCATAGGGTTAGGGAAGGATGGGGAAGGAAGTCGGCCGTGCCCTTTCAAAGGAACCATCCCGGCATTTGCCTGGAGCGATTTAGGGAAATCACGTAAACCTAAATCAGGATGGCCGGACGCGGGATTGAACCGTCGTCCTTCCGAATGCGAGTCCAGTGTGCTAACCACTGCGCCACCTCGCTCGGTCTTGCAAGTGGATATGTGGTATAAGACAAAATACACATTAACAGGTATAGAAAAAATTACATTAGAAAATATGTTAGCTCTTACTAGCTAAATGAAAGACACAGTAATGTTAACAGTGATTGTGAGTATCGTAATGCACAATAGTACATCAAATTAGACAATGAAAAAAATCAATTACAGTTAACTCTGCTGAAATATTCTTCTACCGAATAGAAGGAATTATCTAAGAAATACTGTTTGAGCTGTTGTTTAAATTTGGGAAGCTCGTGGATAGATAATTTCAGTGATGGTGGGAGAGCATTGAACACCTTGCAGCTCATGTAATGGACTCCTTTTTGTACAATAGTAAGGTTTTGTGATTCATAATGGAGGTCCAACTTCCTCCTGGTATTGTGGGTATGGTATGAATCATTGGTTTTGTACAATTGTCCATTTTTACCAATGAAACATAACAGGGAGTAGATATATTGGCACGCAGTTGTCAGTATCCCTAATTTTTTGTAAAGGTTCCTACAAGAATGTCTAGGCTGGACTCTGCTCATTATCCTAATAACTCTCTTTTGGGCAACGAATATTTTTTTGGAGAGTGGCTGATTACCCAAGAACACTAAGCCATACAGCAACAATGCAGGGAAATAACTAAAATAAGCAGTTTTTGTGGTGTCTTCGTCACATACAGTGGAAATAACATGAACAGTGAATGTTGCTGAGCTGAGATTTTTGTGGAGGTGCAAAATATGTTCAGACCATTTTAGACTGTTGTCAATGTGTACACCCAGAAACTTGGTTGACTCAACTTGTAGTAACTCAGTACCATTAAATATAATACTTAACTTATCCTCAACTTTTTTCCTTACTTGGAAATGCACAAACTGGGTCTTATTAACATTTGGTGATAACCCATTATTTACAAACAAGTTACATACTTCACTACAGACAATATTGGCTGATTCCTCAAGATTGAAGTTGGGAGTTTTGTTTATGAGGATAGAAGTGTCATCTGAAAAAAGAGTAAAGTGGGTTTTCGAGCTAGTATGCAAGGGAACGTCAATGAAAAAGATGAGGAAGAGAAGGGGGCCAAGTACAGATCCCTGAGGAACACCACAGCCAATAGAGCCCTAGCTAGATGACACAGAGTACCCCTCAGAATCGTTCAACATGACCTTCTGCTTTCTTCCAGCTAGGTAGGATTTAACCCATGAGCCAACTGAGCCACTTATACCATAATATTCAGCCTTTGCTAAGAGGATTTCATGATTAACACTATCAAAGGCCTTAGAAAGGTTACAGAAGATACCAATAGGAGATAATTTATTATCAAAACACTCTAAGATTTGATGGGTGAAGGAAAAAATAGCTTGTTATGTTGATGCACCCTGTTGAAGTCCGAACTGGCTATTGTTTAATACTTTATAATGCATGAGGTGTTCAATAAGTCTTTCCTGAACCAATTTCTCAAGAATTCTAGAAAAGGTTGTTAAAAGGGAGATAGTCCGATAGTTGGTAATGTCGGCTTTATCGCCTTTTTTAAAGAGGGGTTTGACAATAGCATACTTTAGTCTCTCATGAACAATATGGTGAGTTAACTGAAATAAGAAAAGATAACAATAGCAAATTTATTTCACTACAAGTACAATTAAATGACTTAAAAACTGAAAACAATAGTAAAATGGACAGAGTGCAAGATCAAATAGGTCAACTTAGTAATCAAGTTTCATAGGTAAAAAAAGGGTTGTTGAAGGGGTTAAAAAGTGTGAATGAAAAAGTTTATGTTATAGAAAATGAATTTATTGTTTTAGAAAATGAGTTTGCCACTGAGTGAGTGAAACAATTAAAGAGCGTTTATGACACCACAGTTGGACAGAAGCACTCTGTCTGCCGTCTCATCCCCAGCTGTGGATGCGGATAGGAGGGGCGTGGGGTCAGCATGCCGCTCTCCCAGTTGTTATGATGGTATTCAAGACCGAAGCCGCTACTATTCAGTCGAGTAGCTCCTCAATTGGCATCACAAGGCTGAAAGCACCCCAAAAAATGGCAACAGCGCATGGCAGCCAGGATGGTCACCCATGCAAGCGCCAACCATGCCCGACAGTGCTTAACCTCGGTGATCTCACGGGAACTGGTGTATCCACTGCGGCAAGGCCTTTGCCACAGCTGAACAGAAGACCATAGCAGAAAAACTGTGTGAGTTTGGACCTGCCACGCAACAAAATGTTGCCAATTTAAACCAAAAAAATTTAAATGTAGAAAACAATATCCAAACTAATGTAATAGTTTGAGATTAGTAAATTTCAGCAGTTCAGGAAAGTTGTAATAAATAAAATCTGTGTATAAACAATGGTACTGTGTAGTCCTACATTCCTATTTAAAGTTTTCTGTCAGATAACTTACATCCAGGAGATTTTCTGCAGCACTGCAGAGATAGCTTTGTGGCAGGGATGAATGACAATCAAAAAATTAAATTTGTTAAAAGATTCCTTGAAGGCACAGCTCTGTCATGGGTAAATTTAAATTCAAGTCAGTGGGAAACATATCAGAGTTTTGAGAAAAGTTTTTTAAATAAATTTTGTTCAGAAGCAGAACAGAGGAGAACCAAAAGTGAATTTTTGAATGGTCCTAATTATAGGAATAGGGACAGCACCTTGAAAGAGTTTTTAAGAATCAGCTTAAAAAAATTAGCACATCTTGGCAAACCATTGCATGAAATGACCTTGACTGACACTCAAAAGGAGATTGCAGTGGGATTTGGTACATGGACCTGACAATTGTCTTACACGGTTTTTACAATATGTTGAAAGGCTGGCTAGAATTGCAGAAAGAAGTATATACCATAATAATCAGAATGTTTGAAATCACAATGGGAGTAATCACAGAAACAGAGATAGTGGTAACTTATACCAGGATCAAAGTGTCAATAGAGAGAAAAATTCCGAACAGTAGCAGGATAGGAATAATGGGAATAACCATGGGCATTTTTATAGGAGGAACATTCACAGAAGTAACTACTCAGGAATTCACAGTTAACCTATATGAAAGTCCACAGTTTTGGGGCAAGGAAACACAACAAGCACAGGACCCCCAAGTTACATTCATGATTAGACAGTAATAGCAGAGTTGATGATATGGCACATGTATCTGAAATTGAACAGAAGGAATATCAGATTTCTCATTTCTATTTCCATCAAAAGTTTTGGGATACTATGTTTAATTATGATGATGCAAGTGCTAATTACAAACCAGAATGTGAGAGTAGTGAGAACTTTGATGTAGTATGTACTAATGATTGCTTCTCTTAGGCAGAAAACAGTGTTGTTGATGTATGTAAATCAGATGATGACAGTATTGATTGACTGATTGATTTTTATTGTTGTAGAGACCTCAGAGATCATCTGAGGCATTACAAAAGTCAATATTACATAGTATAAATGTAACACAAATAATTACAAAACAAGAAAAATATTACACAATATAAATATTACACAAATAATTATAGTACCTTCACACAAAAACAAAACAGAGAAACTTCTGGTACAAATTGATATTGCATAGTAAATTTAGCCAATTACAGACTTACTCATATATAGAAGCATATAAAAACTGACCACAAAGTGTAGTCATACCATATTCTTTGCCTCCCTCAAAAATTCATCAGTTTCATAAATGCTGAGCTCAAGAAGAAATTCTTTAACTTTTTTTTTGAATTGTTGAATTGGAAGATCCCTGATATGTTGGGGTATGGGATTAAAAAATTTTATGGACTTGTATAAGAAGCACTTTTTTGTTTTGTTATAGTTACATCGGAAAGAAACTAGGTCCTGCTTGTTTCTTTTGTTATAATTACATCGCATGTCATACTGTTGATAACTTGGATAGTTTTCCTTAATATGCATTGGATATGAACTAGGTGGTACTTTTTATGTAGATGTGAATGAGAGGTGTGAAGTATCTGAGATTGGTAAGTCTGAGACAGGTGGCTTATTGGGAATGATTGTAAGTGAGGTAAGAGACTTTGATGGAGATGAGAGTTGTATTGTCAGTGATGTTGTGGATGAAATAATTTGGGAAGAATATGATGATGATGTGTATAAGCTTTGATACTGTTTAAGAATGATGAAGTTTCAGAGTTATTTACAAATGATGTTGACAATACAGGTAAGGTATGTGATGTATGTGATGTAAGTGAGGGTCATGGAATACCAGTCCAGTCAAAACAGTTTTTCATGAATGTCACACAGAGTAATGATCCAAACAGTAAAGGTGAGTATCTGTGAGCCTGGAGTATAAAGGTGAAAACTTACTGAAGTTTGTTTGGTATCAGATTCATGATAATGTAGATAAAGGTATATTCTGGAATTAGTTAGCTATGGTTAGTCAGGATTTGTATCCCAATTGGTGGAATGAAATGAAAGAGGATCTAAGCAGGAAGTATAATTTTGACAATAATGTGTATTGTGTTCCTTCAGTAACAAGTGATGTTAGTTGTGCCATGGAATCCATTCATACTGTTCAATCTTTACCAGACAACATGAATAATCAAAGTTGATATGAGTAAAGTTGATAACAATTTGTGAAGACAGTGTGGATGTAGCATTTGATTAAATTGAAAGTGATTTTTTGCACAAAGTGTGTGACAACAAAGAGGATGATTAAGATTTTGGGGGGCCTTATATTAAAATTAAGTTTCAGTGAGAAGGCAACTGTTCAATTGATACATGTAGCCTGATTTGTGGTATATATGAATAATTTAGAGACAATATCAAGTATAGTAAGAATTTTATGGAAATGTCCTTTTTTGGGTGTAAAGGTAAGAGGAGCCACAGGTAAGCAAAGCAAACTGGTGAAGTGTCAGGTACTTTTAACTTTTAGTATAGAAGACAAAAGCTTTGAGCATGGATACTTAGTGATCAATAGTCTGGAAGAAAATATAATTCTCAGTATGGATTGGATAGTGAAAGTTGGGTCTCATTTTGGATGGAATGTTTATTTTGCATCCTAAAAATAATACTTATGTGAAAACACATTTCTGTATTTAAAACTGTGAGAAAAGTTGTAACTAACTGTGAGACTTTGTGAACCAAGGTGAGTACCAGATGTTTTATGATGATACAAATTTTGATGAGACTGGGGATCAGGATGTTGAAAGTGTAGTAGATTCTAAAGTGAGGGAAGCTAAAACTCTTAATGACCAACAAAAGAAACAACTTAGGAATTTGTTATTGGAGTTTAGAAATGTGTTCAGTGAAAGACCAGGGAAACTGAAAGCCTATCAGTGCATTCTTTATCTTGGAGATCATCACCCTTTCTTTCTCAATCCATATAGTATACAGTTTTCAAAAAGGAAATATGTGGAGAAAGAAATTCAGAAAATGGAAACATGAGAAGTAATTGAGAGAAGTAGGAGTATTTGCAACAACCCTTTGGGTGTGGTAAGTGACAGAGATGGTGGTGTGAGAATTGTTTTGGACACTAGAAACCTTGATATGTTTCTTATCAGAGGAAATGACCATCCTGAGAACATAGATGAGCTGTTACACAAATTTGATTATGTAAAATTCATGAGTAGTTGGGACTTGACCTTCCGATTTCACCAGATTCACTTGAAATTAATTCTGGAAAGCATACTGCATTTTTCTATTGAGGTAAGTGTTTTCAGTACCATGTGGTGTTGTTTGGGCTAAATGTATCTGTAACTGAATTCATAAGAGCTCTGGATTCTGTCTTGGGAAGTGAAGTGAGTTCAAAATTAATTGTGTATGTTGAAATTTTGGTCACTGAAAAGACATGGGAACAACATTAGGATCTCTTAAGAGATGTGTTTTCAAAATTTGAATCAGGAGTTATGACTTTGAAAATAGCTAAATACAATTTGGAGTGAAAGAAGTAAAATTTTTAGGGCATTTTATATCTGAGAAAGGAATTGCACCTGATAAAGAGAAACTTGATGCTATTGCTAATTTTCCTGCTCTTTGCAACAAAAAACAGCTTAAAACATTTTTTGGGTTAACTGGATTCTGCAGAAAATTTTGTAGAAGCCGAGCTTTGAATGCTTCATGCCTATGTGAACTTTTGAAGAAGAATGCCATTTGGGATTGGAATTAGGAATGTGAGGATGCTTTTGATGAGATTAGAGAACACTTGTGTCAAAGTCAAATATTGTTCAGACCAGATTCCTCTCTTCCTCTTTGTATTATGACAGACAGTAGTGATATTGGTTTGAGTGCACATTTATTTCATGAGGTTGAAGTTGAAGGTGTTATTGAACATAGATCTCTTGCATTTGCTAGTAGAGCATTGCAGAAGCATGAAAAGACATACACTGTAACTGAGAAAGAACTTTTGGCAGTAGATTTAGAATTCAACAAGTTTAAACACTATTTCCTAGGTCACAAAATCATTATCTGTGCTGATCACAAAGCATTATGTTGTCTTCAGGAGTGTAAGCTGAACCGTAACAGAATTACTCATTGGGCCTTGTTTTTACAGCAGTTCAGTTATGAAATCAGATACATTAAGAACACAGAGAATGAAGTTCCTGATGTTTTGTCTAGGCTACCTTTAGGGAGTGACTCATCCAGCAGCTTTGGAGAAGAAGAGAAGGAATTTAAAATTATATACTTGAGAGGTGTGAAAAGGAAAAAGAGATCTTAAAAATCTGCACAGAATTACACAGGTATCAAAATCATGATCAAAACTGGAAATTGGTTAAGAGCATGTTGGGTAAAAAAGGAGGAGAGAAGACTGAACAATATCATAAGGCACACAAGAGTATTTTATTCAGGAGAAATAAGACTGACTGAGATGTTTGGAAACTGTGTTGGCTGGAACAATGTATTGATACTTTGTTTATACACATGAGGGTTTTGGTTGTTGTGGATCAACCAAATGTACACAAAAGGTTCAGGAAAACATCTATTTTTGTAACATAGGAAGAAGAGTCAATAAGAAGAATTCCAGCTGTGACAGATGTCAAGGTGTGAAGGTAAGTAGAGGGCAAATGAAAACACACAGCCTAATAGTAACCTAGACTTTGTACCTGTTGACATCTTTGAACCATTGCCTAAGTCCAAGAATAGATTTTGTTATCGAACAGGTATATGGGGGCAGGTGGAAAATGGAAAGAATAATTACTTGAATAATTGGAAAATTTGATTGGAAAGAATATGTAGGTTTTTGGGTCCTTATCGTTATAAATAACAACCCGTTGGTCCACTTGTTAAAACAATGAGCACATTTATTGTCACACTTCAGATATATG
Organism: Schistocerca serialis cubense; assembly: GCF_023864345.2. NCBI lineage: Eukaryota > Metazoa > Arthropoda > Insecta > Orthoptera > Acrididae > Schistocerca > Schistocerca serialis. Next base: position 916,101,860 of record NC_064638.1, read on the forward strand.
TCATTACACATCGAAAGTATCACACAGACGGAACATAATGGCCACCATGGCACATAGAGTTTTTTGTGCGCCAGAGATGTTATGCCACATCAGTGTTGCCACAGCCCCCCCCCCCCCCCCTCCCCGTCACTGCAGTGCGGAGCACGAGGCTCTGGCTTTTGTGGGGGGAGGGTGCAGGTGTCGCGCTGTCTTCGTCCAGAGGGGGAACTGGGCTGGGCGGGGCCGGAGTTCGAGCCCTTTTTGATGGAAAAATGTAATCACGGTGCTACACAGGTGGGAGTATGCGGCAACCGGTTCGTAAGGTGACAGGGGGGATGGGGGGAATAGAGAGAGACATGGGGTACAACACGTACAGTGTCTCCGTGGTGTCAATGAAAGATTGAATGGGGGAAGGATTTAAGGAATTGGGGTTCGGTGAAGAGTGGAGAACGGAAAGTAGGTAGGTGTCATCATCGGCGGAGCAGGGGAGAGCGTGGTTGACTAAGAGAGAATCAGAATCATTTGTGGTAGTTATACAGATGTCAGACGTTGAAAAGTGAGAGACGTCAATGGAGACAGTAGTGGGTTGTTGAATGTCGGATGAGAAGTGTGTGATGGGCGTAGCAGGAGAGGGTGGGATGTATGGCTGAACCCCGGACTCTGCCCAGTGAGGGTTCCCGGCATTGGGGAAGGGGGCATGGCCCGTGTGTAGTCCCTTGAGGATGAGGTGGTGTGGAGGTCATCATCCGTCGTAGTCGGTAGCGTTGGGTTGCTGGAGGGGTTGTCGTCTACAGTGACCCACGTCGGCTTGAGTCAAGACACTGACACTGTCAAAGGTTTGCCTTTGATACAGATGTCAAATGTATTCGACAAGTGCCTAAGTACCTTGTAAGGGCCTGTGTATGGGGGTTGCAGGGCGGCGCGCACTGTATCGTCCCTAAGCATCACAGCTTCACACTTGTCTAACCGCTGGTGCACGGATGTTTTGGGTGGAGTGTGTGATTTCAGAGCGGCTGCTCTCTGCGCTCATTTCGTCTGTTGTATGTTCTCGATTAGCACGGGGTATTCGATGGTATCTTGGAGCAATGAAGGCTCGACAAACTCGGCTGGTAGGGTCAACGGCTTGCCATAGAGCAGTTCGGCCACCAGCACTGCAGGTCATCTTTATCTACAGACGTGTATCATGTCGGGGTCACCATTGTTGGTTTTTGGGTCCTTATCATTATAAATAACAACCCTTTGATCCACTTGTTAAAACAATGAGCACATTTATTGTCACACTTCAGATATACGTCATTACACATCGAAAGTATCACATAGACAGAACATAATGGCCGCCTTGGCCCAAAGAGTTTTTTGCATGCCAGAGATGTTATGGCACGTCAGTGTTGCCACAAATAGTTGAAAGAAATTTGACGATAATTTATGAATCGGTGCACACTCCTGGGTAAACTTTAAGTGATACTAATATAAACAGACCTTCCATATCAATACATTAAAGGTCAATATTCACAATTTCCATTACATACTGCTTCACATTAATTCCATTGTGTTTAGCCTTGATTGTGCCAATGTCGATGCAGGACCACTCCCCCAGATATTGAATAAATTCTTCTTGTCTAGTCCAAATCTCTTGATGCAGGATCATGGTGGCGAGTGAAATGATGAACAGATAATAGTGGACATCTTAAATGTATGAATAAATTTTGTTTTCTAATAACTTTTTATAACACCTTTAATTTACAGTTGAAATACACACTTTTAACAATGCTGGTACAATGGATCCAAGCATACATCAGTAGGCTACACTACCACTTATCAAAACAAAAACGTAAAGATACAGGAATTAATAAATTGAAGAGTATATTGCTTTTTTTGTTTCATATAGATATTTAATGATGTATCAAAACATTATTTTTACTACAAAAGACCTTGTTGATTTATCTTTGTCTGTGTCTATAACACATTCAGTTTACATATAGCTTACATTTAGAAGAAAAGAGAAGAACAAAAAATACAATTACAGTAGAGTCTCGATTATCCAATCATCATTTATCCAACCTTCTGTGTTATCCTACCCCTTCACTGCACCGGCCGTGCTCCAGCTGACAACAGGTCAGTGACTAACGTGTTGTTTGTTGATACTCAGTTCATTGTCACCAACTGCTACTCCTCACTCTTCAGTGCTAACTTAGATCTGTAGTGGAGTGGACGTGTTGCACTTCGTTTATTGTAAAAGATTGTGGTAATGGCTTCAAAATGGGAAAAGATGGTCGTTTTAATGGAAGAAAAACTTAAAGCTTTGAAAAGAATAGACAGTCGTGAAACTTTATTAAAAGTGGCACAAGATTATAACGTTGGAAAAACAACAGTTGGAGACTGGAAAAGGAACTGCAATGAAATTGAGAAGTGGTGTTCTCAGCGAGCAACAGTGGCTGTTTTGGAAGATTGGAAAACCATGAAAAAATGTGTTTATGAAAAAGTAAGTGAAGCTTTGTTCCTATGGTTTACTCAACATAGAGATAAAGGTGCACCTATGTCGGGACCTATTTTGCAGGAAAAAGCCTTAAAGTTTCGTAACGAACTAAATGAAGGTGAACCTGATTTCACAGCTAGTGTAGGCTGGTTTGATAGATGGAAGAAAAGATACAGAATGTGGCAAATTAATGTCTGTGGTGAAAAGCTTTCAGCAAATTTTGAAGCTGCTCAATTGTTTAGGAATAAGCTTCACAAGGAATTGGACAAGGAAAACTTAACAGGCGATCAAATTTTTAACTGCGACGAGACTGGTCTCAATTACAAAATGTTACCGGAGAAAACATTAGCTTGGGCTGAAAAGGCAGCGCCAGGCTACAAACGTAGCAAAGAAAAGAGTGACAATTCTTGCATGCAGTAACGCCGCAGCAAATTTGAAAAAGAAACTGTCTATGATAGGTGAGCCAAAAAAACAGAGAACATTTAAAAATGTGTCTAAAAATGCTTTACCGGTGAAATATTACAACCAAAAAAATGCTTGGATGAGCTCAAACATTTTTAAAGAATGGTTTTTTAATGAGTTCATGCCACAAACTGAAAAGTTTTTGAAAGCCAACAACTTCCCCTCAAAGCACTGTTGCTTCTAGACAATGCCACTCTTCATCCTAATGAAGATGAACTTCAAGATCAAGATATAAAGGCCATGTTTTTGCCTCCAGATGTCACATCCTTATGTCAGCCTATGGACCAAGGGACCTTTGAGACACTGAGGAGAAACTACTGCAGAAACTTGCTTTCCTCTTTAATTAATGCTATGGACAAGGGAGAAGACATACTAGAGCAGTTGCACCATATTAATTTGAAAGATGTAGCTTATGACATGGCCCAGTCTTGGGAGAGTGTTGGAGGAAATACAGTTGCAAAATCCTGGAAAATTTTGCTGCAGGAAAATCAAGGAAATTCACCGGATCATGAAAATCTACAGCAGCAGACCATACCATAAAATACTTCTGGGATGTGTTGACGCCACAGAACATGACATAAATGAACGGATTGTCCAAGATGAAGAATTGGAAGTGACAAATGAGGAAACAGAACATTGCATTGACAGAACATAGGTACGTTTGAACATTTTATTTCAGTTGTTCCAATGTGATACTTGTACCTTTGTGAACTTATCATTCCTGAGAATGCATGCTCTTGCAGCGTGATTACCTTTAAATACCACATTAATGCAATAAATGCTCAAAATTATGTCCGTCAACTTCAATGCATTTGGCAATACGTGTAACGACATTCCTCTCAACAGTGAGTAGTTCGCCTTCTGTAATGTTCGCACATGCATTGACAATGTGCTGACGCATGTTGTCAGGCGTTGTTGGTGGATCACGATAGCAAATATCCTTCAACTTTCCCCCAGAAAGAAATCTGGGGACGTCAGATCTGGTGAACATGTAGGCCATGGTATGGTGCTTCGACAACCAATCCACCTGCCATGAAATATGCAATTCAATACTGCTTCAAACACAGGTGAGCTATGTGCCAGGCATCCATTATGTTGGAAGTACATCATCAATCTGTCATGCAGTGAAACATCTTGTAGTAACATCAGTAGAACATTACGTAGGAAATCAGCATACATTGCACCATTTAGATTCCCATTGATAAAATGGGTGCAAATTATTCTTCCTCCCATAATGCTGCACCATATATTAACCCGCCAAGGTCGCTGATGTTCCACTTGTCACAGCCATCCTGGATTTTCCATTGCCCAATAGTGCATATTATGCTGTTTTACGTTACCGCTGTTGGTGAATGATGCTTTGTTGCTAAATAGAATGCCTGCAAAAAATCTGTCATCGTCACATAATTTCTCTTGTGCCCAGTGGCAGAACTGTTCACGATGTTCAAAGTCATCACCATGCAATTCCTGGTGCATAGAAATATGATACAGGTGCATGCAATGTTGATGTAGCATTCTCAACACCAACATTTTTGAGATTCCTGATTCTCGCACAATTTGTCTGCTACTGAAGTGCAGATTAGCCGTGACAGCAGCTAAAACATGTACATGGGCATCATCATTCGTTGCAGGTCATGGTTGACAATTCACATGTGGCTGAACATTTCCTGTTTCCTTAAATAATGTAACTATCTGGCCAACAATCCGGAAACTTGGATGATGTCATCCAGGATACTGAGTAGCATACATAGCACATGCCCATTGGGCACTTTGATCACAATAACCATACATCAATACAATATCAACCTTTTCCACAATTGGTAAAAGGTCCATTTTAACACGGGTAATGTATTGCGAAGCAAATACCGTCCGCACTGGTGGAATGTTACATGATACCATGTACTTATACATTTGTGACTATTACAGTGCCATCTGTCACATAGCGATAAAAGTGGTCTAACTAAAACATTTATATTTTTTATCTAGCGGGCCCACCATAGCGCCATCTGGTTTCCTCCTGCAAGCTAGATGAGTGTCGTTCTTTGTAGTTTTTTCGTTTGATGCTTATTATTTCGTGAGATATTTGGCCCGGTCACTATCAATGGACCACCCTGTATAGTATTATTGCTTGTGATTTTGTTTTTATTTTCATTGCATTATTTGATTCCAACTATGTGAGTACACATTTTACTCTTGTTTGGTTATACATTCTTCATATAACATTCATACAATAATAGATTCTGTTTTCATTTATGGCCTAAATTGAAATACATTTCATTTCAACTTACAATGATTTCTTTGTTGGAGCATATTTATCAATTCAAAAGAATCAAAGAAGTAAACAATAGTTGCTGCAATAGATACTATGTGCTGCTCAGATAACTATACATGGCCTTGCCTCTCTAGCACCTACACACTACAGGGTTGTGGAAATTCCATGGAAAGGCATATATGTGCTCAGTTACATCTTGTTAATAGATTTAACTGTGATCCCAAGAGCAAAATAGTTTGTTGTTTATAAACACAACTCAAATATTATGATACCAATTGTACTGAATACTTACTCAGTGTTTAAAAATGCAGCTCAATATTAACTTGTTAAGTTCGTTGTATAAAGGACAATCATTTCATATGCTGAGGTTTACAGAGTCATATTATCAATATTACATGTTACATATAATGATTGTAAAACAATTCTTACATGAGTAGCAAACATGCATAAAAATTTCAATGTGACTCAGGTGTTTTACACTTTCATGGGTAGTCAACACACACAGTAGTCAGATTTCAACTCCTTGATTATTTGGTAGTACTCAGCCTCAGTTCAGCATCATGATATGTGATGTACTGTAACTGTTTCCTTCTTCACATATCTTCACACTATCACATTCATAGGTATCATAAATGTGCAATGATATTTACTTGCAGTGTGGTCCTTTCTTATGTTTATATGGTACCTAACACTCTACAAGCATTTATCTTTCCTCACTTTAGGACATGTCAATGCATCGTTCCCTGGAAGAAAAAAAACTTAATACTAAGTTAAAACAAAACCTCCATAGGTAAGTGTATAGTGGATTGATGGCTACTAACACCTTTTTCATATATTCAACCATGTATTCATTCACTTCAGTGTGCAGTCGTGTTATCACAAAACTTATTTCATGTCATGTGTGCGCCTCTACTCACCTTATAAATCTGAAGAATAAACTGTATTAGAGGCTTGGTGTGACCTCTTATTCAGTTTGCTGCTTATACTATACTTGTTTGTTTACCTGTAGCAAGACGTTTCTTGTCCATCAAGTATGATTAGCACATGCACTTTTAATACTTAAATCTGTAGATATTGTGCATATATAGATATAATGTGTATAGTAGCATAGCTTAAGTAAATATCTTGCATTTATCATCCCTTTCCTGTGTATATAATCACTTAGCTTATCTTTGTGTGTGTGCATTGTGTAGATAGTTGTAGATATAGTTGACACTCTCTCTTAACTTTCTGTGTCCCTGTTTATTCAATAGGCTTTACAAATGCTAGTACAGGCTGTAGCTCATCACGTTTGTTTGTTCTGGGCACTCCAAGACTCTTAGCTGTGGCTGTCTGGCATGCACATGCTTGTGGTTTGTTGACTAGCTTGCTCCCCAATGGGCATATGGTGTGTTGCTCTGATACCACTGGCTTCACTGCAAGTTGTGTATTGCATTGCACGCTACTGTGCATTTCACAAGTTCATTTACTTTTTTTACAACTGGGCTATCCACAAGGTGAAGCACTGTATTTACATTATCAGCATCTCTAGATCCACAAAAGTAAAATTCTTCCATTTACAACCACTCATCTTATTGTTTACACATTTGTCGTATAAGAAAAAGAAACCAAATAAAAAATTTTCTTAACAACTAACAACATAAATTCTGGAATGTGACTTTCCAGCAAACTAAATCTAATATTATTATACATATACACAACTTAGAGGGTACACAGCCCCTCTTCAATATATTAACATTCTCAAGTCTTTATGTGGATAAAGACCCTTGTCATTGCCCGTGTTCGTGTGTACCAATTTGTGTGTTCCAGGGTAGGGCACTTTAGGAATTATTTGTGATCCAGTGCATAGGAGTTGCCTTTTAGGGTTCAGTTTTCCAATTTTTTGGAATTGGGATGTATTCTAAGTAATACCTTTTGTTCTATATAAAACTGTGTTGTATGTTGCAGCTTTCTGTCGTAAATTCCTTTCCTATATTTAGCCCAGGTTTCAAAGTTGATTACTGCTTGCCATATATTATCCGTCAGCTATAATTCCTGTATTGGTAACTTGGGCAAAGGTTTCTACCACTCATCTACTTGTTTGCAATTGAACACAGCTCATCCAGTTGATGTGTGGGGAATATTGTTAACAACTTGTAATAAAGGACTGACATATTCAATCCACTTGGTATTTTTATGAGGTATATAGGTCCTCACAAACCTGTTAAATTCCTTAAACACCCTTTCTATGTGGGATGTTTTGGGATGAAACTTTGATACTAAAATGTGTTTGATTTGTTATAATCTACAAACTCTTTCCATTTATATCCAACAAAATATGAGGCAGTATCTGTTAACGTGACTTCTGGCTTTCCTACCCTTGCAAAATAATCCTCTTTGATTTATCTTATAATTGAAATGGCTGTAATATTCAGTACATCATACAGTTTTACATATTTAATGAAAACAGCATACAGACCTACTATGAACTTTATTGCCCTTTTACCCCTCGGATAGGGTCCAGCCACATCCAAAGATACCTTTTCTAGAGGTTTTTTTTAGCCACAATTGGATGTAGTTCAATCTTTTTGAAGGTATTAGAATGTTTTGTTTTTTGGCAGACAATACACTTTCGTACTGCCTGTAGTACTCTCCATTTAAGGTTGGGGAAATAAAAATATTTACCTATTTTGTCAGTGCATTTTACAGTGCCATAATGGCCCCAAATATTGTGTTTGTATGAGGTAAAATCATCCACATATTCCTCTGGCAAACACACACCATTGTTCTTGATCAAGACGGTTTCTATGGAACAGAGCACCTTTGTGAATAGTGAAAAACATTTTTAACTTTGATCACCATTTGGCACAAGTTTCACTTTTACCTTACTCCATCGGGTCTTCCTGCTGTAATTGCTCCAAGTTTTCACACATCTGGACATAGTATGGTCAGAGTGTTTTGTCATCCATCACCATAGCTCTTATTTCACCTTCCTGCTCTAAAAGATCATTACATTCCTCTAAGTCTTGTGGTAATTGGAAAAGAGCATCAGCTATTATGTTCTGGTCTCCATTTATGTACACTATTTCAAAACTGAATTCAAGAAGATTCATACACCACCTGGCTATCCATCAGTGTAGCAATTTAGTAGTTAACAAAAACAATTGGGGCTGATGGTCACAATACACTTTTGTGTGTTTATCCCAAAGGAAATATTCAAACTTTTTAAAGGACCAAATTACAGATAAACCCTAGAACTCCGTAACTGAATATGAACATTCAGCTGAGGATAAGGTGCAGCTGAAGAAGCTAATTACTTTATGGATTTTCCCTCTTCTTCTAGCATTTGAGGAAGGCATGCACCCAAACCTTGATGAGACACAACAGCACATAAGAAAAAACCCTTCTTTAGATCTGGTTGACATAAAATGTTAGCATTTAATAAGGCTTGTTTGATGTTCTCAAAATCTATTTGACATTGCTTGTCCCATAATGAAGATCTGTTTTCCAGAGAAGATTAATTAAAGCATCACTGTTCATAAGATGGTTAGGGATGAAATTCCTTAAAAATGAGACTAGGCCCAAGTATGCCTACAACTGTCTCTTGTTTTGTGGAACAAGAGAGTTCCTAATTGCTTCAAGTTTTTGAGGATCATGCAGTATGCCTTCGAAGAGATTATGTGTCCTAAAAATTTTACCTGTTCTTGTCTGAAATTAGATTTCTTGAGATCTACTGATACTCCATTTTCAGAAAAGTGGCTCAATACTTGTTCAGTTAATCTTAACTGTTCTACCCAAGTGGGTGTGGTGACTAAAAGATTGTCCACGTATACTGTTACCTTAATGAAAAGTTTGGGTCCTAGCACTTTCTCCAGAGCAGGGATAAATACACCTGCACTTATATTCAATCCAAACAGTAATGATTTAAATTTGAAGCTCCTGCCCCCACATACAAAGGTGGTATACTTCCAACTTTCTTCATTTAGTTTTATTTGCCAATATGAAAATCAGAGGTCAGTTTTAGTAAGAAATTTAGCATCATGTAATTTCATAAGCTGTTCCTCTAAATCATCTGGACGTGTGCGAACAAGTACAATTATTTTATTAATGTTACTTGTGTCATGGAGCAAGTGCATCTTGCCATCTGTCTTACACACAGCAAAAATAGGACTATAATAAAGGGAAAAATGATGATTGTATTATACCCCATTCAAGCATCTTGTTACTCTCTTTTCTTACTGCTTCCCTCTTTGTCTATGGTATAGAGTATGAAGTAGAACAAAATGTTTTGTGAGGTTATACTTCCATTTTGTACACAAAATCCTTAATAATACCTGGTCTTTTCTCAAATACATGTATATAATCTAGTGTCAGTTCCCTAAGTTCCACTTGCTGTTCTTGATACAAGCACTTTGAGTCACTTAGCTTTGTGTTTCTTGTGTTGACATTTACCTCTTCTGCCGCAATTGACCCACAGAGTCATGAGTAATTTCAGTTTTATATCTATCAGTACTTCCCCTGATTAGGTCTATTGCAAATAATTGGTTATTTACAATGAAATGACATTGGATCTTTCCTGAATCAGTTTGTATTTGGTATGTCCTAAATGTATCCATATCAATTAAACAATTAAGTGGATGTGAACTACAACTAGATGATGTTGTGTTGATATTAGAAACAGCGTACAGGTCCCTATTAGGAGACTAGGAGCTGTTCATAAAAAAGTTTGACTCCTTATTATGCAGTCTGTCAGACAAAACGAAGAAGTTATTAATCTGTGGTGATTTCAAAATAAACTTTCTAAGAAATTCTGATAGGAAAAGGGAACTAAAAATGTTATTAATGAGATATAACTTAGAATCAGTGATCAATTTCCCTACATGTATAGCTCAAGACAGTAATACTTAAATCTGTAGATATTGTGCATATATAGATATAATGTGTATAGTAGCATAGCTTAAGTAAATATCTTGCATTTATCATCCCTTTCCTGTGTATATAATCACTTAGCTTATCTTTGTGTGTGTGCATTGTGTAGATAGTTGTAGATATAGTTGACACTCTCTCTTAACTTTCTGTGTCCCTGTTTATTCAATAGGCTTTACAAATGCTAGTACAGGCTGTAGCTCATCACGTTTGTTTGTTCTGGGCACTCCAAGACTCTTAGCTGTGGCTGTCTGGCATGCACATGCTTGTGGTTTGTTGACTAGCTTGCTCCCCAATGGGCATATGGTGTGTTGCTCTGATACCACTGGCTTCACGGCAAGTTGTGTATTGCATTGCACGCTACTGTGCATTTCACAAGTTCATTTACTTTTTTTACAACTGGGCTATCCACAAGGTGAAGCACTGTATTTACATTATCAGCATCTCTAGATCCACAAAAGTAAAATTCTTCCATTTACAACCACTCATCTTATTGTTTACACATTTGTCGTATAAGAAAAAGAAACCAAATAAAAAATTTTCTTAACAACTAACAACATAAATTCTGGAATGTGACTTTCCAGCAAACTAAATCTAATATTATTATACATATACACAACTTAGAGGGTACACAGCCCCTCTTCAATATATTAACATTCTCAAGTCTTTATGTGGATAAAGACCCTTGTCATTGCCCGTGTTCGTGTGTACCAATTTGTGTGTTCCAGGGTAGGGCACTTTAGGAATTATTTGTGATCCAGTGCATAGGAGTTGCCTTTTAGGGTTCAGTTTTCCAATTTTTTGGAATTGGGATGTATTCTAAGTAATACCTTTTGTTCTATATAAAACTGTGTTGTATGTTGCAGCTTTCTGTCGTAAATTCCTTTCCTATATTTAGCCCAGGTTTCAAAGTTGATTACTGCTTGCCATATATTATCCGTCAGCTATAATTCCTGTATTGGTAACTTGGGCAAAGGTTTCTACCACTCATCTACTTGTTTGCAATTGAACACAGCTCATCCAGTTGATGTGTGGGGAATATTGTTAACAACTTGTAATAAAGGACTGACATATTCAATCCACTTGGTATTTTTATGAGGTATATAGGTCCTCACAAACCTGTTAAATTCCTTAAACACCCTTTCTATGTGGGATGTTTTGGGATGAAACTTTGATACTAAAATGTGTTTGATTTGTTATAATCTACAAACTCTTTCCATTTATATCCAACAAAATATGAGGCAGTATCTGTTAACGTGACTTCTGGCTTTCCTACCCTTGCAAAATAATCCTCTTTGATTTATCTTATAATTGAAATGGCTGTAATATTCAGTACATCATACAGTTTTACATATTTAATGAAAACAGCATACAGACCTACTATGAACTTTATTGCCCTTTTACCCCTCGGATAGGGTCCAGCCACATCCAAAGATACCTTTTCTAGAGGTTTTTTTTAGCCACAATTGGATGTAGTTCAATCTTTTTGAAGGTATTAGAATGTTTTGTTTTTTGGCAGACAATACACTTTCGTACTGCCTGTAGTACTCTCCATTTAAGGTTGGGGAAATAAAAATATTTACCTATTTTGTCAGTGCATTTTACAGTGCCATAATGGCCCCAAATATTGTGTTTGTATGAGGTAAAATCATCCACATATTCCTCTGGCAAACACACACCATTGTTCTTGATCAAGACGGTTTCTATGGAACAGAGCACCTTTGTGAATAGTGAAAAACATTTTTAACTTTGATCACCATTTGGCACAAGTTTCACTTTTACCTTACTCCATCGGGTCTTCCTGCTGTAATTGCTCCAAGTTTTCACACATCTGGACATAGTATGGTCAGAGTGTTTTGTCATCCATCACCATAGCTCTTATTTCACCTTCCTGCTCTAAAAGATCATTACATTCCTCTAAGTCTTGTGGTAATTGGAAAAGAGCATCAGCTATTATGTTCTGGTCTCCATTTATGTACACTATTTCAAAACTGAATTCAAGAAGATTCATACACCACCTGGCTATCCATCAGTGTAGCAATTTAGTAGTTAACAAAAACAATTGGGGCTGATGGTCACAATACACTTTTGTGTGTTTATCCCAAAGGAAATATTCAAACTTTTTAAAGGACCAAATTACAGATAAACCCTAGAACTCCGTAACTGAATATGAACATTCAGCTGAGGATAAGGTGCAGCTGAAGAAGCTAATTACTTTATGGATTTTCCCTCTTCTTCTAGCATTTGAGGAAGGCATGCACCGAAACCTTGATGAGACACAACAGCACATAAGAAAAAACCCTTCTTTAGATCTGGTTGACATAAAATGTTAGCATTTAATAAGGCTTGTTTGATGTTCTCAAAATCTATTTGACATTGCTTGTCCCATAATGAAGATCTGTTTTCCAGAGAAGATTAATTAAAGCATCACTGTTCATAAGATGGTTAGGGATGAAATTCCTTAAAAATGAGACTAGGCCCAAGTATGCCTACAACTGTCTCTTGTTTTGTGGAACAAGAGAGTTCCTAATTGCTTCAAGTTTTTGAGGATCATGCAGTATGCCTTCGAAGAGATTATGTGTCCTAAAAATTTTACCTGTTCTTGTCTGAAATTAGATTTCTTGAGATCTACTGATACTCCATTTTCAGAAAAGTGGCTCAATACTTGTTCAGTTAATCTTAACTGTTCTACCCAAGTGGGTGTGGTGACTAAAAGATTGTCCACGTATACTGTTACCTTAATGAAAAGTTTGGGTCCTAGCACTTTCTCCAGAGCAGGGATAAATACACCTGCACTTATATTCAATCCAAACAGTAATGATTTAAATTTGAAGCTCCTGCCCCCACATACAAAGGTGGTATACTTCCAACTTTCTTCATTTAGTTTTATTTGCCAATATGAAAATCAGAGGTCAGTTTTAGTAAGAAATTTAGCATCATGTAATTTCATAAGCTGTTCCTCTAAATCATCTGGACGTGTGCGAACAAGTACAATTATTTTATTAATGTTACTTGTGTCATGGAGCAAGTGCATCTTGCCATCTGTCTTACACACAGCAAAAATAGGACTATAATAAAGGGAAAAATGATGATTGTATTATACCCCATTCAAGCATCTTGTTACTCTCTTTTCTTACTGCTTCCCTCTTTGTCTATGGTATAGAGTATGAAGTAGAACAAAATGTTTTGTGAGGTTATACTTCCATTTTGTACACAAAATCCTTAATAATACCTGGTCTTTTCTCAAATACATGTATATAATCTAGTGTCAGTTCCCTAAGTTCCACTTGCTGTTCTTGATACAAGCACTTTGAGTCACTTAGCTTTGTGTTTCTTGTGTTGACATTTACCTCTTCTGCCGCAATTGACCCACAGAGTCATGAGTAATTTCAGTTTTATATCTATCAGTACTTCCCCTGATTAGGTCTATTGCAAATAATTGGTTATTTACAATGAAATGACATTGGATCTTTCCTGAATCAGTTTGTATTTGGTATGTCCTAAATGTATCCATATCAATTAAACAATTAAGTGGATGTGAACTACAACTAGATGATGTTGTGTTGATATTAGAAACAGCGTACAGGTCCCTATTAGGAGACTAGGAGCTGTTCATAAAAAAGTTTGACTCCTTATTATGCAGTCTGTCAGACAAAACGAAGAAGTTATTAATCTGTGGTGATTTCAAAATAAACTTTCTAAGAAATTCTGATAGGAAAAGGGAACTAAAAATGTTATTAATGAGATATAACTTAGAATCAGTGATCAATTTCCCTACATGTATAGCTCAAGACAGTAATACTTAAATCTGTAGATATTGTGCATATATAGATATAATGTGTATAGTAGCATAGCTTAAGTAAATATCTTGCATTTATCATCCCTTTCCTGTGTATATAATCACTTAGCTTATCTTTGTGTGTGTGCATTGTGTAGATAGTTGTAGATATAGTTGACACTCTCTCTTAACTTTCTGTGTCCCTGTTTATTCAATAGGCTTTACAAATGCTAGTACAGGCTGTAGCTCATCACGTTTGTTTGTTCTGGGCACTCCAAGACTCTTAGCTGTGGCTGTCTGGCATGCACATGCTTGTGGTTTGTTGACTAGCTTGCTCCCCAATGGGCATATGGTGTGTTGCTCTGATACCACTGGCTTCACGGCAAGTTGTGTATTGCATTGCACGCTACTGTGCATTTCACAAGTTCATTTACTTTTTTTACAACTGGGCTATCCACAAGGTGAAGCACTGTATTTACATTATCAGCATCTCTAGATCCACAAAAGTAAAATTCTTCCATTTACAACCACTCATCTTATTGTTTACACATTTGTCGTATAAGAAAAAGAAACCAAATAAAAAATTTTCTTAACAACTAACAACATAAATTCTGGAATGTGACTTTCCAGCAAACTAAATCTAATATTATTATACATATACACAACTTAGAGGGTACACAGCCCCTCTTCAATATATTAACATTCTCAAGTCTTTATGTGGATAAAGACCCTTGTCATTGCCCGTGTTCGTGTGTACCAATTTGTGTGTTCCAGGGTAGGGCACTTTAGGAATTATTTGTGATCCAGTGCATAGGAGTTGCCTTTTAGGGTTCAGTTTTCCAATTTTTTGGAATTGGGATGTATTCTAAGTAATACCTTTTGTTCTATATAAAACTGTGTTGTATGTTGCAGCTTTCTGTCGTAAATTCCTTTCCTATATTTAGCCCAGGTTTCAAAGTTGATTACTGCTTGCCATATATTATCCGTCAGCTATAATTCCTGTATTGGTAACTTGGGCAAAGGTTTCTACCACTCATCTACTTGTTTGCAATTGAACACAGCTCATCCAGTTGATGTGTGGGGAATATTGTTAACAACTTGTAATAAAGGACTGACATATTCAATCCACTTGGTATTTTTATGAGGTATATAGGTCCTCACAAACCTGTTAAATTCCTTAAACACCCTTTCTATGTGGGATGTTTTGGGATGAAACTTTGATACTAAAATGTGTTTGATTTGTTATAATCTACAAACTCTTTCCATTTATATCCAACAAAATATGAGGCAGTATCTGTTAACGTGACTTCTGGCTTTCCTACCCTTGCAAAATAATCCTCTTTGATTTATCTTATAATTGAAATGGCTGTAATATTCAGTACATCATACAGTTTTACATATTTAATGAAAACAGCATACAGACCTACTATGAACTTTATTGCCCTTTTACCCCTCGGATAGGGTCCAGCCACATCCAAAGATACCTTTTCTAGAGGTTTTTTTTAGCCACAATTGGATGTAGTTCAATCTTTTTGAAGGTATTAGAATGTTTTGTTTTTTGGCAGACAATACACTTTCGTACTGCCTGTAGTACTCTCCATTTAAGGTTGGGGAAATAAAAATATTTACCTATTTTGTCAGTGCATTTTACAGTGCCATAATGGCCCCAAATATTGTGTTTGTATGAGGTAAAATCATCCACATATTCCTCTGGCAAACACACACCATTGTTCTTGATCAAGACGGTTTCTATGGAACAGAGCACCTTTGTGAATAGTGAAAAACATTTTTAACTTTGATCACCATTTGGCACAAGTTTCACTTTTACCTTACTCCATCGGGTCTTCCTGCTGTAATTGCTCCAAGTTTTCACACATCTGGACATAGTATGGTCAGAGTGTTTTGTCATCCATCACCATAGCTCTTATTTCACCTTCCTGCTCTAAAAGATCATTACATTCCTCTAAGTCTTGTGGTAATTGGAAAAGAGCATCAGCTATTATGTTCTGGTCTCCATTTATGTACACTATTTCAAAACTGAATTCGAGAAGATTCATACACCACCTGGCTATCCATCAGTGTAGCAATTTAGTAGTTAACAAAAACAATTGGGGCTGATGGTCACAATACACTTTTGTGTGTTTATCCCAAAGGAAATATTCAAACTTTTTAAAGGACCAAATTACAGATAAACCCTAGAACTCCGTAACTGAATATGAACATTCAGCTGAGGATAAGGTGCAGCTGAAGAAGCTAATTACTTTATGGATTTTCCCTCTTCTTCTAGCATTTGAGGAAGGCATGCACCCAAACCTTGATGAGACACAACAGCACATAAGAAAAAACCCTTCTTTAGATCTGGTTGACATAAAATGTTAGCATTTAATAAGGCTTGTTTGATGTTCTCAAAATCTATTTGACATTGCTTGTCCCATAATGAAGATCTGTTTTCCAGAGAAGATTAATTAAAGCATCACTGTTCATAAGATGGTTAGGGATGAAATTCCTTAAAAATGAGACTAGGCCCAAGTATGCCTACAACTGTCTCTTGTTTTGTGGAACAAGAGAGTTCCTAATTGCTTCAAGTTTTTGAGGATCATGCAGTATGCCTTCGAAGAGATTATGTGTCCTAAAAATTTTACCTGTTCTTGTCTGAAATTAGATTTCTTGAGATCTACTGATACTCCATTTTCAGAAAAGTGGCTCAATACTTGTTCAGTTAATCTTAACTGTTCTACCCAAGTGGGTGTGGTGACTAAAAGATTGTCCACGTATACTGTTACCTTAATGAAAAGTTTGGGTCCTAGCACTTTCTCCAGAGCAGGGATAAATACACCTGCACTTATATTCAATCCAAACAGTAATGATTTAAATTTGAAGCTCCTGCCCCCACATACAAAGGTGGTATACTTCCAACTTTCTTCATTTAGTTTTATTTGCCAATATGAAAATCAGAGGTCAGTTTTAGTAAGAAATTTAGCATCATGTAATTTCATAAGCTGTTCCTCTAAATCATCTGGACGTGTGCGAACAAGTACAATTATTTTATTAATGTTACTTGTGTCATGGAGCAAGTGCATCTTGCCATCTGTCTTACACACAGCAAAAATAGGACTATAATAAAGGGAAAAATGATGATTGTATTATACCCCATTCAAGCATCTTGTTACTCTCTTTTCTTACTGCTTCCCTCTTTGTCTATGGTATAGAGTATGAAGTAGAACAAAATGTTTTGTGAGGTTATACTTCCATTTTGTACACAAAATCCTTAATAATACCTGGTCTTTTCTCAAATACATGTATATAATCTAGTGTCAGTTCCCTAAGTTCCACTTGCTGTTCTTGATACAAGCACTTTGAGTCACTTAGCTTTGTGTTTCTTGTGTTGACATTTACCTCTTCTGCCGCAATTGACCCACAGAGTCATGAGTAATTTCAGTTTTATATCTATCAGTACTTCCCCTGATTAGGTCTATTGCAAATAATTGGTTATTTACAATGAAATGACATTGGATCTTTCCTGAATCAGTTTGTATTTGGTATGTCCTAAATGTATCCATATCAATTAAACAATTAAGTGGATGTGAACTACAACTAGATGATGTTGTGTTGATATTAGAAACAGCGTACAGGTCCCTATTAGGAGACTAGGAGCTGTTCATAAAAAAGTTTGACTCCTTATTATGCAGTCTGTCAGACAAAACGAAGAAGTTATTAATCTGTGGTGATTTCAAAATAAACTTTCTAAGAAATTCTGATAGGAAAAGGGAACTAAAAATGTTATTAATGAGATATAACTTAGAATCAGTGATCAATTTCCCTACATGTATAGCTCAAGACAGTACCCCTCTAATAGATAATGTATTTGTACAGCAAGAGGATGTAAAACTAACACGATTCCCTTTGATAAATGGATCATCAGGCCATGATGCACAAATGGTTAATTTAAAAAACTTTACATAGTGCATTGCTCAGAAACCAAGTAAAAGTGTAAGGCTGGTCAACCCAGTAACTACATAGCACTTCAGGGAAAATTTAAGAAATGTTTATTTGCAGATGTACATAATGAGTCAAATGCCAATGATAAATGCAATGTATTTCTTGATAAATGTATACCCATTTTTGAACACTGTTGCTCCAAAAAAATTACTAAATGTGACACCAAACAATTTTCAAAGAAACTTTGGACCACTACAGATATTCAAGTGTCTTCAGAAAGAAAAAGAAAATTGTATGGGACAGCAAGAATTAGTAAAGACCCAGAACTAATTTTACACTATGAAAATTATTGTAACATACTGAGAAAAGTTGTCAGAAAATCAAAAACATATGCATATTAGAGATGAAATTAACAACTCAGGCAATAAAATCATACCAGTATAGAATGTTGTTAAAAGAGAGACAGGAAAAGCAACCACTGGGGTAGGTAGTATTACTATTAAAGAGAATGAGATCATCTTAATCAACAGTACACAAGTAGCTAATGTATTTAACAACCATTTCTTAAGCATAGGTGAAAAAATTGGTGAGAACAGTTAAAAGGAAAAAACCAAGCAGTACAGGAAAGATCAGTTTTGAGAAACCCTAGTCAGATTAATTTTCATCTATCAACCTCCTATTTAGCTCAGTTTCAACATCCCTTACAGCAGTGTTTAAGCATTGTCAACATGGAGCTGAAAGACCTCCACAAACTCCATGTTTGTGTGCCCATTTTCTGCCCCTATTTTATCCAGGTCACTCCTAATACTATTTCTCGGATTTATAGTGGGGCTGTTTCCTGCTTCCCCAACTATAATTACCTGATCTTCCTTGTCAAAGTCTCTGCATAGCTTACCTGTTTTCTGTCACCTGGCAAAGGTTAGCACTTCATTTCACAAAACTTGTGACCTGGTACCCTGCACCTAATTTCTCCTGAGCTGTTGGCCTACACCCCTCCCATGACTGCTAACTGGAAGCAGAATTTTTCTTTTCCTATTCTGATTTGATCCTGACCTGTCTGTTCCTTTAAGCTAATATTATGCATCAACCTACATTCAACTACATCAGGATGAAGCCCTTCCACCACTGCTTCAAATAGCAAGCCAAACTGATTTACTAACTGAATTTCTAAAGTTTTTTAACAATTTCCCTTTGTTACACTATTATGTGTAATAAGTATGTATTGAGATACTGTGTCCGACCATCAGAATTTTTACTTACATTACTGTAGTTAATCTTATCACAAAAAGTAATCAAGTCATTTCTCGGTTATTTAAATCACAATGTTATTTGAATGAATTTTATAATGAATTTTAAAGCTAATTATAATACAGTAACCTGTTTGACCACTTTTTTAAAGAAGTTTCACAGTTGAAAAACTCTGTTCTGTTCATGGAGGTAAAAAAAAGGGAGGTGTCATTACATTACAAACTTGAAGCCCATGTCTGCCATCTTAACTAGCCCAAATTGTTAGGTTTGTGGGTGTTACCAGAAGAACACCTGTGAATGCACAAGAAGTGAAACATTATTCTGTAGCGACGAGCACACAGATGATCTGATTTACTCTTTAATTTTTATTAGTATTTTTTATATTGACTTGTGTTTTGAGTTGATTGGTGTTCGAGCTTGAGAAAAACTAAAAAGTTATTGCTTGACTACTACACTGCATCTCTTCAGCAGATGGAGATAAGCTGTAGTTGACCAAAGTGGTGACCCCGTATATTGAATTCCGGTTTTGACGAGCAAATGCAGCATCGATGGTATCGTCTACCACATAGTAAGAGCATCTGCTCGACACACAGAGTACTTCAGATTGGTATGATGCTTTTTTGAAACACATTGAAGATTTATGAAGTGACATTGAAAACCAGGAAAATGCTGCTGTCAACTTTTCTATCACATCAGAACAGTCGTTCGGCAGATGACACTAGCAAGATCAAGATATTCCCACTGCAGTTCATTCCTGATAAACCAGAACTATGGCTTGCAATGCTCGATCTGACTTCCCAGCACCATGACATTGTAAATGAAGATACCAAATTTATGATCACTATTAGTGCACTCGACAGTAAAACGCCAACGATCAGTGTGGATATAATACTCCACCCACCCGCCACACAAAAGTATATGCATTTTAAACAGTTACTCCTTGGGTGACTACATGGTGAAAAGAGAGGAGACATGTCGCGTTCAGAATTTTGGTGGCACCTGCGAAGCTTAGTTGATGACACTGAATTGCCAGACACAACACTGCAACATGTATGGTTGCCACAGGCAGTTAAAACAGCTGTAGTGCTTTCCAACACATGTGATATTTCATAGTTGCTCTCAATAGCTGACAATGTCTATGTCTCGGTAGATGCAGGGCATACATCATCTGTGATGTTCGAACCCTGCAGTACAGATGTTCAAGAAGCTGTGGTGATACAACAACGCTAGCAAACGGATGTTACTCAACAATTGGACGAACTAAGAAATCACACTGACCACTTGCGATGACAGATATCCACAATGTTGGGAGACAGAGCAGCCTCATGCAAGAAGAGCAAGGAAGATGGCAATGTCTCAAAGGAACGTATCTGCTGGTATCACTGTCGCTTCGGAAACAAGGCGACGCAATGCACATCACCTTGCACTCACCAAAATGGCGATAGCAGCCAGCAATAGGTGCCACCAGTTCGAGCACCAGTGCCTACCACTGTGAGTTGAGAGCGTTGACAGGAAACTACTTGTGGGTAACCTTTCATCTTTGCCTTCACTTTCCCACTGACATTTTGTCACAGACGCTAAATCCATCCATGCTTATCTAATCGAATCAGGCGTAGACGTCAGTGCATTGCCTGTTATAAGTTGTGATGTGAAGGTGCCTCCATCTCAATCAAAGCTCACAGCAGCAAACCAGACTTCAATAATGCCAGATAGGTGTAGCCTCGGTTTCCAAAATCATTTACCATGGACTTTCATGATTGCCAATGTGTCAGACGCAATACTGGGTGCGTATTTCTTGTTTCATCACACAATTGAAGTAGATGTTGGCTTGTCAAGGATCCACCGGGGTAAACAGGGCATTAGAGGCATCCTAGGACGAGGTTAGGTGCCCACATGTGATGACAGACAGGAAGTGACGGCACATGTAGCAAACTGCGAATCCATGCTGTGTGCACAGACAGTTAAGCACAACATGGTCCATCACATGAGCACTACACCCACTCAACCAGTATATCAGTGCCCACCCCAGTTAGCTCCTGATCATTTTGCTGCAGTGAAGGCAGAATTCAAAGAACTCTTGTGCTCGTGAGTCATCTGTAGATGTGACAGCCCATGGTCATCACCACTTTATCTAGTAAAGAAGGAAGACAGGATCTGGAGAGCATGTGGACCCTTACTATTCCCGACCACTATCCGATACCATGTATTAAGGACTTTATGCATGCGCTGGCAGGTGCGACCATTTTTAGTGTCATTGATTGACAGAAAGCATATAACCAGATACCAGTAGTGCCTGCTGATATACCAAAGACACCTGTCACGACACCATCTGGCTTATTCGAATAGCTCCGTATGCTGTTTGGTTTGAAAAATGCGGCACAAACTTGGCAATGGTTTGTCGATGAACTACTAAGAGGTTGACCGTACTGTTTTGCATACCTTGATCATATCCTGGTCTTTTTGGCATGTGAGAAATTGCACAAGCTGCTTTTAAAGACTGTTTACCGATGCATTGATGCATATGGCATTTCTGTCAATGAATTAAAATGTTTACTTTGGTGACGTCAGGTGCGATTCTTGGGAAACTCAGTGACAGCAGCCGGCATCATTCCACTGCAAGATAAACTGGGCATTATCAAAGAGATGGCAGGCGTGACCATTTTTAGTGTCATTGATCACCAGATACCAGTACTGCCTATTTTTTATCTCAACTATGCAGGTTTCTTCGACCAGTTAATTTCTACAGACATCATCTGCCTAATATGGCAGTCATCCAGGCACCTTTGATGTCAGCACTAGCCAGCAAGGATGCAGTGGGCAAACGGTCTTTGCAATGGAAACCAGAGATTTTGATGGCACCTGGACATCGTGGGACCTCTATTGCTGTCAGAAGGATACTGTTACCTCCTCACTGCAGTGGACCGCTTCACCAGATGAGAGGAGGCGGTTCCATTATCGGACATTTCAGCAGAAACAGTGGCACAGGTATTTATTTCATCATGGATCACACATTTTGGCTGCCATTTAGATGTCACCACAGACCAGGAGTGTCAATTCGAATTGATGCTGTTCTCAGAATTGGCCAACCTTTGCAGTTTTTACCATCATCACACAACGGCTTACCACTCAGCAAGCAATGGAATGGTGGAACGCTGGCACAGAACATTAAAAACTGCTTTAATGTGCCACACACATTCTTGGTCATCAGCATTGCCACTGGTTTTGTTGGGCCTTCATAGAGCATTAAAAGCGGGTTTACAAGCATCCATTGCAGAATTGGTTTATGGTGAACCTTAAGACTGCCCGCAGAATTCTTCACCAATCAAACTGGGGCACGGCAGACCAAACTGCCTTATGTACTGCAAACGGTGCACGAGCATATGGCCAGATTTTGCCCATCAGCTGTCTCAAGAGATGGGGTGATAACAATGTTCGTGCACAAAGACCTACAGTCATGTACACATGTGATGCAACAGACAGGTGCCTTCAAGTCACCACTGCAGCCCCCATATTCTGGGCCCTACAGGGTTCTCTCCCAGGATGAACATACTGTACATATAGATCAAAATGGGAAGACCGAAATGGTATCGTTGGAAAGCATCAACATGCTGAACATGACGTGTCACCTTCCACACTACTGGACACAAATGATACTATCTCGGTGCTACAAGAGGAGATAGAATCATCACTGCCAGCACCGGAGGCTGAAGAAGTCCCAGCAGTGCCTTCAGTACACATGAGAGTTGGATGTCAGGTTAAACATAAATACCCCTACATTCCTGGAACTCCACTCTTCAGTAGGGGGCCTGTGTGGGAGTAGCCAAAAGAACATCTGTGAATGCACAAGAATGCAGCATCATTCTATGGTGATGAGCGCTCAGACGATCTGCTTTACTCTTTGATTTTATTATTATTCTTTGTATTGACTTGTGTTTTGAGTTTATTGTGTTCGAGCTTGAGAAAAAATGGCTCAAATGGTTCAAATGGCCCTGAGCACTATGGGAATTAACATCTGAGGTCATCAGTCCCCTAGAACTTAGAGCTACTTAAACCTAACTAACCTAAGGACATCACACACATCCATGCCCAAAGCAGGATTTGAACCAGCGACCGTAGTGGTCGCGTGGCTCCAGACTGAAGCGCCTAGAACCGCTCAACCATAACGGCTGGCTGAGAAAAAAAAATAGTTATTGCTTGACTACTACATTGCATCTCTTCAGCAGATGGAGATAAGCTGTAGTTGACCAAAGGTTTACCATGATGATAGACTACATCCCGTGCTGTCACTATGACGTGCCCATGCCCAGTTTTGACACTGTTGGGTGCTTTGATTGTGTGGAGTCATAGTTGTTTCACCAAAAAAGCCAGCCTGTGTCATTTATGGGTGTGCTAATCAATCTCATCATAATCTCAAGTTAAAAGGAATTACATTTCATTCATAAGTGAGGCAGTTCAAGCAATATTTTCTTCTGTGTACATGAATTATTGTGGCACTACTTACTTTTATTGTAATGGTTTTATTTCTATCATTTGACCTTATATTTGCCTTATTTTTCTCAGTGTCACTTATTTCTCTTCCTTCCTATGTTTTTTATTGCCTTCCATTGCTAGAGGAAAAGTTAGGCAACTGTCCTTCCAGAAAAACGTAAATTTTGCTGTAAAAAAGAAATCATATGAAAATTGTAAGGACAAAATGAAGGAACTGAATGAAAGCTTACAGTGCATAATTGGTGGTCTGAAAACGGATCTTTAGAAAATAGTGAGCTGAACCTTCTAAAACTTGTCCATTACAGAAACTTGGTGACGTGTGCAGTGCAATAACACTAAGACCAAAGTGCAAAATCTGAAAACCTGTAAAAGTAATGCAAACACATTTCGGTACTTTCACACGCCAATAGTGAAAATGCAACATATAGTTCGCATGAAACATGGGAAAAGCAAAAAGGCACTGTGAATTATGTAGGAGAAGAAAATTTACTTGCAAAAACAAGTGTGAAAGAGGACAATGTAAATGTGCCAACCAAAAATTGTGCTGAAGTGTTTAGTAAAACAATACAAAACAATTCCTGCATTGTGAACTTCAATAACAGCAAACTGTTTGTGTTTCAGGCAGCCATGGTCATGGACTTGCGAGTAAGCTAAAAGAAACAACTAAAACATATTCGTGTGGTATAGTGGAACTGGGAGGCCCGCTTGGAGAAATTAAAAAAATTGCTGCATCCACAGTGGTAAAAAATCTGCATGGTAAAGACCTTGCTGTGCATCTGGGAGGTACAAATGACATCTCCGAAAATAAAACAGCGAGTGCTATACGTGATCTAAAACAACGTCTGAGAAACCTCACTCACACAAACGTAGAAGTGGTCAGGGGCACCGACTTGTAAAAAATATTGGGGGACCCGTACTGGAGATCTTGCCCTGGGAAATTTTCTAAATTTTAGATGAAAAATAGTGAGTTTTAAAGTTTTTTTAAGCATTTTAGTCATACGATCAACATTAGAACCCCGAAAACTGGACTCTTGGTAGCGCGACACTCTGGGAAACTTGAGAAACCTGACACATTTTTTGGCTTTGAAAAAACAAAACATAAACATGCACAGTATCTTCATAAAAAGCTAATTTAATTTACAGTAATAATCTTGCTTATAGATTATTACAGAGCAGTGAATATATAACTCTGAAAAAACTAAATTTATATTTAAATAAATCCTAAACTATCAATAAAAGAATAAAACATAAAATATTGCTGTCGCACAGTAATAGCACTTTGATTATTAAGTGAAATAGTTAATTTAAGCTTACTTTCAATAAGGCTCAGGGTTTATTAAATAAAAGCAATATCACAAAGTAATGCTTTAATACAGTTAATAAAGTTAATACAGTATGCCTAATACTTTCAGTCAAAAAGTATGTAAACAGTGGGTTTCAATTGGGTCTTATACCTTAAAAATATATAAGTATTTGAAAATAACTAATACAGTACTGTAGTAATATAGTAATCCAGTACTAAACCAGTACTAATATTTCGAAACTGAAAATTTGACATTATGTATGTATTTAATTCTCTATTTTACAAAAATTTTTAATGTTCCTCTAAATGCCATTATTAGGGCTAGAGTGTCTTTAGAAAGGTGCAAATGTTGACCATCTGACTGAAACTGAAAATTTGACATTATGTGTGTATTTAATTCTCTATTTTACAAAGATTTTTAATGTTCCTCTAAATGGCATTATTAGGGCTAGAGTGTCTTTAGAAAGGTGCAAGTGTTGACCATCTGACTGGATTACTTTATATGAAATTGTGGCGGCAGCACCGTCCAACGCACGAAGGGCTGAACTGCGGCACTGCCGACACAAGTAGGGGCAGCTGTACCGTTACGCCGAATTTCGGCAATGGTGCGTCGCACACCGGACTGCACGGGGACAAAAGCAGGCGGACAGTGTGAGCTAGTCGACACAATGTGACACACGGTTACCAGTTCTCCAGCCGCGGACCACGTGCGTCGAGTCAACGTGACTCCGCTGTAAATGCGCACGCGTGGTCGTAAACGCAGTCGCCGTTCCGCAGCGTGCACCGTACTGTTAAAGTGTCCTTTGCGGACGTTACGGCACCCCCAGTCGCGCCAGGAGCAGAACATTCAGTGACGCGGCCTTTTGTCTCGCTCGGCCCACGTGGTCGTGCCACTGCTCATCACTGGAGTGTATACCTTCCGGGATCGGTGATCGAGCCGTGCCGCCAGTGCAATGCACCTGTACGGACGGACATTAGCGACGAATGGCATTTGTCATTTATTGTAACGGTGGGAAGAATAAATGTGTACTGTACCGAAACTGCTTTAGTCATTTTTTGTCACCAAGCCTCTCCCTTGAGCATAGTGCGTGGGCGTGGCAATAAAGCCACTTCACTGCACGTGAGTGACTGTAAGCAGAGATACCACACGTTCCCGCTTCAAAATCATTGATGACTGGTCAGATATACAATTCATCCAAAACATCTCGGTGGACATGAAGAACAGCCAAGTTGTTCAATCGCTTCTGTCCCATTGTTGATCGGAAATATGACTTCAGATGTTTAAGGGCGCTAAATGACAATTCTACGTTGCTGTCGTGATTGGAACTACATGGAGGAGCTTAATGCACTTCACTACTTCACATAACATTTCTCCCCAACAACAGACTCTTGTGTAATGTACTTTCTTACATCACGCATGTTTTTAAAGACCAGTTGCTTGTTTTTAGCTATTTCAGCTAACATCTTCACGTGCAAGTGCAGTCTCTCAACGTCTAGGTCCTTTTTGAAAAACTCAGTTGATTTTTCCCAAATTTGTTTCACCCGCGTTTAATAAAAGCAAGCACTTTGTTCAACTGCAATGACCAGTGTGAGTCCAGCTGAAGCAAACCGCTCAGTATGGCAAGACTGCACCATTTCACAAACTTAAATGTAAATAGCTTTGTAGTATTCCTTTGGGGTTTTGAAAGTGTACGGTGAGCTGGCTTTGTTGTTTTCATACATCTTTGGCATACTTTGATTCCGAGGAAGTGAAGGATCGTCAACTTGTGGAGATTTTTCTTTTAAACACAATTCCCAAAAGTGTTCAGAACTATCACACCTTCCATTCAGTAAACAAATCAAGCCCTCATATATTTTTTCCAGGTTAGCAACACTTAGATGAGGGCATTGAATTTTTCCTTGACATCCTCTACTAGGTTCACTGCATGGCAATAAAGACATTAAAGAAAAAAAACTGGAATTGCAACATTAACTCAAGGTAGCCTGCACATTTGTGACCTGCCTCTGTTTTGTGCTATGCAGAAAATGTTTCAAAAAACACTACAAGTTCTTCAAAGTTTTTCAATATTCTCAACATACTAAAAGCTTGCATACTCCATTGAGTTGGGCAAAGGGGTTGTAGAGCAGCTTGGTCGTTGTCACTCTCATAGTGTATGCTTCTGAAAAGTCACATCCTTTTGTTGGTTTCCCTTACAGTGTTTATTAAATCCTTGGCTAAAGCCATAACATCCCTCATAGACATAAGATGGCAGTGACTGTCTACAACTGACAAGTCTAAACTGTGAGCAGTGTAGTGCACATAACATGCTTTTGGTTGTATATCCAAAACTAACTCTTTTTAGTCCTTTGAACTTACTTCACAAATTTGAGGCACCATCATAGCACTGTCCTCTTAATTTATCCATTGACAAATCAAGAAGAGCAGAAACATCTTATAAAATACCAAACAGAGTTTGTGATTCAGCGTTGGTGGTCTTGTATAAGCCAATAAAGTCTTCATTGATGATTAAGGACTCATCGACAGTATGAATACAAAATGACACTTATTCATAAATCAAAGAATTATTTGTTTTGTCAACCATAATAGAAAAATACTAAATCTTCTTGATTGAAGCCAAAACCTTTCTCAACACAGACTGTCATAGTAGATCAATGATCTCATTTTGAATATCATGAGACATCCACTAATACCCCAAATGCCCTAACCAATCTTTAATTTCAGGTATGTCATTCTTTCGGAGTTCAAACAATTGAAAAAAAAAATGGGTTTACATCTTCATGCCCTCTAATTGCTACTCCTTGTAAGAATAGAAATTACACAGTACTAAAAATTGTCTCAAGAATTAAATGGACTTTCATCATAAGACTATCTAACTGTCCATTCAGTTGGGAGATCACACTTCGGTTAGTGAAAGAATTTAGTTTCAGAATACCTTCCTTATGTGTAAATGTGTTTTCAAGAAAAAGGAATTTTTCCAAAGCCTTTTTCCAGTTTGAAAACCCCACAGAAGTAAATGCATCTTCTTTTTTTGAAGAAAATTGTAATAGATTTTTAACACCTGCCTCTTTGCAGGTTTTGCAAAAAACTTTTTCGGTAGATGTTTCATATTCTAGACATATATATTTGATCAACCAAGCTTTCTAAAATGATCTTCCCTTACTGGATTGTCCAGGTTTTGGCTGTGAGCAGTTCTCACCTGAAGACAACAAAGCAATTGATGAGACAATATTTCTTGGAGGTTGACGTGCAGTTTCAATAACTTCCAAGCCAGCATTTTTGGTAAAAAAATTATCCATTGCAAACTTAATTCACAATAAACAAAAAAAGAGTCCAAAGTAAACAAATAAAACATAGTCATACAAAATAGTCCACTAGACACTAAAGGCAGAACACAAAACACGTCTGCAGCCTGCACTAAACGAAACTATCCACACTGAATGACTGCGACGCAGGGTGGGCTTTATATAGCTGCAGTGTCATAATGTCTCGAAGCACCAGACTTTACCTGAAGGTTCACACACCAGGACAAATTCTAAATGTGCCTGCACCACCATAACACTATCCTGATTCTCACCACTCGTTTTCAGTTAACCTGCTTACTACCATAATAATTATTTGTTTTAACTCATTACTGAATGTGTTTTGAAAGGTAACTATTATCAAACAAGGAAAATAAATAATTCCAACATACAGACATATTCATTAATCAATTAGAAACACTGTTTAAGATTCCATTACTGAAAGAACCACTGTAGTTGTCAGAGGAGATTTCAACATAAATCTTATGAATGAAAGTAGGCTAAAAAATCAGTTCCTAAATCTATCATGCAGTTTCAATCTGTTTCCAAACATAAACAAACCCACAAGAATAACATATAATACTAACAGTCTTATAGATAACCTATTTTAAAATGTACAATCCACAGAAGTAAAAGTAACAAATACTGTTTGGGATTATCAGACCATAATGCTCTCGTCCTCAAAATTCCTTCAGTGCCACTGCAAGGAAAAGAAAAGTGTACTTCAGATATAAAAGAAATTTTTCCTCTGAAAACTGTGTACAATTTACAAATATCCTAACTAATGAGTCCTGGGCAGTAGTTCTGTCCATCACACTTTTTCTTCAGTTTTAAAAAGGATATTTCGAAATATGCTTTCCAAAGAAGCTATCAAGATCATATCACATCACAATACAAAGCCAAGTTCTTGGATCACAGCTGGCATCAAAACTTCTAGTGGAACTCTAAAGAGACTAAATTGAAAATTGAAGACATCTACAGATACACAATTCACAGAATATGTTTAGAATTACAAGAGGGTATATCGGAAAGTAATTGCCAAGGAAAAATTTATGAGTAATGACAACTTAATAAGACAGTCTGATAACAAATCAAAAGCTGTATGGGGTATTGTGAAGACTGAAAGAGGAAAAAGATACAAAGACCAGGATATCATTCTATTAAAAAACAAGATTTGCCAAATTACATCAACTACTATTTCATAAATGCAACAATTCCATTAAGTTCAAAATTTACAAACCAAAAAAACCTGAATTTTCAAAAGCTGCTTGTAGCATGAGGATAGATCCAACAGATAAACATGAAGTGTTCAAAGTCATAAAAAGCTTGAAACCTAAAATGTCAGCAGGAGTAGATGAGGTGCCTGTTTATATCACAAAAATGACAGCTGCACAAATCACAAGGCCCATGGCACATATAGACAATTTAACATTTAGTGAAGGAGTGTTCCTAGAAAGGATGAAAATCTCAAAAGTGAAGCCATTGTTAAAAAACGGTGACAAGCATAAAGTAGAAAACTATTGGCAAATATCCCTCCTTCCAGCATTTTCCAGAATAATAGAAAAATTAATGAAGCACAGAATCAACAAATATCTAAATGGCCATAAGTTACTAAATAGAAATCAGCATGGCTTCCAGGCAGGTAAAAATACAGAAACAGCACTACTGTGCCACACTGAACAAATAATAAAAATTCTAGAAAAAGACCACAGTGTAGTAGGAATAAATTTAGATCTCCCCAAAGCATTAGACACTTGCCAATATCGGCATTATTTTAGAAAAACTGGAAGTATTAGATATTCATGGGACAGGGAAAAAGTGGTCTGAATCATACCTACAAAACAGAACACAGATTGTAGGACTGATGTCAGTTTACTCCAACCACAAAATAAATTTAATATCAGATACAAAAAAAGTGGAATTAGGAGTGCTGCAAGGCCATATTCTAGGTCCATTATTGTTCCTTGTCTACATAAATGACTTTCACACCTCAGATGGAGCCATACTATTCACAGATGACACTAGTGTGATAATAGGTGCACCAAAGCAAATGCTGCAAACAACCACTGATCAATTAATAAAGAATGTCCACACTTGGTTCAGTGCAAACTGGTTAACATAAAATTAAATAAAACAAACTATATACGGTTTGGGAAAATATGCCAAAATGCAAATCTTGATCTAATGTTGGATGACAAGGCCATATATCAAGTGACATCAACAAAATTGCTGGGGATACATATAGATGAAAATCTTAATTTTAATCACCATGTAATGAAACTTGTGCAGAAATTTAATTCATGCTCTTAGAATTATTGCAAATGCCTGTACTGCAGAAGGTGCCAGGATAGCATATTTTGGCTATTTTCAGTCACTTGCAACATACGGAAAATATGTTGGGGTTCCACCACTTGCCATCTAAAACTAATCTTTCTGTTACAGAAGAGGGCTATCCGAATTATAACACACAGTCATCCACAGACACAATGCAAACACTTATTCAACAAGCTTGAAGTTCTAACAATATCTTCATTATATACAAATGTGTTTTATATGGCAGGGCCCACCTTGCAGTTTTTGAGACTAATGACGACTTGCATAACTACAATACTCGAAATAGCACAGAACTCCATAGTCAGTGGACAAAACGAATACACACACAAAGGCATGTGAGCCATATTGGTACAAAACTCTACAACATACTGCCAGCAAACATCAGAAAGTTAGAAGATGAAAAGAGATTTAAAGTAGAATTTAAAGGATTTCTACTTGAACAATGTTTTTACTCGGTAAATGAGTATTTTGGCCAATAAATAATTCTGATAAGGTTTGTATTAAGGCAAAACTGAAAACACTGTCTGTCATCCCCTAAAGTTTCTGTTAATGTTGTATATCTCATGGACAGCTGCTGACTGTGGTAAAATCTTTATTGAATTATTGTAGTGAATTTTAGGGCTTCCTATTTAGGGAAGATAAAAGTAAAGCCTTAGGACAAACGGACTATGAAGTTACAATACATGTATAAAAAGTTGTATTACTGTGTCTTGTATGATCAAGTATTATCCTTTGTACATTTTGTGAACAATTTTGTATGTATTATTCTTTGTATTACTTAATGTAAAATTTTGTATATTCCTTTTGCACAAATTGGTTCCCATAAATTTACAGGTACTTTTGGACAACATCCATACAATATTTATTGTCGACAGATGGTTAAAAAAAAAAATAAAATAAAATAAAAAAATGAATGTGCAAATGCTCCGACATCTGACCCATAATATATCAAATGTCCATCCCCATACAACACACGGCTATGTGACTGCTTTGATCTGATGCCCTAAATTCCTCTCGCCAATAATTATTTTTCGTTGTTCACATTTCCTCACCCTTTAAAAACTGTTCTGGTTAGAACAGCCAGAGACATTGGTCACATGGATGTGAGCTTTCTCTGTATGAATGTGTATGTGTGCTGTGCTTCCTTTCTGAAGAAGGTTTTGGCTGAAAATTTATGTATTCGCACAGGACAGTTAAAATCCCCAGTGTTTTGAACAGATATTTACAATGAGCTCGACTAGTATTTTGGGTTATTATACTTATGGTTCCTTTCCGGAGTCTGAAAATTGTGTTCATATTTTGTGCATTTTTTCCCCAAAAAAGAACGTCATAGCTAACAATTGAGTGTACATATGAATAGTATGTAACTAAAAGACACTGCGTGTCACATACTGATGATAGGATTCTAAGGGCATAACTTGTTGATGCCATTCTGTTTGTAAGTACCCTTGTGTGTTCATACCACTTCAATTGAGAATCAATATTCATTGTTGGAAATTTTGCATTTGTTATACAGTCTATAGAGGTGCCACCTACATTTAATTTAACATTGTAATTTTCCCTCTTCAAACTAAAATTCATGGCATTACTTTTCTTTATGTTCTATGTCACTTTATTCCATATTGACCAAACGTAAGCTTCCTTGAGAGCTTAATTTGCAAGGAGTTCTCTCATTTTCTCAGTGACTATAATATTGCTGTCATCAGCGAAGAAAATTTTTTGACCGTAACACTACTGGGAAAGTCATTGATGAATATCAGGAATGGTATTATCCTAATGCGCTATTTTGTGGAACCCCTATTTTAATGTATTTTGGTTCTGAGAAGTGTTTTACTAAACGTTTAGATCTGTTTGAAGTATGTGATATCTGTACTCTTTGCACCCTATCTCTTAGGTATGATTGAAACCAGACATTAGCTATCCCTCTTATGCCTAATTCTTCTAATTTATTTAATAGAATCTTGTGGCCAGCTGTATCAAATTCCTTAGAAAGATCGGAAAATATGCCTGTGACACACTCATATTTCTCAAGAGCATCAAGTACAACCATTGTGAATTCTACTATGGCTGACTCTGTATTTTTGCCACTTCAGATACCAAACTATGATTCACTTAAAAGATTGTATTTATTCAGGTAATTCTTTAATCTGTCTTTCATAATTGCTTCTATTATTTTTTAGAATGGTGACAGCAGAGAAATGGGCCAGTATTTTTCTATGTATTCTGCATTGCCTTTCTTAAGCAAAGGTACAACTCCTGTCTGTTTCAACTGCTCTGGAAATGCCTCTGATGTGCAGGATTCATTTATTATGTTTGTTAAGGTGCCTTGTACAATCTCTATGCATTGTTTCAGTACACACACTGGGATTTCGTCTAAGTCTACTGACTGTTTATTTCTTAGTTTTTGAACAGTTTGATGGACTTCATTCTTTGTGGTTGGAAGCAACATAATTGTATTTAGTGCAACATTATTTACAGGTGTTATATTATTTGTTTTGGGGAATTTTTGATGTAACTTACCTGCAATATGAAAAATATATAGTTTGCTAAGTGTTGGGCATCATTTATTACTTTTTCATTTTATTATCTTCCTGTAAATCATTTACATGATGTAGGAATTGTCACAACAAAGTTATCATACAAGTACAAGTACTACAAACATAATAATGGAATATCACTTTCAAGGCATTTATAAAAGTACAATTTAGACATTGAAATTAAACTTTTTGGCAATAAATTTACACACAATCAAAGTACTCATCTGTGTCATAGAAAGTTTTGCTTAAAAGGTAATTTTTATGCTCAGTCTTAAATTTTACTTCATCTGTTATTTCCTTTATGTACACTGACAGAGCATTGTAAAGTTTTATTCCAAAACAATTTACATGCTTTTGGATTTATGTTGTCCTTTCCCTTTCTACATATAAATTCTGATGACTTCTAGTTTTATAATTGAGGCAGTCCTCATTTATACGTAGATTTTTCATGTGTGCTCTAGTAGACAGAATGCTTTTAAATATATACAGTCATGGTATTTTGAGTATTTGTAGTTGTTTGAAAAGGGGCCTACAATTAGTTCTTGGAGAAATATGTGTTATGATTTGTATAGCTCTTTTCTGAAATTTGAAGATACCTATTAAGCTTGATTTAGTTTTACCTCAGAATACTATGCAATTAGACATGATGGACTGAAAGTAAGCAAAATACACTAGTATAGTACAGTCTGTGCTGTATACTCTAGATAATATCCTCAAAGAAAAACATGCCAAATTGAGCCTGTGAGATAAATACCTGAGGCGGTCTTTCCAGCTTAAGTTTAGATCAATGTGCATGCCCAAAAACTTTGTGGATTGCACACTTTCTGTCTCCTTGTCAATTAGTTTTAAATGGAGGCAATATCTTGGGTTGCTTTGGCATACTGTATATAATTTGTTTTATTTAGGTTAAGTGTTGACTCGTTAGCATTAAACCACTGCATATATTTCAAGACTATGCCAGATGTGATGGTTAATGATATTTTATCATCACTCATAATTATGCTCATGTCAATTGCGAACAACCCTATTTCGGTAGAAATTATTGGGTCTTTTATGTCATTTATACAAGGCAAGAATAATGAGGGACCAAGAACACTGCCCTGTGAGATGCCTATTTCCAGTTCCTTTGCATCTGAAATCACTTGATTTTCTGATTTCCCCTCCCTTAGCAGTATGTTATTCTGGGTTTATTTGCCTCTCCATTTTTCCTTTTTTCTAATATCCTGGACTGCTTTGATTTAATTCTCTGTATATATATTAGTTTGTCATTAAGAGACTTTTTTCCAGCAATCAGCACCTCCCTATAAATCTTTTTGTATCTATAATAGAACTTTAAGAATTCTGGACCATTGTGACTCTTTTTCATGTACCTGAGGTATTTAAGTGTTTGGGAGGACTTCTTAATCCCAGCTGTTATCCATCTGTTTTGGGAGATGTTGATACAAACATGCATACTTTTGGAAATGCTTTTTCACAGTTCAATTTAAATACCCTAATGTGGAGAATTTAGAGACTTTCATATTCACGTTGGTTTCCTTATACACTGCATCCCAGCTTTGTTTTGCTAGTTCCTTTGAAAAATCTTTTATTTTGATTTCTGATTGATGTCGTTTGTAGGCTTCTACTTTGGGGAATGATTTGATGCCTGAATTTACTTTTATTATTTGACAGAGATGGTCTGATAGTCTGAGATCTTTTACAGCTACATCACATTTTTCCCTGTCCATCTCTGTGGCCACATGGTCAATTACCGACACAGTCATTGTAGTAACCGTTGTTGCACTATTGGTAAATAGGGGCATGCCAGAACTTTGAAGGATATTTATAAGGGTGCTGCTGGATTTATTTATGTTTTTAGTGTTGATGTTAATGTCCCACACAGCGTTATGATGACTACTTGAGACTCTATCTAGAACTTCTGTTTATTTATTGAAAAAGTGTCTACACTACCACTGGGAGATCTATACATACATAAAATGATTAATATCTTGGTGATATCAATGCCTGTTAATTCAATAGCTGATATTTCAAAGTGTTTTGTCTTCATTTGCTGTACTGAGGTCATGCCCTCAATTGAACTGTGTTCCTTTTCTGAGATAAATGCATTATCCTCCTCCCCTGAAGCAGTTCTGCAGTAAAATTTTGCCGTTTCATGCAATGATAACACTACATGTAGGATTTCTGTCTCTCTACACTAGCGCTCAGTAACACAAACTACTGTGCAGTTCTAAGACAGGAGCTCAACTTCTAATAGCTGTATTTTATTGATTGCATGTTTTGATGGAGAATTGTTAAGTCTGTGAAATGTCGCATGTTACTCTTTCCAATTGTTTGTTTTTCTCTGTGATATCTGATG
Organism: Schistocerca serialis cubense; assembly: GCF_023864345.2. Lineage (NCBI taxonomy): Eukaryota > Metazoa > Arthropoda > Insecta > Orthoptera > Acrididae > Schistocerca > Schistocerca serialis. The sequence goes on from NC_064638.1 coordinate 916,137,237, forward strand.
TGTGTGATATTTGGAGTGTTAAAATCTGTCTTGTGAGTGATTGTTTCAGTATTTTTTAAAGTACTGTAGGTATTCTTTAGGCTGGGCCACCTGGTGTCTGGATTTATCCTAAAGAATATGTACTTTTCTTACCCATGACAACAAGTATTTTATCATGTAAGGACCAAAATGCACCCGCTATACTTTCATGAGTCAGCTGCACCAATCTTCCCTTCCCAGTCCTGTTTAGGTGTAGGCCATGCCTAATGAAATCCCATTTTTGATAGTCCCGACAGGCATCAGAAAACATGACTAAAGTTGTGAATTTTAAATATTTCCCGGCAAATTGACTGTTCAAACAAATTTCAGGCTTGCAGCCAGTCGTCGTTCAATACTTCGCACGATATTTCAATTGGGCACCTGCCAGTCATCTTCAGGTGAGCCGTCACAGACTGCGCAGACTGCAACGGCTCATCTGAAGATGACTGGCAGGTGCCCAGTTGAAATATCGTGCAAAGTATTGAACGACAACCGGCTGCAAGCTCGAAATTTGTTTGAACATGATTGAAGTTGGCTGCCCTCAGAGGCATCCCTAACCCCACATTGACTTGCCTCACAGCTCTATCAAGGTGTGGCTGGCTGATCATGACGCTGGAACGGCTCCTCAACACAGTGTAAGTTGGTGACATGAGTCAGGGAAGCTATCTAGTCCAGATCACCACCTATGTCATATGCCCCATCACTGTTCAAACTGTTTCCCACCCCACCCACTATCACTACACGATCCTCTTTTGTAAAGTCCTTACATAAAGCCCCTAAGTTCTCTATCAAAAGACTTAGCCCTGCATTTGGCTTGAAGACACTGGTGGCCTGGTACGCTGCCCCTAAACTTTTCTGTAACTGAGGGCCTACACCTCGTCCATGGCTACTACCTAACAGCAGCACTTTCTTCTTCCTAACACTTTGTACACTCCTAGACTTCTTGGCCTCGGTTGAAGTGTGCTGCAAATTTTCTGCTCATTGTTCTACCTGAGGCTCTTCTACACTTAACACTAGAGATACAATGACAGAAGGATGAATTAGTAATTACTTTGCTTTTAGATAATTTACGTATCAAGCAAGTTTGGTCAGTGTTTTAAATGTTTATAACTTGGAAAACGTAGGAATAGATCGCGTCTATCTAACTAGTAGGGCCTAAACAATACGAAATGTGTTAGTTAAATATGATTCAGAAATGTTTAATTAAACTTTCAGTGCGACAGTAGAAACTGATGAAACTAGTAGCTGTTTTTTAACGAATTTTGCACTATCAAGATCTCTTGAATTAAATTTTGTGTTTATGTCACGCAAAAATTCTAGTTATGTCGCAATTATAGGGACTTCAGATAACAGTCAGTTGTGCAACAAGAACGGACACTATAGCAAGTATACGAAACAAAGAAAATTTAAATTTGACACTACTTCCTCTTAAAGAAGTTCTTTTAGCCGATGAAGAAAATACCGGTACCTGATCTCATTCGGAGGCGATCTTGATTACCTACATACATGTTAAAGCAAAATATACATTTGAAGGACTCTTAAACGTTTGAGACCATTCCATTAATCACACTGATAGCAATCCACAATGCTGGAAGATGTATAAGAAATTACATCCTTTATTTTTTACCCTGTAAATTGCTATTGTTGGCCACACAATGAATGACACATCACAGGTAAGATTTCGAAATGAAAATATGGGTAACTACTGCGAGAACAAGTTACGTTACCAAGGTCAAATGTGTCATATTACTTGATTGATTTGATTTATTATTGGTCCTGTAGATCATACAATTTGTACAGCAAAGCACATCATGATATAGGACAAGCCAATTTGAAAAATTATGTTAAGATGATATATGACGAGAGATGACAGTAGTGGTACATAACTCACATAGCAGAATACATACATGATATATAGACAAAATATAAAAAAGGTGGTGTGTGATGAGAGATGACAGTCGCACATACTGCACATAGCAGAATACGTATAAGAGATACAGACAGAATATGGGCACCAAACAACAATTAAATTATCTTACTAAGTAGAAAGTCTACAAGTGAATATACAGCTTATTACAAGTAATTAAAATATTGTGGTACATAGTTCACATAGCAGAATACATATATGAGATACAGACAGAATATGAGTAACAAACAGTAATTAAATTATCTTACTAAGTAGAAATATCTACAAGTGAATATACAGCTTATTACAAGTAGCCTAATTAAAATATTGTGGTATATAGTTCACATAGCAGAATACATAGGTCTATATGAGATACAGACAGAATATAGATAAGATACAATAATGAAATTATCTTACTAAGTAGAAACATCTACCACTGAATAAACAGCTTATTGCAAGAAATTAAAATTTTGTTTCAAGAAATTCATGTACGGAATAGAAACAGTGGTTTAGTAGCAATTCCTTTAATTTAGTTCTCATTATTTTTGGGTTTTTGCTTGTTTTAATGTCTTTTAGGAGGTGGTTGTATATTTTAATGCCCTACATTTAACCCCATTCGCATATAATTTTGTGTTGTGGGCTATAATTTGTAACTGTGTTTTGTTTCTGGTGTCATGTGAGTGGCGGTCTGCATTTCTGTCGAGGGCGTCCAAGTGCTGTACTGTAAAACAAGCTAGTTCCAATATATAGAGGCATGGCAGTGGCAGGATTTTTAGCTGTTGAAATAGTGGTTTACAGTGTTCAGTTCTTTTTTTACATTTCATTATTCTTGCTACCTGTTTTTGTAACTTGAAAATTGAGAGAGAATAAATGCTCTTTCCCCAGAAGATTAGGTTACAGCTCAAGACAGACTCAAAAAGGGCATGGTACACCAGCTTCAAGGTATCTACACTGGCTGTGTCTTTTAATGATCCTAATAGATAGCAGGTTTTACTAATCTTTTGTGAGAATGACTCAATATGAGGTTTCCAATTTAGTGTGTTACTGATGGTAAGTCCAAGAAATTTGGTGTCCTGCCCGTACGAAATGTCATCTTTGCTGATAACTATAACTGCATTGGAGGGGGTTAGATTTTGTCTAGAATGGAAGTTCATACTTACAGTTTTTTGAGTATTTATGAGTAGTCTATTTGCTTCAAACCACGATTGTAACTGACAAGTAGTTTCATTAACTGCATCTTACAATGTGTCACCTCTACTGGTTATCAGGATATTTGTGTCGTCTGCATACAGAAAGGAGCTGGCATTTGGTATGAGTTCTGGGAGATCATTTATGAACAATATGAAAAGAACAGGGCCAAGGACAGATCCCTGAGGGACACCATTTGTTGTATGTAGTATATCTGACCTGCAGTACCTGAATGTCTCTGATTTTCTTATTTCTACATATAGCTTTCGTTGACTAAGGTAGCTATGGAACCAATTGTGGGCTACACCTCTAATCCCATACTTATGGAGTTTCATAAGCAGCAGCTTGTGGTTGACCATGTCAAAGGCCTTGGACTGATCAAGAAATATACGGACAGCAGGTTGTTTATGGTCAACAAGACTTGAGCACTTTTCTAGAAATGCATACAGAGCATGTGTGGTGGACCTATTTTTCCGAAATCCATATTCGGAAGATGTGATTATGTTGTTAGAATTTAAACACGTTTCTAATCTAGTTAACATACAGTATTCAAATATTTTTGAGAAGGCAGATAGTATAGCAATTGGCCTATAGTTTGTCATGTCCGTTTTCTCTCCCTTCTTGTAGAGAGGTATAGTTTTAGCAAGTTTTAGCTGGTTTGGAAATGTTCCCTCTAGGAATGAGGTATTTATGATATTTGACAGGGGTACACTGATGTAATATGAACACTTATGAAGTAAGAAGCAGGGTGTCAGATCATGCCCTGCAGAATAAATCTTTTTGACTCTTTTTTTAATAATATCTTCAATTTCATACGGTGTTGTAGGAGATAGGAAAAAGGAGTTCAGAGGAGTATTTTTTTGAGACAAGAGTGTGCAGTGTTTGGAGAGTTAGTCAGGAGATTTGTGGGAGGAGAGTGAATAGTATTTGAAGAGTTGATTAGGAGATTTGTGGAAATTTCTGAAAAATAGCTGTTGAATTTATTGACAATTTTATGTGCATTTTCAGTCTTTTGTCCTTCTATATTTAGTGCGATTTTATCCTCTATCCTTAACTTTCTACCAGTCTGTTCATTTACTATACCCCAGATGGTCTTACATTTGTTGGATGAGCACCTAATTGTTTTATCATTATGAGCTTTTTTAGCCCATTTGATAACTCCCCTGTATGTATTTTTGTAGTTTTTATAGTATACCTTGAACTCTCTGGATTTGCCACTGTTCAGTTTGCTAAGTCTGTTCAACAGCCTCATCTTTTCTGATGAAGTTTTAATACCTTTTGTGACTCAAGCATTCTGTTTTTTGTTAGTGATAGTCTTTGTTTTCTCTGGGAAATGGCAATTAAAGTAATATTCAAATATCTGCAGAAATTTGTCATATTTTTCATTTGTTGTTGAGAAAGTAAATACACTTGCCGGGACTAGTGCAGCAGGGGATACAACCCGTCGGCTTTGAACAATGACGTCACAAGTCGCCAGAGAGCATGTATTACAGAGATGAAAGAGCTGAGGAGAATGTTGAGAAACAAAGGAATGCGAGAGAGATAAACATTGATCTTGTCAAAAGCATAAGCGTTTTTTGACTTAAAAAAAAAAAATCTCACGAGATAGAATAAACTGATCCTACTTTATTAAGCAATATCTTGTCAAAAGCCGAGAAGCGATTCTTCTTAGTGTTCTAGCTCCCTTCAGTACGTAATAAGAGTTTTTTGGCTTTTTTTAAAAAAAAAATCTCACGAGATAGAATAAACTGATCCTACTTTATTAAGCAATATCTTGTCAAAAGCCGAGAAGCGATTCTTCTTAGTGTTCTAGCTCCCTTCAGTACGTAATAAGAGTTTTTTGGCTTTAAAAAAAAAAAATCTCACGAGATAGAATAAACTGATCCTACTTTATTAAGCAATATCTTGTCAAAAGCCGAGAAGCTATTCTTCTTAGTGTTCTAGCTCCCTTCAGTACGTAATAAGAGTTTTTTGGCTTTAAAAAAAAAAATCTCACGAGATAGAATAAACTGATCCTACTTCATTAAGCAATCAGTAAAGAAACGAAACTGAAACATAACAGCACGTTTAATGATGCACCCAATATCAAGCGATCGCTTTTAGATTTACATTCAATTATTTTAATGATAGTGCTTATTAGAACACAGAACTGCTTTATTATCTATGCCTCGAAGTGAAGACATTACGATCTATGACTAAGGAATGACGTCATTGTTCAAAGCCGACGGGTTGTATCCCCTGCTGCACTAGACCCCACTTGCCAGTCTTCTTTCTCTAAGCTAAGTACGAAGCTGTTTATGTTGCTATCACTATAACTTCTACATTTAATAACTGTTTCTCCAGTTGGGAGTACATTGAGTGGTGGATTAAAATACATTGTTAGTGCACTGTGATCTGAAAAAACCAACATCTATAATTTTTACAGTGCAATCAGTGTTAGTAGCAACCTGATCAAAACAGCTGTTTAATCTCGTAGGACATATAACTTTCATATTTAAGTTGAATGACGTCATTAAATTTACTAATTGGGGCTTTCTAGCAGATTCTTCAAGGAAATCAATGTTGAGATCACCACATATTATTATATTTTTTCAGTTGTTGTGACAAGCTTTTTCTAGCAATAGTGCAAAGTTTCTGAAGAAGACTGAAAAGTTACCACCAGGTGATCAATACACACACATGATATACATATTTAGATCGGCAAGTACTACCCCAGCTATTTCAATGTCTTTGTCTAAGGAATACTCTTCACAGGGATGGAAAACTTCACAACTAATGCTATTTCTTACGTATATACAAGTTCCACCACCTTTGTAATTTTTCCCAGAATAGTGGTGGACTAATCTGAAGTTTTGAGTATACTGATAATGTAATTCTGACTCTTTTAGCCAGTGTTCACTAATACATAGTAAGTGCGTGTCTGACGAAACATTAGTATCACTTGTAAGAATTTCAAGTTCACTTACTTTATTTCTCAATCCCTGTACATTGTGACAGTATATGTTAAGGTTGTCACGTTGTTCTATGTGAGGAAGATTTATGTCTGCTGTGTCCTCTTGCGAAAGATGTCACTTGACCATAAAAAATCTTCGTTATTAGCTGACACTTTTTTTGTTGTTCTTGACGATCTTAACAGAGATATTGAGATCTTGCTGCTTGAAGCTGTACTCCCAGATGAAACGTGACTCTCCAATGACGAATATGATGCAGTGGGAGTATGTTGTGATCTCGTAGACTTTCCTTGTTGAGCTGTTGTTTGAATAGCGGTATCCAAATTTTGACTATTAATAACTCGCCGCTAGTTTCTTGTGATTTTGTAGGTGAGGTTTTCCTGTCTGCTTATTCATTAATTGCAAGGAAATTTTTTGATGCAGCTGTTTCTTCCAATAGTACACTTTCATTAGGCACATGTGCTTTTAGTGCTATTGGTAGTGTGGTGTTTTCACATATTTTGGACGTTTCTGTTAATAATGCGTTAGCAAGTATATGTTTTCCTCGGCGGTTTCTGTGCATTCCATGGCGAGTAAAGAAGCTTCTTTCTTCGGAGCTAATGTCTAAGAACTTGACATGTTTGAATGCTTTACAGATTTTCCGGAACTTTCTGTTTGTAAAACTTATTTCGGTATTTACACATCAACTTTTTATTAAGTCATGTCTGTGTGGAATGCTAACGAAGATCGTTTTTTGTTGTCCAATTCTTTCCAACGTTTGGCGCAATGCTCTGACTGCATTTTCGACTCGTTTTTATATACATCATTAGCTCCAGCAATAACTACACAGACATCATTTGGGTGCGGGTTGCAGTCTTTTAAATGTTTCCTGGAGGGGAGCCCCGGGTTTTACAGTTCCTTTAACTATAAATTCCGAACGCATTCAAGAACAGAAAAACGTTCAAAATAGCCCTCCTGACGCAATGTTATTCATGTAAGCGTTATAAGTTTTAGTATATAAAACAGCTGTTGCACGCACATGACAGAAATAATAAACAAGAAGCAATCGTAAAACAAATCTGCTAATGTTTTGGGCTACTTAAAATGGCGGCAGGCCCCGCCCGCTCTGAAAAACGATGTACAGTATGTTGTACCACCTCCCCCCCCCCCCCCCCTTTCCTATTTTTGCTTCCATGGTTCTGTCTGCGGATATTGGTTGTTTCAATGAAGAAGTCGTAATTCATGATTTTAAAGACGTGATCTGTGATGTATATACCTCGTCTGTTTACATTCATTTGTTAAATGTGGAACTTGACAAAATTTGCTAAGCAGTATTTAATATTTACTGTACAATGTACGATAACTCTTATCAATGTTTAACATCTACATATGCACGAACAACTTATGAATTTGTTGAAGATACTGATAAGATTAATGCTGAGGAAGAGTGTGAACAAATCAAGACTTGGTTTGCAGATGAGGTACTATGTATACTGCATGTAAATGTGATCTGTTTTCTTCTTTGTTTATTTACTTATTTAAAAAAAATGTTTAATGTTACTTTTACACCGTTAAGGATAATAATGATATCGCTGAAACCACCAAATAACTAATCGAAAGTAGATGCCTTAGCTCTACTACACCAAATATTGTATAAATTACGAACAAAAATTTAAAAGTTGTTAATTCTTCTGGCTATGATGGTGTTTTAGCAGAGAATTAAAATCCTGTACTAACCTGATGGCAACGTCCCCTGAGCTATCTTTATAATTAGCCAAGAATCAAGGCATATTTCCCTAAAAATTTAGTTACCATATGCCCTACAGCAAAAAGTGAAATTAATTTTTCTTTTTAGCAGATTAAAATGAACATTCAAAAACATTTACTGCTTTGACCTTGGGCGTTCAATCACTAGGAAAAATGCCTTATTAGACATTCTTTCTATAATTTATCAAAATATTTTCCTTCTGTTGCGTAAATTCAGGCAAAATGTCAATGTGGTACAAGTTTTAGTTTTTCCAATATGTAAGCCACTAATATTGCTTTATGAAGAGATTTAAGGTACGTGAATACTTAGCATGAAGTAATAGATACATGTAGTAGCGGTGTAGCTTAAGAGAGAGAGCAGCAGTTGTTTCAGAGGAACACACACACAATTATTGCGTATATTTTACAATAACTTATGCGTGTCATGTGTGTTATTCATACAGTTTAGTGGCCCTTCATGTGTGTTCAGTGCATGAGTGAATATCCCTGACATAACTGCTGTGATTCAAATGCAAATTGTGACATTTCAGTTTGTGTGTTAAATAACAGGTTGTGTTCATTATGAAATTCCTGTTGCTGATACACATTAGGTTATAGATATCACATACATTCTCTTTTTTTCCAAGTGAAATTTTAATATTTATCACAAAGAGCTACGGTGTCAAATTAGATTGCCATCCAAACAACAAACCTGAAGCAAAAACCGTTCAAATGGCTCTGGGCACTATGGGATTTAACATCTGAGGTCATCAGTCTACTACTAAACTACTAAACCTGACTAACCTAAGGACATTACACACATCCATGCCCGAGGCAAGATTCGAACCTGCGGCCATAGCAGTCACGGGGTTCTAGACTGAAGCGCCTAGAACCGCACGGCCACTGCCGCCGGCTAAAGCACAAATGAAAAATGTTTCACAACCTTCAGAAACAGATGAGCAATAGGAAGAAAGAATGGAAACTGCTCAAATAAGCAATATTCAAGCCTATTCATCTGACACAGTTGTGAAAATGGAAGTGAGACTGGATACTATATGAATATGTACTATTCAGTCAATATGAACCCTGGATGTTGATTTCCATCTTCTTGTATTCCATTACAGTGCTAATTATGACTACAGGTTACATTCAAGGGTGGTTACTGGAAAGGTGCGTAAATAATGCAGTCACCAGCCAGTGTGTTAGGGGCATAGCATGAGAAAGAAGATGAGGAAATGAATAAATTCTTGTACGTTGATTCAAGTAGGAATTGTTTATTAACAGTTAATATTACCAACAACTAAAATGCATACCTTAAACGACTTACATTTAAGGGAAATTAGTTAAAACAGGATCTTCACAGATTTTTTGTAAATTCCTGCAACACCTTGTCAATGAAAACTTCTTTATTTTCAAAAATTAATTTTCTGTGGATGCTCATCATTGCTAGGCCATTGAGACGACTTTGTACCACCGTGCTTCTCAATCAGGTTTTTATTCATCTTAAACTGCTAAAAGACTTGCGACCGAACCACCGAATCTTTCCTTCAGTAAATGGGGTATGTTCTCAACTGACTCTGTTGTTTTAACCCCCTCCACTGACGGAATGACCCGCTTCCTAATTCCGTATGTATAAAGCCAATACGGACTTGTAGCTGTCACGCCTTTGCGCTTACTGCTACGTATTTTAACCGTAAATAGCTCAGTCCTAATGGTAAGAGGTAGTAGTGAATTCACGTTGTTAATCTTTGAATACAGCACAGCTGCCACAAGCTCAGCTCACTTTTACTCCACTCCTACCCTCGCCATTGCACCACATTAATTAGGTGCTACATGGACCTTGCTAAATTCACTTGCGTATACATTTTTGACCGTTACTCGCCAGTACTTACCTAATGATTAGTACTCTCCTAACCGGACTATTTCCAAAAGAGCTGTGATGATTGAACGGGTTCGATCCACGGCCTACAGTGCCCTACAGTTCATACGGTAACACTTCCTACCTGACCCACTTCACTTGGTAGTGAGCTTATGTATCCAATCACCACTGCTAGCAGCAGTGGATAATCCTATCAGCACGACGAGAGCAGCAGACTTACCGTCGAATCCTCCTGAAAATACTTATAACTACGGTCGCCAGCTCTGAAGGAGCAAAAGAATAAGTCAATTTTTTGGCTCGTTTCAAAGTGAAACGGCTTGAGTTGAATTTAAACTTAATTCTGAATATTACTATTTCTGATCATTCTAGGTGATTCCACAAAGCAAATACTCTCTCAATTTCTGTGAGTTGGCTAGGTAATTACTACCAAGACAATTTATGCAACTTAGGTTAACAAAATCCTATCCTTCAACTTATTTAATGATTTTGGATATTACTCTTTGGACAATTGATATAGAATTAGTTAAGTGACTTTACTTGAAAAGTTACTCAGAAAAATTTAAGTAACTATAAATAGGCGACTCATTCTGGTGTGACCATTGCTCTTTTCAACATTCTTATACGCTAAAGTATTCTACAACCAAAAGAATTGTAAATGAAAGAGGCGATGATGGCCTCAGTCTGATTTCACTATACTATGTTTGAGGTTACTACACTTTACAATGAACAACATGCGTCGTAATTTTACTCATTACTATATTCTGTCCTCTGCACTTGCATAAAAGAAAACTGGTATTCTGCTTTTACATGTATACAAAGTTCGACTTAACAATTGCAAGCAGTCTTGCCTTGGGTAGACGTGTCGGTGCTGGTGGTGAGATGCATGTGGCTAACGCAGCTCTTCACGCCTCATGCCCTCAATGGCGGCTGGAACTACGAGCTGTAGCACTCGTATAAGCTACTGCACGTCCGCCATAAAATCTGGGCGCAGGAACTCTTACAATCAGCCCCAGTGGTATAGAGACGGTTTCGACAACCATTCGTCGCGTTCTACTCCACAAACGGCGACGATATTCGCCTCTTCGCTGTTGCACAATCACTTTTGCGTGAGCACAGTTACGCACGTCCGATCACGTCAACACTCCCCAGGCCATTTCATTGTTCAGTCCCTGTGTCTCCAGCTACCTCTAGCTACTCTCGTATCACCAAGAGTGGGGGCGTTCCCCTACCACCTTTTCACCGAAATCATTTAGTATTTAAGAATATTTATATTTATTACCCTGGAGTTCATACCAGTCATAATAATTTACTACTAGCGCTTTATAACATTAAATCATACAGTAATAACTTATAATTACCAAGAAAAAGAATACATTTGACTCCGAGAGCTTAGTGCATTGTCTGACAGGTAGCGCTAATTCCCAGTTTTGCCAATAGATGGCATCAGGGTGCAATCCCTGGCAGTCTCACACCAGCGCGCCCGTTTCCGACGCGCGGGCTCCAAATTACTGTCAGCCCACCATCATTTCAGTTCCGTTACAGACTGTTCAACATTGCATGTTGTAAAAGGGAGAGTAATCAAAATTTTCAAAGCTTTTTGGGTTTCTGGAAAGAAATTTTTCATTTCTTTAATTGTATCACAAATAGTTAGTTCCTCTTGGTTCTTTGTATCACATGGATGATGTAATGGCTGTATACGCATCATAGTTTTCACTGTCCTGTCAAATCTCAAATCAAACATATTTTTAACTTATTAGTCTCAAATATTTTATTGCTTGCTCCTCGCCAAACAGGTATTGTCTACACCAGGGCTTAACAACTGGCTGGTTTTGAGCGCGAGTACTCGCGTCTGCTCAGGCACGTGCAAGGTCGCGGAGTAGGGAGGGAGGGGAGGAAGGGGAAATGCGCGCGCACGTATGAATAGGACCGCAGCGTGCCTATTGAATTCGCGCCGACTGTGTAACGTTAAAAGTACTACGATCAGCTCTAACAGTCACTTCGCTGGTTAAGAATCATGTCAAGTCACCGTTGTGTAACCCCAACCATGCTTTCGCAGTTCAACCCCCATTGGGAGGAATTGTATCTGTTTACAGAAAAAGATGGTGTTGCAAAATGTTTAGTATGTCACAAAACGCTTAATTCTTTTAGGAAATTTAATTTGCAGCAACATTATATGTCGTACCACGCGAAAGACTACGGAAGTGGAAAATGTGATGGACCAGGTCGTGCACAGGAAGTTATTAAACTTAAAAGGAAGCTATCCGAAGAAGATCTGGATGACGAAGAAAAATCAACTGAGGCAGCTCTCAGAGTGAGCTACAAAATTGCTTTGTTTTTAGCAAAATCCCTGCGCCCCTTCACTGATGGCGATTTAATAAAAGATGTTTGGTAGTTGCAGCGGAACATTTGTGTCCATCTCAAGTTGAACAGTTTCGGATTGTGCCATTATCTGACATGACCATTATGCGTCGCATACAGGACATGGCAGACAACGTCCAGAGCCAGCTTGCAAATATCTATAAAGATTTTATGGCGTATTCTCTAGCCCTGGACGAAAGTGTTGATATCACTGGAACAGCGCAGCTTTCCATATTTATTAGAGGTGTTAATAGAGATCTTCAGGTGAGGAAGGAGCTCCTCGATGTAGTAGCCATGAAGAACACTACAACCGGAGGTGATATTTTAAGTAGTGTTGAAGAAAGTGTTGAAAATATAGGATTGTCATGGAATTCTTTAGTTTCAGTGTCTACAGACGGTGCACCAGCGATGAAAGGGAAAAAATTAGGTTTCGTTGTGCTGTTGAAGGAGAAAATGCAAAAACTGACCGTGCCGAAAGAAATAAGGGGCGTTCACTGTTTGATCCACCAGGAAAACTTATGTGCAAAGAATATCACTCTAAAAAATGTGGTGAGTGTTGTTGTTCGTACAACCAATTATATAAGGCAGCATGGGCTACAACACAGACAATTTAAAAGCCTTCTTGAGGATGTAGAAAGCCAGTATGGTAGCCTGCCTTATTACAGCAAGGTCCGCTGGCTTAGTCGTGGCGAATTATTAAATCGAATTTTTGCCTATTAGATGAGATAAATATGTTCATGGAAATAAATAACATGTGCGTTCCTGAATTGAAAGAGCCTGCATGGAAATGTGATCTCGTGTTCTTAGCAGATTTAACTAGCCATCTGAATGCTTTGAACATTTCACTACAAGGTAAAGATCTGCTAATTACTCATTTCATAGATCGAATACGAGCTTTTAAAATGAAATTGACACTTTGGGTTAGTCAGCTGGAAACAGGAATTCTAGCTCATTTTCTTAAATTATCATCCATGCAAGATGTTCACAAAGACTGTGAACGTTATTCACATAGTTTAGTTGCCCTTAAGGAAGAATTTGATCAATGCTTTCAAGATCTGACAGCACTAGACAGTGATTCTGATCTGTTCTCCTCTCCATATTCAGCGAATATTGAAGAGATTCGTCCTGAGCTGCAACTAGAAATTATTGACCTGCAGTGTGACAGAGAATACAGAGACAAATTTCAGAACAAGAAAAACATTTTGGAATTTTACAGACACTTCCCTCAGGATAGATTTCCTCATTTGCACGAACTGGCGGCTACAATAATATCAATGTTCGGTTCCATGCATGTTTGTGAATATCTGTTCTCTGCAATGAAATGCAACAAGACGCGCCTGAGAAACGCATTGTCTGATCGAAATTTAAACTGCACGCTGTGCCTACGATGCACAAGAACAATTACTCCGAACATAGACGCAATTGTAAAGGGCAAAAAGTACAAGATAACAGAGAATCCCACACTTAAGTGACACCTTTTATTGTGTAACAGTACACAAATTAATACAAATGTAGAGGCATACACTAAGCTAATAAAATTATGTGGCACATGTACATTCTCCTTTATTTGTTTCATTTGTCACAGTAATAATTCGTGAGTGATATCCCTGCAGGTGGCTGCGGATTTACATTGACTGGCGGCAGCTGTTGTGTGCCCCACGTGACTCTCCCCACTCTCCGTTCTGGTCCGGTAGTGAGGGTAGCGTGCTCGCGCTGCTCCGTGCTCGCGCCTTGCTGCTCACAGCTTGCTCCGCGAGCACGTATGTTGTGAAGCCCTGGTCTATACCGAACCTAATTCCAAGCAATGGTTTGGTTTTTACTTTTTTGACGCATTACTATATTGCAAAACATAAACTCAAAAATATGAAACATTAGTTCCATATGTGCTGGACCTATGGTACATCAACAAACAACATTCGACAGCTGAAATTAGTGTAATGCAGAGCTATGAAGCTCAAGTAAAAGCAAACAAACCACACCCCACAGGCCAACAGTGCACCTTGCCTTTTTCAAATGTCTGTGTTTTCTGGGCTTGCAGTTTCATTTTACTTTAAGATACACAACTATTTAATGTTTGATTTACAACTATTCTTCACATGAAGGCAGCCATGCCCAGGAGGTCTGAGTTGTAATGTCACGAACTGCACAACCAGTAAGAAATAAAAAAATAAAAATTGTTGCATCTCTAGGGGGGGGGGGGGGGGGGGCAGCTGCCGCCCACCCCCACCCCACTGCCCCCCTGGCGTCACCCTTGGTAATGGCGTAATGCAGCAATGTGTAGTAATGGAGATTAACGTGTACCCCCATAAATTAGATGTGAGACAGAATTTGAAAAAAAGTTAGAATACACCAGTACAATAGAAAAGTGACAAAATGTATGTAACCATATATATCTACATCTGTACTCTAGAAACCATCATGTGGTGCATGGCAGAGTGTATGTGCCTTTGTACCAGTTATTAGGATTTCTTCCTGTTCCATTCAGATATGGGGTGCAGTAAGAAAGATTGTTTGAATGCCTCTGTACATGCAGTAATTATTCTAATCTTTTCCTCATGATCCCTACGTGAGCAATATGTAGGGAGTTGTAGTATATCTCTAGAGTAATCATTTAACACTGGGTCTTGAAACTTTGTTAACAGACTTTCTTGGGATAGTTTACATCTGTCTTCAGGTGCCTATCAGTTCAGTTCCTTCAGCAGCTCTGCGACTCTCCTATGGATTAAGCAAACCTGTTACCATTTGTGCTGCCCTTCTCTGTATACATCCAGTACACTCTGTTACTCCTACCTGGTATGGGTCCCACATACTTGAGCAATATTCTAGAACTGGTCACATGAGCAATTTATAAGTGATCTCTGTTGTAGACTGATTGCACTTCCCCAGTATTCTACCAATGAACTGAAGTCTACCACTTGCTTTACCCATGAGTGATCTAATGTGATCATTCCATTTCATATCCCTACAAAGTGTTACAGCCTGGTATTTGTTTCAGTTGGCTGATTCCAACAGTGGCTCATTGATACTATAGTCATAGGATACTACATTTTTTTTTTCATTTTTAAAGTGCAACATTTAACATTTCTGAACATTTAAAGCAAGTTGCCAATCTCTGCACCACGTTGAAATGTTACCAACATCTGACTAACTATTTATGCAGCTTCTCTCAGATAGTACTTTATTATAGACAACAGAACTATCTGCAAAAAGCCAGATTTTACTATTAATATTGTCTGCAGGATCATTAATATACAACATGAACTGTAAGGGTCCCAACACACTTTCCTGGGGCACATCCAAAATTACTTCTACACCTACATCTACACTCTGCAAACCACTGTTAGGTGCAAGGCAGAGGGTACATCCCATTGATGATGACTCTTCATCCAGGGTAACAAGCTATGCCCTCCCTACCAAAACGTCCTCAGTCCAGTCACAAATTTCACTTGCTGGCCCATATGATCATACTTTTGGCAATAAGCATAGGAGTAATATTCAGTCAAATGCTTTTCGGAAATCAAGGAACACTGCCTCTACTTGGTAGCCTCGATCCAAAGCTCTCAGTACATCATGTGAGAAAAGTGTGAGTTCGGTTTCACATGATTGATGCTTTCAAAATCCATGCTGGTTGGCATTTAGGATGTCATTCTGTTCAAGATACCTCATTATGTTTGAGCTTGGAATATGTTATAAAATTGTCCAACTAGTCAATATCAAGGATATTGAATGAATGTTTTGTGGATCATTTTTACTACCCTTCTTGTTGATGGGTGTGACCTGCAGCTTTTCCCAAGAACTGCATATGGCTTTCTGTTTAAGGAATCTACAACAGATTATAGTTAGAAGAGGGGCTAACTCAGCCACAAATTCAGTATGGAATCTGAAAGGGATTCCTTCAGGGCCTTGAGCTCTGTTCAGCTTTAACTATTTCAGCTATTTCTCAATATTACTGACTCTAATACTTGTTTCATTAATCTTTTCAGTGGTACAAGGATTAATTTCAGTTAGTTCTCCTTTGTAAAGGAACATTTGAATAGGGAGTTAAAGCATTTCTGCCTTTGCTTTGCTGCCCTCAATTTCAGTTCCTGTCTCATTTGCTAGGGCTGAACATTAACTTTGGTGCCATAAACAGCCTTCACGTGTGACCAGAATTTCTTTGCATTTTTTGACATGTCATTTGACAGTTTTCTGCTATGGTTGTCATTGAAGACGTCATGAATTGCTCTTTTGATACAAGAGCATTCATTTTCGAGATCAGCTCCTGTCTCTGGATGTCAAAACAAAAAATAAATTGTTGAAACACAGATTTATGCACCAATAATTCATTGTTAAAGCTATACAACGTAGTACTATTATGTTGCTAATCAGTATGAATCTTGAACTAGGCTGCTTCAAATACACAGTGCCAACACCACTTTACTTTTGACTGCATACTTTGTATCAGGATTCTCTAAATTTCCTTCAGTTACATGTTTCACTTCTGATCCCCTTAGCAACAATAAATTATGTCTATAATAACATATTTTTACATATTTGGTATGTTTTTATTACAGATGTTATATACTATTAAACTACTGTATTATAAGCAGATATACTGACCTAGAAAACTATCATACACCATTTCATATGTTTTTCCTCAAAATAGTGAATATGTAACTTCAAATATAATTACTTCCTTTTAAATCAGATAATCCTATTTTTGCCAAGTTTTAATGTTTTGAGAATTGCTTATACTTTCATAGTATACCCTTCTGCATTTCTAGACAGCATTGCTCTACTCATAATCTCATTTGCTCATTTCTCAATGATACAATGTCACTTCTCACAAAGTATTAACTAACGTATCATCTTTGTCATACTCTACGTCATTAACTTCTATTTCTTTCTTTCTTTCTGTCTTTCTTTCTTTTTTTTTTTCATTAAGCCCAGTTAAAGAGTGTGTTTGAACTTGTTATCTACATCGGACAACTTAGTTTTTTTTTCTCTTTGCAAACCCTCTGATGATTTTCCTTTTTTGTTTCTTAGTCTGACCACTGTTTTCTTGTCATTCGTTTAGCTTTATCTGCAAATGTGTGTTTAACAGCTAGGATTTTAAAGGCTTTGTGTTCTCCAGTAGTATCTTCTGTGGTATCTGTTTCTTATAGATCCTGCTCAATTTCTTCTACTTTTCTTTTTACTTTTTTCTTTTTTTTTATGTTAGGTAGATTTTGCTTGATTTAGTGTTGCCCGTTCTGCAGATGTTACCATAGAAATTCAAGCTTCTATCTATCTATCTATTTGACTTTTCTTTTTAATGCATATACCACTTACATTAAGGGTCCCATAAATTTTTTTGAGCATTTTCTACTTTTCATTTCCAATTTCATCAATTTTTGAATGGCTTTGTTCAAATGCAGTTTCTCAGACATATAATACTTCAGGCAAAACAACAGTGTTATAATGCTGCTTGCTTGTTGTAGTGATTCTATGTTATTCTATATGCTTTCATGCTTCCTTAAGCTTGGGAGCTCTTTTTCAATTGGCTTTACCATGTAGTTAAGATGGCACTATGATTTCTACAAGATATTTAATAGAAAGCACATATGAAATTACATGAATGCACAGTGCGTGTTCTTTTAGACATGTCTGAAACCACACATTCATATAGCTGATTCAGCCAGATGGGCAGTTGATCCACCTTCTTCATTGTGGATGCGCAAGTATGTTTGCCCTACTGCAGAAAGCTCAGAGTAGTGAGCATGGAGGAAATGGATAGGGACTCAGTTAGGTGGCACTTGGTGGGATTGTGGACCAGCTGATAGTATGACAAGCTGGTCCACGCAGTTGCCATAACACTGTGTCACAGATTGCGCAGTGGTTAATGGACCTGCTTAGTAACCAGGAGATCTCGGGTTCGAATCCCAGTCTGGTACACATTTTCACTCACTGCTGCTGATTACAGCTAATGTCCTGATGCAGCTGATATCAGTAAGCCCTCCCCTTTCCTTTCCTTTCCTTTCTCCCCAATTCCACCTTCAATTTACATATAATGTATGAAATTGTTCCAAATTTTGTTTCTAACAAGGATCTTATGACATTTTGGTGTAAATTTCCCATTAAAGAGGTCTTCTTATAGGATATTTGGAATATTGCAATTGATGCTATTTTATTTAAAAGGTGACTTATGCAACTTCACATGGTATACTTGATTTCTTCATTAGGCTTAGTGAAGATAGTTAGATCATCATCAGATGTTTTCCACTAAACTTTGGTTCACTGTCCTGAGGTTCTGATGTTTTACCCTCAATTTTTTTAATCACTTTGTCCAACAGCATAACTGAGGAGAGCCCATCTCCTTGTTAAGCTCCTAAGAATACTTCAAAAGGCTTAGAAATTTCATGAAGGAATTCACTTGAAGACATGTGTCTGTTATTTCCTGGCACGTTAGTTCTCTAGCCCTCCTGTCTACAGTGACCTCTTCTAAAGTGTTCAAAACTGTTTGTCTGTGGACAGTGTCACATACTTTCTTCATGTCCACAGAGGTGGCAAATGTGTTATACTTCAGTTTATTCTTGTGGGAACAACACTATTGCTGACCTTTGAGAGCAACAAGGCAGGTTCTCTCTAACTGAGCAACACAGTCTTTTAGTTTGTAGCATATGGTCATCTATGGATATGAGGTGTGATGAGAAAATATGGCAAATAATTTTATTAGAAACAAAATAATGAACATAAATGGAATTTTGTGTGATTCCTTTTCATTGAAGTTCTTGGTTAACAATGCACTTATCCCACCACTGAATTCATGCCTGGAAGCATTTCTGGAAGGCTTGCTTTGGAAAGGGCAGACAGCTGCCCCTTCATGGTCCTCTCAGTGTGAGGAGTGGTATCAAAACGTTTTCCTTTAAGCAGTTTTAATTTTTGCAAAGAACCAGAAGTTGCATGCTGCTAAATATGGTGAGTAACACAGGCGTGGGCAGACAGGAATACTTTTTCCAGCCATAAACTCATGAATCAAAAGTAAAGTGTGACATGAGACATTGTTTTGATGAAGAATGAAGCCAATGGCACATTTTTCTGATCTCTTTCTTCATACAGTGTTCCACAAGTATTGCAGTACATCCTTGTAAAATTCAGTAAAGTAAGTATAAATAGGCTAAAGTTTCATCTCCAGTTACAATTTCGGACACACAATTAATTCTGAATGTAGGCAGTTCTTCTACTGCATGCAAACTGACACACAATTGTTCTTCTGTTCATTATTTGAGAGACTGGAAACAAATTTTGCACTCACTCATCTCATTTTTAAATTATCAGTTAAGATGCTTTGCGCAGATCTGTACAAGATGCTACATTCTTTAGTAAGATCTTAAATAGTTAATTGTCTGTTTGAATGGACAATTTTTGCCACTTCTTGCATATTTCCTTCTGTTTTTGAGGTTAATGGTTGTCCTGAATGCTGCTTGTCTTCTACTAACTCATTTCTGATTTTAAATCACCCACACCACTTGTAAACTCATCAGAGTTATAGCATTATCACCATATTACAATTTCAGCATTTCGTGAGTTCCTTTCGCACTTTTTTGCACCTTGAAACAGAATATAATGTTCACATGCTGTTCAAAATCAATGATGTGCAGCAGACATAATACAGATGACCTCAGTCTAGCATTTCTGGGTGACAAGTCAGAACATGTTGCAAGTTGATGCTGCCTGTCTCAGTGGATCAGGCTATAGGACAAATAACATAAAATGATTGTTGCATCAGCAGACCTGCTAAACAATTCATTCTTCATATTTTTTTATCATATGTTGTATGTATTGTGTATGCCTAATAAAAAGGTTTTTGAACTCCATGATGTGCTTCATTATCCAACACTATTGCATACTAGTCTTTCACAGTTAGTGATCAGACTACTGTGTGCTGTTCATTCGTGTTAATTATTTTCTTCCATTCCAACCATGTGGCATTCCTGCACTTATTACATCATGAACCTTTCTGATCATTCTGCTATTCCCTGTTCTTCACTAACAGCAAACATAGTGTACATTTGGCTTCATAATTGATAAAATGTGACAGTAACATTCCACAAATTTGTGTTCCATTGACAAATGTGATTGCACAACAATGTTTTACAATGGACAATCTTCTTATTGACTTTGCTGTAGAAACTGCCTGTGGTGTGACTTGTGCAACCTCACATGAACATTTCCATCAGCTCAATCCAATTAATCTTCCAACAACATTATGCTTTCATTTGCATGCACCAGATTCAAGCTCACTCACTACACATCATCTGTTGAATGCATCTTAGGACTCTGTCATTACTGTTCATAGTTTACCATCCTGCACATTTGACCTGGGATTCTCCACACTTTTCACTTTGATATTCATTATCTCTAACATGAGAAAACTGGTTCTTGGCACCAATTTTCTTTGGGACTTCCAACTCATTTCCTCACTGCACATGGACAAGTTAACACACTCACCTTCTAGACATTCTGTCAAGGGACTCTGCAATCCTGCTGGCCTGACATAGTGTCATGAGGGCGTCGATCCATGACCAGATCTTACAACTCATCCATCTTCCATGAGCAACACCTGTTACAAAGCTCTGATTACAAGGAATAAGAAATAGATTCTGGACATCCAAGAGCTACACATGGACACTTATTCAACGTTGACTATATTCTGGAACAATAGTGAAATGCTTTACCACTTCATCCATGTGGCCAAGAATGAATTTTCTGTGGTGTGCTGCCTTCTCAACCATGTTTGTTTCTTGCCTCCTGCTTCTACCCATGGAGCTGCACTGCCCTGTACCAACAGGAGTCAAGTGATACACCCTCTGTGACCACAGAGGTACTACATGTTAGTGATATGCCTTCCACTTCTGCACCATTCCCTACCTCTCAATGCTACTCCATCTGGGACCTGTTTGTTACGTCTGTGGTTAAGAATGGAACAGTGCACTGAATCATCACCATCACTGGGGCCCTGGTGAGTCAGTGCCCTCACACATTGAACCTACATTGTCTCCATATAGCAAACACCACAATCAATGAACTACTTCAAGTGGACATTGTATGCGTTTTGGATGGTTGCTGAACATCACTGATCCACCTTGTCCCTAAAAAAATGCTTCAGTCAGAGTGTGTGATGATTTTCATGCCAACAGTACTTGCACCATCATAAATAATTACTCTGTACTTGACATTCAGGATTTCATGTGCTACCTCACTGGTGCTATAGTGTTTAGCATCGTTGACTGCAAAAAAAAACTTACCTACAGATCACTATTCCCATAGAGGACGTCCACAAGAATGCTATAATGACTCCTTTTGGCCTGTACAAGTTCCTCTATATTCCATACAATTTCAAAAATGCCGCCCAAATGTGGCAATGGTTTATTGACGGTATACTCCTTCAGTTCTCATTTTGCTATGCATATCTTGATGACATATTAATATTCTTGCCAACTTTGACACTGATTTGCTCACATCAAAGAAGTCCTCAGTGCACTGGTTGATAACAATATCAAGATAAAGAATAACAAGTGCCAACTTTGCCAAATGCAAGTAACATTCTTAGACCACATTGGGAATGCCTTGGGCATCTTACTCACCCCTAAGCACATAGATCTTTCTTCCACTTACGTCCACCTTCCAGCTACCATGAACTTAGTCATTTTCTGGGAATCATTAATTTCTAATTCCACCATCTACCCCATGTGGCCTCCCTCTAGGCCTCCTCACCCAAGAAATAAATGGCAGGAACACCTCTGGGTGACATAAACTTATGTGGACACTTAATGCGCTAGTGCAAGCCGATTTCCAATGCTTAACTCTGTTACCACAGGTGCAAGAAACCTGGCCATGGCACTGTACTGGAACAGGAAGTGAATGGCTTACAACAGTCCCTGTGCTTCTTTCCCACAATCTTACACAATCACAATGTAAATGGTCTACTTTCAACACAGAAATTTTAGCAGTTTGTGAAGCCATGCACTACTCTGATCCCTGACTGCTCATGTATGCTACCTGTAACCCTCCAAACGACTAATGTGTGAAGTGATACAGACATTTAGAGTACATTGCACAAAATATAAGTGATTTCTGGCAATTAGAGGGTGCAGACAACATTGTACCTGATTACAGCTCATGCATTCATGCTATTTTTGGACACATTGATTATCAGGAATTTGCCTAGGCATGACATAACAACTAGCAGTTCCAGGACCTGGTGAACCATCCTATGAGGCACCTCCACATTGATCCCAGCTTCATACCAGGTGTGTCTCATCTGGTCCTCTATGATGCATCACAGAACTGAATATGCCCCTTGTCCCTCAGCCTTTCTGTCATCTGATTGTTGAGCAGTATCCAGTCTTGCAGTTCTTGGAAGTGACCAGTCACATGTCTTACTATCAAGCATTTTGTTTGGCTAAACATTAAGAACAACTATACGTTCTGAACAACAGTGTCTGTTGCCTTTCAATGAAGCAAAACCTCATCACACTGCAGACACCTATAGGCCACTTCAGGGTCAGTTCCAGGATATAAATGTAAACCTCTTAGGCCTCCTGCCTCTCTTAGCTGGCTGCCACTATATCCTATCAGTCATTACTGTGCGACACGATGGGTGGAAGTGACCCCTCATTCTGACATTATGGCAGATACTGTTGTGAAGGCTCTGGTGTCTGCTTGGTTCTTTCATTTTGGCTGCTCACCATGTATCATCACACGCTAGGGTAGACAGTTTGAATCTTCCTTATTCCTTGTACATAGCATCTTGTGTGACTACACTCACTATCAAACAACAGCACATCATCTGCAAAGCAACAGGGTCATTGAGAGGTGGTAACATGCTCTCAGGGTGGCCCTAATGAGCCACTGAGGTAATTGACTGATACCCAGCCCTGGGTATTCTTTATGTGCACATGGCTCATAACCGTGACCTAGATGCATTCCTTGCCACACTACTTTAGAGTGAGATGTTGTCACAACTGGGTGATTTTGTTTTGCTCAAACTCCTCCACATTGACTCCTATGCCCATCCTTGTTCAACAAGTCACACAACACACATTCTAACTCCACATACCTAATGAAACAGTATTTTTCACTACTGCAGCAATTGTAACACATGTCAGATAATTAAGACTTTTCATAAGAACCATCAGTTTAATGTGCCTGATTTACACGAGAATTCACGAGGTGCTGAAATAGAGTGCATATTACTACAAATAACCTGTATTATTTAAGAAAACTGAGAAATCATCTTGCCTGGCTGTCATATGCTCTAGTTTGTCACATACAAGATTAACAAGATGAAGTATGGCTTCCTTTGATATGCAAATGCTGGATATAAATTTGGAATCTGCATCATTTGTTTTTCTTTTTCTTCCTCATTCTCATGAACAGTTCAGCCAAAATTTCTTCATCACTGTCTGCATCTGTCACTATCCCTACCATCTTGAAAACTTCCTCCCCAGTTAAGCTCTCTAATTGGCTAGAAATCACTGGTTAAGCTATCTCAAGTTTATTCTCCAGTTAGGCTTTATTCCAGGTTCGTATAATGTGTTTCTCATGCTATTCTGAGAATAAAGCTTAATCAGTTGCTAAGCAGAGATTGTACAGCCAGCTCTATGTACTGCATTTGCACATACTTAATGTTTCTTTCAGACAACAAACCTGCTCAATAAACCTCTCCTGAAGCCTGTTTGATACTTGCTAGTCACTCTGTTTAAAACATTATGTACAGACTAATGTAGTTAATGGGGTCTGCTCTGTCACCTTTCTTATGCAATGAATGTGTAATAGCTTTTTCCAGGCTTTAGGAATTATTTGAGTTTTCCATATGTCTGCTAAGAGTGTATAAATTCTTCTTATGAGATCAGCTCCTGTTTTTAACATTTCTGCAGTTATACCAGCCTCTCCAAGCATTTTGTTATTTAAAATATGTTTGAATTATCTTTCTCATTTGTTAGATTGTGTTGGAATTTGATATAGGGTTTTCAAAATGCAACCTTTCCCCTGGAGGATCAAGTTCAGTAAATTTTGAAATTAATCAGCAAATATCATGTATTATCCTTTATAGTTTGCTTCTAGCTTTCCATTAATTTAATGAAAACACAATGTTTGTGGTTTATACCCAGATAAATCCTCACAGAATATCTTATAGAAATTTTGGGTGTTGTTCATCTGAAAATATTGCTTTATTCTATCAGTCAGCTTTTGTTGTATGCATGTTTTACGCAATTAATTGTTTTTGGGGTCAATTTTTGTATCTTCAGAAGAGACTCCCTTGTGTCAGCTACTTTATGTCCATTACAGTTATTCCACACGTTGGTTTGCTCTTCGACAGCTTTATTGCAGGTCCCGTTCTTCTTCTGTGTTTATGTTCCGTGGGTGGCTGCCCCAATTTCATGGCTGATGTTGGAGGGTTGAAGCAGAGCAAACTTCAATCTTCTGCCTGCCCTTATTACATCTCTCCTAATAATTACCTTTTTTTGAAAATTTCAATTCAATTCTTATTTTCTGTAGCATGTGTATGACCAGATTCCTTTCAGTTTCATTCCTCTAGTTAGAGTCTCAGATCAGCTGAAACCAAAGATGTAATTAGTTTTGTTTAAAACCATGTTTATCTACATCTGCATCTTCATCTATACTCTGCAAACCAGTATGAAGTGCATGGCAGAGGGTCCATCCTATTGCATGAGTTATTAGGATTTTTTCCCATTCCATTCATGTACGGAGCATGGGAAGAATTATGGTTTGAATACCTCTGTGTGTTCTGTAATTATTCTGATCTTGTCCTTTGATCTTAAGTCCTCCAAAGCTCTCTTAAATTTTGATTGTAACACTAGATACCCTATCTCTTCTAAATTTACTCCTGTTTCTTCTTCTGTCACATCAGACAAATCTTCCCCTCATAGAGGCCTTCAATCTACTCTTTCCACCTATCTGCTCTCTCATCTGTATTTAAAAATGGTATTCCTGCTGCGCTCTTAATGTTTCCACCATTGCTTTTAATTTCACCAAAAGTTTGTTTTGACTCTTCTATAAGCTGTGTCAGTTTTTCCAACTATTATTTCTTTACATTTTTCATGCTGCCATTTCATCTTAGTTTCCCTGCACCCCATATTTACTTCATTCCTCAACGACTTGTATTTCTGTATTCCTGAATATCACTGAACATGTTTGTACTTCTTTCTTTTATCAATCAGCTGAAGTATTTCTTCTGGTACCCATGGTTTCTTTACAGTTACCTTCTTTGTACCTATGTTTTTCTTCCTAACTTCTTTGATTACCCTTTTTAGAGGTGTCATTCCTCTTTAACTGTACTGCCTACTGAGCTATTCCTAGTTGCTGTATCTACAGCCTTAGAGAACTTCAAGTGCACCTCATAATTCCGTAGTACTTCTGTATCCCACTTCTTTGTATATTGATTCTTCCTGATTAACCTCTTAAACTTCACCCTAGTCTTCATTACTACTAAATTGTGATTTAAGTCTATATCTGCTCCTGGATATGCCTTACAATCCAGAATCTGATTTCAGATTCTCTGTCTGACCATGATGTAATCTAACTGAAATCTTCGCATATCATCTGGCCTTTTCCGAGTGTACCTCCTCCTCTTTTGATTCTTGAACATAGCAGTCACTATTACTAGCTGAAATTTTTTACAGAATGCAATTAGTCCTTCTCCTCTACCATTCCTAACCCAAGCCCATACTCTCCTGCAACCTTTTCTTCTACTCCTTCACCTACAACTGCATTCCAGTCCCCCATGATTATTAGATTTTCATCCCCCTTTTCCTATTATATTATCCTTTCAACATCCTCACATATATTTCTCTATCTCTTCAGCTTCAGCTTGTGACATCAGCATGTATATCTGAACAATCATTGTTAATGTTGGTTTGCTGTTGATTCTGATAAGAATAACCCTATCACTGAACTGTTCACAGTATCTCACTCTCTGCCCTACCTTCCTGTTCATCTGACCAGAAATCTTTGCCTTATTTCCATTTCACTTCACTGACCCCTACTATATCTAGACGGAGCCTTTGCATTTCCTTTTTCAGATTTTCTAGCTTCCCTACCACATTCAGGCTTCTGACATCCCATGATCCGACTCATAGAATGTTATCCTTTCATTGATTATTCAGTGCCAGTATCACAGAGTTAAAGGCAGAAACCCCTGCAGGAGTCCATGGAACACATCAGTTTCTGAAGGTATATTTTCCAGAAAGCAGAAGGTTGAGTGGTTTCTGAAGTACTGCTAAATGCAGAATATGACATCTGTAATAACTGAGCAGTCTTAAGAAATGACACAGTCATTTAAACATTTGTGGCAGAGAAAGTTGTTGGATGTCATTAACTCTTTCAGCAGAGGTGTGATTCCAACTTTGTTACTTTGCATCCCAAGAATAGTATCACTTGCTTGGCAAAAAAGCATTTTCCTTATTTATCATTGTTCCAAAATTTTGCTGCGTGCCAAAAACCTGTCATAAATGATGATGATAGTGTTTGAGACTTCGGGAAAAAATTAGAATATCATCAATGTAACAAAATGTAAATGACAAGTACTGCAGGACTTTGGGCATAAAATGCTGGCATATTTGTGGTGCATTGTGTTCAAAGAACCAAAACAGCATAGGTATGGCAGTTTTATACATATCCCTCTTTGCCGTTGGTATCTGTGAGAAGGCATTTGCTCATTCAATAATACTGAAGATACATGAGCCACACATTTGAGTTAAAGTCCATTGCATTCAAAACTGAGAACCTATATGGAATTCTGCAGGAACGGAGGCTCCGATAGTTGCCACACAAGTGCCATGTTCCATTTTTCTTCTTGAGCATGTGCAAAGGAGAAGCCCATGGGTTGTGAGATTTAGGAGATCTAGACACTGAAGTATCTGATAGCATTTTACTGAACTCAGACTTACCTGCCTGAAATTTATCAGTAGGTAGGTGTCACAGTTTTGTGGTCTCTGGATGACATGGGGTTGTGGGAATGAAATGTCGTGTAGAGTGGCAGCAATTTTTAGAGGCCAGCATGGGTCATTAAGTGCAGGATACTCATGCACACTAAGGTAAGCAGTTTCCGGTGTGCCAGCAGGAGGGGGAGTGGTAAGTAGCTGAGCAAGGGTTTCTCACAGCAGCTGAACACTGAAAGGAATGAATTCACTAATTCCTCATCCATGTTGTTGTTGTGGTCTTCAGTCCTGAGACTGGTTTGATGCAGCTCTCCATGCTACTCTATCCTGTGCAAGCTTTTTCATCTCCCAGTACCTACTGCAACCTACATCCTTCTGAATCTGCTTAGTGTATTCATCTCTTGGTCTCCCTCTACGATTTTTACCCTCCACGCTGCCCTCCAATACTAAATTGGTGATCCCTTGATGCCTCAGAACATGTCCTACCAACCGATTCCTTCTTCTGGTCAAGTTGTGCCACAAAGTTCTCTTCTCCCCAATCCTATTCAATACTTCCTCATTAGTTATGTGATCTACCCATCTAATCTTCAGCATTCTTCTGTAGCACCACATTTCGAAAGCTTCTATTCTCTTCTTGTCCAAACTATTTATCGTCCATGTTTCACTTCCATACATGGCTACACTCCATACGAATACTTTCAGAAATGACTTCCTGACACTTAAATCAATACTGGATGTTAACAAATTTCTCTTCTTCAGAAACGCTTTCCTTGCCATTGCCAGCCTACATTTTATATCCTCTCTGCTTCGACCATCATCAGTTATTTTGCTCCCCAAATAGCAAAACTCCTTTACTACTTTAAGTGCCTCATTTCCTAATCTAATTCCCTCAGCATCACCCCACTTAATTAGACTACATTCCATTATCCTTGTTTTGCTTTTGTTGATGTTCATCTTATATCCTCCTTTCAAGACACTGTCCATTCCATTCAACTGCTCTTCCAAGTCCTTTGCTGTCTCTGACAGAATTACAATGTCATCGGCGAACCTCAAAGTTTTTATTTCTTCTCCATGAATTTTAATACCTACTCCGAATTTTTCTTTTGTTTCCTTTACTGCTTGCTCAATATACAAATTAAACAACATCGGGGAGAGGCTACAACCCTGTCTTACTCCCTTCCCAACCACTGCTTCCCTTTCATGTCCCTCGACTCTTATAACTGCCATCTGGTTTCTGTACAAATTGTAAATAGCCTTTTGCTCCCTGTATTTTACCCCTGCCACCTTTAGAATTTGAAAGAGAGTATTCCAGTCAACATTGTCAAAAGCTTTCTCTAAGTCTAC
Organism: Schistocerca serialis cubense; assembly: GCF_023864345.2. NCBI lineage: Eukaryota > Metazoa > Arthropoda > Insecta > Orthoptera > Acrididae > Schistocerca > Schistocerca serialis. The sequence goes on from NC_064638.1 coordinate 916,165,530, forward strand.
AAATGCTAGAAACGTAGGTTTGCCTTTCCTTAATCTTTCTTCTAAGATAAGTCGTAAGGTCAGTATTGCCTCACGTGTTCCAGTGTTTCTACGGAATCCAAACTGATCTTCCCCGAGGTTGGCTTCTACTAGTTTTTCCATTCGTCTGTAAAGAATTCGTGTTAGTATTTTGAGCTGTGACTTATTAAGCTGATAGTTCGGTAATTTTCACATCTGTCAACACCTGCTTTCTTTGGGATTGGAATTATTATATTCTTCTTGAAGTCTGAGGGTATTTCGCCTGTTTCATACATCTTGCTCACCAGATGGTAGAGTTTTGTCAGGACTGGCTCTCCCACGGCCGTCAGTAGTTCCAATGGAATATTGTCTACTCCGGGGGCCTTGTTTCGACTCAGGTCTTTCAGTGCTCTGTCAAACTCTTCACGCAGTATCGTATCTCCCATTTCATCTTCATCTACATCCTCTTCCATTTCCATAATATTGTCCTCAAGTACATCGCCCTTGTATAGACCCTCTATGTACTCCTTCCACCTTTCTGCTTTCCCTTCTTTGCTTAGAACTGGGTTTCCATCTGAGCTCTTGATATTCATACAAGTCGTTCTCTTATCTCCAAAGGTCTCTTTAATTTTGCTGTAGGCAGTATCTATCTTACCCCTAGTGAGATAGGCCTCTACATCCTTACATTTGTCCTCTAGCCATCCCTGCTTAGCCATTTTGCACTTCCTGTCGATCTCATTTTTGAGACGTTTGTATTCCTTTTTGCCTGTTTCACTTACTGCATTTTTATATTTTCTCCTTTCATCAATTAAATTCAATATTTCTTCTGTTACCCAAGGATTTCTACTAGCCCTCGTCTTTTTACCTACTTGATCCTCTGCTGCCTTCACTACTTCATCCCTCAAAGCTACCCATTCTTCTTCTACTGTATTTATTTCCCCCATTCCTGTCAATTGCTCCCTTATGCTCTCCCTGAATCTCTGTACAACCTCTGGTTCTTTTAGTTTATCCAGGTCCCATCTCCTGAAATTCCCACCTTTTTGCAGTTTCTTCAGTTTTAATCTACAGTTCATAACCAATAGATTGTGGTCAGAGTCCACATCTGCCCCTGGAAATGTCTTACAATTTATAACCTGGTTCCTAAATCTCTGTCTTACCATTATATAATCTATCTGATACCTTTTAGTATCTCCAGGGTTCTTCCATGTATACAACCTTCTTTCATGATTCTTAAACCAAGAGTTAGTTATGATTATGTTGTGCTCTGTGCAAAATTCTACCAGGCGGCTTCCTCTTTCATTTCTGTCCCCCAATCCATATTCACCTACTATGTTTCCTTCTCTCCCTTTTCCTACACTCGAATTCCAGTCACCCATGACTATTAAATTTTCGTCTCCCTTCACAATCTGAATAATTTCTTTTATTTCATCATACATTTCTTCAATTTCTTCGTCATCTGCAGAGCTAGTTGGCATATAAACTTGTACTACTGTATTACGTGTGGGCTTCGTATCTATCTTGGCCACAATAATGCGTTCACTATGCTGTTTGTAGTAGCTTACCCGCATTCCTATTTTCCTATTCATTATTAAAGCTACTCCTGCATTACCCCTATTTGATTTTGTGTTTATAACCCTGTAGTCACCTGACCAGAAGTCGTGTTCCTCCTGCCACCGAACTTCACTAATTCCCACTATATCTAACTTCAACCTATCCATTTCCCTTTTTAAATTTTCTAACCTACCTGCCCGATTAAGGGATCTGACATTCTACGCTCCGATCCGTAGAACGCCAGTTTCCTTTCTCCTGATAACGACATCCTCTTGAGTAGTCCCCGCCCGGAGATCCGAATGGGGGACTATTTTACCTCCGGAATATTTTACCCAAGAGGACGCCATCATCATGTAATCATACAGTAAAGCTGCCTCATCCATGGCAGACACTTTTCGGCATAATACTGCACTACTCTTGCACAAGTTAGCACTGACACTCCATAAAGCACTTCTGTGAGCTTGTATTTCAGATATTTGTGCCTCAAGCATGTGACTACTCTCCTGTAGCTTTATTACCTTAGCAGAAGAAGAAGTGAGCATCTTCTCATATGCTGTTGCATGTGGAGTCTACATGGATACTGCAACAGTAATTAATCCTGTTGACATGGTCATTGTGGACCTCTTCAGGTGGTCTGATATGGTGTCAAGCTGCTATGCCAAAATGTTTATGAAACCAGCACCATCTGCACACCTGGCTATCACTAGAAGGTGAGTGAGTATGAGTGGCATCTTCATGTCACTGCAACCTGGTGTAAAGGTGGGCATTTCACTGATGAGATGGCTCTGACATTGAAGTGGGCACAGGCACAGAAATATTGCCCTTGAAACAGTTGAGACTACTGTGCTCGGATTGGGGGTGCCCAACGGAAACTCATATTTCACTTCAAACAAACTTGGATCTGTGTAAGCAGTTGCCGCAGAGTCTGGTTTTCATACTAGTTCATCAATGGGAAGGTCAGGAAAAGCTGATAATATTGCCCACACATTGCAGAGTCAAACATTGAAACCAAAAAAAGATCTAGTGATTATTCAGATAGCGAGCTTTGTCCTGTCAATGTGTGCAGTGGGTGAAGCACTTTGGAGGAGGAAGTACCAATTGGTGCCTCACTCTCCACAATGCTTTTAAGGACAATTCTGGAGGTGGCACAAAGTGTTCCAGGTATCATTCTGAAGAACAGCAAAAGATTGTTTGTGAAGCACATCCACCAGTTGTTCACAAACTGTGAAGTCCAGTTGCAGAATCACGATAGTAAATTTCTCCATGTCAGATTCAACACTGTGGAAGGGAAAAATGGCAGTGACTTCAGTTAAGCACAACTGTGCATTATTCAGCCATAAAGGTAGAATTTGTATATTCCTGTTCCCCATCTAAATACTATTGTCAATGGCTGGAGCTGGCACCAGAGTTGATCTCTGTTGTGAAGTCTCAGGCTCTTCTTTAGCAAAGATGGTACACTCCATAGCAGAGTTGCAGTATGTCTGAATGCATGCAGAAGGTAAACTGTTCAGCTTCTGTTTGCAACTTATTGGTACTTGAAGTATACTTGTCTGAAAAATTACCTTTAATCTTACCATGTTTTACAATCTTTTATAATTTCTCAAGCATTCTATGTTATCGAACATGTTTTTCACACAGACGTTCCAAATGTAAAATAAATTATTGACTTTGTTCTGTATAAAAACAAACCATTTTTAATTCTGTAGCTGTGCATTACAGTGGAAAATATTTACTATGTTGGTGTATGCTGAGGTTGCAATATTAATATTTATGTTTACAGCAGCAATATTAACTTGAGTCTTTATACATTTAGTAAATGCAGTGAGTAATATATCGTTTCTCTGCCCACAGACGTAGAGACAATACTCTGTTGATACTTTAGCAATGAAGTGGCAGCTTAACTACTGGGCTTAACTAGAAAATTGACCAGTGGATATTCTGATATGCTTTTAAACAGTAAACAACACATTATAATAAATGTTACTAACACATGGTCATATTTTAATACTTTTCAATTTTTCAGTCATTCAACAGGTATACTGGTTGTGTCGCAAGAAACTGCTTACATGGTAAAGGAACATATGTCTGGAAATATGACAGCAAAAAGTTCTCATACAGTGGTACATTCTACATAAACAACATTGATGGTTACGGGCAGTTTTCTTATCCTGATGGCTCTGTGCATGAGGTTTGATTAACACAATTTATATTAAATGACTAGAAATGATTATCTCTTGAGAAACATGTTATATTCTTGTCATACCTATAAAACCTCAATAGAATTAAATATTCCACCAAATGTGAACTGAAAAGTAAATTATGTCTCACTAGTGAGAGTTAAAAGGTGAATGAAATGAGATAAGTGAAAATTAATTCACATCATTTTCCACTGATGTTATCTTCTTATCTCACAACTTTTAATAAATTGGGCATTGTCTCTTGGGGGGGCGGGGGGGGGGGGGGGGGTAAAAAAGTGTTTGCCACATTACCGTCACTGCATCATGCAAATGGCCACCAATAACCATACTGCAGATCAGACACCTATTGGCACTAATTGATGATTAGGATTAGGATTAAAACTTCAAAACATATAGCACAGTATTATAAAAGTTACTTGTGACTGATTACAACTGCCAATTTGTTTTTCCCATTCCAAACCACACAGTATCATTAATGTGTATTGAAAAAATCATTGTTATAACCCTAACTGAATCAGTGCAATTTTTAAAAATGTGTTATAATTGTTGTCATTTCAAGAGGTAGTACATTTGGTTTCAAAGGATATTTCCTATTATTTATTTTTATTTTTGTGATTTATAAAAATGAGGGACAGTTAGTTACAAAATGTTACTGAGAAAATCAATTATGATCTATTTTTAGTTATCCCTTAAATCATAACATAGGCAACAACACTTGTACATAAAGTATGTGGTACATCATCATAATGATGTCATGGAGGATCATACCCTTTATACAGCTTGTACAGGCTTCATGTCATCTCACCATAATGTAAAATTCTGAGGACCAGTGTAAGTCATTGATTGGCTTGGTTGGCACAGTGTCAAATACCCACGTGAGTCTTAGGAGCACACCCCTCTAAGCACGTAGCAGGTTTTGTGTGATCTGTGTGCTCCAAAATCTCTGCACCCAGAGAGATGCTCCAAAGCCTACGATGGATGTGAAAATGGTGTCATGATAGATTCTCACTGCATGCAGCAGTAATTTTTAGTTAGCTATCAAGTGGTGGGCAGTTTTGTGCATAATGTTGTTGCTTTGCTTCTGATTGTTTCTGTTATATAAAGTTACATTTTCCTCTGGTTGGACTCAAAGCTATTGATGATCATTTCCCTGATGACAGAGGTGATTTCTAATTTAACTGTAGGATTCCTACATAATGGAAGTTGAGATTAAGGAGAGTGTATTTTGTTTTCTGTGGATCTACGTTTAATTTGATGTTAAGTAACTATCATGGCATCCAGAAGAGGACTCATTTGTGTTTCCTTCAACTCTGGTCTTGAGACCTGTGACAACACAGCCAAGACATCGTTGGAATATGGCACCACAACATCAATTTGGTCATCTTCTTCCAATTCGTACAAGAGATGTTTGGCTGCCAAATCCAAAAACACTGGCCCAAAAGTAGAATCCTGTGGGCAGCCTTTGATAATTCTTTTACTACTTTTTGCGCACCATTGACCATTCCACAAAGAAATCTATGAAACTTTCGTACATACACTGGGAGACCTGTAGCTGACACACCTGGGCAGACAACATGGACCATTATAAATTATCATATGCTCCCGTGATGACAACTAATATCAATATTGGGTATTTCTTGTTACATGTACCTACTATTTCAGTCATGCTTTTAGATGCACCTTCAGTGCATTTCCTTTTCGTAAAGCTGAACTGGCACTGTGTAAATCTGCGAAGCTCTAAATGAGAGTGCAACCTGTTACACAGGAGCCTTTCCTATACCTTTGAAAGTGTGTTAATGAAACAGATTGTTAAATAGCTTTTTGTATTAGGTGGATCTTTATCCATAGACTTTTTTTTGTTATATCAGCTCTGATAATTTTCAGTTAACAGGTACCCTGCCTATAGTCACCCATTTGTCACTATACCTACAGACCACAGTGGATGTAAGTCGGAGCACTGTGGCAAGTGTAGTGTACAACAACATTTAAATGGCACACCTGCTGCTATCTGAAGTATCTGCAAGAGGCAAACAAGCCACCAACCCTCATCACCAGTGACACCTGATGTGGGTAACATCTTTATAATAGCATGGCCCCCATTGTTAAATGTGTTTGAGGTATGTTCATTGTACCCTTGTTGATGTCACTCCAAAACACAATAAATGTATCTCTTTTGTGGTGTTCATAGTTGGAATACAAGTGGTTGTTGGCTTGGCTATATTGACCCAGGCTCATCCACTGGTTGTTCACCTTAGGCCATTTCCTCCCAATGCTAAATCTGCGGAAGACTGGGACACATACAAGAAATGGTTTTGCCAAATTTTTGAGGCATTCTGGGTGGATAACATAGAGGTCTGTAAGGCTCTTTTGTTATCATTGATACCCACTGGCATGTATCACTTACTATGCCAGTTAACTCCTGTGCAAGAACCAGTAACACTTTCTTGTGATGAAGTATGTAGTTTGCTGTCCTCCTATCACCAAAACGTATACATGTGGTAACTGCAAATGCTGAATTCTATTAATGGAGCAAACAGCATAAGCAAACATAATGAGCTTGGGAGCCTGTGCTTCTACACCTCAGTCATAAGTGTTGTTTCATCATGGCTAATTCTTAAGAGCCTTATGCAGCTACATGGTCAGAGATGCTATCATTCATTCAGCCCCAGATAAGGAGGTCCATCAAAGTGCCATACAACTTTAGGACCCAACATTTTGTCTCCTGTGCTGTGAGCCTCCAATTAGGGGATCTCACCATTGGTGACAGCATGCAGCCTCAGTATGTGGAGCCTAGTGCACTGGGGACAAAGGGGTAGCTGCAGTACAAATGAGATAATTCAGCTAATGTGGACATGATCATAATTGGCAGGAGGAACAGTGAACACCACTTCCTTCATAGCCCTCTTGTTTTGTATGGCGTGAATGGGCAGCCTGCCCCAGGTGATGGCCCTCTTTCCATTAATGTAAAAAGAGGGTAAGATAGCAGTGGTGAGGATACCACCATCACCCCACTCCCTCTTCTCCTCCTCCCAGGGGTCATTTCAGGATTCAACAGACTTTGATAATCACACTGTTTTGTTGTTTTGTTTGTCATGGTCTGTAGGCTAGAACAAACTGTTCATTGAACTGAGGATGATGGATAAGCCATTAATCCACGTTGAGACAGGGGCCACCCTACTCCTAGTCAACTTACAGTTGTACAACTGTGTAGGGTCCCCACCACTGACGTGCTTCCCGCATTGATTTGCAAGCAACAACAAACAGCACATTCCTATTTTTGGCCAATTCACAGACAAATCAGTGTATAAGTTGTTTGTCAGTTCCATTACATGCTTGGTGGTTAATGATACAAGTACTGAAAACTTTTTTAAGATGCCTATGCTACCTTTGGTTTTCTTATAGCAGATGCAGTGCAGCAGGTGTCCAACCAAGTGCCTTACTACAAATTGGAGTCCTATTGTTCTGAGTTTTCAGACCTGTTTCGCCTCAGCTTAAGTTGTGCAAAAAATTTGATGGAACACATCACCATCAAACCCTCTGCCTGACCAAATTTTTTTCAGACACAGCCAGTGCCAGTAGCTTTTGTGGGATCAGGTTAAGATGGAGCTGTATCACATAACATCACTGCAAGTGATTACGCCAATTTCCTCAAGTGAGTGGGCTACACCCTTAGTGATTGTAAAGAAGCTGTATGGTTCACTTCAGCTGTGGTGACCTGAGGGTCACTATCAATGCACAGACAATCATAGTCAATTACCTCCTACCTCACATGGGGGATTTGCTCACACAGTTGCCTCGGGATCAATTGTTTTGGAAAATACAGTTTAATCAAAATCTACATTCAGATTCCAGTGGACAAGTATCAAAACAGTTGCATGTGGTTAGCATGCCTTTCAGGATCTACCAGTATCAGTAGTGAATATTTGGGGTTACCAGTGCACTGTTTTACAGGCTGCTGACCTCAAATGTAATCTTGATAAGTCTCATTTTTTCAGCTTTCCACTGTTTGCTTCTGACATGAAATTTCCTGGCAAGGCATGAGCCTCATGGAATAACATGTCACCCCATCCATCTAATCTGGAAGAATTGCATGCATTCTTTGGAATAGTGTCATGCTAACAAAGTATATTCCCTGAGTAGCTACTATCAGCCATCCCTTCCTGTTGCTTTCGAAAAGTGCTCTTGTTCTTTGGTCTGCATCCAGTGAGCATGTTTTTGTGCAGCTTAAGGATAAACTTTGCTCCACATTACAACCTGGCAAGCATCTCATCCTTGCCACAGGTGCGTACCTGTACAGGGTGTTGGTGGTCCACGCTATCATCATTCAGATGGCTGCAAACAGCCTATTTATCTTTGCATCAAAAACACTTCTCTCAGCTCAGCAACAATATTCTCAAGTGGAAAAAGGGGCTCTTGTTATTGGCTATACCTTAAAAAATTTAATTTTTCTTGTACACTGCTATATTTCATTTGATTACTGAATGTAAGATCTAGATTTTGTGTTTATCCCATCAGAACTCTTTCCAGACAAAACCACTCATTGTCCTCGGCCCAGGGCTCTTTTCTTGTCATGGTACAATTACAAGGTCCATTTTATCCCATGTCACAGCATGCAAAAGTGGATTCTTTGTCCTGGCTCCCCAAGGGCCCTGCCCCTTTCTTTAACCAGGAGAACATGCTCTGTTTTCAACTGGATATTCTGACGATTACAACCCTATTGTGGCCCAAAGTTGATTTATTAAAATGAAGCAAGTTAATAATTTGGGCAGCTGGCCACTGTTCACACCACTCAGCTCAGTGAGTTAGTGACACACTACAGGGAGAGCAAGCAATGGCAGAACTTGTATAAACAGTTTCCATAATAGTCATCTTTTAATTGTCCTTCAGTATTGAAAGTTGTAGGCCCATAGTCCATTATCAAACGTAACTCTTTAAGCTGATCTAGAGGATGCTAGACTTCAGTTTGTTAAATAATATGAACAATGGTGGACTTTCTGTTGTTGAATAGATACATTTTCCGTCATTTCACTTCACAATACAAATCAACGTCAACCACTATGCTAACACAACACACACAACTTGTTCTCCATCCTCACACTTCAAACTCATACTACAAAGATTTACCTCTAACAACTTGGCAGCAAATAAAATACTATCATATATTTATCCATTTGTGCAAAATCATCTTTGAAACATAAATTTCAAAAACGACATACAAATAGTTTTTTAAGAAGTCTGTAATCATCATTGTAATTACATTAAGTGTTTATATACATTACTGGCCATTAGAATTGCTACATCAAGAAGAAATGCAGATGATAATCAGGTATTCATTGGACAAATATATTATACTAGAACTGACGTGATTACATTTTCACGCAGTTTGGGTTCATAGATCCTGAGAAATCAGTACCCGGAACAATCACCTCTGGCAATAATAACGGCCACCTGGGCATTGAGTCAAACAGAGCTCTGATGGCATGTACAGGGACAGCTGCCCATGCAGCTTCAACATGATACCACAGTTCATCAAGAGTAGTGATTGGCGTATTGTGACGAGCCAGTTGCTCAGCCACCATTGACCAGACGTTTCCAATTGGTGAGAGATCTGGAGAATGTGCTGGCCAGGGCAGCAGTCGAACATTTTCTGTATCCAGAAAGGCCCATACAGGAGCTGCAGCATGCGGTCATGCATTATCCTGCTGAAATGTAGGGTTTTGCAGGGATTGAATGAAGGGTAGAGCCACGCGTCATAATACATCTGAAATGTAACGTCCACTGTTAAAACTGCTGTCAATGCAAACAAGAGGTGGCTGAGTCGTGTAACCGATGGCACCCCATACCATCACGCCAGGTGATACGCCAGTATGGCAATGACGAATTCACGCTTCCAATGTGCGTTCACTGCGATGTCACCAAACACGGATGCGACCATCATGATGCTGTAAACAGAACCAGGATTCATCTGAAAAAATGACGTTTTGCCGTTTGTGCACCCAGGATCGTCGTTGAGTACACCATCGCAGGCGCTCCTGTCTGTGATGCAGCGTCAAGGGTAACCGCAGCCATGGTCTCCAAGCTGATAGTCCATGCTGCTGCAAACGTCGTTGAACTGTTCGTGCAGATGGTTGTTGTCTTGCAAATGTCACCATCTGATGACTCAGGGATCAAGACGTGGCTGCACGATCGTTACAGCCATGTGGATAAGATGCCTGTCATCTCGACTGCTAGTGATATGAGGCTGTTGGGATCCATCATGGCGTTCCGTATTACCCTCCTGAACCCACCGATTCCATATTCTACTAACAGTCATTGGATCTCGACCAACGTGAGCAGCAATGTCACGATACAATAAACTGCAATCCTGATAGGCTACAATCTGACCTTTATCAAAGTTGGAAATGTGATGGTATGCATTTCTCCTCCTTACAAGAGGCTGACAACTACGTTTCACCAGGCAATGCTGGTCCACTGTTGCTTGTGTATGAGAAATCGGTTGGAAACTTTCCTCATGTCAACACGTTGTAGGTGTCGCCACCGCCACCAACCTTGTGTAAATGCTCTGAAAAGCTATTCATTTGCATATCACAGCATCTTCTTCCTGTCGGTTAAATTTCACATCTGTAGCACGTCATCTTCGTGGTGTAGCAATTTTAATGGTCAGTGGTGTATGTTGACATTTATACATTTTCGTATAGCTATTTTGAAGTGGATTTCTGGGTTTTGAGTCTTCAACTTGGTAATCATTCATTTCAGATGTTCCAAGATTGGTTAGAACATTTATCTCACTACCACCAGTTTCTGTTACAATTCTGCACAAAAATTTATAAACCATAAAATGCGAGAAAAATATTGATATAAAATAATGAAACTGGTTATGTCAATATGATCTGAAGTATAACAAATCAGTATTCACAGATTACATGATATGCAACATTTTTGACTACCTTAGCATTATTACTTCGTTCAAATGAGGGCAAGAGCAAACTTTCGTTGTCCAAAGTTCTTTTCTCACAAAATTTTCAAAACAATTATAAAGTCTGACCTTTTACCTATTTTCTAGCTCTCAAATTGTTACCAAATGTCATATATATGGTATAAGCAAACTATGGTACACATAACAAAAATATCTACATATAACTCTTCAGCATAAAGCTATATTAATTGATTTTATCATAGTGGCATGGCACTAGAACTGTCAAGGCATTTTAAGATACAAAAAAGTTGTGTGATCAACAAATGTCTGTAAGTAACCACTACACAAAGACATTTTTTTTTATATTCCTTTATATACCAGCACTTATAAATCTGTCTTCAGTTAGTGAAATGTGACTAAAAGAAAACATCCTTAGTCGACAGTAAGTTACTTGAAGTGCTTTAAAGGAAATCTAGCAACATACTTTAGATCACAGAACAAAATTAATGTACTTAGTTAGGAACTTACTCCTTTTGCGTGGAACACAAGTGAAATGCTTTTGTAACAGCATTTTACAATGTCTTTCACATTTTTCACTAATACCTGCATGTCCTTCATAATGTCCTACATCATCACAATGTATATCACTTTGGAAAATGGTTCAAATGGCTCTGAGCACTATGGGACTTAACATCTATGGTCGTCAGTCCTCTAGAACTTAGAACTACTTAAACCTAACTAACCTAAGGACAGCACACAACACCCAGTCATCACGAGGCAGAGAAAATCTCTGACCCCGCTGGGAATCGAACCCGGGAACCCGTGAGTGGGAAGCGAGAACGCTACCGCACGACCACGAGCTGCGGACCTTTGGAAAATGGTGTTCATCATATTTTAAGCCCATTTATGAATTTTGCGGCAGTAATTTTTAAGTCAATTAAAAGACCCACTATCTGATCGCTAGATGGGGATACCATCTGTGACAACAATAAAAAGTAGCAAGGCCAAAAATGATTATTAATGAGAAATCCAGTGTACACTAATTAATTAGTAGCTGTCTGTTTATGTTGGGCTCTCACAGATGCGAGACACATGTGTACGCCCGCCAATCTGCCAAAATCCGCCATAACAACTTTAGATTATCATGAGAACCTACTAGCGCTCCAGTAATAATGGAGGGAAATGCAAAAGTGTCACCACTGTGTTGAAGAAGTATAAAAAGAAAATTATTTCAAGAAGAGATGTTAGAACATTTTTAAGTTTTATATCTATGTATTCTCTATGAAATGTTCAACCTTATCTTCATGAGCTATGGTGTGTGTTCAGATAGCTCAAATACCTCCTTTGTATGATAATATAATAATCTGAAAAAAGTTATTTAACCATTTAAATATTTCCCTGGTCCTTTCCAAATCCTTTTCCCACAAATAATTCCCTACAAATGGCAACTGAACAATGACTGCTATCTCCAAAAATTTTACATGTAAGTACAATAAAAACTAGAGTCAATTATTGGAGATCAAAATTGTATATATAAATATAAGTGGACCAGTGTAACATACAAAAAAGACAGAAAGAAGTATTATAATAAGACAGAAAGTGAATTCTTTATTATAGGTGACTCATTGTTGAAAAATATAATCTTACCAAACCCCAAAATCGATGTTCAACTTGGAATCAGGACGCATCAGTTGCATACACACCTAAACAACATCTTAAACTCAAGAGAGAACGCAGCAGATAAGCACAGCAGAGATCCAAAAGGTTTTTTTATCCACATGGGAACAAATTCACTTCGAAACAACAGTGAGGAAGAAATTGTAAACCACACAAGAAACCTCATCCAACTGTACAGAAGACTCTACCCAAATTCCAGAATAATAATAAGTGTCATTGTGTACAGAAGATTGGTGAGTGACACCTATGTGCAGAGAATAAATGGCAATATTAAAGAACAGTGCAATAAACTAGGAGTTGTTTTCATTGATCCCAACAAATTTCTAAGTGCAAAGTGTCTTGCCAAAGATGGTCTACATCTGAATAGGTTGGGCTCAAAAATATTCAGTAAGATGTTCGTAGATACTTGCCAGATTATAAAAAATAAGGGAAACTTATAAGTAGTGATGGGGGTGAAAAAACTTGTGTATAATTAAGAAAGACACAACCAAACCATTGTCTGGCAGGAAATGTACTAAAGCCTGTAAGTGTTAGTCAAAGTAGGTATGTTATCCACTGGAATATAAATGGCTTAAACATTGATGCTTCCAACAATAAAAGCTCCAAAATAGGTGAACTGGAAATCGTGTCAGAATGTGCAAATATTAAAGTTGTTTGTTTAAATGAGTACTGGTTTACTGAAGACACAATTAAAGTTCTAAACAAAATAGGGAACTTCAGATTAGCAAGTAGCTTTTGCAGAAGAAACAAGTCATGCGGAGGTTCATGTATACTTCTACATAGTGATATAAATTATGAGACCAGAAACTGTTTTAATTATTTATATGAAGTATGTGTGTTCGAGAGCTGTTGTGTAGAAATAGTGGACTCACTAGCAAATGTTATAATAATCTCAATATACAGAATTCCAGGGACATCAACAGACCAGAAACTGTTTTAATTATTTAAATGAAGAATGTGTGTTTGAGAGCTGTTGTGTAGTAATAGTGGACTCACTAGTAAATGTTATAATAATCTCAATATACAGAATTCTAGGGATTTCAATAACAGAACTATTCTTATCTAAGCTTCAAATTATGCTAGAAGACCTTTTCAGAGAAAAAAAAGAAAAAAGTTGTAATAGCTGCTGATTTTAATATTGATATCACATGTGATAGTAGCCACGCATCAAGTTTCACTGACTTAGTAAAGAAATATGGTTTCAAATTGAATTTCTTTGAATCTACCAGAGAGAGTGGGCAATCTGCAACATGCATTGACAATCTTCTAACTAACTGTGTGTATGAAGATGTGTATAAATTTTGTCTAGATCTAGGTATTTCAGATCATTGTGCATTGTTCATTAAGCTGCCACAGACAGGTGGGAACATTTCACGTATGAGAACCCATATGAGTAGGAACTTTAGCAAAGAAAACTTGCTAACATTTAGTGAGAAGCTAACAGATAAAACATGGCCTTTTGATTATTGTAACTCAAGTGATGAAAACTTTGAGAAATTCCTAAACAGTTTTCTAGGAGACTTCAATGAAACATTTACACCTAGACTCTGCAGCAGTAAAATAACAAATACAGTAAAGTGGATTACCCAGGGCATAAAAATTTCCAGTCTAAGGAAAAGGCAACTGCACAGAGAACTAAAATATAATAAAGATATTGATTTCATTAAATATGTTAGACTCTATAAAACCATGTTTAAAAGAGTTGTCAAGGCAGCAAAACAACTGGCAAAAAACAGCTTCATTTTAAATCAAAAATAGGACAAAGGCTGTGTAGTCTGTCATTAAATCTGAGTTAGGTGTTAAAGCATGTAACCAATAAAATTCAAAAGTTGACATTGAAGGAAATACTACTGTAAATTCAACTCAAATACCAGAGTACTTTAATGAATTCTTTATCAATGTAGCAAAGTCTGATGTAGATGTTAGATTATCACAACAAAGTAAATCCCTTTGGCCTAGGCGAAAACTCTGAAAATTTTACAAAATTCTCAAAAGTTTCTGTGCAGGATGTAGAAAATGCTATTCTAACATTAAGAAACAAAAAAATCTGCAGGCTGGGGTGGAATACCCACCAAAGTTATTAAAGTGTTACACAATAGAATTGCAAACCCACTAGCTCAGATAATAAATCAATGTTTTGAAGAGGGTTGAAATATGCTTAAGTCAAACCACTCTTCAAGAAGGGATCAAGAGAGATCATGGGAATTTATCATCCTATCTCGATTCTCCCAGTCCTATCTAAAATATTTGAAAGACTTGCTGTTGCACAAATTGAAAACTACATTGCAAAATATTCTGTTATTCTAAACAATCAATTTGGTTTGCAGGGCTAAAACACCATCGATGCAGTAAACAGTTTCATTGAGAAAATAAGCATATCATTAGACAAGAGAAATAAGGTGGCAAGAATTTTCTGCGACCTCACAAAAGCATTTGATTCCATAAACCATGCATTGTTTGTTTACAAACTTGAAAAGTATAGCATTAGCGGTAGTGCCCTACAATGGCTTAAATCTTACTTATCCAACAGAAAGCAAAGAGTTAGTATTTCTTCAAATGGCACATATTAATTTTCTGACTGGAAAAAAAAAAAGTATCTCATGATGTTCCACAAGGTTCCATATTAGACCCAGTCCTATTTCTCTTTTATGTTAATGACTTACCATTAAATATCAGCTCCCCATCAGTTCTGTTTGAAGATGATATTTCTGTCTTAGTTGAAAATCAGTACTTGGAAAAAATTGCCAAATCTGTGATCAGTACCTTAGAAACTTGGTCTCAGCTAAATGGGTTGATCTAAACATATCTAAGAATTACGTGATGCAGTTCAGAATCAAACAGTCAAAATGTGAGCAGATTAAGATTTTACACAACAACCAAGGCATAGAAGAAATTGACTCAGTCAAATTCTTTGGTTTAAATGTAGATAAAAATTTAAGCTGGCAGGCACACATTGAATACCTGGCAAACAAACTGAGCAGCTTTGCATTTGCAATGCAAATATTGTCAACTGCAACTGACATGGACACACGAAAAGTAGCATATACAAGCTGCTTCAAATCCATTGTTAGGTATGATATTGTGTTTTGGGGTAAAACATAGTGTGGAAACTAAAAATACAGAAAAAAATCATATGAAACATGTGCATTGCAAACTACAAAGAACCATCTTGACCATTATTTAGAAGACTTAAAATATTAGCTCTGCCATCCTTATACATATTTGAGTATTATATTTTTGTACACCAGACATGAATTTTTTGAGGGAAAACATTTTGTCTATACACATGATACCAGAAACATAGAAAATGTTATTTTCCCCTCCCACCGCCTCAGGCTGTATGCCCAAGGACCTCAATACATGGGAATGAAAATTTGTAATAAATTAAAAGGGAAAAAGTTGATGCAGATGAATTTAGGTTCACTTAAAAGAAAGCTATATGAGGTACTGACACTGAAGTGTTATTACTCAGTGGATTAATTCATGTGGGACAAACTGGAAATTTGAGCTGGGTACAATGTTTTATCCTTATAGTGCTGTTATTTATTATAGTGCTGTTATTTATTAGTGTAAAAATCATTGTAATTGTTTTATAAATTTTTGACATGTCTCCTGTAAGCAAACCAAATGGATTGCAAATGTACGTCATCAGATGAATAAAACACAATTCACAATAGTAATAATTATTTTTTGTTGCATATTCCCACAAATAATACCTTACAAATGGCGACCAAACCGTGATGTGATCTCCAAAAATTTTGCATCTAAGTACAATAAAAATTAGAATCCGTTATGGATATCATCATTGTACTAACAATTATTTATTGTTGCATATTTATGGTATTTGAGGAAGAAAGCCAAGAAACATGTGGTTATCACTGAAGATTATTTTAGAGATAACACAATATGGAATACAGATTTATTGGTCACTTGTACATATAACAAAGAATGGCTGATACATATCTGCACACCGAAAATTCACACAAGAACTGACTGGTCCAAAGAGGGAAGGCGCCAAAGATAGGGCACTCTGTACCAGAGCAGAGACATTACAGAGCCCCCACCCTGTTATTTCAGGGCACAGCGGGGAGAAGGCTCACGACATGAAGTCGTAATCTTGGTGCCAGCGGTGGCTGTAAGGGGCTGCCGGCATGGGAACTGGGGGCAGCAGCATTGGCAGTGCTGCAGCTCAGTGGTTCCAACAGCTGCACGTGAGAGGTGACAGCGGGTGGAGACTAATCAGCTGAAGGCAGGATGGCTGGCCCACACTGGTTTAAGTCTATTAACTGAGACTGTCTGGGGCCGTCCATGTAGGTGGATGAAGAACGTGTTGGTACTGTGACATAGTACATGGTGAGGGCCTAAATAGGGTGTCTGAGGGGCTGCCTGCACCATGTTGTCCTGCAGCACAGCAAAGGCCCACGTAGCTAGATCCTTGTGGAAGAACACCGGGCAGATGGTGTGGGGGTGGGGCAGAGGGGCTGGGGGGTGCAGAGGTGTGTGACGTGCATGTGGACATGCTCAACCAGGGTGAGGAGATCTTCGGATGCGGCAGAAGGTGAATCCTTGATGAATTTGGCACGGAGAAGGAGAGGCTCAAGGTACAGAACCTCAGTGGGTGAGGCATTAAGATCTTCTTTATAAGCCAAGCGAATACCCAGCAGGACCAACAGAAGGGCCTCCAACGATATGCCCTGTGGCACATTAGGGCAGCCTTGAGAATGGTGCCTCCACTCAATAAGGCCATTTGCCTGCGGGTACTAAGCTGTGGTATGAAACTTGGCAATGCCGCAGAGTCATGCAAAGACAGTGGATTCAAATTGGTGTCCCTGGACAGTGGTGAGAGATAGGGGACAGCCAAAGTTAGCAACCCACACCGAGATGAAGGAACAGGCAATGGTCTTGGCTGTGATGTCAGTAAGGGAGGCTGCCTGTACCAAGCAGTTCGGGTGGTCAGTGTCCAATAAGATATATCTGTAGCCCTCGGATGGAGGAAGGAGACCAACGACGTTGATATGGAAGTGCTGAAAATGCCCTTTTGGGATGTCAAGCGTGCCCAGAGGAGGTTTGGTATGCCTGCCGACATTACTGCGCTGGCATGGAATGCAAGCATGGCACCAAGTGCAACAGTCATGCTTGCCTGCCGACCTTACTGCACTGGCATGGAATGCAAGCATGGCACCAATTGCAACAGTCATGCTTCACACCAGGCCAGACAAAATGCTTCATAACTAGCCATGTCGTGGCCTGTACCCCATTGTGAGCTAAGTGATGCTAGGTGGTAAAGACTCTATGATTAAGGGCAGCAGGGACACCAGGGGCTGAATTGTGCCTGTAAAGGTGTCACAAAGGACAGGGATAGCCAAACCAGGCAGTATATGGGGCTGGACAGAGAATGATGAGCCTTTGCCTGTTATTAGTTGCTGTAAAGCGACTTCGTTATCTTGTAGTCAGGTGAGCTTCTCCAGATCCAGCAGTGCAGTTAGCACACAGATGCGGGAAAGGTAATCTCCCACAACGTTCTCTGCACCACAGATATAGCGAGTGTTGGAAGAGTACTGACAGATGTAGTCCATATGACGGAAAGGAGAGGATGGAAAGTCTTTAGCCAGATTACAAATGGCGTCCACGAGTGGCTTGTGATAGGTATAGATCATGAAGAGTCACCCCTCAAGGTCACTACGAAAATGTTTAATTGTCTCATCCACTGCAAGCAGCTCATGGTCAAATGCCGACCACTTGCACTGGCTCTAGTCAGTTCCATGGAAAAGAAGTGGAGGGGCTGGGTGGAGTCAGCGGTGTGCTGCTGTAAAACGGCGCCCACAGCTGAATCACTGGCATCAGTCGTGATCAAGACACTGGCCTCAGGGTCAGGGTGGGCGTATGTGATGGCTTTGGTGAGGGCAGTTTTAAGGTTACCAAAATTGTCGAGCATAGGTTAGGTCCACTCCAACTTCCGTTTTCCAGTGGTGTTCTTGCCAGAGAGAGCATTGGTGAGGGCCGTTTGGATGGAGACTGCTTGAGGAATATGATGGCAGTCAAAGTTTGTTATACCCAGAAAGCAATGGAGCTGAGCATAATCCTCAAGGAGAGGAAGTTTAAGTATGATTTCGACATGAGAACTCATCTGTCTGAGGCCGTTGGCAGAGACAGAGTGGATGTGGAAGGTAATAGGTGTGGATCATAGTTGAGATTTATCACGGTTGATCACCACACTATTAGCAGTGAGAGCCGAACAGACTGAAGTGAAGTGAACTTGATGCTCCTCAGTGGAGGAAGAAAAGATCGAAGGCAGAGGGAGCCAAATGGAAGTCCATGAAGCACTGCCATGTCTGTGCAGCATTTTTCAATCCATAAGGCATGTAACAGTATTCAAACAGGTCAAAGGGTGTGATGATGGTTGCCTTCGGAATATCTGGTGGGAACATAAGAATCTGGTGATATGTTTTGGAACAATCTAAAATGGAGATAACGGTAGAACCATGAAGAAGCTGCGTGAAATTTTGGATATGTGGTATGAGGTAATTGTTGATAATGGTGTTGGCATTAAGGGACCTGTAGTCCCTGCACATGCATAAGGAGCCATCCTTTTTGAGAGCAAGGTGGATAGGAGAAGACCAGTTGCTACCAGAGGGGCGGAGGATGCTGCCAACATATCCTGAACATTCTCCTTGGTGCGTATAATTTTGGAAGCATTAAGGTGCCTGGCAATATAACGAACAGGTGGGACATCAGTGGTGCAAAACTTATGGCAAGTGCCATTGCTTATGGCCGATAATCATGTAGGGAAGTTGGCATGAGGAGCCAAGAACGTCTTCACAGGCAATGTCAGCTCACTGACCTTGATGAACCAGGGTGACGAAGGTGGGGCATCGATTGCATTCAGTGATGGAAGGTGCGATGCAGGAGTGAAGCAGCATGAAGAATCTAGAGAGGCGCATGAAGGTGCATCTTGGAAATTTGTTCACAGCAATGTGAAGAGACAGCAGGCGGTGGGATGCTCGATGCTGGACAAGGTTGGCGAGAAGACTTTGTAGAGATGCATGCTGGGCCACCTTGCGGCAGGGCTATAGATAGGCAATGTATGGTACTCCATGCATGTGACAATTAGGTGGAGTCAGAGGCAACACAGACACATAAGTCATTGTTCTGGGTGTGGAATTCATCGATCTGGGAGTGCACGTACGACGGATCAGAGAGCTGTGTTGTTATGCGCTCGACCAGGGTAGCACACATTGAAGTGTAGCCAAGGAGGCAGAGAGTGAAGTGGTGCTGAATTCGGGTGAGCACAAAACTATAGAGCCTGATGCATGGCAGAACATGGCGACCTGCAGGTCTGGTGAAAGTTCATAATGGTGTAGAAAATCCAACCCGATCACAGTTTCGTCCACGTCGGCAACATGGAATGTCCAAGAGAAGGTGAGAGGTGAAGTGACATCTTGACGGTGGCATGGACCACAATGGGAGAATGGTTGGTGGCAATCAAGGTGAGAGTAGAGGGGGATAGAGCATTGACAGCGTGCTTGGCCAGAATGACACTAACATCAGTTCCAGTGTCAATGAGAAAGCAGATCCTGATTGAGATAGCTGTGGCATAGAGGCATTGCGTCGCTGAAGCTGGCAGTGGAGCATAAGATAGGTGCCATGAAGATACGTGGTGGGACGTAGTGCCTAAATGTGCCTGCCAGTCCTATTTGGGTAGGTGCAGGACATGCGGCAGTTGTGGGCGGTGTCCCCGTAAGTAGTGTGGAACTAGCACAGTCGGTAGATTCGTTGACGGGACGGTGCAGTGCGGGCGGAGGTTGTGGCTAACTGCGGCGGAGCCAGTAGCTGATTGGGCCGCTGCTCAGGCGAGGTCGGTGGCTGTTGGGAACCTGCTGGCAGTACATCCTGTAGGCCGCTAGGTGGCAGCTCCTGATGGGCAGGAGGGGTACCGAGGCAAGCGTCGGCCTCTGCTGACGTGGCGCAGAACCAGAGGCGCAGGTGTGGCAACTGAGTAGGATGGTGGAGATGTGGTTTGTGACAGGTGGTGTCAGTGCCAAATGTTGGCGTAAGCCTGATCTGCCATGGGTAATCAATCCTCGAGAGGGTCAGCTATGTGAGACAGTAAATGAAGCTGTAGATCCAAATGAATTTTGGCCATCAGAAGCGTCCAGAAGGCGGTGTCAGGCACTGTGTGATCATCGATTAAAGCACACAGCATCGCCAAAGTTGTGAAGGGGTGCGGTCATCAAGAGGTTCACCATGTATAATTTGATGGACAGCCTATGAAAGAGGCAAGGAAGGGCGCTTGATAAGCAGTGATTTAGCCACCAAATTTTTTTGGGAGGTGGGTGGTGAGAGAAGCAAGTTGCTGACGAGGTCCATATGGTCATGTAGATGGCTCACCAAGCAGTCAAAATGGGCGCCGTCATCAGAAATGCCATGGATGTCCAGAAGGTGGTCTACTAAGGCAAACCAAGTTTTGGGTTGCCATTTTGTAATGCAGGTAGCTTAGGGAACCTACCTGGAAAAACATGTAGAGGCAGCACAGGCAGATGGAGATCGGTGCAGGCAGTTCAGGATGCCGGAAGTGCAGTAGTGGTGAACGGTACGTCGCCTGAGATGTGGGTGGAGCAGTGGCTGCATGCAGCATACAATATGGAGGGGGCAGGTGTATGGGCCAGCAAGGTGCGTCCAGTTGGCAAGCCTGACGAAGAATACGGCGTGGGTGTAACGGCCGATGCCTTTGCAGCAGCGGGTGGGGAGCGGTCATGCTGGAACCACAGGGCAGCTACCCTGCAACTGTTGTGGGTGGAAAGATTGGCACCATTACAAACATGACTGGAAGGCAGTCGTGGTGCAACCCTGGTGCAGTGGTCACGAAACCGGCACGTCGAGGCGACCAGCATTGCAGAAACGGCATGGTGGAGAGGGGAGGGGGGAGAGTTGCAACACTATGTAAATGACAATGTGCTACCCTTTGCATAGAAATGTTTGATTTACAGTCCTGGAAATTTGCTGGTGCATCAAGCCAACCCAAAAGTAATGATGTACATGAAAGATAAACCATAATGTCTTTAACTGGAAGGTCCTCCATATTGTGGTTAGGCGGTGTTCATTGTTCAGGCTGTGACTGTTGTTGTGCTTCCATGCTAGGTGGTGGCCATATTGAACTGGGTAAAGTTAGGTGGCAGCCAGTGTGGCTAGGCATTGGTAACTGTTCACTTTTAACCAAATTCGAAGGAGGTACACTTGTTCACCCATGGTCGCAAACATCAGAGTTGATGGGGCCCATTACACTTGTACCAGAAGTCACAGGTAGATCCACTGTGGCGTAAACTATGCAGTCTGGCACGCAATGTGAGTGAATCATGGAAACAAGCACAAATAATGCTGGATGAGACATTGATGGTGTCAGGATCACCACTGTGATTATCACGGATGATTTGTTGTCAGATAACACACTTAATATTGAATACACATTTATTGGTCACGTTTACATATAACAAAGAATGGCTGTCTCACAGTTGCGTGCCGAAAATTCACGCAATAACTGACTAGTTCAAAGAAGGAAGGTGCCAAAGATAGGTCACTCTGTGCCAGAGACACCACACATTTAAGAAAGAATAAACATTTAAAGCATCCAAATATACTGGAAATTACAAAATTCCAAAAAATTGTGAGGAAAAATTAACAAGTCAACTTTCAATGCATGATCAAGAGTATTGTTGAATTTTATGCATGTGTGAGCAATTCCAAAAAGAACCTATACTTTGTTCAATTTCCAAACCTTTGCAGCGAGCAACCAAGTCCAACATTGTATGTGTATCCTTGTGTGTTTGTGATGTAATAGTACCAAAATTACATGTCATTTTGTTGCAAGCAAAAAGTAATTCTAAAAACAGAAAAAAATGTTTTCTGTAAGAATTTAAATTTTTTTGTACATTTTAATATTACAGGTGTTTGCCAAAAATGGAACCAACAACAAGCAACAAATAACTATAGTGAAAATGAAAATGTCATAGTGTCGACAAATTTGCCAATAAAAGATGACAATAATGAATTTCAAAAATGCAGTCATTTGCCAAATAATGAGAATATTCAATTACACTCTTCTATTGTTAGTGAAACTCATGTACTTTTGGGGATAATATGTGGCTCGTGCCTGATGAGACTGGTTCTCAATCAATGTTGGAAAGTGAAATTTTTGATTGTAATGGAGAAAGTAGTAACAGAACCAACAGTGGAAGTTTTTGTGACTCAATTTTGAGCAAACGAAGTGAGCTCAGAAGATTGAGTAATGTGAATAGATTAATATGTCATGGTAGGAATGAGATAGAGAATAGCCAAATATTGCAGCCAATATTAAAAATGAGTTCAGAAATGTACAGTATACATATATAAATGAGCAATATATGTTCAGAAATTGCTGGTATACATCAAGATGATACAAAAATTTGCACAGAAATTGCCATGTTTAGATACAAAATTAACTTCAAAGATTGAGGTGGTTGCAACACAAATCAACAATCTCAATCAAAAATTTTCTAATCATATCACAGTGGTAGAAAAAAAAGACACTTCGTTAGTTGGCGGTCTTAAAACTTTGCATAATAATTGGAATACAGATCTGACAGGGACCACTAATGAACTTGACCGAAGTTTTCTAGTATGAATATGCGGTTAAGCCATAACTTATCAGACATTAAAAAGTGACATAAAAGAGAAGTGGACCAAGCACAAAGGGTAGTAAAGGTGCAAAAAGTCTTGCAAAATGAGCACAAAAATCTGAGCGAATTGGTCACAACTCTGCAAACAAATGGAGCCAAATTTGTATCAAAATGTGGACAATTATCAGTGGACATAAGCAAACTCATGCAAGATGTTGAGCTTTTAAAACTGGTTCATACATTTCTAACATCTGAATGTGAATGGCTTAATGAGGATGTGAAGAAATTAATCAAAAGATCCAAAGTGGGAATATTTGAAAATGACATTACGCTCACAGAAAAATGCATCCAGAAACACAGGACTTATTTCAAGGCTCTAGAGGAAATAATTAATGAGCGTGAAACAAAAATGCTTGCTAAAATTGACAATGACATGATAAAGATTGAAGATAAAATTTGCTCTGAGCTAATAAGCAAAAAGAATAGTTCAAATGGTCTATCTGCAGCTATAAATCAGAATCGGTCAACTACAGAAAATAATTGTGTGAAGATGCAAACAATATATAACACTAAACTATATTTTAATGAAGTTAAGTGTTATAATGTTTCAAATATGGAGTTTATGCAAAAAGGCTATTTTAAGAGAAAAATAAGTGATGCTAAATAATAAAGCGAGAAAGCCAGAATTTGCTCAGAAGGTGTCTTTAGAACTCATAAGAAAGTGGTACCAAATGATAGAATTATATCAAATTTAAGAGTTTTAGTATTAATAACAGCTGATATAAATTCTGGTAAAGGTATGGTTCAGAGGTAACGATCTACTGTTAGTTCCACTATAAAAATTCTAGAAGGCACAGTTTTCAGTCTAGCAAGCTGAAACTTTTTCTGTGATTCCAGGACTTTCTGAAGTAATTTGTGACTATCTTGTTAAAGATTATGTGCATGAGAAAGCGGTCATTCGGAGTCTGCTGCAGTATGCAGATAGCAGTAGACATCAGATGCTCCCTCAGCTGTCTGCCCCGGCACCTATATAAACACAGCATAAGAGGCAGTAGGAAGGTTCACTTTGGACTCAGCCACAGTAAGCTCCACATCTGTCAAATGTCAGATCCTGCTCTGCCTCAGATGAACTTATTATTGCCATCAGAAAAGTTATTTTTGTAAATGTGTAGCTGTGCACATAAATCATGTTTCATAACGTAACTTTGAATGTTTGTAATTTCAAAGACAGGCTATCATTTCATAAGTATGAGCTGAGTAAAAAAAATAAGGAACTCAGTAAGTTACACACTAGCACCACCACTTGGATAGCACTTGTATATTTGTATACTTTTCGAGCCAAATTGACTGTTGTAGCCTAATAATGTATATTGCAGTGCAAAAATTAAGAATGAAAGTAACTTACACATGATGTGTCCCTGCCAAGTAACACAACTTGATGAAACTTGGATTATGCATTGAAAGAACTTGTACAGTATAGAAGAGAAGCTAACTGTAAGAAATATGCAAAGAGACAAATTGTAATGACACTTTCACTTAAAGACAATAACTGTGCTGAAGACATTATAATTTATGATGATCGCCTGGACATAAAACAAGATGGGATATGGTTCTTAACAGAGTTTGTGTTCACCATGGATGGCAAATCATGCTGTACAACATGCTGCCATGCTGGCCATGATGTTGGTAAGGAGTGCTTGTGGCAGAACATTGCAGCCCTCCACCAGTGCAGTTGACAACTGCTGGATGGTCATTGATACATGAAGAAACACTGTAATACATCTCCCCAAGGCATCCCACATGAGTTCCATTGGATTTAACTTAGAGGAACTGGCAGGCCAGTCGATTTGCCAAATATCACTGCAAGAGCTCCTTGAATGGTGCTGTTTATTGCAGTTACACATTGCGATCAGCAAAAATGAAGCTAGTGCCAAATGCAACTCTGAAAAGATCATATGGAGAAGGAATAAAGTGTCATGATAATGTTGACTGTGAATGTACTGTGTTCAAAGATTTAGAGATCATTACATCCACACAACATTATGCTAACTAAGCCAAACCAAGTTTACAATGTTAATAAAAATTGTCAATTGTTCCAGAGCACTATTTTTATTATGATAACTTGAATTGTCTGCAAGAGGACATTTGAAATAATAATAATAAAAAAAAGAGTAATCACCCAATTTCTGTTTATTTTTATCAAAGATATGGCTCATTATAATAATAATCATCATCTAGGAATATGATTGGATCAGTATCTGACAAATAAGGACACTGTTGTGTGATGAAATTGTACCCTTTCTTTTATTTTCTTTATCTTATATTTAAATAAATTGTCACAAAATGGTTTCCATTCTTTAGCACTACAAATCACATCGTTATTTGACCAGCAACAGCTTCTTTCTTACACCATTTCAGACTATTAACTTATCTTGCAACTTCTGACCACCATGGCCCTCTTGTAGCCCAAAGTTGATCATTAATTTTGAAGTAAGTTGATAATTTGGGCAGCTTTTTACATTCTCACAGGACTTGGCACAGTGAATTTGTGACACACCACAGGGAGAGGTAGATACAGTAGAACCTTTGTTGACAGTTGTAGGCTCTTAGTCCATTCTGAAATGTAATTTCTTATACTGCTGTAGATGATGCTCAACTGCAGTTTGTTAAATTATATGAACAGTGGTGGACTTTCTGTTGTTGAATAGATATATCTTCAGTCATTTCTCTTCACAATACAAATCAGCATCAACCATAATGCTAACGCAACACACATAAACTGTACTCCATCCTCGCACTTAAAACTTGTACCATGAACTGCCCAAGGACAAAGATTTACCTCTAGCAACATGTGGCAAAGAAAATACTATTATATATTGTTCTATCTGTGTAAAACCATCTTTGAAACATATATTACAAAAGTGATGTACAAGTGATTGTTTATCATTCCTTATCTTTTTAAGAAATCCATAGTTATCATTGTCATTACATTAAGTGTTTATATATGTTGATATATATTCATTTTCGTGTAGCTATATGGAAGTTTATGTCTGGGTTTTGAGTTTTAAACTTGGAAATCGGTCATTTCATGGGTTTATCACTGTGTCCCTGAGGCAAAGGAGCAAATCAAACAGTGAAAACCAGGGCATTCACCACCACTTAGCCATTATTGCAACCAAATTATGCTCATAATGGGCAAATTATCACAGGAGTCTCCAACCATAATATCTGGATGAGATTAATCAAAGCTGTTAGCAAGAAGAACAATGGGAAGCTGTCCAAGGGTGTCTTTTAGTTTCCATAAGAAAGCCCCAAGTCATTCTGCACAGGACACTGTCAAACAGATTTCTTCTTTCCTGCAAATGATTTAGTCTTACCAACCACATTCGCCTGACATTGCACTCAGTGACTTCCCACTCTTCCCCTGGACAAAGAAACCATTGTGGGCATGGATATTCATAATGATGGTGATGTGATTTTGAGGTGAGGCCCTCATGTTCAGTCAAAATCCAGATTTCTACAACCAAGGTATCTGCCAAGTTACCCATCACCGTGAAAAATGTGAAGTTATGTTTTCTTTACCATGAACATTCTCTATTTTTGCATTATTTTCCACTGTGTGGTAAAATCCATAAATGATTTCGTGTGAATACAAGTTATGAATGAAAAATACAAAACATTTGTTAACTTGCTCTGTCTATTTCAAAAAATATCACACTTAATGTTTCAAGCAAAATATGAAACGAAACAGAACAGGTTATTCAAAATATTCATAAAACTGTCGTGTAAGACAAAAAGTAAAGCATGTCCAGCAGTCAGAAACGAAAGTAATCTTAATGGGAGGCCCCCTGATAACCAAGGGGTAATGTTGAACCAACTGTTCTTTCTGCAGACAAAGGGGAATGCAATGGTGGTTACATGTACTGACAGCTATCAATATGAAACTGTGTCATGGCTACAGAGCTGAGCCAAAAAGCAGGCATGACAAGAACACAACAATAATAATGACTAGGAAATCAGTTACTATGTTTGAAATGTGATTACCTTCCCATCCCTATCTGAAATTCCTTCCTCTTTTCAACATCCTTTGAAGAGGTAATCTTAGCTCAACTTTAACTTTATGGGCTCTATAATGTTATGTCTGTACCCAGTTCCAGTAGTAAACTGCCACTAAGGAAATTCGTACAAACGGGTCTATTATCTCAGATTAAATTTCACATTAGTATACTGCCCAATTTAGATTAACAACTTAGGGGAATAAGCCATTTGTTAATAATCCAACTTTGAAATTTCATGATATGAACTGTGCAGTCATGTTGCACCACACATTCTTGAAAATTTACCTCTCTCCTATTTCAGAAAACCTATGATGTTTACTCATTATGATCATCTAAAATAACAGCTCTACTTGAGAGAAAATCAAAATAATGTTAGTAATATTTTATTCAAAGTAGTTTGGTTGTAATTAACTAAAATATACTTCCTATTCTTTGGAATTACAAGTAGAAATATGTAACTTTCCTTATTGTGTATCAGAACTCACAAGGCAATAAGTGGTCCATTTTTTGGTACATGTAACCAAAATTATCTCATGACTTTAATTTTTATTTTGTAAGTCTCAAATTCAATAATGTATTTAGTTGTTTTGTTTGATATAAAAGGAAGTGGCACATGAACCATGAGGTCCATCTGTCTGCATTATTGGCTTTCGAAAGCTGTTTGTATGGGAGTCTTTCGGAGGCTGTCAGACAGCCAATGTATATTACACCTACGCACTTGGTAATCAGTCACAATATATGACAAGAAAAGTATTAGACTCTGTGTTTTATTTCAAATTAGTGCTACTACAATGCAAGGACTGAGGACTTTCTGAAGCAACAACTCCCAAGGATATCAGAGTTGAGTGTCTCATAATATGGAGTATCCAAGTTATTATGTGAACTTTCATTGACTGTGATTGAAATTTTCTAGTTTCACTCATCTTCATACTTGTGAGTGATGGAAACGCACATTAGTGGGTTGCTTTGATGGTATGATTGAGAATTTGCTATTACCACTTTCCAACTATAATCACAACTTAAGATACTGTGTATTTTTCTCACTGTTTCAGGGGTAAATAATGTGCTTCCCTCCTCTCGCTATTAAGGGCAATATATTAATATGGTTTCACTGTAAATCTGTTTAAATCTGTGTACTAAATTTTGCACTACATTTCAGAGTCTGATTGTGATGCGTGACAAGACAAAGTGTGGTGTGGAAATTCATTGTTGGACCATATTTGCGATGTGTACAATTCTAAATTTTTAAATTACTTTTCTGCAGACTATCATTTTTCCAACTTTTGTCACATGATTTTTGAATGGCAGGATAATTGTGAATTTGTGTGTGATGATAATCTGGTTAAGTAGATTTATTTTCGTGTTTTGTGCCCAACTTTACCTTCAAATATGGCAAGCATGGGAAATTTTGATACAACTGGAGAGCTTTCATATACTCAACATCCTCAGTCATCAACACTAAACCTGGAACAGTCATTCAAACCGTCTTCATTCTTAGGATTTTCTAGAAATGAACATGCCTCAGGTTTATTAGAATGGTTATCTCAATTCTTTGATCACAAGCTTACAAATCAGAATAATGATTTAAAGAATCCTCTTACAAATCTAAACAGTTAGCTAAAAAGGAGTATTGTTAATCTAAAAGACACTTAAGACAATGGAAAGGAAAATTCAGGCTACACAAGAACGAGTTGCAAACTACCTTTCAAAGATTAACCAGTTATGAGAGTTGATGGCCTTTTAAATTCAAACAGTGAACAATAAGGTTGATCATGTATGGTTGCATGTGGAGGACACTGAAGATCTTATTCATGCTGAGTAAGATAGAAGGCACTTAAATTTAAAAATTACACATGAATATATAGGGTAGGAAATTGAATTCATGGGACAGAAACTAAAACTAAATAATGATCAAATTCATGGCCATACTACCAGGGTTAATAATAAAGTTGAGACTTCACCTGAAAATTTACTACATGCTAACATTTGATTAAGTGATGCTGAGACAAATATGTCGCATCTGCAAATTGGCAGAAATTTTGTACCATTTTGTAACAATTTATATCGTAAATACTTTCTTATGGATTTGAAAATACACCCTGCGGACTACCTATGGCAGTGTAAAGTTGCTACTCACCGTGTAGCAGAGATGCTGAGCTGCGATAGGCACAATAAAAAGATTCACATAATCATAGCTTTTGGCCATTAAGGCCTTTGTCAGCAGTAGACTCACATACACACATGCAGACGCACACACTCATGCAAGTGCAACTTGCACACACATCTGCAGTCTCAGAGAGCTGAAACTACACTGTGAGCAGCAGCACCAGTGCATGATGGGAGTGGCAACTGGATGGGGGTAAGGAGGAGGCTGGGGCGGGGAGGGGGAGGGATAGTATGGTGGGAGTGGTGGACAGTGAAGTGTAGCAGTTTTGAGGGAAGGTAGGAGAGAAAGTACGGAGGGGGGAGGGGGTAAGTAGTGGAAGGGAGAGAAATAAAAATAAAAAAAATAAAATAAAAACAAAAGAAATAAAACACTGGGTGTGGTGGTGAAATGACAGCTGTGTAGTGCTGGAATGGGAACAGGGAGGGGGTGGATGGGTGAGGACAGTGACTAACGAAGGTTGAGGCCAGGAGGGTTATGGGAACATAGGATGTATTGCAGGGAAAGTTCCCACCTGCGCAATTCAGAAAAGTTGGTGTTGGTGGAAAGGATCCATATGGCATAGGCTGTGAAGCAATCATTGAGATGGGGGTATCATGTTTGGCTGCGTGTTCAGCTACAGAGTGGTCCACTTGTTTTTTGACCACAGTTTGTCTGTGGCTGTTTATGTGGACAGACAGCTTGTTGGTTGTCATGCCTACATAGAACACAGCACAGTGGTTGCAGCTTAGCTAGTAGATCCCATGACTGGTTTCACAGGTAGCCCTGCCTTTGATGGGATAGGTGATGTTAGTGACTGGACTGACGTAGGTGGTGGTTGGAGGATGTGTGGGACAGGTCTTGCATCTAGGTCTATTACAGGGGTATGAGCCATGAGGTAAGGGATTGGGAGCAGGGTTTGTGTAAGGATGGATGAGTATATGGTGTAGGTTTGGTGGACGGCGGAATACCACGGTAGGAGGGGTGGGAAGGATAGTGGGTAGGACATTTCTCATTTCAGGGCGTGACGAGAGATAATTGAAACCCTGGCGGAGATTGTAATTCAGTTGCTCCGGTCCCAGATGGTACTGAGTTACGAGGGGAATGCTCCTTTGTCGCCGGACTGTGGGACTTTGGGAGGTGGTGGGAGACTGGAAAGATAAGGCACGGGAGATTTGTTTATGTACAAGGATGGGAGGATAATTACAGTCAGTGAAGGCTTCAGTGAGCTCCTCAGTATATGTAGAGAAGGACTGCTCATCACTGCAGATGTGATGACCACGGGTGGCTAGGCTGTACGGAAGGGACTTCTTGCTATGAAATGGGTGGCAGCTGTCAAAGTGGAGATATTGCTGGTGGTTAGTGGGTTCGATACGGATGGAGGTACTGATGTAGCCATCTCTGAGACTGAGGTCAACATCTAGGAAGGTGGCTTGTTGGGTTGAGTAGGACCAGGTGAAGCAAATGGGGGAGAAGTTGTTGTTCTGGATGAATGTGAATAAGGTGTCCTCACCTTCAATTCAGATAGCAAAGATGTCATCAATGAATCTGAACCAGGTCAGGGGTTCAGGATTCTGAGTATTTAGGAAGGATTCCTCTAGATGACTGAGATGAGGGGTATCATCTTTGGCAGTGCGTTCAGCTACAGTACCTCTGTCCATATCAAACCTACTAACCACCAGAAATACCTCCACTTCGACAGCTGCCACCCATTTCATAGCAAGAAGTCCCTTCCGTACAGCCTCGCACCCGTGGTCATTGCATCTGCAGTGATGAGCAGTCCCTCTCTAAATATACTAAGCGGCTCACTAAAGCCTTCACTGGCCATAATTATCCTACCGTCCTTGTACAAAAACAAATATCCCGTGCCTTACCTTTCCAGTCTCCCACCACTTCCCAAAGTCCCACAGTCTGGCCACAAAGGAGCATTCCCCTCGTAACTCAGTACCATTTGGGACCAGAGCAACTGAATTACATTCTCTGCCAGAGTTTCGATTACCTCTCGTCATGCCCTGAAATGAGAACTATCCCACCCACTATCCTTCCCATCCCCCCTACCATGGTATTCCGCCACCCACCAAACCTACACAATATACTAGTCCATCCTTACACAACCCCTGCTCCTAATCCCTTACCTCATGGCTCATACCTCTTAATAGACCTAGATGCAAGACCTGTCCCATACATCCTCCTACCACCACCTACTCCAGTCCGGTAACTAACATTACCTATCACATCAAAGGCAGGGCTACCTGTGAAACCAATCATGTGATCTACAAGCTAAGCTGCAACCACTGTGCTGTGTTCTATGTAGGCATGACAACCAACAAGCTGTCTGTCTGCAAGAGCGGCCACCGACAAACTGTGTGAGCCGTGGAAAAAAATTGCTGTTTTGAAGAGTGCGCCGCAGCGCGTTGTGTGAAGCAGGCGCCCTCCATTTCTGGCTGTGGCGCCGCTGTGGCAATCGCAGCTTTGGTGTGTCCCTCTGGTGGAAAAAGGGGAAAGGTTGCCTATTCATGTGCAATAAGCTCGCCAGATGGTCCGTTGGTGAGCTGGGTCAGTGTGGGAGCAGTCAGTGTTTGTCTGTCATCCGGAGTGCTAGTATGTGTTAGGCCACCAGTCTGCTAGAGTTTGTTCAGGCAATGGTCATTGGCAGTTGGATCGATTGGTTGGTCGGTCAGGCGCCGAGACACAAGATGACTTGTCTGACTTGAGAGTCGGCGCATGTGAGGTCCCCCCGTCAGCCCAGTGGGCCACGCCATTTAGTGAGAGGTAATGGCTTCGCAGCCGTCACGAGAGCAACAGGAATCAACCCACGACATCGATTTGGCTGGTGCGAGCTGCGATGCTGTGAGACGGTAGGTCAGCGCACCTTCCTGCGTCCATTGAAGTGTCTGGCAGCAGACGGTTCAGGAGAGTGTTTTGGGGGTGTTGCAGCGGGTCTTCGCCAGACATCGCGGTTTATTAGAAGTTAAGTGATTCATGATATGTTGTTTCATTTAATTGTTAAATTCTACTTGTTTTCTTGGTCAGTCTCTTGTCCCCAGCTTGCTCATCTGTCCCTCATCCCCATTTGTTAGACAGTTAGTGTCTGTCTGTTGGTTTGCCATATGTTAATAGCTGCCTCTGTCATCTTTGTCAGATTTTTTGTTAGCAAATTTATTGCTTGAAGTGTAACAGCTGAATTCCTGAAATATATTTTTATCTTGCCTGTCATCTTGAGAGGCGGTATATGTGTAATGTAGAGCATGTTTGGCCAACCTTGTATATTTTATGTAAGACTGCATTTCATGGGTTTTTATTTAAATGGTCATTTTAGTATATAAAGTTGCCCACCCTTCCACCATAAGAAGTTTTTTATTTTTTTAAATCAAGTTGCACCTTCAGTGGCAAGTTAATCTTTTAATGTTAGTGTTTTGTACCATTTCCTTCCTTCCTACGGGGTGCATAGTTTATGTGCTTGTGTGAGTTGTTAAAATTTTTAGTTTAAAGTAATCTGGTGTGTTGCAGCTTGCAGATTTGCACAAGTGTAGTCTTTCAGAGGTTGTTGTGAGCAGTCATGACTACGGCTGTGTCAAAAGGGAGCAGCCAGGTTCTCACCCCGAAAGTTCATACTGTCAAAAATTTGTTCTTTCTGTCTCTGAATAAATTGTAACTCGATATTTAGAGGGTGCTTTCTGATTACAATTTTAAATCTGCTTAAAAAAAAGGCTTTTAGAAATAAAATTTCCATTTGTTGAAAGAAATTTGATTTGTTTTCATCAGTTACCCACTGGCAACCACTTCCATGCTCACATAGTTTCATTAAATGTGTTAATGTTCTTGATGAATCTCTAGTAAATAAAGTAAATTCTTAAGAAAAATGTT
The DNA here is from genome assembly GCF_023864345.2 of Schistocerca serialis cubense. Taxonomy (NCBI): domain Eukaryota; kingdom Metazoa; phylum Arthropoda; class Insecta; order Orthoptera; family Acrididae; genus Schistocerca; species Schistocerca serialis. The sequence goes on from NC_064638.1 coordinate 916,198,589, forward strand.
TTGAAAGTAAATTCATGGTTCACTGTGGCCAAAAAACAATTGGACCACTCTGTAGCTGAACACGCTGCCAAACATGATACCCCTCATCTCAATGATTGCTTCACAGCCTGTGCCATATGGATCCTTCCCACCAACACCAGCTTTTCTGAACTGCGCATGTGGGAACTTTCCCTGCAATACATCCTACGTTCCCATAACCCCCCTGGTCTCGACCATCGTTAGTCACTGTCCTCACCCATCCAGCCCCCTCCCTGTTCCCATTCCAGCACTACACAGCCGTCATTTCACCACCACATCCAGTCTTTTAATTTCTTTTTCTCATTTTGTTTTTCTTTTTATTTCTGTCCTCTCTGTTACTTACTCCCTCCCCTCTCTCCACCTTCTCTCCTACCTTCTCTCTAAACTGCTACACTTCACTGCCCACCACTCCCATCATACTATCCCTCCCCCTCCCCGCCCCAGCCTCCTCCTTACCCCCATCTGGTCGCAACTCCCATCATGCACTGGTGCTGCTGCTTGCAGTGTAGTTTCAGCTCTCTGAGACTGCAGATGTGTGTGCAAGTTGCACTTGCATGAGTGTGTGTGTCTGCATGTGTGTATGTGAGTCTACTGCTGACAAAGGCCTTAATGGCCAAAAGATATGATTATGTGAATCTTTTTATTGTGCCTGTCGCAGCTCAGCATCTCTGCTGTATGGTGAGTAGCAACTTTCCTTATCTCGTATTGTTACATTCCATCCTGGATTTTCCATTGTTTGATTATGGCAGTGTAAAGATAGTTTTCCTCCAAAATTGCCTGATGTTGCAAAAATTTCCTTGCCGTTGGCTAATCAAAATGTAAAGCCAAACAGAACATTTATTGTATTTGAACAGATGTTCTTAAATAAATTCTGGTCTGAAAGTAAACAGGTGGGTATCAAAACAGCATTTTTCAATGGTAGTAGGTACAGACCAGGTAATCTGTCAATGCGAGAATTTTGTGAGAAACAGTTATGTAGACTTGCTCACCTGGACAAACCATTTGATGATCTTAATCTTATTGACACCTTAGAAAGATGTCTACCAATGAGAGCTCACTGGGGTCTTGTTTGCAGTTCTGATGATTCATTGCAGAATTTTTTAAAACTTGTTGATAAACTTGACAAAGTTTTAGAGGAAGAAGACAGGATTAATAACTCACATTACAACAGAAACAACAATTATAATGGGTGGTCAGCTCAACACAACCAGCAAAACAGACAGAATGGTAACAGAAGGAAACATAATACTTATAACAAAAGTAGTAATAATACTAGGAATGGTAATGGTAATGGAATATAAACCATAGTAACCGAATCAGGAAAACTGTTAATACCTCCACAGAGTGCCTGCCAGGTGGAGGAGGTAAATAATTTTCGTGGCCAGGCAATAACAAATTCAGATCAAGGGGAGTGTGATGATGAGAGTGTATGTGTTAGTGTATGTGGCTATACTGTTCATGCAACTAATTTTGAAAGTAAGTTTTGGGATGTTATTATTAAACAGACATATAGTGGTAAGAAAGTTACTCTAGCTCCTTATGAATTTGAAGAAGGTGTTTTAGTACAAGTCTTTAACTCTGATTGTTATGTGGAAGACATAGATGTTGATAACGATTACTTTGGTATTGGTATCTCAAAGTGTCCTGAGTAGGAGCTAATTGTGATGGGGAGGGTGAGGCTTAAATTGAGTCAGTAGTGGTGGAAGTGTGTGACACCAAGGTGAATGGTGTCATCACTAATGATTTAGTGGTTGAAGCTGAAGCAGATACACTCAATTTAGAAGAGATGGATGCTATGGTTTATGTTGAAATAATTGATCATGACTGGACCAGTGAGGAGAATTAGGAGGGTCACCTTGTTCCAATCGACATTAGTGATATTTTGTGCGAATGCTAGGACATTGTAACACAGCATTGTGAGATAAATAATAGGATTATTGACCATTTCAGAGATGATGGTAAGGATGAGTCAGATTTTAGTTCAGATAGTCAGTTTATTGATCATTCTCAGCCACATTTTACTTGCAACACTAATGAACACACCTATTCAAGTCCAACTTGTGAGTCTAATCAAGCACTTGAAGTTATTCATGATGCAAGCACAAAGGTGCCATTTTGTTCTATACAGCTACCTAGTGATAAAAAGAACCATTTGCAGAAAGATTTTTATGTTGAAGATATAGAGAATGATTCGCTTAGAGAAACTAGTATTAATGAATACCAGCATTTAAGTGGTAGTCCATACATATAAATCACCGTTCACGGTTGGCATGGTTATTGTTTGATTGACGTAGGTAATTGTATTTATATTATCTATAAAAACTTCAGGGATGGAGTTAAGCAGAGTTCTGAGTACACTGAATTTCCTATAATGGGAATTAGAATTAAAGTCGGTACAGGTAGGTTTAGTAAAGTTGTAAACATACAATCTTATATCACGTTTCATGCTGACAACACAGTTTTTGAACCAAGATGCTTGGTGGTCAGTGATCTCAATGAGGAGATATTGCTAGGCATGGATTGGAAATTGAAAAACAATGTAACATTTGACAGGATAAAGTTCAAAGTAAATTTTTCCAATATAAATACAAATATTTCAGGTTTACTATGTTACACCTAAAAACTGGAGACACAGCTGCCAATAGAATGTGTGGTTTTGACACTGAGGTAGAAAAAGGATGTAGACAATGATGATTTGTCAAGTAATAATCAGCTGATAGGAATTTTGATCAACATGTAATTGACAAGGTAAAACAAGTAGACAAGTTTACTGGAGATGAGAAGTCAGAAGTGGAAGACGTGTTGAGGTCCTATATTTAGATATAAGAACTATGCATAAAAGTTAAGGCTTAAAAAGCTCAAGCCTTTATTTGTAAAAATATATTCAGTTCCTATTTGTAAAAGAAAGATTGTGGAGAGAGAGTTACAGAAGGTGCAAAAGTGGAGGATTATTTAAAGGAGTACTAGCCAATACGACAGCCCTTTGGTTGTTGTAACTAAAAGGGATAATGGGACTAGGCTCATGGTTGTTTCCCATCGTTTAAATACATTGTTGGAAAGAGAAACTGATCTCTCCAAGTCAGTGGAGGGATTACTCAATAAATTTTCTGGTGCCAAGTATTTTTCATGCCTAGATTTGACCACAGTTTTCCACCAAATAACATTATAATTAATATCTAGGAAATATACCGAACTTTTTGTCTGAATGTAACTGCACCAGAGTTTATTAGAGCCTTACATCTTGTGTTTGGTAGTGAGATGCATTCTAAACTGGTAATTTACGTTTATGACATAGTCATAACAAGCAACACCTGGGACAAGCATGTCAACACAATCAAAGAGATAGCTAATTAGTTCAGCTAGGAAGCTATGACACTTAAGTTAGCTAAATGCAAGTTTGGTGTAAGAACTTTGAACTTCTTAGGACACATTATTTGCAAAAAAGGAATATTACCTGATTAAGACCAAATTAAAGCTATTGCTAGATTTCCTAAACCTGGAAATAAGAAGGAATTAAGATCATTTTCTGGTCTAAGCATTTCTATCAGAAATACATGAAGACTGAAGCCTTAAATGCTCTTATGTTACATCATCTTTTAAAGAAACACACAATATGGGAATGGTCAACTGATTGCCAATTAGCTTTTGATGAGATTAAGAAACAACTCTGCAACAGCCAAATTCTGTGTATACCTGATCTTACTTTACCATTTGCCTTATGATTGATGGTAGTGACCATAGTTTAGGTGCTTATTTATTGCAGTGAAAGGAGGTAGATTGACAGCTTCAAGAGAGGGGTACTCTTATGTGTTTGTAGTGATTGATTTGTTCACTAAATTACTTAAGCTGTATCCATTGAAGAAAGCCACTACCCACAAGATAGCTCAATATTTTTTCAGTGATTATTCACCAATGTGGGTAAGCAAAAAGCAATCCCAACAATGGCAGTCAATTTACATCCAGTGTTTGGAAGCAGTTTGTTACAGATAAGAACATCAAACATATATGTGCTTAGTCTATCCACCTTCTTGCAATTCAACAGAGAGGTACATGAGAGAGATTGGATGCATTTGTAGGACTTACTGTGCTAAGGACGACACTAAATGGTTGTTGTTGTTATGGTCTTCAGTCCTGAGACTGGTTTGATGCAGCTCTCCATGCTACTCTATCCTGTGCAAGCTTCTTCATCTCCCAGTACCTACTGCAAACTACATCCTTTTGAATCTGCTTAGTGTATTCATCTCTTGGTCTCCCTCTACAATTTTTACCCTCCACGCTGCCCTCCAATGCTAAATTTGTGATCCCTTGATGCCTCAAAACATGTCCTACCAACCGATGCCTTCTTCTAGTCAAGTTGTGCCACAAACTTCTCTTCTCCCCAATCCTATTCAATACCTCCTCATTAGTTACGTGATCTACCCACCTTATCTTCAGCATTCTTCTGTAGCACCACATTTCGAAAGCTTCTATTCTCTTCTTGTCCATACTAGTTATCGTCCATGTTTCACTTCCATACATGGCTACACTCCATACAAATACTTTCAGAAATGACTTCCTGACACTTAAATCTATACTCGATGTTAACAAATTTCTCTTCTTCAGAAACGCTTTCCTTGCCATTGCCAGTCTACATTTTATATCCTCCCTACTTCGACCATCATCAGTTATTTTACTCCCTAAATAGCAAAACTCCTTTACTACTTTAAGTGTCTCATTTCCTAATCTAATTCCCTCAGCATCACCCGATTTAATTTGACTACATTCCATTATCCTCGTTTTGCTTTTGTTGATGTTAATCTTATATCCTCCTTTCAAGACACTGTCCATTCCGTTCAACTGCTCTTCCAAGTCCTTTGCTGTCTCTGACAGAATTACAACGTCATCGGCGAACCTCAAAGTTCTAAATGGTATTTTTACATAAAACAGGTTGAGGATATCCTTAACCTTTTACAACGCAATGCTACTGGATATTCTCAATATCCTGCAAACTTTTTGTTCGAATTAGTTAAGTTCCCTGTATGCTCTGAACTTTCACCTGATGATGGATAGGATATTATGAGGAAAAATATGGAAGCCCATAAGAAAAAGTTAAGGCATTATAGAGGTTCGAATGTAACACAGTACAAAGTTGGTGACCTATTAGAAGTCTAAAGCAATAAACAAAGAGGTTAAAGTTTTATATATATATATATATATATATATATATATATATATATATATATATATATATATATATATATATATATATATATATATATATATATATATATATGTTGGACCATTTAAAATTTCTGAGATATCACATCCTAATGCTTAATGACTTATTTGCCCAAAATCAATAAAAGTATTTGGTTTGAGAAATATTGTTCAGTTGAAATCTTACATTCTCTTGCGCCCTTAGTTACACTCTTTGTGCATCATGCGTGTGGAAAATGGAGTGTCCCAAGCTAATGTGGTATTTGCTTCTACAGTTTTACACATCAATACCACATTCCTTTTACACAAGATTACACAAATTTTTCCTTATGGTACTATGCCTTGTTAGTAGAAGTGTGGGGGAATTGTATAATTGAGCTTACATTTTGTGTGTTAGACAGTTGTTGGAAATATACCCATACTCATGAATATGATGCTGCTGAGAAATTCTTATGATATTTATGCTTTGATAATGCTTATGACTGACACATGCTAATTATGCTTTTTCACTAATATGCCTTTATGCTTTTGACATCCATGAATACGAAGCTTTTGAATAACTATTCTGATACTCATGTTGACAGTCATTACACACATAATACACTTTCGTACAGAATGTCTTACGACTTACACTTCTTGGATGATGTTTTGAGGAGGAGCTAATCCACCATATTTTTTATTCTGTAGATTTTGATTTAGTCGTGCTTAGTGATATGATGTTAATGGTGTTGTTTATATGGTTGACTCAATCACTCTGCTGAGTGTTTGGTAGTGTGTTCTCTGATTTGGTCTTTGAACTTTGTAGCCTTCTATTTTGTTCTAGTCTGACAACAGATAATTTACTTATTTGATTTCTGTTTGCTCCTAGAGTGGCAACAGATAATTTACATAATTGCATTACATTTCCTTCTTTATTGACATTCTTTATTAATATTTACCCATCACTCTATGAACTTTCTTAATTATACACAATGTTTAAATCTATTGCACATTCCACTTATGTATACTTCGCTTGATGGTACTACTCTTGTGTTGCTTGAATTTCTCCTTGTTTCTGGCTTTAGTGCAAGAAGCTCTTGAGATTTTGAACATGATGTGTGTGTTTGATGAACCTTGGATGTTTGTTCATCAATTCTGTTCTGTATAGAAGAAATGTGATTTAGGGAGATGGGATTTTGAATCGATGTTTGATTTGCATTCTTCAAATGAACTGATGATGATATTCTAGATTTCCGCAGAGCTTTTGACGTTGTTCCTCACATGCAACTTCTAATCAAGCTGTGTGCCTATGGGGTATCGTCTCAGTTGTGCGACTGGATTTCTGATTTCTTGTCAGGAAGGTCGCAGTTCATAGTAATAGACGGCAAATCATTGAGTAAAATTGAAGTGATATCAGATGTTCCGCGGGGAAGCGTCCTGGGACCTCTGCTGTTCCTGATCTATATAAATGACCTGGGTGACAATCTGAGCAGTTCTCTTCGGTTGTTCACAGATGATGCTGTAATTTACCATCTAGTAAGGTCATCCAAAGACCAGTATCTGTTGTAAAGTGATTTAGAAAAGATTGCTGTATGGTGTGGCAGGTAGCAGTTGACGCTAAATAATGAAAAGTGTGAGGTGATCCACATGAGTTCCAAAAGAAATCCGTGGAATTCGATTACTTGATAAATAGTACAATTCTCAAGGCTGTCAATTGAACTAAGTACCTGGGTGTTAAAATTACGAACAACTTCAGTTGGAAAGACCACATAGATAATATTGTGGGGAAGGCGAGCCAAAGGTTGTATTTCATTGGTAGGACACTTAGAAGATGCAACAAGTCCACGAAAGAGACAGCTTACACTACACTCGTTCGTCCTCTGTTAGAATATTGCTGCGCGGTGTGGGATCCTTACCAGGTGGGATTGACGGAGGACATCGAAAGGGTGCAAAAAAGGGAAGCTCATTTTGTATTATCACATAATAGGGGAGAGAGTGTGGCAGATATGATACGCGAGTTGGGATGGAAGTCATTAAAGCAAAGAGGTTTTTCGTCACGGGAAGATCTATTTACGAAATTTCAGTCACCAACTTTCTCTTCCGAATGCGAAAATATTTTGTTGAGCCCAACCTACATAGGTAGGAATGATCATCAAAATAAAATAAGAGAAATCAGAGCTCGAACAGAAATGCTTATGTGTTCGTTTTTCCCGCACGCTGTTCGGGAGTGGAATGGTAGAGCGATAGTATGATTGTGGTTCGATGAACCCTCTGCCAAACACTTAAATGTGAATTGCAGAGTAATCATGTAGATGTAGATGTAGATGTAGATGATATCTGTAACTGACTGTTCCATGAACATATGTTTATTTTATTTTCCTGCTTGACTCCTGGTATCCACTTTTGTAATTTTGATTTTTGTGTTTGTATCTTATGTTATGCAGTATGATTATGATGCTACTGGTATAGAACTGGATGTTCCACCTTACTATATCGATGTCTAGAATTCTGGTTTATTTCATGTGTAAACACGCAGACTATTTAAGTTCCTTTCCAGTTTTCATTAATATGTTAGTGTTATTTTGTTTAAGCTTCATACTGTATTACAATATCTATCTTATGTAATAGAGCCTGTTATGCTAGTTTGTTTTTACACTATTGTTTGTTACTGTATGGCAGTACCTACATCCTGGTATCACCTTCATTGACATGTGGGGTGGTATTCAGGGTATGGGATTCTGGATACGGATCATAATATACGTAATAAACAATTCCCAAGTTTTCTATATACACATGTATTTTACCATAAAGACTATATATAAAAACAAAGATGAAGTGACTTACCGAACGAAAGCGCTGGCAGGTCGATAGACACACAAACAAACACAAACATACACATAAAATTCAAGCTTTCGCAACAAACTGTTGCCTCATCAAGAAAGAGGGAAAGAGAGGGGAAGACGAAAGGAAGTGGGTTTTAAGGGAGAGGGTAAGGAGTCATTCCAATCCTGGGAGCGGAAAGACTTACCTTAGGGGGAAAAAAGGACAGGTATACACTCGCACACACGCACATATCCATCCACACATACAGACACAAGCAGACATATTTAAATATGCGGTTCCGTGAGCAGAACATGAGTGTCCTCGTGCAAAGCATGTAGAGCGGCAAGATCAGAAAATTGATGATACTTGAAATGGCATTGATCTGTGAGAGGAAATCAGCAGGGATGTTCTCCGTGACTTTGACTTAGCGCACGTCTGTAGTAAATTGAGAGACCAGGCCGAAGTGGCGGAAACCGGGGCGGGGGGTATCCTCTGGCGGGTTGCTGAAGGCATCCGCCAGCAGTTTGTGATCAGTAAGCATGAAGAAAGGATGGCCCTCGATGTCAGTGCGGAATGTTTGACGGCCTTGTACACCACCAGAAGCTCTCTATCAAAAGCGGAAGAAGAAATGAAGTGATGAAACTATGTCACCTTTGCTTTGTTGTAATACTGTCAACCACGATGTCGTTGGTGTCCATAGTGATGAACAAATCGGCAGACAGATCAGAGTAGGCGATTACGACTGCGTCAGCTAAAGGTGTTTGAAGACCTCTGAAAGCTTCTAGCATGGGTTCAGTCCAATGGACTGGTTTAATGCCAGAAGTTTGTTTGCTGGAGAGTGAGTACATCAGTGGGACCTGCACGGCGGCAGCAGAAGGTACATGACAGCAGTAGTAATTTATAGTACCTAGGAAGCACCTGAGTTCTTTGTACGTAGCTGGGGGTGGCAATGACGTGATAGCCTGCATGCGGGATTTGGGAGGCTGTATTCTTTAAACCAAATGGCATGAAATTATACTGGAACAAACTGATCAGCATGATGATCGTAGCCTTTGGAATGTCTTTCGGCGCTACAGGAATCTGGTGATAAGCACATTTTCAGTCACACTGAAGATTGTGCCGCCCAATAACATATGAGTGAAATCGTTTATGTTTGGCACGGGGTAATTGTCCATGACAGTGCAAGCATTTAAACATCTGTAATCACCACACATTTGAAAAGAACCATCATGTTTGGTGACAAGGTGAATTGGTGAAGCCCAATTGCTGTCCGATGGCTGTAGAATGCCTGCCTCCAGAAGTTCGTTAATTTACTGCCGGGCCATATGCAACTTAATGGAGTTGCTCGGCAAGCACACGGGAAAGAGGGAATGTTTATCAACAAGCGGGGCAGCTGCCTGCATAGTGGGCATGGTTGTGCTGCACAAGCGACTGTTATTGGAGACACTGTTTGAAACACGAGGCACTGTGCATTGTGGGTGCTTGGGCAGTGTGAATGTCACTGAAAGCGAATCATCACATGCAATGAATTTTTTTTTAACTAACCTGGTGAGTGTTCGAACTGATGCATGGTGATGAAGCTCGATCCAGTGAAGGGACTGCAGATTGCAGTTTCAACAGTGAGGTGCGGGTCGCAGCGAGCTCGTTGCAAGTGTGAGCAATGCGTTATTTCAGCTCATTGTTCTCCCAGTGGAGGTGCACCGCTGAGTTGTATTCTGAAAGTAGGTTAGTGACACAGGTCAAAATCTTGACTGCGAGGGTGGAACACTCACGAACTAAATCCCATATTGTGGCGGAAACGCAACGAGGAGTATGGGTGCCAGAGCATGGTATCTGAGTGTTAGACGGGTGGTGTAACACTGAACACTGGACTACGTTTGGGGACTGCTTGTAATGGGACAAAAAATCTATACTGAGAATTCGTTTGTCAATGTCGGCAATGTAGAAGGTCCATGGAAAATGCAGAGAAGGGGATAGGTGCATGATCACTTTCACGTAACTGACAGTTTGTAACGTTGATGCACTGACATCTCATAGGAGAGACTTCATCGGTGAAAAGTCAGTAGGAGCCAACAATTGAGGTATGATAGACATATCAGCACCAGTGTCAATTAGGTGGACAAACTGCGATGAAATGTCTGTCACAAAGAAACGACCGCTCAGTCGAGGGGACGAGTGAACACAATGCAATGTTAGGGGTTCAGGACTTGGCATCACTTAGTTCCAGCGGTCAGCATTTGGTGTTGGCAAGGTAACCTGCACTTCTTGGCCTCAGCCCCAAAAATCTTGTGGTACCAACAGTATGGATGGACCAGATGTGGCAGTGGCTGTGGCTGTGATTGCGGAGGAGACTTGTCCTTGTTGATCTGTTCTGGGACTTAAACTGGGATCTATGGAGCATGTGCGAATCTTGAGCGCTCAGAAAGAGGAGAGAACAACTGAATACTGTCTGGTGGCGTAGAAGGCATGGAAGTGGAACAGGCCCTGCCCCTGTCTGCTGATGGCTCGTAAACAGGAAGTATAGTGTCACACAGCGATGGGGGATGAGCCGGGTGTTTCTGGCGCAGGAGCACATAAAGCTGATCTGCGAGGCATAGGCGAGAACTGATAAGACTCGAAATAGTGCAGCAGTAGATGTATCTGTAGGTCGGTAGGTAATTTGGTGGACCATACCACCCACAGAGTGATGTCTGACATCTTATATTCACTCACGAGTAACCTGAGGTGATGGAGTGCATTCTCCCTGGTGTTCCTCATACAGAATCTTGATTATCAATTTCTGTGGCGAGCAGGCATGTCGGTCCAATATGGTTTTCTTGGTAAACTCATATTACGGAGGCAGTGGAGGCAAAAGTAGGAGATCACAAAGTAAATACAAGTGGTCGTGAAGGTGTGCGACCAAACATAGGAACTTGAAATTGTCATCAGTCACTTGATGCAGCTCTAAGAGGGGCTCCACCAGTGTGAAGCACGAAACTGGTTTGTCCTCGTATAGGGGAGGTAGCTTGGGTAGGAGGCCCGGAGGTGGAGACGAAGGTGGCTTCGGCATGTCTTGGAAGGCCTGCAGTCCCACTGCACAAGTTCATGCTGGGATCTGGCATCACCAGACCGGAAATGTTACTAGGACACACATTCGGAACAATGGCTGGTTGTAATGTCTCAGTACTGTGGGAGCGAATGGGCAAGCTGCGCGTAATGAGGGCTCATGAACTGGTCTGGAAATTGCAGCAGTAGCACTGACATTGTCCAACTTGGAAATGATAAGGCTGGTGTGGCAGACGCAGATGGTGCAGTGGAAGGAGCGAGTGGTTGTATGGAGGGAATTGAGGCTCCACGTGGGTGAGGGTGGGATAGGGGGGAGTGGCCTTGAGATTAATGTGGCAACAATGAGAGTTTCCTGCGCACACTGGGCACACAGCCATCATGGGAGGACCATGAAACACTAGAGATACCTATTGGTGGTCGTACTGTCGTAATACAACATTGCTGGGTGAAGAGGCTACGTTGGGTGCACTTGTACCCACTTGGTCGCAAAACCGTGTCACCGATCCAGTGATTTGTTATGGCAAACTGGATGCATAAAAATGTCTGTTACTGATTTGTGAGGAAAGCGAGGCTGCCATAGCTTGGTAATAGTTAACTGCATGTGTGTTTTGTACAAATTGCGGCATTGCACACGGCGTTGCTGTAACCAACGTGCTGACTTGTAGAGGATCAAAGCACGTGTGTGAATTTCGGTCCATTTGAACTTCGTACGAGTGATCGATTGTCACACTATTCAGTAGTTCATCCACTTCACTTTTCACTTGTTGTTGTGCGTAATCCAGCGAAACAAAGCCTGAGTCCATTGTCTGGGGTAACTGCATACCACTCGGTCATTGTGGAGTTGCTAAAGTAGAGGTTATCCTTGTCAAAGATTGTAGATCATTATCCACTAGCTGTGAAATAACTGATGGCAGATGGTTGTGTTAGCCTGCTCATAAGAGTTGAGTCTCCAGATCTTCATAAAGAATGTTTGGTGATGTAGCCATGGCATCAGACATGAAACCTGTTGATTCTATACAACCAGTGAGGAAGTTGTGGAAGATGTATAACTTTTTGTCCGGGGTCACCAATATGGGATTCTGGATATGGATTATAATATACGTAACAAACAGTTCCCAAGTTTTCTGTATACACATACATTTTACCAAAAACACTGATGCACATGAACACTGCATGAAGTACAAAGGCAGACTGAATTAAACATGGCAGCTTGTCAGTACAGTTAATACTCCAAAGATTGTAATTGTGTGGTCAATGTGACCTATCAATGACACAAGGGTATTATATGGGGAATATGTCTTCTGTTTTTCTTTGTTCCTAACATGTCATAAGTTTTATTCTGTCTTTTATACTATTTCATCCATGTGATGATCACCCAACCAGTTTACCATATCCACATGTTTCTATCACTGAACCCCTTCTCATTGCCTGTGTCATATGTTGACTTCAACCTGTGATTTCAGGATGGGTCCGGGAAGCATATCTGCAACTTGATTACCTTTTAATTGTACATATTTATCTGATTTTTCATGACCCATTTAGATGAAGTGCCAGTACTTTAAGTTTCATTCATTTTGTGAATACACTCTAACATGATTTTTTTATTGTTTAACTAATTGAATGACACTTGACCAAGATTAGGTCAAGTTACTCATACTTTTTACATCAAAATAAATATGAACTTACTGGATTCTGAGTACTTTATGCAAAATGTGGAATTTAAAGTTAAGTTTACTGCTATGACATACAGATTTTCTTCTAAAACTATATATTTTCCAAGAAACTTCAAGATGACACATTGATACTGTGTATCCTGTGATGCAGACTGAAGATGATTGTACATACGTTGAGACTGTACTCATATAACACAAGGATGATAATTCTGATCTAAACAATATACTGAGTAATTACATATGGTATTATGATCTTACACTTACATGTATTGTTATCTTAGAGTCACACTTGTGATGTTACATAGGTTTCAGACTTAGCAAGTGGTTTGTCTCATGGGAATTTCCTGTTTGGTCCATGAATAGTGGGTGGGGGGACTAGAAATGTGATATATTGAACATCTTAATAAAAATTTGCTACTTAAATATGTAAAGGAAAATTTTGAAAGAATGGTTAAAAAGGATTGAAAGTACTGATGTTTTTGGTGAAATTTAATTGACGCCAATATAAGCAGATCTTCAAGATTGCATATGTATGTGGAACATCTAACATTCACAAATTTGAGTACATCCATTTTATTACCGCTGTTACGCTTGGAGACTGGTATGACAGTACTGGCTCCGGATCATCCCTTCTCTGCTCACACGAATTCTTCTTGTTAGCTTCGATCCTATTGATGCAATATTCTCGGCATGTTGCGGAAATATAAACAGATGGGTATTGTCAGTATGAATAAATGAACAAACTTCATTATCTCAATAAGTGTTTTTAGTATTTTCTAATGCACAATTAGAATACACACTTCTGAACAATACAAAATTCGGCAGAACATGTCACACCTACATCCACTACCACTTATAGGAACAGACAGATGAATCTAAAAAATTGGAGAGCATCTCTCTTCTCTCATTTTCTTCTATATCAGTGTTGTCTATGGTACAAAATTATTATTATTTTACATATATATTTTATATGTCTAAAAAGAAAAGAATGAGAAAAAAGGAAAGAATAATAATAATAATGTGTTCCATTATAATTACCCTCCACTGTGCACTGACGTCATCCAAACGTGCACAATGTCTGAGCTTATTTACCTTTTTATGGGTTGACAACACTGGGCGGTATGGGCATAGCCTTTGTTTTTCGGCCATTTGAGTCCTCATCCGTGAATACCAATTTACAAATGCATGTCAGCTTCCTTAACACATACATACATAAGTTCCCCTTCCTAACAAAGTGTTTGCTGTAAGTGCATAGTCCCATTATTATCAGTCAGTATCTGCCCAGTGTTTAGCTTGCGAAGCATGCATGCACAGCTTGATGTCCGTTACCATTTCTGCTCAGTTTCATGTGTTTAATGCAAGATCAGAGTGCCTGTGTCATGCGTCCACACAGTCTTTAGAGTACAAATTCGGAAACTCATGTTCAGAGGCGTGATCCTTCGTGAAATCTTCGATGCGGCGACAACTGGTTTCATCAATGGCCTGAGGAAAGTATCGGGTCATCAAAAAGTCAGTGTAAATGTGAAAACTTAATAACCCACTGAATAATGTAGATAGAGAGGCAAAAATTGACACACATGCTTGAAATGACATGGGGTTTTATTAGAACAAAAAAAAAAAAGTATTGCTAGATGCGTGAAAGATCTGTTGCGTGCATCGTTTGGTGACGATCGTGTGCTCAGCCGCCGCTTTTGTCATGCTTGGCCTCCCAGATCCCCAGACCTCAATCCATGCAATTATTGGCTTTGGGGTTACCTGAAGTCGCAAGTGTATCGTGATCGACCTACATCTCAAGGGATGCTGAAAGACAACATCCGATGCCAATGCCTCACCATAACTCCGGACATGCTTTACGGTGCTGTTCACAATATTATTCCTTGACTACAGCTATTGTTGAGGAATGATGGTGGACATATTGAACATTTCCTGTAAAGAAGATCACCTTTGCTTTGTCTTACTTTGCTATGCTAATTATTACTATTCTGATCAGATGAAGCACCATCTGTTGGACATTTTTTGAACTTTTGTATTTTTTTGGTTCTAATAAAACCCCATGTCATTCCAAGCATGTGTGTCAATTTATGCCTCTCTATCTACATTATTCCGTGATTTATTCAGTTTTCAAATTTATACTGACTTTTTGATCACCTGGTATTTCATCTTGTTACTCACACTTCAGTTCAGTGGGGATACTAGCTGTACATCTGACTCTGTTGACAAGATAAGTTTCTTGCTGCTTCTATGACACTGTCAAGCACAGAAAATTCATATTTTTACAACATTGTCGAGCACAGAAAATTCATATTTTTACGGCATTGTCAAACACATAAAATTCATGTTACACAAAGTATTGTCATTTTCTAGCTTATCACGCACACACTCACAGTTCTCACACACACACACACACACACTTAATACTTTGCAGGCAGGTTGCATATGTTTTTGCACTTTGTTTTTGAACGTCTTTCATACCGTTGCATTACACAAACATTTCTATAGTGTTCTTTCCACATACTATACACACAACAGAAAAATAAAACTACATCTACAAGAATAAACTTATACTATTCATTTGCTGACATGCCATTACTGTTGCTTATATACATTATAGTCTGATTGTCATTTTGATTAGTACATTCAGTTAAATCATAATTTCATTACATTGTTCAATCCAATTATATGAGTACAATTTTTGCTCTTGTTTACTTTTACATTCTTCACATAACATTCACACAATAATAGATTCTCTTTTTTTATGGCATAAAGTAACATATATTTCATTTCAATTTATTGTGACTTCTTGTTGGAGCATATTTATCAATTTCACAGAATTAAAGAAGTGCTTGTATGACTATGCATTTCCATGCCTCTCTAGAATTCTCCAGAAAGTATCTACACACTACAGGATTGAGGAAGTTTCACGAAAAGGTATTTACGTACTCAGTTATGTCTCGTTACTAGGCTTAATTGTGATCCCCAGAACAAAATAGTTTGTTGTTAATAAACGTAACCTAAATGTGATGAAAGCAATTGTATCAAATCTTTATTCAGTATCTAGGGTGCACCACAATATTTAGCGATTATGTTCATTGTGTAAAGGATAACCATTTAATTTGCTGAGGTACACAGAGATGTATTATCAATATTATATGCCATCTACAATGAACGAAAACAATGTTTGTATTTCATTCTGGAAATATCCCCCAGGCTGTTGCTAAGCCATGTCACTGCAATATCTTTTCTTCCAGGAGTGCTAGTTCTGCAAGGTTTGCAGGAGAGTTTCTGTGAAGTTTGGAAGGTAGGAGACGAGATACTGGCTGAAGTAAAGATGTGAGGACAGGGCGTGAGTTGTGCTTGGGTACCTCATATGGTAGAGCACTTGCCCACAAAAGGCAAAAGTCCTGAGTTTGAGTCTTGGTCCGGCACACAGTTTTAATCTGCTAGGAAGTTTCAATGTTTATATAAGTAGAAAAGGTGCAAAAAAAAGTAGTAGTAGTAGTGGTAGTGGTAGCTGCTCTATTCATATTTAGATCTCTTTTTACAAGTATATAGGACATGTCAAAGTATTTACAAGACTAGACCAATTTAAAATAAGCTAATTCGTATACACATATATTTACAGACCTCTGGTAGACTTAATTATTAGATTTACTCCTTGTATACAATACTTTTTTTTACAAATAACTTATTAAAATAATGTAATGCCACACCATTCACTCATATCTCACTATCAGTCACTGCACACGCTACACACACATTGTTTCATAACATTTCACTCACTACACACACACACACACACACACACACACACACACACACACACTGGCGATCTTTGGGCCACTTTCTGTACCACAACTTCTAATTTGCTATCCTGAAAAACTGAGTCAGCATCCCTCCATAATGTGTGAGATGTTGAGCTCTGAAAGAGGAAGAGGTGTTAGTATTGTGCTATGCATAGTTTGGGGATTAAGTATTTTTAGAAAGGAAAAAGAAAAGAAAAGAAACTTAAACTGAAAGTTTTATGTGGAATGTTGGATGTTTTATAATAATAATAATAATAATTATTATTATTATTATTTATACAACTTTTTAAAATCAAACGCCTACTGTGTTTCATTTAAGTAATCATGCAATGTATAAAATGTATTGCATAACAGGTACTTTTTAGCTGCCTTTTTAAATATGTGTATTTTTGCAGTTTCTTTAATCTCTTTTTGGTAATTTATTGTATAGTTGTATTCCTTGGTAGAAAATGCTGTCTTGAGTTTTATGTTTTTTTTTTTTTTCTTGGTAAATTTAGTTGAGTATATCTCTTGTTGCATGGTCATGGACAGAGATGTTTGTGCAGTGATTACCAATGTTATTTTTTATGTGTATAACTGTCTGGTAAATGTATTCACGTGAAGCAGTTAAAATCACCAGTGTTTTGAACAGATCTTTACAATGAGCTTGACTAGTATTTTTAGTTATTATTCTTATGGCTCTTTTCTAGGGTTTGAAAATTATGTTCATATTTTGTGTGTTTGTTCCCCAAAGATAATGCTACAGATAAGAACTGAGTGTACGTATAAATAATATGTAACTAAAAAACGCTCCATGTTACACACTGTACCTTTGTGTGTTCACATCACTTCAACTGAGAATCAGTATTCATTCCTAGAAATTTTGTATATGTTAAACTGTCTATAGAGCTGCCATCTATATTTAATTTAACATTGACATTTTTCCTCTTCAAACTGAAAGACATAGCATTAGTTTTCTTTATGTTTAATGTCACTTTATTGCTTATTGTCCAATTATGAACTTCCTTGAGAGTTTCATTTGCTTTATTAGCAAGGAGTTTTCTTGGTTTCTCAGTGACTGTACTAGTGCTGTCATCAGCAAAGAGAATTTTTTCACCATGAGTAACACTAGTGGGAAAGTCATAGAGTATATCAGGAATAGTATTGATCCTAATACCCTACCTTGCAGAACCCCTATATTAATGTATTTTGGTTCTAATAAGTCTTTTACAAAATGTTTAGATCTAGTTGACATATGTGTTATCTCTACTCTTTGTACCCTATCCGCTAGGTATGATCAAAACCAGTCATTAGCTACCCCTATTATTCCAAATCTTCTGATTTGTTTAATAGAATCTTGTTGCCAGCTGTATCAAATGCCTTAGAAAGATCCAAAAATATGCCTGTGACACACTCATCTTTATCAAGAGCATCAAGTACAACATTTGTGAATTCTACAATGGCTGACTCCATATTTTTGGCACTTCAGAAACCAAATGCTGATTTGCTTAAAAGATTGCATTTATTCACGTAATTCAATAACCTGTCTTTCATAATTTCTCTATAATTTTTGAGAATGCCAACAGCAGGGAAATGTGCCAGTAATGTTCTCTGTATTCTGCATTACCTTTCTTAAGTAAAGGTACACTCTTGCCTTTTCTAACTGCTCTGGGAATGTCCCTGATGTGAAGCATTCATTTATTATATTTGTTAAGGGCCTTGTATAATCCCTGTGCATTGTTTCAGTGCACACATTGTTCCTTCATCTTAGCCTACTGACTTTTTATTTTTTAGTTTTGGAACAGTCTTATTGACTTCATTCATTGTAGTTGGAAGTAACATAATTGTATTTAGTGCAACATTATTTACAGGTATTATATTTTTTGGGGGGAATTTTTGCTGTAACTTCTCCGCAATACTTGAAAAATGCTCATTTACATAGTTTTCTAAGTTAGCAAAATGTTATTCTGTGATTGTTTGCCTCTCCCCGTTTCCTTTTTTATAACATCCCAAATTGCTTTGCTTTTATTCTCTGCATTATATATTATTTTGTCATTAAAATACTTTTTTTCAGCAATCAGCACCTTCCTGTAGATCTTTTTGTATTTGTGATAGAAATTTAAGAAGTCTGGATCATTGCGAATCTTTTTCATGGAACTGAGGTGTTTAAGTGTTTGGGTGGACTTCTTAATACTGACTGTCATCCATCTGTTTTTGTGATATGTTGATACAGACATGTATACTTTTGGAAATGCCTTTTCAAAGTTCAATTTAAACAATGTGGAGAATTTATAGATTTTCATATTCACATTGGTTTCCTCACACACTTCTTCCCAGCTTTGTTTTTATAGTTCTTTTGAAAAAAAACCTTTATTTTTATTCTGACAGGTGTTGTTTGTAGGCTTGTAGTTTAGGGAATGATTCACTGCCTGAATTTACTGCGGTTATTTGACATAGATGGTCTGATAGTCTGAGATCTTTTACAGCTACATCACATTTTTCCCTGTCCTTATTTGTGGCCACACAGTCAATTACTGACACAGTCATTGTAGTAACCCTTGTTGCACTATTGACCCTTAGGGACATGCCAAAACTTTGAAGGATGTTTGCGAAGGTGTTGCTGGATTCATTTATGATACTAGTGTTGATATTAATGCCCCCACACAGAATTATGTTGACCTTTGTACTTGAGACTTTATCTAGAGCTTCTGTTAATTTATTGAAAAAAGGATCCATTGCTAGATCTATACACACACAAAATGGTTAATTTCTTGGTGATAACAAGCCCTGTTAATTCAATAGCTGATATTTCAAAGTGTTTGTCTTCACTTAGTGTACTGAGATCATGTCTTCATTTGAACTGTGTTCCTTTTCTATGTAAAAGCATGATACTCCACCCTTTGAAGTAGTTCTGCAGTAAGAGTTTGCCCTTTCATACAATGATAATACAACATGTTGGATTTCTGTGTCTCTACACCAGTGCTCAGTAATATGAACTATAGTGCAGTTCAAAGATTGGCGCTCAGCTTCTAGTAGTTATATTTTATTTTTTAATGATTGCATGTTTTGATGGAGGATTTCTAAGTCTGTGAAATGTCCCATGATACCCTTTCCTATGGTTTGTTTTTCTTTGTGACATCTGATATGTGTGATATTTGAAGTGTTAAAATCTGTCTTGTGAGTGATTATTTCAGTATTTTTTAAACTGCTGGAGACACTCTTTAGGCAGGGGATCCTGTTGTCTGGATTTATCCTAAAAAAGACCTTCTTTTCCTATGTATGTCGACAGGTATTTGACCATGTGTGGCCCGAGATCTGTCCCATATACCTTCAAGAATCAGCTGTACCAATCTTCGCTTTGCAGTCCTGTTTAGGAGTAGGCCCGTGCCTAGTGAAACCCCATCTTTGGATAGTCCCAGCGGGCACGAGAGAAACATGAGTAAAGTTGGCTGTCCTCAGAGCCATCCCTAACCCCACATTGATTTGCCTCACAGCTACATCAAGGTGTGGTCAATCATGATGCCAGAAAAGCTCAACAAAGTGTATGTTGGTGCCATGAGTCAGGGAAGCTATCTTGTCCAGGTCACCACCTATGTCACACGTCCCATACCTGTCCAAACTGTTTCCTGCCCCACCCACTATCATTACATGATAAAAGTGTCAGATCATGTCCTCTTTCTTCCTATCCTCGTACCAGCTGCCACTTCCTAACCACTCTCCTTCCCCCTATCTCCTTTGATCCTTATCAGTTCCTTCCTTGCTTCCTCCAACTGTTTCTGATGGGCACTGATTTTCCTTTCCTGTTTCCCAATCAAAATGTTCCTACTGCGTACTCTGCAGTTCCAGGAGAGAGCCTCTTCTGTTCTCCCAATATTATCCCCACTGCATCCCCCCCTTCCCCCCCCCCCCCCTCCCCCAGTGAAAATATTTCCTGCAAGATTGGCAAAAAATCTCTCTACTCACTACCCTATAACAGCTCCCATATTTCTCACTCATGGCCAGCTATGAAAGAATAATTAAGTTTAAAGAATGTTTTAAATTTTTCAGGGACGCGAGATTGGCTGTGTGCATACAAAAAATGTCATAAAGGTCTTATGTGCGATGGTTGTTGTTTTTGTACTGATTTAGAGATACAATGATAGACCAATGGATTTGTTATTACTTTGCTTTTAGAGAATTTACCCTATCAGGCGAGTTTGGTCAGGTGTTTAAATGTTTATAATTTGGAAAATTTAGGCCTAGATCGCATCTATCTAAGTAGTAAACAATACGAAATGTTTTAGTTAAATACAATTTAGAAACGTTTAATTACACTTTTATTGCGACAATAGAAACTGATAAAACTAGTAGCTGTCTTTTATAAACGAATTTTCCACCATCAAGAAAACCTGAATAGAATGTTTTGTGTTGATATCACGCAAAATTTAGGGTTATGTCACAATTATCAGGACTTCAGCTGAAGAATAAGTTTTTTCAAGAATAAGCTCTGCAGGGACGCTAATATTCAGTTGTGTGACCAGAACACACACTACAGCAAGTATACAAAACAAAGAAAATTTAAATTTGACACTATTTCCTCTTGAATAAGTTCTTCTAGCGCAGTGCTTAACAACTGGCCAATTAAATTGATGGAAAATACTATTGAATTTATGTAAACTGTGAGCATTAAAAAGTTCCTTAAAGAAGATCTCTTTTGATGAGTTTTTTATTTAAAATTTACTGACTTTATCTAAGAAACTGAAGTTTAAAATGAAAAATTTTGGGAAGGGGCCCAAGAACGCTTTTCTGGGCCCCTTAGGTCTTAGCGCCAACCTGAAAACATGGAAGTCACCAGCCAGTGTGTTAGGGGCATAGCATGAGAAAGAGGATGAGGAAATGAATAAATTCTTGTACACTGATTCAAGTAGGAAATTGTTTATTAACAGTTAATATTACCAACAACTAAAATGGGTACCTTAAACGACTTACATTTAAAGGAAATTAGTTAAAACAGGATCTTCACAGATTTTTTTTGTAAATTCCTGCAACACTGTCAATGAAAACTTCTTTATTTTCAAAAATTAATTTTCTGTGGATGCTCATCATTGCTAGGCCATTGAGGCGACTTTGTACCACCGTACTTCTCAATCAGGTTTTTATTCATCTTAAACTGCTAAAAGACTGTTCGACAGTGCATGTTGTACAAGGGAGGGTAATCAAAATTTTCAAAGCTTTTTGGGTTCCTGGAAAGAAATTTTTCATTTCTTTAATTGTATCACAAATAGTTAGTTCCTCTTGGTTCTTTGTATCACATGGATGATGTAATGACTGTATACGCATCATAGTTTTCACTGTCCTGTCAAATCCCAAATTAAACATATTTTTAACTTATTAGTCTTAAATATTTTATTGCTTGCTGCACACCAAACAGGTATTGTCTATACCAGTGCTTAACAACTGGCAGGTTTTGAGCGCAAGTACTTGCGTCTGCTCAGGCATGTGCTCGCGAGCAGGTGCAAGGTCGCGGAGTAGGGACGGAAGGGAGGAAGGGGAAATGTGCGCACACGTATGAATAGGACCGCAGCGTGCCTATTGAATTCGTGCCGACTGTGTAATGTTAAAAGTACTACGATCAGCTCTAACAGTCACTTCGCTGGTTAAGAATCATGTTAAGTCGCTGTTGTGTAACCCCAACCATGCTTTTGCAGTTCAACCCCCATTGGGAGGAATTGTATTTTTTTTACAGAAAAAGATGGTGTTGCAAAATGTTTAGTATGTCACAAAACGCTTAATTCTTTTAGGAAATTTAATTTGCAGCGACATTATATGTTGTACCACGTGAAAGACTATGGAAGTGGAAAATGTGATGGACCAGGTCGTGCACAGGAAGTTATTAAACTTAAAAGGAAGCTATCCGAAGAAGATCTGGATGACGAAGAAAAATCAACTGAGGCAGCTCTCAGAGTGAGCTACAAAATTGCTTTGTTTTTAGCAAAATCCCTGCGCCCCTTCACTGATGGCGATTTAATAAAAGATGTTTGGTAGTTGCAGCGGAACATTTGTGTCCATCTCAAGTTGAACAGTTTCGGATTGTGCCATTATCTGACATGACCATTATGCATCGCATACAGGACATGGCAGACAACGTCCAGAGCCAGCTTGCAAATATCTATAAAAATTTTATGGCGTATTCTCTATCTCTGGACGAAAGTGTTGATATCACTGGAACAGCGCAGCTTTCCATACTTATTAGAGGTGTTAATAGAGATCTTCAGGTGAGGAAGGAGCTCCTCGATGTAGTTGCCATGAAGAACATTACAACTGGAGGTGATATTTTAAGTAGTGTTGAAGAAAGTGTTGAAAATATAGGATTGTCGTGGAATTCTTTAGTGTCAATGTCTACAGACGGTACACCAGCGATGACAGGGAAAAAATTAGGTTTCATTGTGCTGTTGAAGGAGAAAATTCAAAAACTGACCGTACCGAATGAAATAAGGGGCGTTCACTGTGTGATCCACCAGGAAAACTTACGTGCAAAGAGTATCACTCTAAAAAATGTGATGAATGTTGTTGTTCGTACAACCAATTATATAAGGAAGCATGGGCTACAACACAGACAATTTAAAAGCTTTCTTGAGGATGTAGAAAGCCAGTATGGTAGCCTGCCTTATTACAGCGACGTCCGCTGGCTTAGTCATGGCGAATTATTAAATCGAATTTTTGCCTATTAGATGAGATAAATATGTTCATGGAAATAAATAACATGTGTGTTCCTGAATTGAAAGAGCATTCATGGAAATGTGATCTCGCGTTCTTAGCAGATTTAACTAGCCATCTGAATGCTTTGAACATTTCACTACAAGGTAAAGATCTGCTATAGTTCAATTCTTTTATCTTGGCGGCTCGCGCATACCCGCCCAGATGCGGGAGATTGCTGCATTGCCAGTTGCACACGACGCACGTGCCAATAGAAGCAGCACCATAGTATAGCATAGTTCGCAAGCTTACGTTTAGGGGGAGTGCGCAGTTCATGAAGTAAAGCTACCACGGCCGCATTAACCCTTTCGCTGCTACAAAGAAGTGCTCCCTGCATTCCGCGCTGTGCGCGATTTTGTCACTGCACTGCTCGCCTGTGCAGACACATCGTGTTCCGACTGCTTTCACACTCTTATCAATCGATTCCACAAAAAAAATTTGGACCAAAAATTTGATTTTTACACATCTTCTTGACTGATACCTTCCCCCCATAAATGACGTAATTTTGTTTCAATGTTCAACGCAGTTATTATGCAGCATTAAATATAGTAAACCATTGCACGAAATTTTGAAGAGTTTGCAGAGGTAAAAGTTCATAGAGTATACAGTAAATTTTATATGAAATTTAGGTATCTTGTTCACATTTCATTCTCAACATTCTGGCAACTAAAATCAACCATACGGAAATTATACGCTATGGACTTCTACCTCTGCAAACTCTTCAAAATTTCGTGCAATGGTTTACTATATTTAATGCTGCATAATAACTGCGTTGAACATCGAAACAAAATTAAGTCATTTATGGGGGGAAGGTATCAGTCAAGAAGATGTGTAAAAATCAAATTTTTGGGCCAAATAATTTTTGTGAAATCAAGTGATAAGTGTATCAAAGCAGTGGGAACACCATGTGTCTGCACAGGCGAGCAGTGCAGTGATGACAAAATCGCGCACAGCGCGGAATGCGGCGAGCACGTGTCTGCAGCAGCAAAAGAGTTAATAAAGAGACAAAGCACTAGAAATTTAAAAAAATTGCATTCAAACGAATATAATTCGTGAAGTAAGGCACTTCGATATTGTTTTTAAGTAATGAAAATATAAAGACCACACAAGGTCGAACTCATAACCTTTCGGTTAGCAGCCCAATACCTTAACCGTTACGTTAACGCACATCATCTGGCTACACAACGCCATGAGTGAGTACATAACGCAATGAGGACTATAATACGTCACGCAAAATATTGACAAACACTGTTGGTATGACTACGAATTACTCACGCTTCATCAAAGTACAATAGGAAATAAACAATTACCGCTGTTCTTTATTGCGAAAAAGCAGTTTGTGAGAGTGATACAAACACCTTTCCTTGCTATCGCCTGAATTAGGAGTCTTATTGTTTGTTTGGTTTAATTAATTAATAGAATATGAAGCAATTGGTATAAAGAATGCTTTTTCCAAACTTTCTATAAAAGAATGTCTGCTATCAAGACATTGCTTTCGTTCTATTACTTTATTTATGACTGAACGTTTCTAAAACCGAAGACACTCGTCCATGCTCTGCACTGCAGTCTAGATGTGGCAACGTCATTCTCTGTTCATTGGCTGACTGTGTTTTGTGACGTCAGATGCGCAGAACCAACCTAAACTTGGCCGCCAACATAAATGACACGCACTTTAATTAATCATTTCATAGATCGAATACGAACTTTTAGAATGAAATTGACACTTTGGGTGAATCAGCTGGAAACAGGAAATCTAGCTCATTTTCCTAAATTATCATCCATGCAAGATGTTCACAAAGACTGTGAACGTTATTCACATAGTTTAGTTGCCCTTAAGGAAGAATTTGATCAACGCTTTCAAGATCTGACAGCACTAGACAGTGATTCTGCTCTGTTCTCCTCTCCATATTCAGCGAATATTGAAGAGATTTGTCCTGAGCTGCAACTAGAAATTATTGACCTGGAGTGTGACAGAGGATACAGAGACAAATTTCAGAACAAGAAAAACATTTTGGAATTTTACAGACACCTCCCTCAGGATAGATTTCCTCATTTGCACGAACTGGCGGCTACAATAATATCAATGTTTGGTTCCATGTATGCTTGTGAATATCTGTTCTCTGCAATGAAATGTAACAAGACACGCCTGAGAAATGCATTGTCTGATCAAAATTTAAACTGCACGCTGCACCTATGATGCACAAGAACAATTACTCCGAACATAAACGCAATTGTGAAGGGCAAAAAGTACAAGATAACAGAGAATCCCACACTTCAGTGACACCTTTTATTGTGTAACAGTTCACAAATTAATACGAATGTAGAGGCATACACTATTATACTAAAATTATGTGGCACGTGTACATTCTCCTTTATTTGTTTCATTTGTCACAGTAATAATTCGTGAGTGATATCCCTGCAGGTGGCCATGGATTTACATTGACTGGCGGCAGCTGTTGTGTGCCCCACGTGACTCTCCCCACTCTCCGCTCTGGTCCGGTAGTGGAGATAGCGTGCTCGCGCTGCTCCGTGCTTGCGCCTTGCTGCTCCCAGCTTGCTCCGCGAGCACGTATGTTGTGAAGCCCTGTTCTAGAATATGAAGAAAATACTTGTAATGTCACTCGGTGGCCGTCTTGGATACCAGAAGTTCAATGTAAATCAGGTGTTTGACGCTCAGAGTAGTTAGGTTTTGACCCCTTGATTACTTATTAGTGCTCCACCTTAGTTCAGCATCATGATATGTAACGTACTGCAACTGTATTCCTCTACACACACTTTCACACAATCACAATCATACATATCATAAACTTACAACAATATTTACTTGCAGTGTGGCACTCTCTTATGTTTATATCATACCTAACACTTGACAAGCATTTGTCTTTCTTCACTTTAGGACGTGTCGAAGCATCGTTCAGTGGAAGAAAAAAAATTTAATACTAGCTTAAAACTAAATCTTCATAGATAAGTGTTAAGTGGCTCAATGGTCACTAATACCTCCTTTATATTTTTAACCATATATTCATTAATTCACTGTGCAATCGTGTTATCACAAACTCATTTAATGTCATGTGTCCACCTTTACTTACCTTATAAATCTGAAAGGTAAATTTTATTATCAGCATGGTGCAACCTCCTATTCGGCTTACCACTTATATTGCACTTGCTTATCTACCTGCAGCTAGGGTTTTCTGTCCCCTTAATTATAATTAGTGCATGTACTTTCAATGCTTAAACTTGTAAATGTATAGATATAATGTACATAGTAGCATAACTTCTGTAAATATCTTGTAGTTCAGGGTCCTTTTCTGTGTATATTATCCCTTAGCTTAACTTTGTTGGTGTGTATTGTGTAGATAGTTGTAGTTGTAGTATAGACTCTCCCTTACTTTTATATGTCCCAGTTTATGCAACAGGATTTAGAAATGTTAGTGGAGGCTGTAGCTCGTAGGGTTGGTTTGTTTTTGGTCCTCCAACACTTTCAGCTGTGTCTGACTGGTGTACCCACACTTGTGTTTTGTTGAATAGCTTTCTCCCAAAGGCATATGCACTGTGTCACTCTGTTACCACTAATGTCGTGGAGAGTTGTGTATTGCAGTCTCCACTACCATGTGTTTCACAAGTTTTTTTATTCATTTACAACTGAACTACGCACAAGGCAAAGCATTGTATTTAAAGTATCATCATCTCTAGACACATAAAAGTAAAATTCTTCCTTGCTATACCCACTTACCTTATCATTTATACATTTGACATATAAGAAAAAAACCTAAACAAAAATTTTTCTTATCAACTAACAACATAAATTCTGGAATGTGATTTTTCAGCGTCCTAAATTTAACATTACAATATGTATGTGCAACTTATAGGTGTAAAAATGGCTGCATACCCCTTCTTCAGTATATAATCATTCTAAAGTCTTTTTGTGGGTAAACACCCTTGTCTTTACCTGTGTTCACGTGTTCCAATCTGTATGCTCCCGGGTAGGGGATTATGGTAATTATATATGGTCCTGTGTATAGTAATTGCCACACATGGTTGAGTTTTCTAATTTTTGTGAATTTGGGATGTCTTCTAAGTAATACCTTTTGTCCCATGTTAGACTGTGTTGCATGTTTCAGCTTTCTGTCATAAATTCCTTTCGTATATTTAGCCTAGGTCTCAAGGTTGATTACTGTCTGTTGTGTTTTATCATCCTGTGATAATTCTTGTATCAGTATCATGAGTGAAGGTTTTTCCCATTCATCTGTCTGTTTGCTGCAATTGAACAACAGCTTGTTTGGTGTAAATCCAGTTGATGCATGTGGAAGGTTGTTAACAACTTGTAAGAAAGGAGTGACGTGTTCAACCCACTTGGTATATTTACGAGGTATTTAGGTCCTCACAAACCTGTTAAATTCCTTAAACAGCTTTCCTATGGGGGATGCTTCAGGATGCAATTTGGATACTAAAATGTGTTTGATTCGGTTGGAATCTACAAACCCTTTCCAGTTACATCCCACAAAATATGAGGCATTTTCTGTTAACATGACTTCTGGTTTTCCTACTCTTGCAAAATAATCCTCTTTAATTCGACTTATAACTGAACTGGCTGTTACTTTCTGTATAGAATACCGTTTAATGTATTTAGTGAAAATATCATACAGGCTTACTATATATTTTACTCCCCCTTTTCCTCAGGGAAAGTGTCCAGCCACATCTAATGATAACTTTTCTAAGGTTTCTTAGCCACAGTGGGATGTAGTTCTATCTTTTTGGAGGTATTTGAATGTTTTGCTTTCTGGTAAACAATACACTTTCTTACCACCTGTAGTACTCTTCATCTAAGTTTGGGGCAATAACAATATTTAGTTATTTTATCAGTGCATTTCACAGTGCTATAATAGCCCCAAGTATTGTGCGTGTAAAAGATAAAATCAGCCACATATTCCTCTGGCAAACACATGCACCATTTCCCTTCTTCGGGAGGTTTCCTATGGAACAAAACACCTTTGTAAATAGTGAAAAACCTTTTTAATATTTCATCACCGTTATGTGCAAATTTTGTTCTTACCTTATTCCAGCGTGTCTTCCTGGTGTAATTGCTCCATATGTTTGCATATGTAGGCAGTATGGTTGGAGTGTTTTGTCTTCCATCAACATAGCTCTTATTTCATCTTCCTGCTCTAAAAGATTGTTGAATTCCTCTAAGCCTTGTGGTAGTTGAGAAAGAGCATCAGCTATTATATTTTGATTTCCTTTTATGTATACTACTTCAAAATTGAATTCTTCAACATGCATACACCACCTGGCTATCTGTCAGTGTAGCAAATTACAAGTTAACATAAACAATAGGGACTGATGGTCACAGTACACTTTTGTGTGATTACCCCAAAGGATATATTCAAACTTTTTAAAGGACCAAATTACAGCCAAACCCTCTAACTCTATGACTGAATATAAATGTTCAAATTTGGATAAGGTGCGACTGGCAAATCTTAACTACTTTAGGGATGAGATTTCCTTCTTCTTCTACCATTTGAAAAAGGCATGCGCTCAGACTGTGACAAGACATGTCAGTGCATAAACAAAAATCTTTTTTCATGTCTGGTTGAGATAAAATGTTAGCATTTAATAATGCTCACTTGATGTTTTTGAAATTGGTTTGATATTTTTTGTCCCATACCCAAGGTCTGTTTTTATGGAGAAGATTCAATGAAGCATCACTGTTCATATGTTGGTTGGGAATGAATTTCCTGAGAAGTGTGCCTTTAATTGTTTCTTGTTTTGCAGAATAGGACAGTTCCTAATGGCATCAAGTTTTTTAGGATCTGGCAGTATGCCTTTTAAAGAGATTATGTGTCCTAAAAATTTTACTTTTTCTTATCTGAAATTAGATTTCTTGAGATTTTCTGTTACTCCAAACTCATAAAAACAGCTCATCCATGTATACTGTTACCTTATAGAAAAGTTTGGACCCTAGCACTCTGTCAAGCACAGAGATAAATACACCTGCATTTACGTTCAATCTAAACAGCAATACTTGAAATTCGAAGCTCCTGCCCCCACATACAAGGCAGTATACTTCCAACTTTCTTTGTGCAGTTTTATTTGCCAATATGAACTTTGAGATCAATTATAGTATGAAATTTAGCATTATGGAATTTCATAAGCTGTTTGTCTAAATTGTCTGGATGTGTTCCTACAGGTACAATAATCTTATTATATGCATCAAGGACCAAGCTCACCTTGCCATCCGGCTTACTCACAGCCATGATAGGACTAAAATAAGGGGAAAATGATGGTTGTTCTGTTCAAGCCTCCTGTCAATCTCTTTTCTTACTGCTTCCATCATTGTCCGTAGTATAGGGTATGAGTTGGAGCATAAATTTTCATTAGGATACACTTCCATTTTGTACATGAAGTCCTTAATATTACCTGGTCTTTTTTCAAATATGTGTATATAACCAATTATCAGTTCCCTAAGTTCTGCTTACTGTTCTTTAGACAAGCAGTTTGATTCCCTTACCTTTTTGCTCATTGTGTTGACATTTATTTCTTCTGTCGATGACTGTTCATTACTGTATGGGTTGACATACATAACTATGGCATTTACCAATGAACTTCAAAGTCGTTAGTAACTTCAGTTTGGCATCTATTAGTACTTTCCCTGATCAGGTCTATTATAAATAATAGGTTACTTACAGTGAAGTGACATTGGACTCATCCTATATCTTGGTATGTTCTAAATGTATCCATACAAATTAAACAAATCAACTATTAATTTCTCTACTATCAAAAACTGCATTACACAGAAAACTGTCCTTATTGTATGGGGATTTATGCTTGTATCTTGACTCCTTTCAATTTCTGACATGTAGCAGTTTGCATCTTGCAATTTTGCACTGGCGCTGTGGGTATACATCCTCACTTCTTCAACTCTTGAAAGAATCCCTGTGACATTAAATTAGTCATAGCCCCTGCGTCAAGCAGAAAGTGTACATCAAGGTCAAATATTTTGGATTTAATAGAAGCTTGTACCTCATCCTCTATCAAGTTTTTCTCCATACACTCATTACCTTAATAAAGATCATCTCTTACATCATTACCATGATCGTATCTGATAAAGCAAGTCTTGATCAAGATTGTACCCCCACTACCCTCCAAGGTCACAGAATGGGCATCTACCATGACTGGTTCAAGTTTTCTGGTGTCGCAGTGTCTAGGTTAGGCGTAACTTCCACTATGTTGACCCTTGGTGTTTGGTTATGCCAATTATTGTCCTGAAATGCTCTCAACTGAAATTCTCTTTGCCATTGCGTGTTCTTCGGCATATGTGTATTACTCTGTTGGAAAAATTCCACTGTTTGTGGGTTACTCGGTTGTCTGTTATTGTTTGGCACTTGCCAAGCAATTGGCTGATTATTGCCTGAAGCTTATGTCTGTACATATTGTACAGGCTGGCCATATCCTATGCACCCAGTGTAATTGTTTTTGATAAATTTTTTCCCATTTCTTTCATATTTTCAGCTTTCTCCAATGCCTTTGTTATTACCATTACTATTACGACAGGTCTGTGTGGGGTAAGGTTGCCAACCGTGTTGTACTATGAATCCGTTGTTTACTTGTTGTTCCATAAATCTCTGTGTTGCTATTGGTGCATTAACAGGCTTCAGATGTACTGGTCTTTCTTCAAGTATCAAATCTATTGAGTCCAATACAGATAGAAAGTATGAGTTTTTCCATAATGTGGACAGGAAGGTGGCTCTTCAAAGTTTTCAGCATGTCTACTTGAGACACCGGGTTCATCCAGTATCTGGTTTTATTCAAATATATTTCAAAATAGGCCCTTAAGTTCCCATACTTGCTATTGAATGGAGCAGGGTTGAATACTTGTTGCCTGAGCCTGTCTTGTACGGCCTCAGACCAGTACTCACCGATCGAGTTGGGGCAGCGGTTACCACACTGGACTCACATTCAGGAGGATGATGATTCAATCCTGCATCCAGCCATCATGGTTTAGGTTTGCCATGATTTCCCTAAATCACTCCAGACAAATGCTGGGATAGTTCCTTTGAAAGGACACGGGCAACTTTCTTCCCCATCCTTCCCTAATCCGATGAGACCTATGACCTCCCTGTCTGGTCTCCTCCCTCAAAAAAACACAACCCAACCATTAACTATTGAGAAATTCCCTCTCAAACTGTTCATAATAGTGCAAATGTTCTGCCATGTCCATATCTCATAGCAGGATGTCATCTTGTGTGTATCTAAAAAAACAAATACAATTTTTTGGGCTTTGGTCCAGGTATGAGGTAAAACATTTTGAAATACTCTGATAAAGACTACAAGGTGTGTTCTTTTCCCTTCAGAAGTAAATACTGGGAATTGTCAATGTTTAAGTAATCCCTCATTGGCAAGTAATGTTTGACCAACATGCTGTGGTATCAGTGACATTCCTGTTTGCATGGCAACTGTGCTTGCTCAACAAGTGGAACCCCCAGCAAGTATTGTTTTTTTATTTATTTATTTATTTATTTATTCATCCGTGGAACAATAAATATTGTATGGATGTCGTCAGATTACAACACATGAGCACACATTTACATTTACAATTAAACAGGTTTCTCATATTTTGTGTAGTTTTTATAACTAGTCATACACATATTTATAATTACATAATATTTTGGTGATAATGTCATATGTTGCTAATAATCTACATCTATGTTAAATATTCTTTTACAGTATAACAACTTTTACTTACTAAAAAGGTTTTAAGCTTTTGTCTGAAAGTGAGGGGCTCATTTATTTCTTTAATTTCTTGTGGTAATTTGTTGTACAGTTTTATCCCATTGTAAAATATACTTTTTTGCGTCTTTGCCTTGTTCTTTCTACCTAGATGGAGGTGGTGACAAGCTCTTGTTTCATGGTGATGTATTAGGCTGTTTGTGTTGTACATGTTGAGATTTTTCTTAATGAACATTATGTTCTGAAAGATATACTCACAAGAAACAGTTAGAATTCCTAGCTTTCTAAATAATTCTAGACAGTGGGCCCTGTTGTTGCTATTTGTTAGTATCCTTATGGCTCTTTTTTGTACTTTGAACACAGTTTGTATGTTACTGGCACTTGTTTCCCAAAACATGATCCCATAGCTGAGGACTGAGTGTAGATATCCGTAATATGTTATTTTAAGACAGGTATTATTGCATACCGGTGCAAGGATTCTAAGAGCATAGCATGCTGTGGATAATTTCTTTGCCAAAATGTTGACATGGTTTGTCCATTTCAGTTGGCTGTCTACATTCATCCCTAAGAATTTGGCACTTGTTACACATTCTAATTCATTATTATTAACTTTTATTCTAGTGGCATTGTGTTTTTTGTTCAATTGGAAGTTAATATAGTTAGTTTTCTTTACATTTAGGGTTACTTTATTTTTTAATGACCAGTTGTGGACATCATTGAGAGCCTCGTTTGCTCTTTCTGACAGTTGTGTTGGATTTTCACCTGTTATTACTATGTTGCTGTCATCAGCAAAAAGTATTTTTTCGCCATGTCTGATACTTTGTGGGAAGTCGTTAATGTATATAAGAAACAATATTGGGCCTAATACACTTCCCTGTGGGACGCCTATATTCACATTTTCTGGGTCAGACAGGTGTTTTATAAGGGAATTGTTTGAAGCTTGTGATATCTCAACTCGTTGAACTCTGTTTTCCAAGTATGATTTGAACCACTTCTTTGTCACACCTCTTATTCCTATTTGCCCTAATTTATGAAGTAAGATTTTGTGGTCAACTGTATCAAAGGCCTTGGACAAGTCTAAAAAGATACCACTTACATTTTCACCTTTGTCCAGTGCTTCTAAAATTACTTTAGTGAACTGTGCTATAGCATATTGTGTGCCTTTTCCGGGCCTAAAACCAAATTGGTCATTGGAAAGAAGATTATATTTATTCAGGTAATTTAGCAGTCTCTTTTTGACTAGTATTTCTATTATTTTAGAAATGATAGACAGTATAGAGATCAGCCTGTAGTTCTCTACATTTTCCACATCTCCGTTTTTAAGGATAGGTATAACTTTTGCTTGTTTTAGGTACTCCGGAAAGTATCCAGATTCGAAAGATTCATTAATTATGTCTGTTAATGGGCCCTTTATGGAGTCTATACAATCTTTAATTATGCAGACTGGGATTTCGTCAAGTCCTACTGAAGTTTTATTTTTTAGTTGGTGTACTACTAGTGCCACTTCCCTTTCTGTAGTTGGCAAGAGCACCATTGAGTTTGTTGGCTGGTTCTGAGTAGGTAAATCATACGTGTCTGGAAATTTCTGCTGTAATTTTTTTGCAATACTACTGAAATATGAGTTTACAAAATCAGCTAATTTTTTAGGGTTACCTACTGATACATCTTCGTTTTTAATATGTGAATTGAGGTCCTTTTTAGCAGAGTTAGATGTTTCCTGTTTGACGATGTTCCAGGCTGCTTTGCTCTTGTTTTCAGCTTCAAGTAATACTTTGTTGTTTGAAAGTTTTTTTGCGGCTAGCAACACCTTTCTGTAAATTTTCCTGTACTTTTTGTAGGATTGCAGAACTTCTGGGTTAGATTGATTATTTTTTATGGAGTTGAGATATCTAAGAGTTTCTGAGGATTTTTTGATACCTGTAGTCACCCACTGATTTCTCTTCGTTGTTTTAATTTGATAAAGAGTTTTGGGAAACATCTCTTCAAATCTGAGTTTGAAAATTGACATGAACTTGATAAATTTCTGATTTGCGTTGGTTTCTGAATAGACTTCCCTCCAATCTTCATATTCTAGCTGGGAATTAAACTGATGTAGGGCTGATTTGGAAAACATTCTTTTGTATGTACAAAGTTCAGGAGGAGTTTCTACATGAATGTTAGTTTTTAAGATCTGGCAGAGGTGGTCTGCTAGGCCCAGGTTTTGGACAACAATATGACATTTTTTACTATCAATATCTGTAGCTACATGATCTATAGATGAGGCGGATTCTTTCATTATTCTAGTTGGACAATTAACAAGGAAGGATATTCCATAACAGCTTAGAATATTCACATATATGTTGCTAGCCTTATCAGGCTTCATCATATTAATGTTTAAGTCACCACAGATAATTACATTTGCTTTTGGTCCAGAAACCTTGTCTAAGCTTTTATTCAGTTTTGAGAAGAATATATCAATGTCTCCACTGGGAGAGTGGTACACACAAAATGTGACTATTTTTTTTTTGCTATGCCAGATCCTATTATTTCAACAGTGGAAAGTTTGAAATGTTTGTCCTCACCTAGATCTAAAAGATCATATCTTACTTTAAATGACATACCTTTTTTTACATAGATACATGAACCTCCACCATTCATTGAGATTCTGCTATAGTAACATGCAAGGTCAAATGAGGCTAATGCAATGTGTTCAATTTGCTTCCCTTTGCACCAGTGTTCAGTGATACACAAAATTTGGCTATTAAATTTTTCCAATTCTACTTCTAGCTGTTGTGCTTTGTTCTTTATGGCTTGAATGTTTTGGTGAAACACTGTTAGGCATTTGTTTTCACTTATCTTGGTGGCGCCTTTCCCTTTAGACCTGATGCTAAAAAATCCTTTAGATAAGCTGGTGGCATGGTTATTCTTCTGTTGATGACAGTGGAGGTGAGTCTGTTGCCGGTTTGACTTGGAAGTTGGTGTATCTGAAGGTATCTGCCTTATGTTAGTCTTGTAACTGAGGCCGGGTACCAAAAATCCTGCAGAGTTGAAAGTTTCCTGGTTCTTGTGCTTCTTCTGTTTGCTTCTGTTACTGCTGATGATGGTGAAGCTGGTGAAAAGTCTTTCACTGTTGAAGACTGAGGAGCGGCCAATACTGATGAAAGGTCATTGGCTGTTGGCACATCAGGCATTTTTTTTCTTGTTAATGATGCAGTTGCGTAGTATGTAGCTGCTTCTGCTGAAGCTGCTTTGGAAACTTCTGTCCTAGTTGAATCATTTATCTCAGCTGTTTTTGAAGAAAGTGGAGATTCTAGTGCTGGACCTGTTGTCAGTGATTCAGTTTCATTTTCTTGTTGGAAATTTTCAGTTGCTGTGTTTGGTGGTAGAAGTGGTATGGTCATGCTATTCTTGTCCTTAACTGCCTTCACTGCATTAAGGATTTCTCGGCTAATGAATGATTTTCCGAGTTTATTTCTGTGAAGCCCATGCCTTGTAAAATGACTTCTCTCTGCGGATGGTACGTCCACATATGTGGCATTTGGGAGGCTTCGGCAGATTTTCTCAAATTTCCTATTAGTAACTGTGATTTCTTTGTTGACACAGGATTCTTCTATAAGATCATGTCTTTGTGGGATACTGGCAATGAAGAAGTTAACATCTGTAATTTTCTGTAATGTACTTCTTAGAGCTCTTGTGGCGAGTTTGCCCTCATTCCTATAAACATCATTAGCACCTCCTATTATTAGACAGTTGCTTCCCAGCTTCAAAGATTGTTCACAGTCTTTTAAAACTTCGCGCAAAGGGGCACCCGGTTTCGTTATTCCACTAACCTTGTATATAGTTTGCATGTTACACAAAATGTCGACTAAGCCCTTTCCATGACTGTCTGAAAGTATGAAAATATCTTCTTTTTTCTTCTTATCTGTATTGGTAGATATCTTGTTTGCACGATAAGTATGTTCCATGTATTTTCTGGTATTTCCTTTCTTGTTATTACAGGACTTCGTAGGCCTACTGAAATGATTTGTGGTTGCTGCATTTGATGAAACTACTTCCTTTCTTTGGCTCTTTTCACATATTTCATATTCATCACACGTTAAAAATTCAAACTTATTTGCTTGTGGGAGACGAAAGTTGTTTTCGTTACGATTATCACGACAAAACTTTTTAGGCCTAATAAAGTTACCGTTTTGTTCGTTTACAACCGTTTCACTACCCTTTGAATGGTCTATCACTTCTTCCAGCTTCTGTACACTATCTACCACTGATTCAAGCTTCTCTACATATAGTTTAGCCAACATAAGATCATATTTTAATGAAGAAGTTGTGCATTCTTCTTCGCATTCCGTTTGTAAACACACGATATGATGATAGTTACAGTGCACATTTCCACAGTCACAGGTCATGTTTTTTTTCCTCTAAGACATTTAAACATTGACGACGGATCCATTTCTGTGATCATGAACACAATTTAACACCATATTTCACCTTCTTACTGCATTTTACACACGCAGGATTTAAAAACTCGTAATTTTCCGCGGATCGGTTTATTAGTACGTCTACAGGCGCCGCCATCTCCATATGTACCTTGGCCTGAAACAACCTACTGATGATTACCAACTTCAACAGGAAATAGTCTCAAAGTATCCAGCTGACTAGGCACAACTACAAGTGAGTAGACATAATGAGAAGGCTATCGTTGCATCGTGCAACCTTCGGTATGTTCCTTCGATGGGCTAGCCCCATATTGTGGGTAACCATTGAAGATACCTAACTTCTCCAAAAGTGTAGGTTTGTTTTATGTCATCCATTATTTTGGAATGTCAGTAGTTTTAGCAACACTACCTCATAACCTTTCCTCTGCTTCCTGTAAACCCAAGTCTATTTTAGCTAGAGGTTGACTTTCCTTCTCTTTTAAAGCTTCTTCTACAGTATCCACATAAATTTTGCATTCTGACACCACCTTTTTGGCAGGGGTGCTGCCCTTATCCAGCATCACAGCTTCAGCTTTTTCAGTTGTTTCCTTTACATCTGTACATAACCTATCACTCTGTTTTTTGGTAAATTCTGACTCTGAACTTAACTGATCTACTCTTAGACTC
Source organism: Schistocerca serialis cubense (assembly GCF_023864345.2). Classification (NCBI taxonomy): domain Eukaryota; kingdom Metazoa; phylum Arthropoda; class Insecta; order Orthoptera; family Acrididae; genus Schistocerca; species Schistocerca serialis. The sequence continues at coordinate 916,235,648 of NC_064638.1, forward strand.
AACTTATGTATTCCTGTAGGTAGCTTTTGCACACATCTTGCAGCTCACTGATTGTGTTCATCACATTTTTTACCAAAGCATGTACTTGGGATTGCACCTCTTGAATTTGAGAATATGCTTCACTAAAGTTTTGCAACTCACCTGCAAGTTGTTCCTGTTGACAATCTACAAATGTTACTTTTTCTGTTAATGTATTTGTATTGTGGAACATTTTGGTAATTATTTCTTATTTTACTGAGCTCTGCGAACTTACCAGATAATTTGTCAGATAATTTGTATATTTCTGCTCACCTCACTGAAATGTTGACTAATACTACTCCCGAAATCTCTTAATATCTGATTTTGCTGTGCATACTGTTGTGTTATTAGTTGCATGAGCTGAGGCAAAGTGTGTTTCTCACTAGTGTTTACATTTCTTTTGTGAACTGTTTTCTGTGATTGCATTCACGACATCATGAGCAGATAATCAAAGGAATTTTCACTGTCACGCGCTTCAGTTTCACTATTTCAGAAAATGGTTCCCAGTGAGACCTGAGAAATTGTCTTATGGACCATCATAAAAGTGGCATCATGACTAGTTATAATACCAGTGTCATCATTTTTTAATAATGGGATGCCAGCCTGGTTGTTTTGGTAGCCATCGGCCAGTTCATGAGCTGGCACATTAATTTCAACTGTTGCCAAGTGTGGATTTCCACCATCTTGGCATATTGCACTTTGTAATGAATTTTCAACAATGGCCATTTCCTTTGACTCCATTGTGAACAATGCTTAACAAAATTATAAAAGAAAGAAAAAATTTTCAAAACCAGAATTTTGTTTGTATTGGTATCTTTCAATTAAAGCAGTTTCATGTGTGTTTTCATTAATGAACCTAAGTATTCCCTAATGCAGTCCTACTGATAAAGTCTTACAGAATTTGCAAGAAATATTTTGTGCCTTAATGGTGACTTTATACAGATTTTTGTCTTTTATAGAGAAATGCCCTTTGCATGAATGAAATTAATTGGAAGGAAAAGAGATTATTTACTGTGAGAGAAATGGCGCCAAGCATGCAGCGTATCAGCTTCCTACCTTTACTGCTGAAATCACCATTCCCGGCATGTCTCGTTAGGAAAATTTGAAAGAATGATTAAGAAAGGATTGGAAAGTACTCATGTTCTTGGTGAACTTTACCTGACACTGATATAAAGAGACCTTCAAGATTTCATACATGTACTCAACATCTAACATTCATGAATTTGAGTGCATCTGTTTTGTTACCACTATTATGTGTGGAGACTGATATGACAATACTGGAGCCGGATCAACCCTCCTCTGCACACATGAATACTTATTGTAATCTTCAATCCTCTTGATGCAGGATTCTTGGCATGTTGCAGGGGTATAAACAGAGAGGTATTGTTAGCACAAATGAATGATTAAACTTTGCTATCTCGATAAGTGTTTTAAAATTTTCTGTGTGTGTGTGTGTGTGTCTGTGTGTAAACGCAAAAGATGAAGAAAAAAAGAAAAGAAAAAATAATAATAATATGTTCCATTATAACCATTATGAGGTCAATGCTGGTCTATCTGTTTGCTTTCATACTAGACTTGTTTGTTGCCTTTAAAATTCTGTATATACAGAACACACCCAATGTTAGGATATTAATGTGATGTATAATATGGTGATTATGTTTATCTATGTCAGTATCTTGATATTAATACTTGTATATTATTTCTACTACGTGTTCTGTTTAGTTTTGTGGTGAAATGACCCTTTTCAAAAACTAGATACTGAAATAAAAAATGAGTTGAACAGAAAATCATTATCATAAATGTACATAACTGACAGAAACTTTTATTTATTGTATATGATGTCATTCATTAGGATGGAAGCTTATACAGTGCATGGTTTTAGTACTGAAGAGACAGTGCTACCCAAAATGCCACATTGGTCTGTAGAGGGTGGAGATTCCATCATAAAAAATAACTTATGTAGGAAAATGAAATTTTAAAATTAATGTAAAAATGTATCTTAATATTACTTAGATAGGAATCCTTTGTTACGTGTTTTAGAGCTTTGTTTTGATTCACACCTTGGGAGTATCCCATATTTGCTTTTAGGATGTTTTTTTGAAATTGATACCACTGTAAATTTTTGTATTTCAAATTCTTTGTTTCTATAGAGTTACACACTATTAATGCTATACCTTTATGATTTCATATGTTTTGCATGTCACACATATTACCCATTATTTATCTTATTTAATGATTTAATTTTTGGTTCTTCACACCTCCTGTATCTCACTATTTTTGGTATTTACACTTATATTTCACAGTATACTTCTGGGTACTGGATCATAATTCTTTTCCAGATTTTCTATACATTCCACCTTTAGTATTGTAGAAGAGTATTTCCCTAACTTTTAGCCAATAAAACCTTTTTGGGGGTATTGAAATGGAACTACCTTCCTATCCCTATCTAAATTTCCTTGCTCATGTCAGCATCCTCTGAAGAGTTAATCTTAGCTCAAATTTTATCTTTCTGGATGTCATACTATTATGTCTATACAAAATTCTAGAAGTAAACTGCCCCTTAAAAATTAATACAACTGAATTCATCATCTCAGATTAAATTTCACATTAATACAATGCCCAATTTATATTAGCAACTAAGGGGAATAGGCCATTCATTAATAATCCAACTTTGAAATTTGCAATCATGTTGCACCACACATTCTTGAGAATTTACCTCTCTTCTATTTCAGAAAACCTATGATGTTTACTCATTATGATCATCAAAAATAATAGCTCCAGGTGTTAGCAAATGAAAATAATGTTAGTAATATTTTATTCAAAGTAATTTGGTTGTAATTAACTAAAATATAACTTATATTATTGTACTTCCTATTCTTTGGAATCACATGTGGAACTATGTAAACTTTTCCTAATGATATATCAGAACTCATAGGACAATATATGGTCCATTTTTTGATACATGTAATCAAAATTATCTCATGACTTTTAATTGTTATTTTGTAACTCTCAAAATTATATAATATACTTGATTGTTTTGTTTTGTATAAGAGGAAGTGGTACATCTGCTTTATTGTCTTTTGGATGCTGTGTGAGAGTCTTTCGGAGGCTGTCAGACAGCCAATGTATTTTCCTCCTATGTACTTGCTAATCAGTCACAATATATGACAAGAAAAGTATTAGACTCTTTGATTTATTTCAAAATTAGTACAACAATGATGCAAGGATCAAGGACTTCCTGAAGCAGCAATCCCTGAGGATATGAAAGTTGTGTATCTCATCATATGGAGCAACTAAGTTATTATGTGAACCTTCAATAACTATGATTGAAATTTTCTAGTGTCGCTCATCTTTGTACTTTTGAATGGTGGTGGCCAAACTTATTTAATTGCTCGTAACTATTCTTAGGTCAAACATTTACATTGGGGTTTGTGTACTCATTCTTTCTGACAATCTGCCACAGCTGAAGTCCTAAGTTCTCAGTAACTGTAACATTTAACTTCAGAAAATGTAAATTAAAAATTTATTTTGTATTATGTTTTAATATATTTATTATACTTCCAAAACAAAATCAAAGCATCATTACAAAGACAAACAATATCTACAATACAAAAGGAGCAGCTACATGCTCACTGCTCAGACAATAAAAAATACACAAACACACACACAAATTTGAAGCTTTCACAACCCAAGGTTGCTTTGTCAGGAAAGAGGGAAGGAGAGAGAAAGACGAAAGGATGTAGGTTTTAAGGGAGAGGGTAAGGAGTCATTCCAATCCCGGGAGCGGAAAGACTTACCTTAGGGGGGAAAAGGGACAGGTATACACCCGCGCACACACACACACACACACACACACACACACACACACACACACACACACACACAAAAAAAAAATCATATGCACATATACAGACACAAGCAGACATTGTAAAGGCAAAGAGTTTAGGCAGAGATGTCAGTCGAGGCGGAAGCACAGAGGCAAAGATGTTCTTGAGTGACAAGTGATGTACGAGGGCGGCAACTTGAAATTAGCGGAGGTTTAGGCCAGGTGGGTAATGGGAAGAGAGGATATATTGAAGGGCAAGTTCCCATCTCCGGAGTTCTGATAGGTTGGTGTCACTGGGAAGCATCCAGATAACCCGGACAGTGTAACACTGTGCCAAGATGTGCTGGCCATGCACCAAGACATGTTTAGCCACAGGGTGATCCTCATTACCAACAAACACTGTCTGCCTGTGTCCGTTCATGCGAATGGACAGGTTGTTACTGGTCATTCCCACATACAATGCTTCACAGTGTAGGCATGTCAGTTGGTAAATCACGTGGGTGCTTTCACACGTGGCTCTGCCTTTGATCGTGTACAACTTCCAGGTTACAGGACTGGAGTAGGTGGTGGTGGGAGGGTGCATGGGAGAGGTCTTACACTGGGGGCGGTTACAAGGGTAGGAGCCAGAGGGTAGGGAAGGTGGTTTGGGGATTTCATAGGGATGAACCAAGAGGTTACAAGGGTTAGGTGGACGGTGAAAAGACACTCTTGTTGGAGTGGGGAGGATTTCATGAAGTATGGATCTCATTTCAGGGCAAGATTTAAGGAAGTCATATCCCTGCTGGAGAGCCACATTCAGAATCTGATCCAGTCCCGGAAAGTATCCTGTCACAAGTAGGGCACTTTTGGGGTTCTTCTTTGGGAGGTTCTGGGTTTGAGGGGATGAGGAAGTTGCTCTAGCTATTTGCTTCTGTACCAGGTTGGGAGGGTAGTTGCGGGATGCGAAAGCTGTTTTCAGGTTGTTGGTGTAATGGTTCAGGGATTCAAAACTGCAGCAGATTCGTTTGCCACGAAGACCTTAGCTGTAGGGAAGTGACCGTTTGATATGGAATAGTTGGCAGCTGTCAAAATGGAGGTACTGTGGACGGATGTGTGAAGCTGGCCATTCGACAGATGGAGGTCGATGGGAACTTGCCCTTCAATATATCCTCTCTTCCTGTTACCCACCTGGCCTAAACCTCTGCTAATTTCAAGTTGCCACCCCTCGTACATCACTTGTCACTCAACAACATCTTTGCCTCTGTACTTCTGCCTCGACTGACATCTCTGCCTAAACTCTTTGCCTTTACAATGTCTGCTAGTGTCTATATATGTGTGGATGGATGTGTGTGTGTGCGAGTGTATACCTGTCCCTTTTTCCCCCTAAGGTAAGTCTTTCTGCTCCCGGGATTGGAATGACTCCTTACCCTCTCCCTTAAAACCCACATCCTTTCGTGTTTCCCTCTCCTTCCCTCTTTCCTGTTCCAATGCAAGTCTGCTCCAGAACAGTAAGTACACCATGATGTTAGTACATGTCTGTTATTTTATTCGAGAATAACTTCTCGAATGTGCAATTACAATAAAGCATTTAAATTTTTTAATTAATTACTAGAGGCTCCTTCCATGGAAAATGTTCCCTTCATTTACAGAGCTTCTACACTTTAAGGTAAAAATAATGTAGTAATTATTTTTGTTGGTATAAATTTATTCAGGTATGTATTACATATCACAACCTTTTTTATTTACATGAGTGATCCCGAATGAATTTGGAGAATGTGTGTGTTAAGTGGGTCTTAATGGGTTGTTATGTTTCACTCTGACAGTATGATTGAGAATTCACTTATTAACACTTTCCAACTATAGTCAGAACTGAAGATACTGTATATTTTTCTCACTCAGTATCTGTGGTAAAGTGCTTCCCTCCTCTCACAATTCAGGGTGGGATTTTATGATGAAGATCTCATATTTGACACAGGAGGTGAAGGACCAACTGTATACCAGAGGACCAGCCAAACTGCACCTGTTTGGACCACCAAAGATCAATAAATGAAGGGTGTACTTGTACACAATACTTGATGTCACTAACTTGTACAATTATGGGCTGGCCACATATCTAGCTAAAGTTCTAAAACCCCTTTACAGGACACTACATTCAACATGTAAGGAACTCAACTTATTTTGTGAATGTTCTTACGAGCAAGTGACTGCAGGGGGATGACCCTAATAGTCAGTTTTTACATTGTTGCTTATCACAGGCATATCTTTTCAAGACCCCTTGCCACTTACAGCTATATAGTTCAAGCCACAAACAGTTGAATTTTTTAAACATTCGCAACTTACCATTTAATTCAAATTTAGTGGGGAGTTTTTTGATGGAATGGTTATGGGATCCCTACTGGCAATTGGATTGTGAAACTCTTCACGGAACACTTTAAAAAAGTGATGCTTCAAATCAGCCACCAAAATCCCAAACATTTCTTCTGCTACATTGCAACATGGCTCAACAGTATTTGATGCTCTCAGTAGCACATTATTGAGTGTCCACTGTTTGGCTACTGCCTGCGACTTAGTTTTGTACCAATATTTGAAATTATGTGCACAACACAGCAACAGTAAATATGACTCATTTTCACATTTAAAGACACTCATAATAACTCAATGAACAACCTGTCTATATGTCCATATAGAAAGTTAATTACAGGTTGACATTTACCCTACACGACAAAGTATTTCTGACCGTAGTAACATATGTAGCGATATGCACATATACTTATGGTGGTAGATCATTTACACAAGATATAAAAAGGAAGTGCCTGATGGAACTTCATTTGTACTCAGGTGAGTTGTGTCAAAGTTTTCCAGCGTGCTTAGGGCCACACAATGGGAATTAACGCACTTTGAATGTAGGGTGGTAGTTGGAGCTAGACGCATGAGACAATTCATTTCAGAAATTGTTAGGAAAATCAATATTTTGCAATCTCTCATGTCAAAAGCGTGCCAAGAATACCAACTTTCAGGTGTTATCTCTCACCATGGGCAACACAGTGGTCAACAGCCTTCACTTAATGACCAAGACCAGTGACATTTCTGTAGAGTTGTCAGTACTAACAGATAAGCAACACTGTGTGTAATAATTATGAAAATCAATGTGGAACGTATGACAAATGTTTCCATTAGGAAAGTGGAGCAAAATTTGGCTCCAGCAGTCTGTGGCAGCAGATGGCTGATGTGAGTGTCTTTGCTAACAGCGTGACATCATCTGCAGTGTCTCTCCTGAGCTCATGCCCATACAGGTTGAATCCTAGATGACTTGAACATCATGGCCTTTCAGATGAGTCCTGATTTAAGTTGATAAAAGCTTTTCCTAGGGTTCAAGTGAGGTGCAGATGCAGACCTCATGAAGCCCTGGACCCAAGTTGTCAACAAGACACTCTGAAAGCTGGTGGTGGCTTCATAATAGAGTGGACTGTTTTTATATGGAATAAACTGCATCCTCTACTCCAACTGAACAGATCTTTGATACGGAATCATTATATCTTGCTGTTGGAGATCATTTGCAGCCATTCATGGACTTCATGTTCCCAAACAATGATGGAATTTTAACGTATGGCAATGTGCCATGTCTCTAGACTGCAGTTGTCTGTGATTCCTTTGAAAAATATTCTGGACGGTTTGAATGAATGACTTGACTACCCAGATTGCTCAAAATGAATCCCATGGAACGTATATGGGACATGATCAAGAAGTCAGTTCATGCACAAAATCTTGCACTGGTAGCACTTTCACAATTGCAGACGGCTATAGATACAGCAGGGCTCAATATTTCTGCAGCATTTTCAGCAACTTGTTGAGTCCATGCCATGTTGAGTTGCTGCACTACAGCAGGAAAAAGGAGGTCCTACATGATAGTAGGAGGTATCCAATGACTTTTATCACATGAGCATAATGGAAGAAGAAAAACTAACTGTTTAAAGACAAGATCTGTAGATAGTGTAGCCATAGCCACTTTTCTGTTTTATGTCAGTGGTAGATTTGCTTTGTGGGGACATGGCAAATGGGCTGTATGAGTTTTTGGACTACCTTAACAGTGTACTGCTTTCAGTATTGAAGTAGAGGAGAATGGATGACTCACTTTCTTGGAGATAGTAATAAAGAAGAAGGGAAATGGCACACTTGGTCCTTCAGCACATAAGAAAAAGATTCACACAGACCTTACTTCCATGCAGTGGGCTGCCACCATGCAGCACAAAAACATACAGTGATAACCAACATGGTACATAGAGCACACACAATATGTGACAAAGTAAACCTTCAGTCAAGCTACAACATCTCAAGATAATGTTCTCAAAAACTGAGTATATTGGCGTGCAGAAAACCAGTGCAGGAACAAGAAGATAAGATTCACTCCCCTTCCTTACTTGGGGCTTTTCTCATCCAAAATTGTAATGTTGCTGAAAAGTGCAATGTAGACAAACTTTGTAACCACTGGGTGAAAGAGTCTGTAATGAAAAAACTCTACATTGGCAACAAAAATTGTCAACTGAACTGTCTGATAACCAACCCAAACACCAAGTTTCAACACTATAAAAGGAATTCAGCTCTTTCATTCTCCGTTTTGGCGATCACCATTAACCAAATAACGAAAATTGACCACCTCTGAGAGTATTTTCTTTTCACTTTCTGTGTAGGAACTACACTACATTATTGCACAAACAAGTTTTTTTAGTTTTTATAATAAGAACAGTCACAGTACAATAGTATTGAAATTCATTGAAGGCTATACACTGAATACATGTGATATTCACAGTCACTGTTGAAACAGGCATAATCAGTCTTTTTTGTTGTTTTCTTGAAAGAAATTTACCTGGCTAGACTATATTTATTCCTTTACCTGAGAGACACAGTGGACCATTGTTCCTCATTGCCCTTGGATTGGGTATCCTTACAGTGATAACCCCACATTTACTGAGGGACTCATTCATTTGATGTTAGCAGAAATTTGGCTTGTGCCATCATGTTGCAACAGTGTGGCTGCCCCACATTGATTTGTCATCCACACTTATTTCTGTGGACAGCAGATCAAGGATTGGAGTGCAGTGTGCTAATTGTGTGATTAAAGCAGAGTGCAGCATGCAACAGTGTGATGTTTTGTTGCTAACACTGGCCTTGTCATGCCTCAACAATGGCCAGATGCTCAGACTTTGAAAAAAATACTGCATCTGGCCCTGCCCCAGTTTATCAATGGCCACAAACTATGTACAATTCTGTAATTGCACCTTCCACATCATCATCACTGTACACTGCAGTTGGGCAACTGCTTAATGTCCCAACACAAGTACAGACAAATTATGTGAATACCTACTCACCTGTCTTGTCGCAACTGTCAGTCACACATATAAAACTACCCACAATAAATGCCACATGGCTGGCAGTATGGTTTGTGACAATGGAATGTATTCTTGTGACTTCCAGAATTTCTGGTGATGTCAACATGTATTTGCATCTACCTTGCAGTTTAATGGCGCAGGCCAAACTCATTAGAGCCATTATCCTGCCCCTGGCACAAAAGAACTAGTATGGTGCAGTGAAAGCTGCTCTGTTACCAAGACACAATGAGTGACCCAGTGATAGCACTGCGTTGATCTGCACCATGCCATCTCTGGCCAGCCTCAGCTCTGCTGGGCACTGACACACAGGGCAAGGGGAAAATTCAGTGAACTTCAGATACTGCAGATGCAATTCGTCATGCCAAACAGCGATTAGGACATGCTGTCACCTTGGCAACCCAAACCCCAATGTCAAATTGATTCTCACTACTGATGAGAGCAATTCCACTACTGGGGCCATTCTGCAGCAGGTACTTGTTGGTGACCCACAGTCGCTCCAGTTTTTCTCCAGGAAACTCTCACTCTCCCAAACCAAATTTTTCATGTTTGACTGGAAGCTTCTAGCAGTATATTCTCCCATAATAAACCCATCATTGGGCACTAGCCCAAGGTGGTTCTGGCATTTGGACATTATCTAATAGTATATCACAGACATAAAAATATGGACATGGCACAGACAATGTTAATGCAGACTGTCTTTATTGGGTCAGTGCTATATATGTCCAATAAGATTTTGTACACATGGTGAGGAGCAGATGAATGACCCAAGCACCAGAGAGCTGCACAATAGTCCAGATACTATCCTCCACATTGACGAGTTCAGTAAGAGAGCATTTTACTAGACATGGACTGCACAGAAACAACCTAGGCAAGAAAGTGCTGGCCAAAGAAATTCTCCATGTGATAAAGACAGCATGAGTGGATTTCTATGTAAAAATAGCACTACCTGCAACAGGTTTTCTGCCAAAGACAACAGAAAAGAAAAGTGCACCCACAGCATATGAGGAAGAAATCTGCAGATACACTCTATGATGAAAAAATTACATCTGTGCAAAAATGTAAAGCGTCACACTCATCAGTGGCATTATCAGTAGCAGCAGTGGAAAAGGAAGTAACAGTAGCAGTAACAGCAACAGCAAAAGTTTCACCAGCAACAGTAACTACAGTGCCTCTAAAAGGAGAAGCAGCATCAAGTGTTACGGGTAGACGGAAAACAGCACCTCCTCTCTGTCTAAATGATTTTTTAGTGGAAGGCACCAAGATGAAATCCACGAGATAAGTAGTGTAACAAATTTCATAACACCTCACCAAAATGTTAAGTCTAAAATAAACAACAATTATGATCTTAAAATTTGCTATCTGAATGTTCAAGGACTAATAGATAAAGATTTTATTGTAAACAGTTTTGGACTAGATAACAAATTTGATATTTTCTATCTGAGTGAACACTGGGTTACTGAGAGTGTACTTCCAGTTGTCAAACTTGATAACTATGATGTAGCAAATAGTTACTGTAGAAAACTGCATATGAGAGGTGGTGTGGCAATATATATTAACCAGTCATTCAGCTGTTCCATTGTTAAGCTGGACCTAGATTATTTGTATGAGGACCAGAACTTTGAAGCCACTGGTATAGTTATGGACAGTTTTAAGTTAGTAATAGTATCCCTTTACAGGTCACCTAAGGGGATCATCAATGTATTTCTAGAAAAATTGGACACGCTGTTAGATGTGCTAAGAGGGACCAGATGAATGCATTATAACATAGTAATTGGTGGAGATCTGAATGCAGATTTTGATATAACAACACATAAATGTACTGTGGCTGAGCTGAAAAACCTTCTAAGACAGTGCAATTTGCACTCAATCAATAACAGGCCCACAACAGATAAAGCATGCCTTGACAATATTTTTGTCGACTTTAAAACTACAGAAGAATCATGTGATGTTACAGCGTTTCTTTTTTCAGATCATGACTCTGTATCTTTAAACTATACAAGTAGGTTCTGTATTGATAAGAATAATATTCCTAAGCCTGTCCCAAAAGTTATAATCACCAGACCTGTCACAGATGACAAAATTGTTCACCTCTGTAAGTCCCTTGCTGAGAGAGACTGGTTTTACCAATGTCATGGAGACACAAGTTATAGTCCTAGTGCTGATTTGTCAGGGAAACTATTATTTGAGATATTTTTTTAAACATTTTTGCGCAATTTAATGACAACATCCCCATCAAGAAATGCAAATTAACTGACAAAGGCTTCACAAACAGGGCTACAAAAAGACAAAACCCATGGTACACTAAACGATTAACAAATATGAAAAACCAAGTTATGGTGTTGCACAATATAGGTAGCAATCAGAAAACAGAACATGCAAGATTGGCCTGTATAAAATGCAGTAATGAGTATAAAATAGCCATTTTAGAAGCAAAAAAAAAAAAAAAAACAAATAATTTCAATACCATTGATAATTCCACAAATAAGTGCAAAGCTGGGTAGAAATTAATAAATGGTGTTGCTAAAGATGTAAGAAGCAAAAAAATTAATGTAAGTCCCCAAAAATTAGAGGATTTCTTTATTAAATCTGTTGAAGATGTAGGAAATACTATAATCAAACCTGATGTCAGTTCATCAGAGTTATTTTCTAAAAGTGTTTGCAGAACACCAACAGTCCCAGGCACGTTTATATTCTCCGAGGTCTCACCTAGTCTTGTCGTAAGCATTGTAAAATGGTTGAAATCTTCAGACAGTGTAGATATATATGAGATATCTTGTAATATACTAAAGAAAGTAATAGACTATATTGTGTACCCCTTAACAATCTGTATAAATAAACGTATATCTGATGGATATTTTCCCGAAGAACTCAAAGTGGCTAGGGTAGTTCCAATATATAAAAAACGAGATATAGACTCACCTTCCAGTTACAGACCAATCTCCATAGTCCCAGCTTTTTCTAAAATAGGGGAACGTGTAATTTACCAACAGCTATCTGTTTATTTTGAAAAATTAGGAATAATTAGTGAATCCCAATATGGTTTTAGGAAGAAGTTGTCTACTGTGGATGCTATAGACTTTGTAGTCAAATACTTACATCAAGTGTTTGAGGATAACGGCTGTGCTCAACTCACATTAAAAAAAAAAAAAAAAGAAATTCTATGGCATTAGACATAACAGCCTTAAATTAATAAAATCATATCTTCAGAATCGTAAGCAAGTTGTTTGTGTAGGGAAAGAAACGTCGAGTATAGAACAAGTCAAGGGATCTGTACTGGGCCCCTTTTTGTTCCTAATAATGATAAATGATCTGCCATCATTTATCAAGTCCACCACTGTGTTGTATGCAGATGATTTCTTCATGCTAGCGATGATTTCAATAGCCTTAAAACTTGTGCAGCAAAGACAATTGACTAAGCATCCTACTGCTTCAAGCCAAATGGATTCCTGCTGAATGAAAACAAAACACAGCAGATGGTTTGTAGTCTTAGAGATAAGCTTCTGTCAGATGATCCAAGTTATGTAAAATTTTTGGGGGTATACATAGATGATAAATTATTTTGGGGTCAACATGTACAATATATTATTGGTAAGTTGTCAAGAGTTATTTACCTGTTAAGGTGACTTATGGATTGTGTTCCTGAAAAATATGTTAGAACATCCTATTTTTCATTCTTTCAAAGTATAATAACATATGGAATTATTTTGTGGGGGAACATGACATATTAATACTGCAAAAGATACTCAAAGATAAACACTATTCCAGTTATTTTAAGTTTCTACCTCCAGTATTCATTATTACATTTTTGTCCATCACACCACCGCCATCTCACATGCCTCTCCACTCTCAATATCTGCTCCCTCCTACAACAGTCCAGATCCACATTGATCAGCTGATATTTTTGCCTTAGTCAAGTCTATCCCTTACCAGGTGCGGTGCTCTAGTGAAAGCAATGGAAACCATCTAAATGTATTCTGCAAATATGTTACTCCGTTTGAAGTTTCTTGGCTCTAAAATTGAATATATACAGGATCACATGTTCATGTGGCCACATGTATGTTGGGCAAATGTATCAGTATTTATCAGGTCACTGTAAGGAATCCATCAGATGTGCATGAACGGGTCACACAACAATCAGCTGTGGCAGATTATAGTATAAACAAAGATCACACTTTTGTCTCAAATGCTATGTCACTGGCTACTGTGACAGCATTATTAAGGAATCCATATAAATATCGATCTCCTGCAGAGATTTGAGTGCAGACTTTGGCCCACTTGCCATCCCCGCCATTGCACTCTCAATCCTTCCACACCCACCATTACAAGGACACAGTTGATTGCAGCCAAGTGGAGGGAGTGCACCACTAGTAAAAATAATGGGTCCTCTCCAAATCCTGAAACTTCACCAGAAGGTGATGAGTATGGCACTCATTGAACCATCATGATATCTTAATTCTACCACCTGAGATTTCCACTGATAAGATGCATGTAAAATTGAAAAGGGCTTAATAAGTAATTTATTTCAGTAACTGATAACATGAGGTTAGCAGACTCAGTGAGTGCTAATCTGGAATACTTGACATCAGACATAAAAGGAGCTTTAGTACAGTGAATGTAATGATCACTACACCTTAAAAAGTAATTAGTATCATAAAACATTTAATATAAACAAATTCTACAGACTGTGATGAAATATCAACAAAGTGAGTGTTGTTATGATTTTTGTAACTTATCAATATACCTGTGTAAGCTGTTGTTAACAGCAACACAACATGGCAGTGGTAATGGAGAGATGCACTACTTGGTTTGAGGCAAATGTACTACACAAGAATGATAGTAAAACTGAAACTGTATTCAGTCTGAATGGTCCAAGTCATGATAACAAAACAGTAAAATTTTTAGGATTTCATATAGATCAAAAACTCAGCTGGGATACTCACAAAGGGAATTTATGTGGCAAATTGGAATGTGACAGTAAAGAACTTCTACTGCATGCACATTTTGCATTCTTCCATTCCCACCTGAATTATGGAATTCTATTATGGGGCAATTCCATAGGCTCAAAATGAGTATTTAAGTGGGAAAAGAAAGCCATAAGATGTGTAGCATGATTTAGCCCATATGAATCATGTTGAGATTATTTTAAGAAACTTAATATAATAGCAGTGCCTGGCCTGTATATTTTCAACTGCCTTGTCTGCATAAATTTGAGTTGAGGAGGACAGTTCATGACCATAACATAGGAAGTGTACATACAGTTACTATGCCATATGCTAGGCTTGCAAAGACACACAACAGTTACAAATATTTTGGTCCTGCATACTTCAACAAATTATCTGAAAAGGCTTACACAGTGCCAGTAAATAAATTTAAAACTAGTATTTCGAGGTAGATGAAAAGTAAAGTAATTTACTCTGCTCAAGAGTTCCTTGAGTAAGTGTGACAAATGACCCACTTTCATTATGAGAATGAACAATAAATTAACATCAAAGTATACATATGCCACACTGTGCAACTGTTTTATTACTGCTTCATGTACTTACAATTAATTATCTGTTTGATTATTTATTTGTCATTCACTGAACTATGTAGTTCATTTATCTTGTAATTGATCTGTTTGGAAACATTTTGTTGTTATTGACACTTACATAAATATGTATTGCATCCATCTTGGATTATTGTACTGTAGTTAATGGCATTTGTTCAAGTTTATAGTATAATTATTGTGTTAAAACTGACAACACCAACTGCGTTTAAATAAGTTCACAGGTGGAATAAATCATTTGTATTTGTATTACAACCAGTGGGATACTTCGTGGTTGGCTGAAGCATGTTGAATTTATTCCAGTATCTCAAATGGAACAGAAATATCATCAGACTTCTTGTAAATTTAATTTTTGTTATCATTCTTCTAAATTGTATGAAATTTAATATTATGATCTCATTACAGATTACATGCTATTGAAATCAATGGTTAAATTTCTATTGGTTGCTGAGATTGTGAAGACAATTTTCACGTACAATGAAAAAGGGCTTAACTGACTTTAAAAAAAAAGGCAGGCTGCCAGTATATTCTGTGATCTATTATATTAAAGGCATTAGATTGCTTAAATTATAATATATTTTTTAAGTTAATTATGTTATTGTGATGTTACAGGAAGTTCTTCAGATATGCCCAGTTAATAACTATTTTTTTCTTTTGGTGTGTGTGTGTGTGTGTGTGTGTGTGTGTGTGTGTGTGTGTGTGTGTGTGTGTAGCATTCCACAGAAAAATTGTCAAATACTGTATATATTAGTTATCAAATGATACCAATAATTTTTATGAATAGATAATCAAAATATGGACCAGATGGTATTCTAGCTAGTCAATTCTCATTGAACTTTGGGAACAAATCCAGATAATATGATAATATTGTGAAAATTATAGATTGCCACTCACTACATAGCAGAGAACCAGAGTTGCAGGTATATCTTGATGCAATAATTTACCAACAGCCATATATATTGTAGAAGATAATGTATCTTTCTGTGCAGGTTGATGATAGGATTCTATCATTTTTCAAATGAAAAATCTCCAGCAAAACCTGAAGAAAAAATTTTGACATTACAGTTGATGAAGATCTAACAATGTACCTTTGACTTGAAATCAGAAGAATAAAAAATGATATTTGCACCAAGAAAAATACGCTGAAGACAGGATGAAAAGGTACAGAATGGGAAGTAAAAAACTGTAACAACTCAAGTTTCAACCAAGGAGAAACCAAAGAAACCATTGCAGTGAATTTAAGCTTCCCCTATCATGGAAATGCAGTACTCCAAATCACTCAAACATCGAAAATCCAAAGAAAACTTTTAAAATACCTGAATTCAGCAACTGGGGTTGGTAGACTCTACTCATAAGAAAAATGAAAACAAGAAATAAGGGTTACTGTGACGCAGGTTTTGCAGGTGACAGGAAAGATATGTAACATATTTATGTGCGATAAAACTCCAATTATTTTATGGTGCAAGAAACAGTGTATTATCGCACTGTCTACTACTGAAGCAGAATAGATATCTGTGGCTCAAAGTCATCAAGAGATTAAAGTTTTTCAGGGTTTCGAGGAAGAATTTCTGAATAGAACCACTAAAATTACACTTTGTGTGAACAATAAAAGTACAATAGCAATGCTTAAATGCATTCAGTGTTAAGAAGAAGTAAGCTCATTGATGTGAAATATCATTTCATCAATGATGGTCTAAATCATGGCTGGTTCAGCATACAGTACTGTCAAACTCAAGAACAGCTTGCTGACGTTCTAAATAGACACCTCTTCAAAGTATTGCTTTTAAAAAAACTGAAAGAAAAGTTAATGCTTACTTGATATTATCATCTCTTCTTTCGTTTTATTAATTCAGAGATTGTAGTCAAAACTGTTTTGTGAAATGTCATATTGTTTTCTCTAAAACAATGTGTTGAGATTTACAAAGATCATAGTAAAAAAGACATTCTATGAACATTAAAGTAAGATCTCTGTTGGTTGCTGTTTATAATAATGTATATAGACTCTTGTTCCCTTTTAGTCTTGTAGTTTTGTGTACTCTCTTAAAATAAAAAGAAATGACAGTTCCCAGAATTTTCCGAATTATCTTAACAGGAAGTTTGTAGTTGACAATCAATTGCTGTTTGAAAACAACAGTAACATTCGTAAAGATAATATTTGAAGGGGAAATAATTTATGCTGTCCATAACACAGCATTAGTGTGGCTCTGAAAGAAGTGAGGTACACAGCCATAAAAACTACCCAGTGACATAGAAAATTCAATAGATCATAAAATTGACTTCAAACACAAACTGAAGTCATATCTGCTTGAGTACTCCTGCTCTGTAGAGTGTGTGTGTGTGTGGGGGGGGGGGGGGGGGGGGGGGGGCTCTGTGTGTGCAAAAATATAAATAAAGTTAAGTGGTAAGTGGTCAGCATGCTGCCATGTTTTTCACTTTTCCACTGAGAAAATGTAGTATACGGTAGTTATAAAACTCACTCATACCATACCACTGCAAGAGGTTGCAATTGTGAATTATGATCCATGGGGAGTGAAAAAACTAAATAGTAGCTAATTAACTAGTTAGCTAACTATTTGAGAAACAGAGCAGTTTGACCAAATGTTTTTAAAGAAAGGACATTGTTGTTGTATTTCTGTGGGCATTTAATAATATAATTAATAATTAAAATAAATTAAAAATAAATATTATAAGCAACTCATTAAGAAAACAATATAAATTGCAATTTGATGTCTCATTTGGCTATATTTCCCAGTATATTGTACTCCTGCTATCCCTGTCCAAATACCTATTGGTACTGTGTAATTTAAATCTTTATATTTGTTCTCTCTGTAGAATACAAAGTAATTTGAATAGAGATTTACATACCGCTATTTCTTTTCCAGGGTTTAATGAAAAAGAATATGCGTTATGGTCCTGGTGTGTTCACACAATGTGACGGTTTACACAATGTTGGCTTTTGGAAAGGAAAACAGTTAATAAGATTATTACAGCAGCTAAGCAGCTGTGTTCCTCATCTTGCATCATCCATAGAAGCCAAACTTTATCTTCTGAGGTACAGGAGCCTTGTCAGAGTCCAAGAGGTATCTTGCATTTTATACATATTCCACAAATCCTATGACTTGGATCCTGTGGTGAGCAATCTGTTAAAAGTGGAAAGTCACAAAGATGTACATTTTCCTTTCTCATTTCATTCAGTAGTCTTTCTAGGTTATGGGAACCATAATTTATTTAATACTAAGGTGTGTTCATATTCACAGAAATGTGCAATCAAATCAGCTCCATTTTAAAGCATAAGCATTGCTCCCACCCTCACCCCCACTTTCTCTCTCTCTCTCTCCCTCCCCCCCCCCCCCCCCCCCCCCTCTCTGCGCCACTTAGCACCCTCTCTCTCTCTCTCTCTCTCTGTGTGTGTGTGTGTGTGTGTGTGTGTGTGTGTGTGTGTGTGTGTGTGTGTGTGTGTGTGTGCAATACACTCTATGACAATATGACAGGCTCTAGAGTATATTCATCCACAAAAGTATGAAAACTGAACACACTACAAAGAACGAACTACATGTTTCAGTTCATTGAGCCTGATGTACTGGACTTACTCGAGCATTTCTAGTCAAGGAGAGGATTGAGCTAGTTAGCATGTAATGTAGTAGAATTTCACATTGAAAATGTGCTTTTGCAAATAGATAAAGTAACTGGTGAGTGGTTACCATGAGGTGATGGAGACACACCAGTTGGAAAAGTTATTATTTAATACAGAGAAATGATCTTAACTGTAGAAATGATGGCGTTCATCATTGAAAAACATCAGAGAAAAAAATTAAGATATATTCTGAGAAAACTGGATGTGTCTTTTTTAATTGCTGTTTTTCTATTTTTCATTTACTTGTTTAAAAAATGAGCTATATTTGTTTTGGGGAAAAATGAATTTGTGAATCTCTATTTTGCCTCACCTGAAGTACCTGAAATTAAGATGCACAAAAGCTCTAATTCTTTTAAAATTTGTCAATAGTAAGATCTAGTGTAGAGGTTAAGGATGTCTGCTCCAGCTATGCAAAGCTTTCATACAATCGCAGCTCGATTATGGATCCTACATTTACAGATCAGTAAGGCCTTCGTAATTCCAAATGTCATACACTATGAGGCAATTAGGTTATTAACTGGGACTTGTAATACTAGTCCAGCTCTGAGGTTGTCTGCAGAGGCTGATGATCCCTACTGTTCAATCACCTGCTTCAGCTCATGGTGTACATACAGTTTCTTATCTGTTCTACAAATGCCAGCATCAATACCCAATATTCTATCACCACAAAAATATTTGCTCACCAATATTCTGTGAGTGATGAGATCATTTGGGATCTGAGCAAAAATGATGGAATTGGGGTTCAAAGCCAGGGATGGAGTAAGAGATCCCTGTGGAAGCTAAAAAATTCCAAGTTAATTTTGGGAATTTTTTGTGTCCAGTATGTCCTGTGCCCTGGATTACATAAAAAAAATTAAGTTATAAAATAATACCTAAATTGTATTTGTGTTTACACTGATACATCTAAGCAGAATGACTTCATCAGCCACTCAGTTGTGTTCCTGAAATGCGCCATAAGGATGGGACTCCCACAGCTGTTTCTCATCAAGTCTACAGAACTGTTTGTTATCCTCAGGCCATTCAAAAGTATGGAACAACACAGGAAGCTTTTTCTTTCTGACCTATTCCTTATTCATCTCCCTGCAGTTACTGCATACATGATAGTGAGATTCGTATGTAAGTGAGAGGTTCAGTGGGTGGGTGTGAGGTCCGATAAGCTGCAGACAGTGAAATCTACAGTGGAACAATAGCTTAGTTCCTTCTGGCCATGATGAGTGGCAGAAATGGCCCTTACACATCCTAGAGTGTGATATTCTTCCATGCCTAATCCTTTTTCCCTTTTTCCCTATGGTGCAAAGACAGACCTGTGTGAGAAGTGTGCATAAAACAGGCTTTAGTGTTGTATATTTTAATGTAACATGTTTTATTTGCTAAACTGAGGGCATAAAACAACTGTGGTAACAGATTTTACAGGTCTTTGTGTTGTCTGACCTTCTTCTGCATGCAATGGGAGGGAGATTTTGATGTATTACTGAGTGGCTGAGTCACCAATTATTATTAAGTGTTCACTGAGCCTCAGCAGTCTGCTCCATTTTCAAATATTTTTGTCCAGCTGTTTTATAATAATCTTGTTCAGCTGTTATTCTGCATAGTTTATGTCTCCATTTGTGCATTCTTTAGCCTAACAACAACCACTCATTAAGGCTGGGTTTGAACAACAATCACTCATGAAGGCTGGCGTTCAGACCCAGATCTCCTGCTCACTAGGCAGATGCACTAACCAATTCATCACCCTGTCACAGTGGCTTTGCACATCTGCTTGGACTAACTCCTCAGTCCAAATTCCCAATCATGCCTCAGCCCACTTGGTATTCCCCCAAATTCACATAGTATTGCTGAGGCTCTCCAGCTGTATTGAAATTATACCTCAACATCAAATGGATGGGGAATCCTGACTGGAATCAAGGCTCAGATGTTTTTGTCATCTGCCAAGGTACCAGGAAACCCAGGTTCATAACCTAGCCCAGGTAAAAATTTTCTTTTGTTGCTTCAGTCTGCATACTATATACATCAAGATGTTTGAGACTTAAAAGATCTTTATAACCATATAGTTTCATTTAATTAAATCACTCATCAGTTGCAAATGACATTCAGCTCTCTCCTGAGGTAACAGTATGTGTCCTTTCTGTTTCAAATCATTCTCTTTCTAAGTTGGCTTTTTTAAAGCTTGAGTGATCTGATCTCAGTTTTGAGAAAAATGTGAAACTTCTGTGGCTCATCTTCAATGAATAACAGTCAAGGCTACCTTACTTCAAAGACTAGAAATTCATGTTACAAAGTTTTCAATTTTTTAAATGCATTAGTAATAGGTCTTGCAAAGGACACCCTCAGATAGTTCAGAATTGGATATGGATAGCACGGATTGAATTAGGAAGGCATCACAGATAAACATACTGGATGTGATGTACCATGAGAGAATTATTTTTAAATGGTAATTTATCATGTTAGCATAATTCCTAGATTGTATGCAGAGGGTGGTGGGCCCCCACTGCCCATATGACAGATTCTCCTTATAGCACACCAAGCATACAGCTTCACTAGCATTGTTGTTGTTGTTGTTGTTGTGGTCTTCAGTCCTGAGACTGGTTTGATGCAGCTCTCCATGCTACTCTATCCTGTGCAAGCTGTTTTATCTCCCAGTACCTACTGCAACCTACATCCTTCTGAATCTGCTTAGTGTATTCATCTCTTGCTCTACCCCTACGATTTTTACCCTCCACGCTGCCCTCCAATACTAAATTGGTGATCCCTTGATGCCTCAGAACATGTCCTACCAACCGATCCCTTCTTCTGGTCAAGTTGTGCCACAAACTTCTCTTCTCCCCAATCCTATTCAATACTTCCTCATTAGTTATGTGATCTACCCATCTAATCTTCAGCATTCTTCTGTAGCACCACATTTCGAAAGCTTCTATTCTCTTCTTGTCCAAACTATTTATCGTCCATGTTTCACTTCCTACATGGCTACACTCCATACGAATACTTTCAGAAATGACTTCCTGACACTTAAATCACTAGCATTCTCAAACCATAATGGGAAGATTTATCAACAAGAGTACTTTGGCTACTAGATCTTACAGGTTGCTACAGTTAATGTACAAAGCTAGAAGTAGAGTTTTGGGTATCAGAATCAGAATTTTATCATCTAATAAAATACGTTTTAAATCATTGACTTAGTGTACAGGATTCTCATCAGTTTATAACTGTAATAAATTATAACTGGAATACACTATTTATCATGGTCGAGTAGATTTCCTGACCATGTTATAGTTTTGAGTGGAGATTTTAATTTATCAGGTGTAGACTTGGAGACTCAAACATTTATAATGGGTGGCAGGGACAAAGAATCCAGTGAAATTTTTTTAAGTGTGTTATCTGAAAACTACCTTGAGCAGTTAAACAGAGAACTGATTCGTGGCAATAATGTGTTAGACCTTCTGGTGAAAAACAGGCCCAAACTATTTGAAACAGTTAATGTAGAACAGGGAATCAGCAATCATAAAGTGGTTACAGCATCAGTGATTTCAGCTGTAAATAGAAATATTAAAAAAGGTAGGAAGATTTTTCTGTTTAGCAAAAGTGATAGAAAGCAGATTTCAGAGTACTTGATGGCTCAACACATAAGTTTTATCTCAGGTACAGATAGTGTTGAGGATTAGTGGCCAAAGTTCAAAATCATCGTACAATATGCATTAGATGAGTATGTGCCAAGCACAATCGTAAGAGATGGAAAAGGGCCACCTTGGTGCAACAACCGAGTTAGAAAACTGCTACAGAAGGAAAAGGAACTTAACAGCAAACATAAACAAAGCCAAAGTCTTGCAGCAAACAAAAATTACATGAAGCAAAATGTAGTGTGAGGAGGGCTATGCAAGAGGTGTTCAACGAATTCGAAAGTAAAGTTCTGTGTACTAACTTGGCAGAAAATACTTAGAAATTTTGGTCTTATGTCAAAGTGGTAGGAGGATCAAAACAAAAGGTACAGATACTCTGTGACCAAAATGGTAGTACTGAAACAGAGAATGACAGACTAAAGGCCAAAATGCTAAATGTCTTTTTCCAAAGCTGTTTCACAGAGGAAGACTGTACTGTAGTTCCTTCTCTAGATTGATGCACAGATGACAATGGTAGATATCGAAATAGATGACAAAGGGATAGAAAAACAATTAAAATCGCTCAAGAGAGGAAAGGCCGCTGGACCTGATGGGATACCAGTTTGATTTTACACAGAGTATACGAATGAATTTGCCCCCTTCTTGCAGCAGTGTACCGTAGGTCTCTAGAAGAGTGTAGCATTCCAAAAGATTGGAAAAGGCCACAGGTCATCACCGTTTTCAAGGAGGGACATCGAACAGATGTGCAGAACTATAGACCTATATCTCTAACGTTGGTCAGTTGTAGAATTTTGGAACACTTATTGTGGTCAAGTATAATGTCTTTTCTGGAGGCTATAAATATGCTCTGTAGGAATCAGCATGGGTTTCAAACAAGATGATCGTGTGAAACCCAGCTCGCGCTATTCGTCCACGAGACTCAAAGGGCCATAGACATGGGTTCCCAGGTAGATGCCATGTTTCTTGACTTCTGCAAGACATTGATACAGTTCCCCACAGTTGTTTAATCAACAAAGTAAGAGCATATGGACTATCAGACCACTTGTGTGATTGGATTGAAGAGTCCCTAGATAACAGAACACAGCATGTCATTCTCAATGGAGAGAAGTCTTGTGAAATAAGAGTGATTTTAAGTGTGCCACAGGGGAGTTTTGTAGGGCCATTGCTATTCACAATATATATAAATGACCTTGTGGATAACATCAGAAGTTCATTGAGGCTTTTTGTGTATGATGCTGTAGTATATTGAGAGTTTGTAACAATGGGAAATTGTACTGAAATGCAGGAGGATATGCAACAAATTGATGGATTGCAGGGAATGGCAATTGAATCTCAATGTAGACAAGTGTAATGTGCTGTGAATACATAGAAAGAAAGATCCTTTATCATTTAATTACAATATAGCAGGTTAGCAACTGGAAGCAGTTAATTCCATAAAGTATCTGGGATTAGGCATTAGGAGTGATTTAAAATGGAATGACCACATAAAATTAATTGTCAGTAAAGCAGCTGCCAGACTGAGATTCTATGGAAGAATCCTAAGGAAATGCAGTCTGAAAACAAAGAAACACTTGTTCGCCCATTGCTTGAATATTGCTCACTGGTTTGGGATCTGTACCAGATACAGTTGATAGAAGAGGAATATAAGATCCAATGGAGAGCAGCAGGCTTCCTTACAGGACCATTTAGCAATCACAAAAATGTTACGGAGATGATAGATAAACTCCAGTGGAAGACTCTGCAAGAGAGATGCTCAGTAGCTCGGTACGGGCTTTTGTTGAAGTTTGAAGTCTCGAGAATGTATCTTCACCGAGGAGTCAAGCGGTATATTGCTCTCTCCTACGTATATCTCATGAAGAGACCATGGGGATAAAATCAGAGAGTTTAGAGCCCACACAGAGGCATACTCTGTGGAGCATGTTGGATTTCAGCAGTGGTATATGGCCAAGCCTTATGCTTCTAGGAAACACCTTCTTTTATGCTGTTCATGAATGGTGGCGCAACAGTTAAAGTCTCCAAACTGACATACAAATTTGCAGTCAGGTTGTGTGGGATAACTATGAAAGTACTTCTGCTGCCACATGAAGTTGATGAAGTTGTAGCCCAGAACATAGCTCCAGATATAAGACGAGCAGACAGGATAATTGCAGACCCTCAACTGGTTTCTTCTAACCAACACATGGTCATCATTGGCACTGAAGCAGAACAAGCTTTCATCAGAAAACATAACAGACTTCCACTCTGCCTCCTAATGAAATCTAGCTTGACACCACTGAAGTCATGAATGGTGGTGGTCTGGGATCAGTGGAATGTGTGCTGCAAGGTGCCTGGCTCAGAGCTGATTTGTAACAGTTCATTGTGTCACTCTGGGGCCAGCTGCTGCTCAGTTTCTGGTCCAGATGCAGTACAGTGTGCCAGGGCTATACACCAAACATGATGATCTCTCCTCTTGGTAATAACACATGGTCATCCAGAGTACAGTCATTTTTCGTACTGTATATTCTCTTGAACACCACTGCCAGCAATCAAGTACAAGGCTACATTCCTGCCAAATCTTTGAGTAATATCACAGAAGGAACATCAAGTTTCTCATAGCCCTATTACACAACCTCATTCAAATTCAGTGAGGGCTTGATGATGACATCTTTGTCACCTTAAAGGTATTCTTGATTTACATCAATTCAGCCCATCCAGTCACAAAGGTAACTAATGCTCACAACCATTACAGTTTCTGTTTAAAGGAAACTTTATTTTCATCCTCATAGTGGAACTACTAGCACCACTCTTATGTGACTGGTGTGAAATTTGAATAGATATCATTTTTCAGATGTTGTAGTGCACCTACCAACTTTTGCTTATTTCTCACTACTCCTTCTTGGTGGTGTGATTTTTTATCCACCAGTGTCTGTTCCCTGAAACTATATTTGTTTTCAGTTCAGATATTTTACAAAAATTCGTTAGTATTCTATGTTAAATGTCTGTATCTAAGATGGTGTAGCAAAACTTGAAAAAATTCACTGAAATACATAAAGCTCAATAATATTATTTCTTTGATAGACCATGGGGATAAAATCAGAGAGTTTAGAGCCCACACAGAGGCATACTCTGTGGAGCATGTTGGATTTCAGCAGTGGTATATGGCCAAGCCTTATGCTTCTAGGAAACACCCTCTTTTATGCTGTTCATGAATGGTGGCGCAACAGTTAAAGTCTCCAAACTGACATACAAATTTGCAGTCAGGTTGTGTGGGATAACTATGAAAGTACTTCTGCTGCCACATGAAGTTGATGAAGTTGTAGCCCAGAACATAGCTCCAGATATAGGACGAGCAGACAGGATAATTGCAGACCCTCAACTGGTTTCTTCTAACCAACACATGGTCATCATTGGCACTGAAGCAGAACAAGCTTTCATCAGAAAACATAACAGACCTCCACTCTGCCTCCTAATGAAATCTAGCTTGACACCACTGAAGTCATGAATGGTGGTGGTCTGGGATCAGTGGAATGTGTGCTGCAAGGTGCCTGGCTCAGAGCTGATTTGTAACAGTTCATTGTGTCACTCTGGGGCCAGCTGCTGCTCAGTTTCTGGTCCAGATGCAGTACAGTGTGCCAGGGCTATACACCAAACATGGTGATCTCTCCTCTTGGTAATAACACATGGTCATCCAGAGTACAGTCATTTTTCGTACTGTATATTCTCTTGAACACCACTGCCAGCAATCAAGTACAAGGCTACATTCCTGCCAAATCTTTGAGTAATATCACAGAAGGAACATCAAGTTTCTCATAGCCCTATTACACAACCTCATTCAAATTCAGTGAGGGCTTGATGATGACATCTTTGTCACCTTAAAGGTATTCTTGATTTACATCAATTCAGCCCATCCAGTCACAAAGGTAACTAATGCTCACAACCATTACAGTTTCTGTTTAAAGGAAACTTTATTTTCATCCTCATAGTGGAACTACTAGCACCACTCTTATGTGACTGGTGTGAAATTTGAATAGATATCATTTTTCAGATGTTGTAGTGCACCTACCAACTTTTGCTTATTTCTCACTACTCCTTCTTGGTGGTGTGATTTTTTATCCACCAGTGTCTGTTCCCTGAAACTATATTTGTTTTCAGTTCAGATATTTTACAAAAATTCGTTAGTATTCTATGTTAAATGTCTGTATCTAAGATGGTGTAGCAAAACTTGAAAAAATTCACTGAAATACATAAAGCTCAATAATATTATTTCTTTGATACTTACTATATTATGTTACAGTATGATATAATGTAGATAACTATACTGATATTGCCACAGTTATTGTTATAGTTTTGAGATTGCATCAATGGCATAGGAAATAATGTAATTGTCATGCACTGCTGTTACAATATTTTGCCCTTCATTCTTGAGAACTAAAGCATCTCACACATATACAAATATTTTTCATGTCTTTATAAAGAATTTGTTCATCCTGTTCTGTAAGAAAAGCGTCTGTTTTCAGTTGCCAGTACTGGTCGGAATGAAAAAGAATTTATTACATTATATAAAAAAAATACTTGTTCTGATTGTAAAAGAAAAAGAAAGTCCAGAGAAAGAAACCAAATTCCACTTTCAGTTGTTGTAGGGAGAGGATCGCTATGCTATTGTGATTTCATTACTTAACAGGAAGTACCTACCCTAGCTGGACAGCTTTATAGTCTTTTGTACTAAATCACAGTTTTCTCTAATTATTCTGTCCTTAAACTGTAATTGAATAAACATAAATATCTATCACTAAGATTAATTGAAATTTTCAGGTTAAAAAAATTTCCTCAATTTTTGTATATTGTCAAGGAACCCATCAGTAAAACCTAATGATATTTTATTGTAGATTCGCTGGCAATATTCTTTATATGTAGTGTCTTCACCCTGTTTGCATGAATAACACTTGTTAGAACCATTTTGATACCAATCTTACCTGTTATATGTGTCCTATTCTGATACAGTGTCATTACAGTGACACATACAATGGCTTTTCAAATATGATATTATAAGTGTTGAAACACTTCTTCACAAGTGTGAAACAGGAATTATGATGTTTTCCAACTAACTTGAAATAGATACATCGTCTAGGCTTAATGAAAAACAATAAACTACAAAGAAAAAAATTAAAAGCCTTTTATAATTCTTTCCTAAGTAAAAACAAAAATAGTACGTGAAACTAATTTTTCCTATATTGCTCTTTGTACAGTATTTGTATCTTGTGTAAAATCGGGGTCAAAGTAAATCTTATAGTTATCCACCTATCCTAGCATTGGACTGACATTTTTAATTACGTGATTTCTGGAACTGCACTTATGAATTTGTTAGAGCAGGAATGAGATGGAATAACTTATTTAAGCATAACTTATAAATTATCTTCTTTTAATATTAGTTCATTTTCTATGTATCTATGTGTTATGTATTTTGCTAGGTTACCATTTATTTTGTGACTTATAAGAAATTTTTTGTATTTCTTTTTGTATGAGCATCCATATCAGATGATAATTGGGGTAAAAAGACATATTTCATATGAAAAATGAATGCAAGTCCTCCTCCCTAATAAGTCAAATTTTGTCACATTTTTAAATACAAAAGGTGCGTAATGGGGCCCCTTAGGGAAATGGCAGCAAGAGAGGGGAAGAAAACCAATGTGCACTCCATGTGCATACCGGGGGGGAGTCATTCCGGATGTGGAAAGGGTCCTTCCGGATGCCATGAAGGGTACAGGGTGCACCCATCTGCAGGTGGTCGCTCATGTCGGCACCAATGATGTGTGTCGCTATGGATCGGAGGAAATCCTCTCTGGCTTCCGGTGGCTATCTGATTTGGTGAAGACTGCCAGTCTCGCTAGCGGGATGAAAGCAGAGCTCACCATCTGCAGCATCGTCGACAGGACTGACTGCAGACCTTTGGTACAGAGCCGAGTGGAGGGTCTGAATCAGAGGCTGAGACGGTTCTGCGACCGTGTGGGCTGCAGATTCCTCGACTTGCGCCATAGGGTGGTGGGGTTTCGGGTTCCGCTGGATAGGTCAGGAGTCCACTACACGCAACAAGCAGCTACACGGGTAGCAGGGGTTGTGTGGCGTGGGCTGGGCGGTTTTTTAGGTTAGATGGCCTTGCGCAAGTACAGAAAGGGCAACAGCCTCAACGGGTGTGGGGCAAAGTCAGGACATGCGGGGACCAAGCAGCAATCGGTATTGTAACTGTCAACTGTCGAAGCTGCATTGGTAAAGTACCAGAACTTCAAGCGCTGATAGAAAGCACCGAAGCTGAAATCGTTATAGGTACAGAAAGCTGGCTTAAGCCAGAGATAAATTCTGCCGAAATTTTTACAAAGGTACAGACGGTGTTTAGAAAGGATAGATTGCATGCAACCGGTGGTGGAGTGTTCGTCGCTGTTAGTAGTAGTTTATTCTGTAGTGAAGTAGAAGTGGATAGTTCCTGTGAATTATTATGGGTGGAGGTTACACTCAACAACCGAGCTAGGTTAATAATTGGCTCCTTTTACCGACCTCCCGACTCAGCAGCATTAGTGGCAGAACAACTGAGAGAAAATTTGGAATAAATTTCACATAAATTTTCTCAGCATGTTATAGTCTTAGGTGGAGATTTCAATTTACCAGATATAGACTGGGACACTCAGATGTTTAGGACAGGTGGTAGGGACAGAGCATTGAGTGACATTATACTGAGTGCACTATCCGAAAATTACCTCGAGCAATTAAACAGAGAACCAACTCGTGGAGATAACATCTTGGACCTACTGATAACAAACAGACCTGAACTTTTCGACTCTTTAAGTGCAGAACAGGGAATCAGTGATCACAAGGCCGTTGCAGCATCCCTGAATATGGAAGTTAATAGGAATATAAAAAAAGGGAGGAAGGTTTATCTGTTTAGCAAGAGTAATAGAAGGCAGATTTCAGACTACCTAACAGATCAAAACGAAAATTTCTGTTCCGACACTGACAATGTTGAGTGTTTATGGAAAAAGTTCAAGGCAATCGTAAAATGCGTTTTAGACAGGTACGTGCCGAGTAAAACTGTGAGGGACAGGAAAAACCCACCGTGGTTCAACAACAAAGTTAGGAAACTACTGCGAAAGCAAAGAGAGCTTCACTCCAAGTTTAAACGCAACCAAAACCTCTCAGACAAACAGAAGCTAAACGAAGTCAAAGTTAGCGTAAGGAGGGCTATGCGTGAAGCGTTCAGTGAATTCGAAAGTAAAATTCTGTGTACCGACTTGACAGAAAATCCTAGGAAGTTCTGGTCTTACGTTAAATCAGTAAGTGGCTCAAAACAGCATATCCAGACACTCCGGGATGATGATGGCGTTGAAACAGAGGATGACACACGTAAAGCTGAAATACTAAACACCTTTTTCCAAAGCTGTTTCACAGAGGAAGACCGCACTGCAGTTCCTTCTCTAAATCCTCACACAAACGAAAAAATGGCTGACATCGAAATAAGTGTCCAAGGAATGGAAAAGCAACTGGAACCACTCAATAGAGGAGAGTCCACTGGACCTGACGGGATACCAATTCGATTCTACACAGAGTAAGTGAAAGAACTTGCCCCCCTTCTAACAGCCGTGTACCGCAAGTCTCTAGAGGAACGGAGGGTTCCAAATGATTGGAAAAGAGCACAGGTAGTCCCAGTCATCAAGAAGTGTCGTCGAGCAGTTGCGCAAAACTATAGACCTATATCTCTGACGTCGATCTGTTGTAGAATTTTAGAACATGTTTTTGTGCTCAAGTATCATGTCGTTTTTGGAAACCCAGAATCTACTATGTAGGAATCAACATGGATTCCTGAAACAGTGTTCGTGTGAGACCCAACTCGCTTTATTTGTTCATGAGACCCAGAAAATATTAGATACAGGCTCCCAGGTAGATGCTATTTTTCTTGACTTCCGGAAGGCGTTCGATACAGTTCCGCACTGTCGCCTGATAAACAAAGTAAGAGCCTACGGAATATCAGACCAGCTGTGTGGCTGGATTGAAGAGTTTTTAGCAAACAGAATACAGCATTTTGTTATCAATGGAGAGACGTCTACAGACGTTAAAGTAACCTCTGGCATGCCACAGGGGAGTGTTATGGGACCATTGCTTTTCACAATATATATAAATGACCTAGTAGATAGTGTCGGAAGTTCCATGCGGCTTTTCGCGGATGATGCTGTAGTATACAGAGAAGTTGCAGCATTAGAAAATTGTAGCGAAATGCGGGAAGATCTGCAGTGGATAGGCACTTGGTGCAGGGAGTGGCAACTGTCCCTTAACATAGACAAATGTAATGTATTGCGAATACATAGAAAGAAGGATCCTTTATTGTATGATTATATGATAGCGGAACAAACACTGGTAGCAGTTACTTCTGTAAAATATCTGGGAGTATGCGTGCGGAATGACTTGAAGTGGAATGATCACATAAAATTTAATTGTTGGTAAGGCGGGTACCAGGTTGAGATTCATTGGGAGAGTGCTTAGAAAATGTAGTCCATCAACAAAGGAGGTGGCTTACAAAACACTTGTTCGACCTATACTTGAGTATTGCTCATCAGTGTGGGATCCATACCAGATCGGTTTGACGGAGGAGATAGAGAAGATCCAAAGAAGAGCGGCGCATTTCGTCACAGGGTTATTTGGTAACCGTGATAGCATTACGGAGATGTTTAATAAACTCAAGTGGCAGACTCTGCAACAGAGGCGCTCTGCATCGCGGTGTAGATTGCTCGCCAGGTTTCGAGAGGGTGTGTTTCTGGATGAGGTATTGAATATATTGCTTCCCCCTACTTATACCTCTCGAGGAGATCACGAATGTAAAATTAGAGAGATTAGAGCGCGCACGGAGGCTTTCAGACAGTCGTTCTTCCCGCGAACCATACGCGACTGGAACAGGAAAGGGAGGTAATGACAGTGGCACGTAAAGTGTCCTCCGCCACACACCGTTGGGTGGCTTGCGGAGTATAAATGTAGATGTAGATGTAGACTACAATGTATGGAAACACCCATAAAATTGTATTAAGATACAGAGAGAAAATAAGAGACATCCCACACGACAAGAAAAAAGGCCAAATGTAGTGACGAGTGCCTAAGTACATCATATCGAATTATGGAAAACACAGGATGGAGTAATCACAATATTGTGAAAAGTATAGATTTCTACTCACCATGTAGTGGAGATATTGAGTCCAAAACTGGCACAACAAAGAGACTGCTAAGCAAATGAGCTTTTGTTCAAAAGGCCTTCCACTAAAGTAGATCACACACAATTATGCAAGCACAACTCACATGCACATGACCACTGTCTCTGTTCTCCGAGGCTGGACTGCGAGCTGCAGTGCATGATTTGAGAATCAGTCTAGGTGATAGGATAAGGAGAAGGCTGGAGCAGGAGGGGGAGGGATAGCAGAATAGGGATGTGGGACTGTAAAGTGCTGTCATGGGAGCATACATGGACATGGTGGGGACATGGGTATGGCAGCTAGATGCAATTGGGTGGTTAAACGCAGGGCAGGGTGGGAGAAGGGAGTGGGAAAGGAGAGAGGTAAAAAGGCTGTGGGTGCATCGACGGAACAGAAAGCTGTGTAGCAGTAGTTGTAATTTACTCATAAAGAAATGATTTACATTGTGTGGATTTCATTAGAAAATATAAGTATATAAAAATAAATAAATGTTTATATGCTTACACATTTAAGGATATTTAGTATCCTACAAGTACAAGAGTGCCCAGTACTCTCCACAATCCCTCATTAAAATTTCTCTTACAACTTTGATTAATTACATAAAAGATATTTTTATGGGATACTTAACTGAGATTTAAATAAAAACACATAATAGGAGTAGCACTTCAGTTCAATATACTAATTTGTACCATAGCAAAAATTTGACAGAAAGTACTGTTGACACTGAGTATAGCCTGTAGTACATGAATATACTTCTTTGCTACTAGGTTCATTACATCTTGAATATTACTTCTTTAAATGGAGACAATTTTTTCATTTCTTTTATATGTGCTGGAAGTTTGTTATACGATTTTGTACCTTGAACGTTTGTTTCTGTGCAACATCCTTGTTTACTCTCTTTACATGGATATCATTGCACATTTTTATATTATATGAGTACAGATCTGTGATGGTTTTGAAATTTTCAATGCAACTTTTTATGTCAGTTACACTTTTTTGTGTGTGGAGGCATGGTAAAATTAAAATACTTACCTGTTATAAGAGCTGCTTTGTTAACCTTGAACAGTTGATTTTTCTAACAACGTATTTTTGCAGGGTGAAGATAGTTTTTAGATTTGTTGTACTATGAGCCCAGAAAGTGTGGCCATCTGTAATAACAGTGTGAATGTAACCAAAGTAGACAGTTCTGCTACACTGTTTACTAGACATATTACTAATTACACATAGCACATGACAAGCAGAACTTAACTTTCTAGCGAGATAGCAGATGTGGGCTTTCCAATTGAAATTTTCATCTAAAAATTTTGTGGCAGCTAATCTCTTAACTTCTTTATGTTGTTTTCTAATGTCCATGTCATTTTGTGACTATGTTTTCCTGTAATGGTTGCAATTGGTTTTTGAAATATTTAGAGTTAACTTGACACTTACATAAGGATTTTGACCACAACCTTCATCAGTAACAGAGAGA
Organism: Schistocerca serialis cubense; assembly: GCF_023864345.2. Taxonomy (NCBI): domain Eukaryota; kingdom Metazoa; phylum Arthropoda; class Insecta; order Orthoptera; family Acrididae; genus Schistocerca; species Schistocerca serialis. Next base: position 916,268,322 of record NC_064638.1, read on the forward strand.
CACACACCATTCATACACACAAGCAAGTGCTCCTCATGCAGACATGACTGCCAGCTCCAGCATCTCAGGCTGGAATGCTGGAGTGGGCAGTCATGTGTGCATGAGATGTGCTTGCTTGTGTCTATGAATGGCGTGTGTCTCGCTTTTACTGATGAAGGCTGTGGCCAAAAACTGTATGTGTCTTCTAATTGTGCCTGTCTGTAACGTAACATACCTTCTTAATCGTAAGTAGCAATCTGTCTTTTCCTACACTGTTGATATTCCTACCTAGATTTTCCATTCATTAAAGTTAACTTGTTCATTTCAAAGCAATTTTGTAAATTTGCCAAACCTGCAGTTGCAGATTGTAATCAAACCCTCCCTCCTAGTTGTAACAGTTGTCCATAATGTGCAAAGTCTTTTCTGAAGATTGACAGCTTACAATAAACTTTTTAGATTACTATCTTTTCTTGTAGAGCTAGTTTTAGTTGTTCTTGTCTAGTGGTCTGATTCTTGAAGTGGAAATTCTCACATTTTAGATCCTCATGGTTGAACTGATCTAAATAATTTTTAAGATTGTTGTTACAGAATTTTTGTTTTTGCATTGATTTCTTTTGTCATATTTTAGTCTATCACAAAGACATTAGAATTTTCACGTTAAGAAAGCTGAAATTACAATGTTCACCCAAAATACAAAAATCACATTAGAGGCTTGCTTGCTACTCTCTCACTCAGTGGAAATAACAATATTCCAGAGGGTTTTAAATTCTTCTTGATAAATGAATTTCTAGTAGTTTCGATTTTTATTTCATAAATGAATCAAGAAATAAACATAATAAATGGTACTAGATCATGTAATTAATAACTAATTTTAAGTCTGCTAAATAATTTTCAATTTCAAATTTTTCTAAAAAATAAGTTCAACTGTGCATTCAGAAATAATATTTATCTAATACAACATCAAAAATAATAATTCATATTCGTAAATTTTAGCTTGAAATATAACATATTTTGTATAAAATTATATGATTTTTCAGAAAAACAGCTGAGATAATACTGACATGTCCAAAGTTAAAAAAATATTGCTGATTTCGACAACTACTGTTGAGGAAAAGTAATGCTAGAGGAGGGTGTCCCACTACAATATCCCCCTCAAATAGTATGGAAACAATGTGTTTACAATATTCTGTGACCCACTGTAAGGTTTGCCAAATTGTGTACGAAATGATGCCAAAAGAAAGAATACAGATGTATAAAAGTATCCAATACATAACATATTGCAGGAAACATAAGAAAAATATCTGCTATAAAGGTCATAATCTATATGTATACGTATAAAAGGACATGGCATTCAGATTTTCATATCTGTGGAACATTCTGTCAGAAGACAAATGATACAAAGTCAAACCTACAACATTACAACACTAAACTATAGAAATAAGTGCAGAAGTAGTGTAAATTACTAGAATTACAAATTGCAGGGTTACATCTATAAAGTCACACCTTCAAAACCATCAAAAGAGAAGGAAAAACTATTCAGAACCTAAATGTATGACAAATGAGCTGACTCCAAGAACCCGCAATGATGGGTACAGACCAGAAGAATGTTCTCAGTCTCAAGTAGGAATATAGCACTAAAGCAAACAGCCACATAAACCAGAGTATGTAAGAATATGTTGAGCCATAAAAGGAGAAAAAATGAAAAAATATTAGGGTCTAAGCTTACAATGTGGGGACCGACCCATGAACCAAAGCCACAGTGGGTACACACCAGCATAAATGTTTGGAGAAAACAAAATGAGTAAAGTTCATAATCATATATCAATAAGTTCAATCATATGTAAGGAATTACTATAGGAAGCATCAATCAATAGTTGCATACTGTCATTTGATTACACACACACACACACACACACACACACACACACACACACACACACACACACACACACACACACACAGTCGCGATGACGAGGGGTACCCAAAACAGAGTTAGGCATGAGTTTGCACAAAACTCAAGTTCTAATGAGATACAATAATTCAGTACACATGATAAACACAGGTAATCAAGGATCATAAATAGCTTTGAATGATGACATATTTGACTAGCTTGAGGACCAAAATAAGTGTGTGAAATCAGAAATGTATGCATCTTGTTATACAGTCTATACTCAGTTCATGATCACAATCGTAAATGCCTTCCACACTATTTGCTAATTGTTCAAACAAACTAACCTACATAGAAGATTCATTTGCAACTGATAAAAAAATACATGCTGAGTGTTGAGATTACAAACTTCATTGAAAAGCATGACTACTAACCTAACAGTGCCTAATTTCATCAGATTCTGATTACTATTTGCAACATGGTTCATAGAATGCACTCTTGAACTTTTTAAGGTTTCACATTTCTGTATGGACATAAAAAAATCATCAACCATAGGACATCAACCTCTCACAACATTCTTTAAGGTTACATAACACATTGGGAGTTGATCCCCTGATTTGAAAAAAACATACATTTATGTGGAATAACACTGTCCATAGCAGTAGCTACTTTCCTAAACAAATAGTTCCACAGATTTTTCATGTAGGATAATTTATTGGCTAACAATTTACAAATTTCAGTCACAAGACACATGTAGTTGTTGGATGCTTGAGTACAACCGACAAGGGTGCAGCCATACAGAAGTGTGGGAGAGGATCTACCTACTTCTTTCAGATTCCTCACTAGATTTCTCATTGCACACTCCAATGGATAGGTAACTTCCTGTCTAGCTTTCACATCAAATCCTGAAACACTGTTTTTTGTACTAATTATGTTGTTCAATACCTTCCTCACATCACATGGAATATGTTTTACCTACCTATATTGAAAAAATAAGTATACATGGCTTACATCAGAATGAATTAGAGTTCACATATATGGTACATTAATAAACAGATCTAAATGCAATGAAAAAATGAGCTAGTAATATACACAGATATACTTCCACATATGAAACTTTAAGATACTACTCCTAATATTTACAGTGCACATGAATAAAATGATTCTTCACTCAGTTAACCACAAAACCCATGACTTTACCCGAAAGAGTTCATGACAGTTAAATTTAGTTATTTTCTGCAGAGTGCACAGGAATAATAATAATAATATTTAACACTAATAGCATTCTAAGACAAAAAATTTATTACTAGGTACTTAACAGCATTGTCCCATTTCAAAACTATAAAAAGGATCTACTCATTTAATCACATGGCATGTATGTATCAAACTCTAAAACACATATCTATTACAAAACAGAATTACATAGTTGTATGATCCTGCAGGTATAGTGTATACTTTCTTCCAGGCTAACCATCACTGTGTGTCCATGTTCAAAGGTCTTGTCTTCTATACTAAAAGTTAAAAGTACCTGAGATGTTACCAATTTGCTTTGCTTACCAGTAGCTCCTTTTATCTTTACACTTACAATAGGATTTGCACAAAATTATTTCTATAATTGATCTTGTCTACAAATTTTTCAGATATACCATGAATTGGGCTACCTGTATCAATCAAACAGTTGCCTATCCACTGATCAATCTTAATTTTAATGTAAGGACACCCAGAATCTCAATCATCATCTCTGTTGTTACACACTTCATGCAAAAGATCACTTTCAATTTCATCAAATGCTACATCCACACGATCTACACAAGGTTTTATCAACTGTAGTGGTATCATAGCATTACTTTGGTTACTCATGTTGTCAGGTAAAGATTGAACACAATGAACAGACTCCATGGCACAACTACCATCACTTGTTACAGAAGGAACACAAAACCCTATACTGTCAAAATGGCACTTCCTACTTAGATCCTCTCTCACTTCATTCTACCAATTAGGATTCACATTCTAAAAACCTCAGATAACTTAGTCCAGAAAGCACCTTTATCTATGTTATCACTGATCTGGCCCCAAACTAACTTCTCCAGGCTCACAGATGTCTCACCTTTTCTGTTTGGATCATTACTCTGAGTGTCATTAATGAAAAACTGTTTTTATTGGACTGGTATTCCATGATCCTCAAATACATCACTTACCTTACATGTGTTGTCAACATCATTTACAATTAACTCTGAAACTTCATTATTTTTAATCTCCACAATTACCTGATACTTATCATCATCATCTTCCTCCAAAATTGCTTCATCAACAATATCACTAACAATATAAGTCTGATATTGATCAAAATCACTTACCTCACCTACATTCACTTTCAATAAGCCACCACTCTCAGACTTACCACACTCAGTTACTTCACAGCCCTCATTCACATCTGCATCAAAAATACCTCACAGTTCAGATCCAATATAGTCATCACCTGATTTACATACATCAATAACACTGTTTTCTGCCCAAGAGAAGAAATCATTAGTCCATACTACATCAAAATTCTCACTACTCTCACATGTGGTTTGTGATTAGCACATACTTCACCATAATTAAAAATAGTATGCCAAAACTTTTGATCAAAACTTAAATGAGAAATCTGATATTCTTCCTTTTCATTTTCAGATACATGTGCCATATCATTAATACTGTTATTATTGTCTAATTGTGTATCTTGGTACTTTTATAAGCTTTCCAAGATCCACCCTAGGTAACACATAATGCAAAAGAACCAACTAATTTTCCCAATTTTGTTGGGGTGGAGGAACTGTGTGATGTTTAAATTTTGACCATGTAGTGTGGGATTGAGACAGTATGCCAATTTTTTTTAATAAATATACTAATTGCCACTAAGCCAAAGGTTATCCAGAAAACTTGACCTCCTATCTCTGTGATGAGTAGATCCAAAGATGTGATTGCATCAAAGATCACATTTTTTGTATGCAGCTTTTTGGAACATATTGGTACAGTGCTCTGTTGTGCATGGACAGATAGACTAAAACATGTTAGAGTGAAACCAATAAACACAGATCCTAAGAGAGTTGTATCACTCTCACTACTGACCTATCCCTCTGTGGCCTTTTCCTTCACATATATTTGAGAGGGTGGAATACAGAGGGCTATATTGTCACAGAAGAAGTTGAGTAGCACTGTCGCGTAGTGGTTATGATACTAAACTGCTGCATGGAGGGTCATGAGTCCAAAACTCACCTGGACTGTACAATTTTAATTTCTATATTCAGTTTGAGTACATTATAGAAGTATCCAAAAATGTCAAGAATCATTGTATTGGAATGTTCTGTAGCTGTATATATACTGTATGTGTTCTGGCCAGAGGCAGTTTGCTCTGCACTCTTGTATGTGCCAGTGCTGAATAAACCTTTGTTAAGTGAAGTTAGTGTTCGTCATTCATCTAATTACACCTTCTTCTATGTAACATTATTCTGGTGGAGGCGCTGAAAACCACAGATCATTCCAAGATGCATCTTCATAGCAAATGCTGAGCCATTAATTGAAGAACAACTGAATGTCATAGAAACCACCCATGCCAAGTCTGTGGGTGAAATTAGCACTACCACTATGAGACAAGATCTTCTAGCTTGACTGTGGTAAGGAACAACAGAAGAAGCTACTTGCCATTCTTCAATAGTTCTCTGAATGCTTCAATCCACAAGTGAAGAGCAAATTAGACAAATCAATGGTGAAGCACTGGATTAGCACTGGAGACCATCAACCAATAAGCCAGAGAACATACCACGTGTCAGCAATGGAACATAAAATAATTTGTGACAAGGTAGAGAAAATGATAAAGAATGACATCATTCAGCCTTCACAGAGCCCATGGTCATCACCAGTGGTCCTCGTCAGGAAGAACTATGGCAGTTCATGCTTTTGTGTTGATTACAGGAAGCTTAATAAGATAACTAAAAAGGATGTTTATCCTCTTCCACAAACTGACAATGCACTAGATTATCTGAAGGGGGGCAAGTTTTTCTCAACTGTGGACATGTACACGAGATACTGGCAAATCGAAGCAGATGAGGCTGATCATGAGAAAACTGCATTCATCACCCCTGAGGGCATGTATAAGTTTAAGGTAATGCCATTTGGTTTGTGTAATGCACCAGCAACTTTTGAACAGATGATGGATAATATTCTAAGGCACCTGAAGTGGACGATGTGTCTTTGTTATTTAGATGACATTATAGTTTTCTCAGAGACATCTGATGAAAACATAAAAAGACTGAGGTCCATTCTTAAGTGTCTCCAACAAGACGGACTGAAACTTAATCCAAGAAAGTGTCTCTTTGGAGCAAAATAAATCTAAATACTTGGACATGTTGTGTCAAAAGAAGGTGTGCGGCCAGACCCAGAAAAGGTGAAATCTATAACGGAATTTCTGATTCCTAAAAGTATTAGAGATGTGAGAAGCTTCCTTAAATTATTTTCACATTACCATCATTTCATCAAAGATTTTTGTATCAAAGCCAGGCCACTCCAAGAGTTGTTAAAAGCTGATGCTAAATTTATCTGGGGTGGTGTTCAACAAGATTCTTTCAATGTGCTGCGAAAAGATCTGATGACTGATCCTGTATATGGTCTGTATGATGAGAGATCTGTATGATGAGAGAGCACCTACAGAACTACACACAGATGCCAGTGGGTAGAGGATCATTGGTGTTCTGGTGCAAATCGAAAAGAGACTGTTATAGCCTATGCTCCTAAGACACTTACAAAAGCTGACTCTCAGAAAGAGAATGTCTTGCTGTGATCTGGGCCACGTGCAAATTTTGACAGTACCTCTATGGAAGGCCATTCACAGTTGTTACAGACCGTCATTCACTTTGTTGGTTGACAGGTCTTAAGGATCCAACATGATGACTCGCCAGGTGGGCATTATGTCTTCAAGAGTATGACATTACCATAGTGTACAAAAGTGGAAGAAAACACCAAGATGCCGACTGTCTCTCAACAAACCCTCTGCAAGACCATCAAGACTTTGCTGCACTCCAGGATCTCTCTGCTGAGCAGAAGAAGGACGCCAAGATATCTCAAATTATCAGTCAGAGGACGTGAAAGGACAACTTAAGGTCGTTAATGGATTACTTTTTAAGAAAACTTTGATCTGTTTGGAAAGGTGTAGCTACCAGTGATTCCTAAACACATGTGCTTAGATGTTCTACAGAAATTCCATGACACACTTGCAGCTGGACATTTAGGATTTATTAAGTCATATGATAGAATCCACAAGAGATTTTTCTGGCCAGGTTTATTTAGGGGTGTCCATCACTTGTGTTGCACTGTCGAGAGTGGCAGTTCTTCAGAAACCATCTGGCCAACTCATACCAATTCCAGCAGCTGAAACGCCTTTCCAGCTTGTTGAGATTGACAACCTCAGATGATTTCCAATGTCTGCTAGTGGCAGTAGATGGATTATTGTTTGCACTGATTATCTGACATGCTATCTCATTACAAAAGCCATGAAAACAGCCAAAGCATCCGAGGTAGACAAATTCATCATGGAAGACATTGTATTAAAACACGGTGCCCCAAGGTAATTAATTACAGATTGAGGGAAAGTTTTTCGATCAAATCGTGTGATAGAGATGAACCATCGGTGCAACATTACTCATTACATGATGACTGCCTACTGTCCACAATCTAATGGGCTATCAATGTTCATCAATGTTGCCTAGGACACTGCCAAACAAGACACCACAGGATTTATGCCATTTTTCCTGGTGCATGGGCGTGAGGCGACTACAATGATGGACACTGTGTTCCCATTACATCCTGATGACACGGACGATGACTACATTGGCCAGGTGTTAACCATAGCTGAGGAAGCTCGGCAGTTAGCTCAACTCTACATGCTGTAGGCCCAAGAAAACTATTGCCGAAGGTATGACACGAGCCACCGCCCTATTGCCTACCAGCCTGGTGACCTCGTCTGGATCTTCACTTCTGTTTGGAAAGTTGGTCTCTCTGAGATAATCCTCAGGTGCTACTTTGGACCTTATAAGGTTGTAAGGCAGTTGTCTGATGTTACTCATGAAGTTGAAGATTTTGACCCCGACAGAGATTCGGTCCATGTCCTTTGAATGAAGCCCTCTAAGGATCCTGCAACCCAGGGTAAATTTGAAGCTCCAGAAACAGGGAACAAGTGGAAAGGTGATGAACAGCATAGTGGCATAAGAAGTTCTAAGAACATCACTGCCAGGGCCAGAATCAGTCATCTGAAGTCAGAGTATGCAGGACCCATGACTCATTTCCAGACTAGGAGGACATAACACCAAGACGCTGTTCACTTAAGGAGAGAGCACTGTCACAGAAGAAGCTGAATAGCACTGTGGTGGACTGGTTATGATACTAAACTGTTGCATGGAGGGTCACGAGTTCAAAACTCACCTGAACTGTACAATTTTAATTTCTGTATTTGGTTCGAGTACATTCTAGAAGTATCCACAAATGTCAAGAATCATTGTACTGGAATGTTCTGTAGCTGTATATATACTGTATGTATTCTGTATGGAAGTAGTCTGCTCCACACTCTTGTATGTGAATATGCTGAATAAACCTTTGTTAAGTGAAGTTAGTGGTCGTTATTCATCAAATTACACCTTCTTCTATGTGACAATATGAACACTTAACACAAAATACCACACTGACACCCTTCCAAATTGATTTACACAGAGGGCAATCCCCAAACAGAACAATACTCAGTCCCACAAAAAAAGTTTTAGATGAACAGAACTCCAAAAGCTATCCTTGGGAATATTCTGTGGTCTCACTACAGCTTTAACTGGGTAAAATGCATAACATTTCCACAAAACTTCAACAATAAGGTATCAAAGAGACACTACAAGCTTAACTAGAAACTTACTTACATAACAGAAAACAAAAAGTTGTTTCATTAGCTGTAGGTGAAACAATAAAATCAGATGGGGAACTATTAACCCTCCTGCTACAAGGCTTTTTGTTTCATTGAGTGCCACTGAGGTCATAAATACCCGACTTAATTTATGGCAGATATACAGGCAGTATTTTAATGAACTAACATAAAAACATACAATGCAATTGTTGAATGTAACAGTCATCATTCTATTTTCATAAATATTATCTTCAAGAAACGAAAAAAAATAGTTTGGTGTCATATTGACCCCAGCAATACTCAGTTCAAAAAACCAGATTTTAGCTTGTTGTAAATATAAAACTGAAAAAAGCATAATTGTATACAACTGACTCAGAGACAGAAATTCATACCTTGTAAAAATAACAGCTTTGAAAATAAGAGAGATGTGATTTTCCAGTGTGCTGATGGGATCATACTGACCTCAGTTATTCTAGGAAGTGTACAACAACAGCTGAGACAAGAAACTCTAACAATGGCTGTAAAAATAATCAGGAAATAAATTTTCATTTTTGTTGGTGTTTCATAATTAGCTGTTCAATATAACATTCATCATTCTGTTTTCATAATTATTACATTGAAAACAAAGACAAACAATTTAAATTGGAGTCATATTGACCCAACTGGTTCTCAGGCCAAAAACCATGAATAAATTTTAATTTAGTGTAAATATAAAAATGAGCAAAATATAATTTGATACAGTTGAGTCAGAAGGAAGAAATTTACAGATTTTGAAAATAGCAGTTTTGAATATGAGTGAAATACATATTACCAGATGCCTGTGGAGTTACGTTGAACACAGCAGTACTAGGGGAGTTAAGTTTGTTATGCTCAATCCTTGGACCATTGATCTTGTTAGTGTGTATTTGTGAGCTACCAGCAACAGTCAATAACAAGGACAATATGTAATATTTGCTGATGATACAAGTATCTTTATCAAGCTCATTAAATTCTCAGTGCAGATTACAACTAAAGTAATAACCCATCAAGTTTGTGAACTGTTCCCAGCAAATATTCTAGAATTAAATCTTTCAAAAACAAATGTTATTTGACTTTTGACAGCAAACAACAAGGTGCAAACTCTTGTAATAGAAGTCAGTAGCAGAAAACTGATTAATCTCTGCATGTAAAATTTGCAGGCATATGAATGGACAGTCAATTAAAACAGAATGAATATACCAATCACCAGCTCAAAAATCTAAGATGAGCATGTTTTTCACTTAGAGATATTTCACCCTATGTTGGCAGGGAAGTAATAATGATGTCGCATTTTACATACTTATACTCTGAACCATGCATCTGTGCATTAGTGTACTTTTCTGTGGCTGGCCGGTGTGGTCGTGCGGTTCTAGGCGGTTCAGTCCGGAACCGCGCTGCTGCTACGGTCGCAGGATCAAATCTTGTCTCGGGCATGGATGTATGTGATGTCCTTAGGTTAGTTAGGTTTAAAGAGTTCTAAGTTCTAGGGTACTGATGAGCACAGATGTTAACTCCCATGTGCTCAGAGCCATTTGAACTTTTCTGTGAATGTTCACGTACAATAACAGCTGGAAAATGTCTCCCTGTGAATCACAGAGGACTCTCATAATTATAGTGCCTTCCCCTACCAGCTTTTTTCCATTAGGTGGAATATTATTCTACAATCTCTCTTACGAGAGAAAGGTGAAACTCGCAGAGTTTCACCCTGTTACCAACTGGTGCATTTAGAATGCACAAATCCAGAATGCAAAATATATATATATATATATAGTTATAATAGAGGGAAACATTCCATGTAGGAAATATATATCTAAAAACAAAGATGATGTGACTTACCAAATGAAAGTGCTGGCAGGTCGACAGACACACAAACAAACACAAACATACACACAAAATTCAAGCTTTCGCAACAAACTGTTGCCTCATCAGGAAAGAGGGAAGGAGAGGGAAAGACAAAAGGATGTGGGTTTTAAGGGAGAGGGTAAGGAGTCATTCCAATCCCGGGAGCGGAAAGACTTACCTTAGGGGGAAAAAGGACGGGTATACACTCGCACACACACACATATCCATCCACACATATACAGACACAAGCAGACATATTTTTTTTATATATATATATATATATATTGCAGTTTCTTTATTTCTTTTGCTAGTATTTCTGTCAGTCTTCTCTGTGTCAACTATTTGTGTTGTGTGACTTGTGGTCAACATTCACTCCTCTCTCTTATGACACCACTTGATAGCAAGGATCTTGTCAGTGGACTTAAGCTCAGTTGCTTGTCATTTTAATTTCTTCTGCACTATGTCACCACTATTCCCTGAACTGTGGAACACAGTTTCTGTTGTTGCACCTGTATATACAATAAAATCCAAAATATACCCACTCTGACTGTCACACAGTACTAGTGTCTTTATTCCAAATCTACTTCACTTTGTTGGAATAAATTGCTTAAAAAATAGTCATCCTTCGAACAGCAAGAGACTTTCATCCATACAAAGCTTGTGATGTTGATGAAATGAATTATGAAACATCTTACAAACTTTGTCAACAATCGTCACAATTTTAGGTACTGTTGCATCCAGTATGGTACTCACAGGGTTATCACTGAAGCGAATCATTCTTGGAAGTAGACAAAAATGGTCTGGGGACATAATTTCGGTCAAAACTGGTGTTTTCAAAAGTGTATCTCTGGACCAATAATCACGTAAGTTTAACTTATTAACTTGCACCATTACAAGGCAAATAGCAACAAAACAATACATTTCCTCAAATCCAATGTCTTTATATTTTGACAGTCAAGAATTCACAGATTTGGTAGTACCTTTTCTGGTGCAAATGTAAAAATGATTTGTTTCGTCTGCAATAAATCGCAGCATTTCTTCAGAAAAATATCACAAAAAATGAGAGAATGCTTGGGTCAGTATCTAGTGACCTTTGTGCCCCAAACTCAAGTCATTGAGGTAATGTTTAACAGCTGGAAATCAGTTTCTTTCCAGTCAAACATGTCACTTAAGCATGCTCTTTTTTTTTAACAGTTTCTCTATCACTTTCTGATTCCTCAGATTCAGAGGAACTACTGACTGTATTTCTTGCTCTCCCCTCTGATGTAAAGGGCTGAGGACTACAGTGTCAAGATTCTGTTGAAGACTCATCACTGCTAGCAGCATCAGATAATTCACACTCACTGTCACTCCTAGTGAGCATGTCCAGAATCTATCTTTGTAACAATGGCGACATGACATTTCTCCCGTAGAAAACAAGAAAACTGACAAAAACTCGGGAAGTGAAGTCGAATTCTGCAAAGAGGGAATACAGAAACTAATATACACACACTCTTGAACTATACAATCACAACACTGAACAGCTACTGGAAGAGCAGGGCGGAAAGACAGCTCCGTGTGTTTACACGTCTGTCGTGCTCAGGTAGCTGTGGCTCAGCACGCCTAAACTCTCACTAGCAGTGAAAAGGCCAATGGTACTGTACACATCAACACATCCTTAGGACTGTAGGGAAAACCCATCGGCTGCATTTAAACATGTCAGTCGGGCCAAGGGAACAGCGTCCCCAGTAATCATCAAAGGGTTAATTACACTCTTTGTGTGAAGCATTCACTGATATGGCCAGTTTTGAGTCTCATATATAGTTTGAATCAAAGGAAAGCAGATCTTGACCTACTACACTAGTTCATAGATTGTTAAATTGTCATAGTGCAGTAATCTCACAACACTGTCCAGTGATTCAAAATGATTCACATGTGTCAAAAATTTAATGTATCAGTTCATCATATCAATCTCCTCATACACATTTAAGGATCACAAAACAATTTAGACAGTGCACAAATAGAATCAATACGACCATCGGCACTGCCTTTCTAATCAATCATGGCTCATAGGAGTCAATAATATGCTCATTCCATTAAGTAATTACTGTCACAGAAGCCACAAATTAAACTGACAAGTGAAGAAAATAGACTGTACACAATATGTGTGGCTATTTGAGAATGTTACTTATGGGTCTGTGGCACATTGCTCATGACAAGAGACGTAGGTGTTGCTCTCTTTACTCTCGGCTGCAGACTGCTTGACCTCATATGTGCTAGGTCAATATGAAGATTAGCCTATGAACAATGTGTTTTACACTACTCATTAATTATGGTAGTCATCTTAAATGAAATATTTTATAACTCTCAAAATACTGAAATTTCTAATTAGTGTGTTAATTAACAAATGCTGCATGTCAAATGGAACATAAAAAAAGGTATCAACAAACTTTTAATGCTAAAGTTCAGAATGTATAGGAAGTTCGACATAATTTATAAAAGAATCTAGTAATGCTCTAAAGCTTTAATGTTAATCCAGGCGATAATTAGTTTCAGACAATTTTAGATATCTTATGGAAAAGTTGGAGATACTTTGTAGTGGTTAATAAGAAATAAAAATAAAATAAAATAAAAGAAAAGCTTGAAAATGGTGGGAAGAAATGGTGAATAAAAAGGGGGTTTTAAAATCGTAAATGACCATGAAAAAGTGAAAGAATGAAAAGCAGATCGGACTTCGTATTAGAGAAAAGCTATCGGACTTCGTGATTTGGAAAAGCTATTGTTAGGGTGGTCCTCGTGGCGTTTTTGAGCAAAAGTTAAACCAATTTCCACTACAAAAATTATTGAAAAAGAAGAGAGACTAACAAAATGTAACTGACAGGGGGAAGTGGCATAGATAAGAGTCCATCCTTTACCAGATTAAATGTCTTCTTTCATGCGGCATCCAGGTCTTCAAAAATCTCCTTCAATTCTGCGTGAAAAGTCTGCTCCAAAATCTTGCAATAAGTTTCATTGTCCAGGAATTTCTAATGTATCCAAAACGGTCTTAATATTAAATGCATTTTATTTTAGTTGCTTCTCTCCATCCTCCGAATTTTATAACAACTTCCACAATGTCTCCACATTAATAAGTTTTTTCGTCTTAATCAGATCACGTCTGCCCTAAGCTTCTGCTCTCAAGAGACAATAAAGAAACGGATAGAAAAAGAAAAAAGAGTTACAATTTTAGTATTTTCTCTGCCGTTGAGCGCTCATACCGCTGCGACGGTATAATTTTTATCTGAGGGAACGAGTGTAGCGCGGTGAAATTCAAAGTCCCGCTACAACTTTCAAATGAGAGGCATTAATATGCTGAAATATGCATCCTACCAATTACTAAATAAGTAATGACACACTGTATGAGCTTTTTCAATTAACAACATTTCATAATTAACGAAGTTTCTAAGTTAACTACTTAGATCACTGCAAAAATGTTAGCAAGTAGTATATAATGAGCAATGATAATGAATTGGACTAAGCTTGTTTATGAACTTAAAATGCACTCATTGTGTTCTAGGTACACTAACATATTGACATTATCGTAGTTCAGCAAAAAAATTGATAAAATCTTGGGAAGCCAAAAAACATAGCAGGTGGGACTGGATACTTGACTTGCTTTGTCTCAATCACTCAAGGATATATGGCCATTTTATTTATTTTAGTCCATTTGTGATTATCATGTAGGATTAGTTGAGAGATAACACACACTAAGTATTTAATACACATTTATTAATCACTCATACGTAACCAATATGGCAGTCAAACATGTTACGCACTGAAAGCTAACACTGGAACAAAGCACTCCAAAAAAGCAAAGTCACCACAGTAGTGAGGAGCACAGTGGAGGGAAGCGTCTTTACACAAATTCATAATTTTGGTGCCAACATGGCAGCTGTAGGCGGTGGACGGCATGGGAAGTGGGGGCGTCAGTGTAGGCCTTGCAGCAGTGCCTTGGTTCCAATGGCTGCACAGGCAGAGATGAATCAGCTGGAGCCAGGATGGCTGTGTCGGGAGGTAAATTTTTGAGAGACCACGCCACTTTCAGCTGATTAATAGACACAAGCATGTGGTGAGGGCCCAAATAAGGCAGCTGCAGGGCTACTCGCACAGAGTCATCCTGTATCAAAGAAAAGTCGCATGTAGCTAGGTCCTTGTCGACGAACACAGACGGGGTTGTTTGGGGACAGGACAAAGGGCGTGCAGAGGTGTGTGACGTGTGTGCATACCCACTCAACCAGTGCAGGGAGATCCTCGGATGCAGCTGAAAGTGAATCCTTAATAAACTTGGCAGGAAGAAGGAGAGGCTCACTGTATATAACCTCGGCAAACTAGACGTTAAGATCTTCTTTATGGGCTGAGTGAATACTTAGCAGGACCCACGGAAGGGCTTCCGACCATAGACCTCCATGGTACATTAGGGCAGCCTTGAGTGTGCAGTGCCACTGCTCAACAAGGCCATTCACCTGTGGGCCGTAGGCTGTGGTATGAAATTTGGCAACGCTGCAGTGTTTGCAGAGGCATGTGAGGAGTGTGGACTCAAACTGGCATCCTTGGTCGATTGTGAGAGACAGAGGACAGCTGAAGTGAGCAACCCATGCAGAGGCAAAGGAGCAGGCAATGGTCTCAGCCATGATGTCTGTAAGGGGGACCCTCTCAACCCAGAGGGTCACACAGTTGATGACTGATAAGATGTATCTGTAACCCTCAGAAATGGGAAGGGGACCAATGACATCAATACGGACGTGCCGGAAATGCCCCTTCAGAATATCAGACTTGCCCAATGGAGGCTGAGCATGCCTGCTGACCTTGCTGTGCTGGGACAGAATGCATGCATGCCTCCAAGTGTGACAGTCGTGCTTCACTCCAGGCCAGACGATGCGCTCCGTAAGCAGACGCTTCGTGGCTCACATCCCAGGGTGAGCTAAGCCATGCAAGGCAGTAAAGACTCTGTGACATAGGGCAATAGGGACCAGGGGCACAATGTGCCTGTAGAGGTGTCACAAAGTTCAGGGATTGTCGAACAAGGTAGTATGAGAGCAATGAGTCATTGTCTAATATTATTCGCTGTATATCATCTTCATCGGCTTGTAGTTGAGTGAGCTCCTCCAGATCCAGCAGTGTGGTTAGCACACAGATGCAGGAATGGTAGTCTGCCCCAATGTTCTCCACACTGTGGATATAGCATGCATCAGAATAGTACTGACAGATGTAGTCCATATGGTGGAAATGCCTTGGTGAAAGGTCCTTAGCTGGATTATAAATATCGTCCACGAGTGACTTGTGATCTGTATAGATCATGAAGGGTCAACCCTTGAGGTCACTATGGAAATGTTTTAACCACCTTGTACACAGCAAGGAGCTCACAGTCGAAAGCTGACCACTTGCACTGGCTCTTAGTCAGTTTCTTGGAAAAGAAGTGGAGGGGTTGGTTGGAGTCGTCAGTGCGCTGTTGTAAAACAGCGCCCACAGCTGAGTCACTGGCATCAGTCTTGATCGAGACACAGGCCTCAAGGTCAGGGTGGGTGAGCAAGACAGCTTTGGTGAAGCCAGTTTTAAGGTTACCAAAAGTGTAGGTTCGGTTCACTCAAACTTCCATTTTTCAGTGGTATTTTTGCCGGAGAGAGCATCAGTGAGGGCTATTTGGACATAGGCAGCTTGAGGAATATGGCAGCAGTGGAAGTTTGCCATACTTAGAAAACAATGGAGGTGAGCATAATCCTCGGGGAGAGGAAGTTTATGTATGATTTTGACACGAGACCTCATCAGTCTGAGGCTGTTAGCAGATACAGAATGGCCATGAAAGTAACGGATGTGGAACACAGTTGAGATTTATCATGGTTGATCACCACACCTTTGGTAGTGAGGGCTGAACAGACTGAAGGTAGGTGAACTTGATGCTCCTCAGCAGAGGAGGAAAAGATAAGTATATCATCTAAGCAAGCACAGGCAAATGGCAGAGGGAGCAAACTGGAATCAATGAACTGATGCCACGTCTGTGCAGCATTTTTCAGTCCATAAGGCATGTAACAGTATTCAAATAGGATGAAGGGTGTGATGATCGCCATCTTCGGAATATCCCGTGGATGCATAGGGATCTGTTGATACACCTTGGAACTTATACAACTTGCTACTTGGGACAATTTTGTAAGCCCTGTTACAGGCAACTATTAACATCACCATAGTTTGCCTTGATGTTGTAGCCTGTATGTGTCCTAAGGTCTGATGATGGTGGATTTAGTTTCGCCGAAACCGGTAATCATGGAATAAAAAGAATTTCTGTGATCTTTATACCTTGGAACAACCGAAAAGGTAGAATCATGGAATAATTGCGTGAAATCCTGGATGTGTGGAATGGGGTAGTTATCAATAATAGTGCGGACATTAAGGGACCTGTTGTCTCTGTGCATGTGTAAGGTGCCATCCTTTTTGGGAACAAGGTGAATAGGTGACGACCATTTGCTGTCGGAAGGGTGGAGGATGCCCAAAGCCAACAGATCCCAAACGATCTCCCCGGCGCACAGAAGTTTGGAAGCATTAAGATGGCTGGCCTTGACAGGTGGACCAGCGGTGGAGTGAAACCTATAATGAGTGCCAATACTCAAGAAGGATGGCCGGCAGGAAGAGTCAAGAAGGTACTCACAGGCAATGTCAGTTCACTGGCCTTGAGAAACTGGGGTGGCGTAGGCAGGGCATCAGCTGTAGTCGGCAATGGAAGACGCAATGCAGGACTGAAATGGCGCTAAGAATCTGGAGGGGTGCATGCAGGTGTGTCTTGTAGATTTGCCCATGGTAGTGTGAAAGAAACAGCAGGCAGTGGAATGCTCAGCACAGAATAAGATTGGTGAGAAGACGTTGTAGAGGTGTGTGATAACACGCCTTGCTGCGGGACTACAGATAGGTGATGTATGGTATGCCATGCATGTGACAATTAGGCAGAGACAGATGTGATGCAGGTGCGTAAGGCATCGTTCTGGGTGTGGAGCCCATCGATTTGTGATCACACATGTGACAGATCAGAGAGCCATGTTGTTATGCGCTTAACCAGGAATGCACACGTGGAAAGCATAGCCACACAGGCAGAAAGTGAAGTCATGCAGAACTAATTGAGCATTGAACTGTAGAGCCAGACAAGTGGCAGAGTGCAGCGACCTGCAGGTCTAGTGAAAGTTTGTAATGGTGTAGAAAATCCAATCTGATCACAGGTTCAGCCAGCTGGTGTGGCTGAGCGGTTCTAGGTGCTTCAGTCTGGAACTGTGCAACTACTACAGTCACAGGTTTGAATCCTGCACCGGGCATGGATGTGTGTGATGTCCTTAGGTTAGTTAGGTTTAAGTGGTTCTAAGTCTAGGGCACTGACGACCTCAGATGTTAAGTCCCATAGTGCTCAGAGCCATTTGAACAGGTTCATCCACATCTGCAGTGTGGAAGGTCCAAGGGAAGGTGTGAACCAGTGATAGGTGAAGTGCCATCTTGATGGAGCCATGAACCAAAATAAGAGAATTATGGGTGGTGATCAAGGCAAGGGTAGAAGGGGATAGTGCGTTGACAGCATGTTTGGCTGGGTTTACGCTAACGTTGGCATCAGTGTCACTGAGAAAACGAATGCCCATTGATAAGTCTATAGCATAGAGGCATCGCATCACTGAAGCGAGTTGTGCAGCCTCGGATGATAGGTGCGTGAAGGTACATGCTACCTAAACCTGCCAGTCTCATTTGGGTAGGTCCAAGACATGCTGCAGTTGTGGGTGGCATCCCCGTACATAGTGTTGAACCAGCTCAGCCAGTATGCCAGTTGGCACAATGGTGCGGAACAGGAGGTGGTCGCAGCTAACTGCGTCAGGGCTGGTAGCCGACTGGGTTGCTGTTCGGGCGAGGTCGGCAGCTGTTGGGAGCCCGCTGGTATTACATCTTGTAGGCCACTAGATGGCAGCTCCTGACAGGCAGCTTAGGTGCTGAGGTGAGCATACTGTCCTCTACTGACAGGACATGGAACTGTAGGCACAGGTGTGCCAACTGAGGATGGTGGAGAAGACGTTAGTGACAGGTGATGTCGGTGACAAATGATAGCGTAAGCATGATCCACCATGCGTTCCGAACCTCAAGTGGGTTGGCAATGTGAGACCACCCAGATCTGAAGGCATTTTGACCATCCACAATGTCCAAAGGGTGGTATCAGGTAAAGCCTGATCATTGATTAATGCACTTAGGCGCCACCAAAGCTGCGAAGGGGTACCGTCATCGAGATGCTCCTCATGAATAATGTGATAAATAGCCTCTGCCAGAGAGCGGGAATGGTGCTCAATATGCAGTGCTTTGGCCATTGAATATTTGTGGAAGGCAGGTGGTGAGAGAAGCAAGTCACTGATGAGGTCTGTATGTGCGTGTATGTGGCTTACCAGGCAGACAAAAGAGGCGTCATAACCCAAAATGTCGTGGGTGTCCAGTAGGTGGTTTACTAATGTAAACTAAGTTCATGGATTGTCTTTTTGTCATGCAGATAGCTTAGGGAACCTGCCAGGTAACACAAGTTGAGTCAGCATAGGCAGATGGAGATCAGAGTGGGCAGAGCAGGATACCCCTGACACCAGAAGTGCAGTAGCGGTGAACGTTACATAGCCCGAGGTCTGTGTGGGGTGGTGGCCACATGCAGCACATGGTGTGGAGTGAGCAGGGGTATGGTTTGTCCAATCTGCAAGCCTGATGAAGAATACGGTGCAGGTGTAATGGCTGGTGCTGTTGCAACAGTGGGTGGGGAGTGGTTGCGGTAGAGCCACGGGGTAGCTGACCCGCTGACCAGTGCAGGTGGAACTGCCGGCACCATTATGATTGGTGAGCAGAAGGCAGTCATGGTGCAACCTTGGTCTGATGGTCTGCAACACTGTGTATATTAGAATGTGCTACTGCATGCATAGAAATGTTCGATTCACAGTTATGGAACTTTGTCAGCAAGGCAAGCCATTCCAAAGGTAATGATGTACATGAAGGATAAACTACAATGCCTTTAACTGAAAGGTCATCCATGCTGTTATTAGGTGGCAGGCACTGTCCATGTTGTGGTTGTTGTTGTGCTGCCACTCTAGGCAGCGCCCATGTTGGACCAGGTAAGGTTAGTTGGCATAGTTAATCAGGTTTGTTGCACTTGCAACAAAGGACACTGGTAGATCCATTACAGCAGAAATATATTGGGCTGGCACATGAAGTTTGTAAATGACAAGAACATGCACAAAATAACTCGTGATGAAATGACAATGGTGTTGGGGTCACCACTGTGGTTATCATGTAGGATTAGTTGAGAGATAACACACACTAAGTATAGAAAACACATTTATTAATCACTCATACATAACAAATATGGCAGTTGAATATGTCACACACTGACAGCTAACACTGGAACAAAGCAGTCCAAAAAAGCAAAGGCACAAAGATAGGGTACTCTGTGCCAGTGACGCCACACAATTTTAACCCCCAATTTTTGGTTTCACATCATCATCATAAGCTTTTTTAACAACTGGTTTTCCAACTCCTTAGAAGTATTCAAACTGAAAAATCATCATATAAGCAACAGAAAAAATTTTCTTCCTGATATACTCTGGCCCTTCTCCTGGATTCTGATTTTGTTACTATTAGCTGCAGTAACCATTTGTCATCTTAGTAACCTTTGCTACTTACCACTGATTCCATAAGCTCAGTTTCTTGCAGAGTTTTACATTGCCACCTATTCATTATTGCTAATGTTTCCTGCACTAAAGAGGAAACAACCTGTCAGAGAATCCTTGTTGTTCACTATTTGTTATTTCTTCTTAAGTGATGTGATCTGTAATCTTCCTGACAATGGGTGTACCTCAAAGGTTTGCATGTGAGAAATTTGTCTGCTATTTTTATATTACCTGACAAAGAAAGTGAAATGCCCAGAGGAGAATAGGGAATGAAATAAAATTTAATTGGTTGTGAGGGTGTGTGATGTTATTTTCATGATTACAAATTCAAGTCAAATTTGCAAAGAACTTGGCTTTATGAGTCCACTTATCAGCATGACATTGCAGCACCCTTCTGCCTGAATGCATTCACTGGTTCTGTTAGACAGTGTTTTATAAAACAATGGTATTTTCATCTGAGGCAAGTTGTCCTACATTTTTTAAGTGGAACTTGATATCCTGGACACTGGTACTGGGACATAGTTGGTGTTTGACCTAGTTTCATACATGTTCTATTGAGGACAAATCCAGGAATCGTTTTTGCACAGGAGTAACTCAAAGTCATGCAGATAGTTCAAAAGGACATGTGCCATGTGCAGAGACAATAGCTCTGTTGAAAAATGGCACCATGACACTGTTGTATGAGAAGTAACCTACAATAATGTGGGATATTTGTGACATACCATTATGCCATCACGTTTCCCTCAATCACCACCAGCTGTTGAGAAGAAGCTGGTCAGTGCACCTTCTGTCATGCATTGTAGAATCATCAACTCATAACATGATAATACATGGTACAAATTGTAACTTCACATTAGGTGTAATTTTGGGAGCAAAAGCTAAAATAGTTATATATATATATATTTATAAACAGAATAACTGATCTTAATATAGTTTATTATTCTTTGAAGAACATAATTATTTTTATGTTTTCAATCTATTTCAAAATTATAATTGCATTTGAACTCATTAATTACATTTTACAATAATTGTTATTGTATTTAATTTTTTGTAACTGTTTTGAAAAATAGTTTAAAAGAATTTTTCACCTGGACAATTTATTATAATAGATAAGTTTCAATGGACATAAGAAACTGAAATGTAATTATAGGATCTTAGAGTGACAATGGGATAGTTGTATCACTGGTCAGATAGTACACAATGAAACATGATAATTTGTGCAGACTGGTATAAGTGTAATTTCTAAAGTTTGTTAAAAATTGACATCAATACAAAGCTGCCTGCAGTATTAATATTACTTCGCTGTACATATTTTAAAATTAAAATCTGATTGCCTCTCATAAGAAGATGAACCATATTAGTAGACTGTGAGTTATTTAATAATTCACCAATCTGCAAACAAGTACTACAAGCTAAATACAAATACAAATTCAAAACTTTGTTTTTCTACTTGCACTTTCTCACTTTAATATGTATCTATTATGCAAATACAAAGTTTGCAAAGTTTGTGAAATTTTAACACAAAGAATACTGTAGCCAACAGAGTAAGCAGGCAGGTTAGACCATGATCTGAAGCCAAAACCAATGGCTCCCCATGCTGTGATGCTTGGAATAACACCTCTGTGCCTCTCCAAAATATTGGCAGCATAAGGCCTGTCCTCAGATTGCCACAATACTCACTGATGTTGATCATCCAAGTTAGTACAGATGTATAATTCATCTCTGAACAGAGCATGGTGCCATCCATCACCAGTCTATTGTTCTCCATCATGTCATCACCCCAAATGCCACCATTCGTGTTGTAGTGTTAACAGAAGTCTACACATGGGATGATAATTCTCTTGTCATGCTGCTACTTGTCTCTGATGACAGGTGTGAGATAATACAGAATATTGCAGGGAGTCCATTACTTGTTCTCACGTGACAGATGCAGAAACCTGGATTTCAGTATGGTTACCTTCCCTTGTGGTGATCAGGTGTGGTTGACCAGAACCTTGACAATCAGTATGCCCATCCTCATGTTCCCTTGCAGTTCAACATTGTGCACCTGACAAGTCTGAATGCAACATAATTTTGGATACTGCAAATTTGATCAGCCAGCTAAATGGTGACCCACAGTGCGGTCACATTTAAACTCTGTCAAGTGCTGTTAAGGCTTTCTCTAATGAGTAAACAGCACTTCCATGTGCCTCACAGTGATTTCTTAACATCTGCCTTGTTTGATACCCTTATATACGCTACCAGACCCAGAAACAACATTAAACATTAGCCAACATGAATGCATTCTGGTGGCCATTCTATCTGTCACTGACAACTGCAACTCTCAATAAGTTATTTACCTGATGATGTGTGTATGTATGAGATACAAAATGGAATCCAACCATGTCTTCTGCACACCAGTGTAGATCCCAAGACACATCTAGCTACAGTTTTACTAATCCCTCCTGTCATCATAAACCTCTTCCTTAATTTTGTCATTTTCTGCAATTCTCTCTTCACGTACTTTGGTTCATACCTTCCGTTTCCACCCTTCTCTCTGTCTTTTTTTGTCAGTTGCTACTATTGTTATCATATTTCTGCTTTATTACCCAGACTCATTTTCTATAATACCCCACTTATTATCTGCAGTCTCATCCATTTCTGCATTTTTCTGCTGCCACCATCCATTAGTTTCTTGTTGTTAATGTTTATCTTGTTTTATCAAATTATATTTTCTGAGGTCCTAACTCCTCTATTTTCATCTTATGTAGTACAGAAAATCTCATATTTGGAAATTAGAGAATTTATATCTTAAACAATGGAAAATCCAGGATGGAAGAATGAAAGTATCATGAAAAGAATAGATTGTTACTATGTAGTGCAAATGTTGAGTTGTGGACATGTACTACAACTGCTAAACAAGTAAACTTTTAGGCAAAAGGCCTTCTTTGGGATTAGACAACACACACACACACACACACACACACACACACACACACACACACATGCACAACAGCACCAGTACAACATTTCAGCAGCTGGACTAGGTTGTCCAGCTAGAGGGCTAGAGGGAGGGAGATGGGATTCAAGGATACTGATTGGGCTGGGTGGCTAGCAGCTTCGAGGGAGGCAGCCAGTTTGCAGCTATGAATTTGGGTGGGAGGGGTGGCTAGCACAGGGGGTAGGCATGTGATGAATGCTTGTTGGAGCCATTGGGAAGTGAGGTGACACAGTTTAATGGAACCTCTCAGCACACCTCTTCTTTTTGTGACCCATTGAAGAACAAGATACACAATTATTTAAAGTTATTACTTTGTAATTTATTATTATAACCACACTTATTGCTCATGATAATTATTCAAAAAGATACAATTTGAGAGAAATATATTTTTGTTCATAAAATAATAATTGTCTGTATCTCTTTGGTTAAGAAAATTGATTGTTTATGGATATCTCTGTATCCTTGTACATCTTTGGTTTTCTAAACAAGTCGTTAATTCAAGTGCAAGTTGAACAATGGAATGAGAAAGATGGTCATGCAGATAAGGAGTTGGAGTCAATCTGTCAATCAGTCTTGGAGTATGTAGTGTTACATGCCATTTAGGTAAATGGCATTTTACACTCCTTGTTTAGTACAAATACAAGTGTAGCGACACCACCATTTAGGATAGGGAAAGTTGGTTTTGTGCGATATTCTGAGCACAAGTTACAGCCAGGTGTGGGCCACATTGCAGTGAGTTATGCATACCAGCAGTTGTGAAGGCAAATAGAGGCCACAGGGCATAGAACTGCTGGAGAGGGCACACACAACAGTTTCCATGGTGCAAGTCACAGACAGAAGGGTGCCACTGGCCAACCTAAGTGTTATGCATATGTGACGTGAAGTGGCACACTTGGCAAAACAGAAGCACACAGCCAAGTATAAATAGGTGCCATTTTCTAATGAGATTCATTCAGGTGTGACAGCTCTCCTGGATGGCGGGGCGTGTCACATCGCTGGCTACACACAGCAGCAGATGGGACGCCAGCATTCCAGTCCACGGCAGGCCGTTAGTTCAACCCCCAAGGCTGACGGGGTGTCTGTAGCCAGCCAGCCAATGGCGGGCCACTCTACACCTCACTACCGTGGGCAGTCATCCTGGCTTCCAACACATGCAAGTGACAATTGGGGTGAGGGTTGCAGACTGGGCTGCGGGTCCCCATCGCTTGTCGTCACCGCGTCCTAAGCCACATTGCTGGTGAAGGAACGCAGCACAGACCACCTCTCAGTTGTCAGTGGGCCCCTCGGTGGCTCCTCGGAGCAGCGCATAGGCAACGAGGACTGGGACAGTTGAGTTGGCAGGGACGCAGACCACCAAGTCAACTGCAGCATCCTGATGATGACGCATCTCTGCTGGTGTACAAGGCCGGCTCGACACAGCATTGCATTACACAGGCCACTAGGGTGCTTCCTCAGCATTTTGGGGCCCTGTGACACAGACCAAGAAGAATGAGATCACTGTAGCTAAAAAACAATAAATCACTTGGAAAGTTCTCGCTGAATTTTAATATGGCACCTCCTGGCACCAGCCACTACATTTGGTGTCTTCCCACTATGTTTGGTCATCCTGATACATTCAGTGGCAGAATTCGCCACTACACAAGGAAAGATGATCATTACAAAATAATGTTAAGCAGGGAGTAAGTCACAGATCATATACTGTGCACAGGTGTTTGTTTTTGTATGCACAGACATTAAACGGGAGGTGTGGAATACAAGAAAACAACAAGGTGTGACGACAAATAAATGGCTTCACTTGCTGTGGGTAGGGACTTCTACATTTTGGCATCACAGCTTGGGAGTAGCTTGACTGTCAAGGAGTAATGACATTGTCCAAGAATGAAAAAAAGAAAAGACAAGAGGATTTTGTGACAGATAAAATGTATTGTAATCTTGAATGTCACATTGAGCCTTCAAGGCCTATGTCGTATCAAAAGTTGTGTTTTATTCTACTTCACAAGTCACTCTAATGATCTATACACCAATTCAGGGAAATACACTCCTGGAAATTGAAATAAGAACACCGTGAATTCATTGTCCCAGGAAGGGGAAACTTTATTGACACATTCCTGGGGTCAGATACATCACATGATCACACTGACACAACCACAGGCACATAGACACAGGCAACAGAGCATGCACAATGTCGGCACTAGTACAGTGTGTATCCACCTTTCGCAGCAATGCAGGCTGCTATTCTCCCATGGAGATGATCGTAGAGATGCTGGATGTAGTCCTGTGGAACGGCTTGCCATGCCATTTCCACCTGGCGCCTCAGTTGGACTAGCGTTCGTGCTGGACATGCAGACCGTGTGAGACGACGCTTCATCCAGTCCCAAACATGCTCAATGGGGGACAGATCCGGAGATCTTGCTGACCAGGGTAGTTGACTTACACCTTCTAGAGCACGTTGGGTGGCACGGGATACATGCGGATGTGCATTGTCCTGTTGGAACAGCAAGTTCCCTTGCCGGTCTAGGAATGGTAGAACGATGGGTTCGATGACGGTTTGGATGTACCGTGCACTATGCAGTGTCCCCTCGACGATCACCAGTGGTGTACGGCCAGTGTAGGAGATCGCTCCCCACACCATGATGCCGGGTGTTGGCCCTGTGTGCCTCGGTCGTATGCAGTCCTGATTGTGGCGCTCACCTGCACGGCGCCAAACACGCATACGACCATCATTGGCACCAAGGCAGAATTGACTCTCATCGCTGAAGACGACACGTCTCCATTCGTCCCTCCATTCACGCTTGTCGCGACATCACTGGAGGTGGGCTGCACGATGTTGGGGCGTGAGCGGAAGATGGCCTAATGGTGTGCGGCACCGTAGCCCAGCTTCATGGAGACGGTTGCGAATGGTCCTCGCCGGTACCCCAGGAGCAACAGTGTCCCTAATTTGCTGGGAAGTGGCGGTGCGGTCCCCTACGGCACTGCGTAGGATCCTACGGTCTTGGCATGCATCCGTGCGTTGCTGCGGTCCGGTCCCAGGTCGACGGGCACGTGCACCTTCCGCCGACCACTGGCGACAACATCGATGTACTGTGGAGACCTCACACCCCACGTGTTGAGCAATTCGGCGGTACGTCCACCCGGCCTCCCGCATGCCCACTATACGCCCTCGCTCAAAGTCCGTCAACTGCACATACGGTTCACGTCCACGCTGTCGCGGCATGCTACCAGTGTTAAAGACTGCGATGGAGCTCCATATGCCACGGCAAACCGGCTGACACTGATGGCGGCGGTGCACAAATGCTGCGCAGCTAGCGCCATTCGACGGCCAACACCGCGGTTCCTGGTGTGTCCGCTGTGCCGTGCGAGTGATCATTGCTTGTACAGCCCTCTCGCAGTGTCCAGAGCAAGTATGGTGGGTCTGACACACCGGTGTCAATGTGTTCTTTTTTCCATTTCCAGGAGTGTATATGTTTGTGAAAGCAAAGTAGTGGACATGCTACTTTGTGATATGAGTAGAAGTTATCTTCTTTTTCACCTGTAACTGCTGCAGAATGTGAAGAAATTAAGCCTTTTCTAAACTACATATGGCATTTCAGAATCACTCATTAGCAGGATCTCTGCTTCAAGAAAATCGACTGTGGTGACTGAATTGAACTGAATTAAAGAGAAAGAAAGAAAAAGGTAAATACATCAGATATTAATTTGTGTGACAGATCTCATGGAGTGTTCTGATTCAGTTTCAACTATAAAGAGCAAGCCAGCAGCTACATAAAATGCTAAACCAACAAAAACAACACTTCATTTTGCTCCCAGTGTACAGGATGCAGAACAAAAGGAAGAAAACAGTGTACTATAAATTTACAAAATCTTGAAAGTCAATGAGTGTTAAATTATGGCCTTGCTAACAGCAACAAGGATTAAACAAAAGGAGCAACTACAAGTGAACAGACATAACTATATTGTCTAAACTCAGTAACAGTCCATTAAGATGAATAAGAAATGAAATATCGGAAGAATTCATTATACCTGAAGACAAACTATACCTGTACAATTGTGGTACAAGTACTACAGTAACTTCAATTAAATTTATTTATCAAGTAAAGAATGTTGACACATGAATAAAAAAAAATTTTATCAATGACAGGGAAATTTCTCAGCAGATTTGGAGGAGAAGAATTTTTTGTCAGGTTCAGTGAAGAAGATTTCGAATTCTGACATCAGTGGCGATGCAGTAGTAGCTGAACCATGTTGCAGGGGGTGCTGCTGTACAACACAGTGCAGTCTACCTATAACTGTGTTCGAGACATCAGCTGTGCTGGATGGAGCAAATAATCATGGTACATTGCCTCATACATACGATTGCATTGGCAGCATGATGAGAGTGTGGTTCATCAGAAAGGGTGAGCTGTTTAGAAAATATAGAAAACCACTTTCAAAAAATTTTTTCATCAAGACAGTGACAAAGTGTTTCAGTGTTATCAGATTTAAGAAAACTGTACAGTAACCCTTTATTAGCATAATAGACTAGACTAAACACCATCTGAACAGACCTTGAAGGCCCAACGGTACTGACCGGCCACTGTGTCATCCTCAGGCCACAGGCATCACCGGATGCTGATATGAAGGGGCAAGTGCTCAGCACACTGCTCTCCTAGCCGTATGTCAATTTATGAGATCGGAGCCACTACTTCTCAATGAAGGAGCTCCTCAGTTTGGCTCACACGGGCTGAGCGCACCCCACTTGCCAGCAGGACTCAGCAGTCCAGAAGGTCACCCATCCATGTGCTATCCCAGCCCGACAGCACTTAACTTTGGTGATTTGACAGGAACCACTGTTACCAGTGTGGCAAGGCTGTTGTCATTAGCATAATAGAGGGTACAAAATACAGAATATTTGTGTTTCCTGTCCATCATTACTAAAAAAATGGCAGTAGAGGCTCCAAAATGGCTTAAAGGTTTATTATGACAAATGTCTGATGAAATGGATTCTATTATTTAGGAAAAATGCGACAAAATAGAGTCTGAAAGTAATAAGCTGTCTGTAAAGTTATAAAATACGAAATAAGAACTAAAATGAGAGATAAAGGAACATGTCACACTAGAAACAGAAGCTAAATTAACTAACACTGCAAATACTATGACCCAGTTGTCTCAGGAGTTGAAGAATGAGATCGATAACCAATACTATATAGTTCATGAGGAGTAAAAGATCAGCTCAAAGAATTAGATGATAAAATTAATAAAGTAGGTCAGTTTCCATTAGAGAGTTCAACCAGGTTAAAGAGCAAACCTATGAAGTAATTGACCATGTAACTGTTCTACAAAAATGCAAAGAATTTAGAGAAATAATTAACATACCTGAAATGATATCTAATTTGGAGAAATGATTACACAAATTTGTAAATTCTATCATACAACATAAAGTAGAATCACTTAATACTAACACTTCTTCTAAGGAAGATGCTGAAGAACATAAAAATAATTAATGAGACTATGGGAGGCTGTTGAGAATACTAAGCAGGACTTAATGGCAGCAAACTTTTTTTGTCAGTTACCCACAGGCAAGGGAGCAGTAAATTATATATTGCTATTTGTCAAATAGTGGTCAAAGTATGTTGAACTTTATCCCATTAAACAAGCAAATACCAGTACAATAATACGAGGGGGGACCCAAAAGAAACCGGATTCCGAGGGCTCTGCCACTCATAGACGTAGTGCAGGGTTCTCACGCTAGATGGTGTTAGTAGAGACGTTCGTGAAACAGCTGTGCAGACGGCATCAGTGTAGGGCTGAACGTGCAAGTGTGGTATTGTCTTTCTCTGACTGTTGGTGGGCTACCTCTGCGAAGTCGTTATGGCAACTTTAAAAGAACAAAGAGTGTGTGAGAAATTTTGTTTCCTGCTTAAAAAAACTGCAACGGAGACACACCAAATGCTTCAGGAAGCTTTCCAGGAGGACGCTATGAGCCGCACACAGGTTTTCGAGTAGTTTGGGCACTTTAAACGTGGTGAGATGTGTGTTGGAGACCAAGCTCGTTCTGGACGCCCTTCAACATCGCGAAATGAGGAGAACATTGAAAAGGTCCACCAAAAGATCAACGAGGATTGTAGCCAAACGATCGACCAAATTTCAGCAGAGACAGGAATCAGTTGGAGCTCGTGCCAGTGGATTTTGAGTGAGGATTTGCACATGAGACGTGTTGCTGCTAAATTTGTTCCGCACCTTCTCACACAGGAGCAAAAAACCATCCGCATGAATGTGTCAGGACTTGAAAACAGAGATTGCACGTGATCCAAACTTCTTGAACAAAGTCATTACAGGGGATGACAGTTGGTGTTATGAGTATGACCCAGAAACCAAGCAAGCATCAAGCCAGTGGAGGACTCCCAACTTTCCCAGACGAAAAAAAGCAAGGCAAGTGAGGTCAAATGTGAAGACGATGATCATTGTCTTTTTTTATGTTCGTGGAATTGTGCATCGGGAATTCGTACCCCCTGGCCAGACTGTTAACCAGCACTTTTACTTGGATGTTTTAAGGCATGTACGAAAGGATGTGAGGAGGAAACGTCCAGAACTTTGGCGATCAGGTGACTGGTTTCTGCATCACGACAACGCTGCAGCACACATGGCCTTACGAGTGACCCACTATTTGGCATCTCAGAGGTGGTCTGTTGTTCCCCATGCTCCGTATTCACTGGACCTAGTCCTGTGCGACTGCTCCCTATTTCCATGAATGAAAAAAACGCTAAAAGGGGAGCATTATGACGATGTGGAGGAGGTAAAAACAGCTTCGCAAAGAGCACTGGACAATATCAAACTTGAAGAGTTCCAAACATGCTTCCAACAGTGGGAAAAGAGACTTGACAAGTGCATCGCATGTAGCAGAAAGTATTTTGAAGGTGACTGAAGCAATTTTCTAAAAAGGTTCATCAATCATTTTTTTATGACAACAATCCGGTTTCTTTTGGGTCCCCCCTCATACTTTGATTTAAGAGTATTTTCAAAATATGGTTAGATCATGATGTCTATTAAGTGATAATGGCCCACAGTTTATTCACTGTAATTTTAAGGAATTCTTGGGTTGAGAAGGGATAAGACACATAACTGTACCCAAGTATAGTCCATAAAGTAAACTTTGTGAATGTGTTATGAAGGAAGTAGGACAACTGTGTAAAACAAACTATTCTATGAAGCACACTACCTGGGCACAAATAGTGTCAAAATTTTCAGTAATCCGTAACAAATTACCACATATAGCTCCTGTAAAAATAATGAATAATGCCTTTATGACTGGGCCCTTGTTCAAATTACTCAAGTGGCCAAATCTGCTGGTGAATGACTTTGAAAAGTTGCAAGAAAAAGTACAAAAGAATTTGATTACATCAGGCACAAAAAAAGAGTCAGAACTTTTAATGGTAGTGCCATTGTACCAAACTTTTGAATAAATGATTTGGTATTAGTATTCATCATAGCTCAGTTTTAAAGATGGAAACAAGCAAATTTTTCAGCATTACCGTGGAACTTTTAAAGTTCAGGATATACCACATCCAAAACCTGTATATCTAATAGATTTTGATACAGGGCAAGAAAAGGTTTATAAAATGTAGATGTGACTAAAAGATTTAAGGTCCAAGGAGAATTCATGCCCTTTGCAGACTCTGTGGATTGACAACCACTGGCAATCCAAGTTAAATTGCTTATGTATTTCTATCTTAGTTTTTTGGAGACAGTTTCTATCTTTTATGACCATTCTATTATCTTTTATTAATATTATATCTTATATTACCACTTCTTCCAAAAATAGAACTAAATAATAATAATTATATGACTACAACACCTGTACACATAGCATCTAGTGTTTATTCAATAATAATTGCATAGAGACATTGGGTAAATAATTTAAAAAATAACGTTAAGTAATATATACATTTATACACATTATATAAATAATATATTTACACTGAAATCCTGAGCAGCAAATTATTTAGTAAATAAGAAATACACAATGCAAACAACTATTGTATTTAAACTTCATTATCAGAATAATAAAGTGCAAACTAAATATCTTCAACTATTTCAGTTTTCTGAAAGTGTATGTCAAAAACATAGATTTGCTACCCAAAGTGAAACATTCATTACACAATGATACATGTTTCAGGATGTACCTGATCCAGCAAATGAGCTCATGTCTGAAATGAAATTTGACAGAAGATTCTTGAAACATTCAATGGTACTTTACCTGCCTTCTGTGAGACAGAATCAAAGCTTATTTATAAATAAACCATACTTTCACAAAATTTTCTATAATACCACAGGAGATGCAGATATGTTTATAGAAGTGGAATACAGTGAAGACACTTTAACTACACAAGAAAATGTAAGTCAAAAGTTTAAGTTCAAAGTTAATCATCACCATATGTTTATTCATTTTTCAGGTTAAGAATCATTCTTGGCATATAATTAAATAAGAATGTAGGGAATGTTTGAGTTTTCAAAAGTATTTGCCATTTATTTTTAAAATCTAAATTGTTTCCTGTTTTCCTTTCTCAGTTAAAATTTTAATGTAGCTCATTAATTACTTATGAGTATTTTTCCTCTAAATAATAGTTGGCCATTTTTTTTATCTTGTATAAACTGTAGTCCTTAATGAGCCTCATGTCCTACACTGTGCTACTCAGTATTTTCAGATTTTTTGCTTTATGCCCAGGTTACTTATTAACACTCATATCCTGCAATACAAATTATGAAACTAACCATTTTTATTTTATCCTCAGACACAGATATAGTACTTCAACTCTAGTATTACTTAAAATGTGAATTCTTCAGAACGTTTTACTGCTACTCATGCAAATTCTTTTCTATGAAATATGTTTGGTGCTGCTTAGTTTCGAATTATTTCCAGCAGTTTTCTTTTGAATTTGATCAAATGGAAATGTGTCGTAGTGTGGGGTCTCAACTAATATCACTGCTGCTGTGAGAAAAAAATACCACTCTGGTTTCTGGCAGCAGTGTATTGTGCAGGTCCTCTTTGCTTTAATAGTTTGCTCTATGGCTTGTAACATGCTTGTCACATATTGTGTATGCTATTACACTCAACAGTAAACCATCTTCTATACTAGTAATACGTGTATTAATTATGTTTCTTACCCACCACTGTGCCTAAGTACTACCACATCTGGCTGCATTTTGTTGCTGTACAACCATTCTGGTAACTACATAGTAACTACCACAATTACCATGAATAATCAGTGAGTTTGCTGCTACTTTATGTTACGTGCTCTGCTACAACACCATGCTACTGAATGCATCTCAGCAAACTGTGCCTAAACTCGAGGATATGCTGCAACAATTCCATTTGGTATCAGAGAACAATGTTGACTTCCTATCTGAACAATGGCATCAAACATACATTTCATCAAGAGCGTACAATTTATCTACTGCACCCCTGACATTTTCAGTGTTACCCGCCCCTCAGACTTCAATTCATTTTTCCCCCTGGAGTATGTCACACATACCATGTCGCGTGTGTCTACACTCCCACCTGAACAGTGGTATCAGACAGACGTTTTCTCCAGTGTGTATGGTGTTCCTATCACACCCACACCTTCTCCATCATTTCCCATGCAACAGACTGTGCAACATTCCAATTCATTTTTCTTGGCCATGTATGTCACGGCCATCCATGTCACACGTGTCTACAATTCTGCTCCTTGCATCACAGCAGCTGATATAGCCAAGTGAACATTTAGCTAATGATACTGCTGCTGCACCTATTGCACCAGGTTTTGATATGCTTTCTACTCTTGCACTCTGGCCTACAATGCGCCCACAACTTTGGGACTACACATCAATAGCAGGGCGGGGGTGGCCGAGCGGTTCTAGGCGCTACAGTCTCGAACCGCGCGACCACTATGGTCGCAGTTTCAAATCCTGCCTCAGGCATGGATGTGTGTGATGTCCTTAGGTTAGTTAGGTTTAAGTAGTTCTATGTTCTAGGGGACTGATGACCTCAGAAGTTAAGTCCCATAGTGCTCAGAGCCATTTTTTGATCTGTTACAGCCACACGGATAAGATGCCTGTCATCTCGACTGATAGTGATACGAGGCCATTGGGATCCAGCACAGCATTCTGTATTACCCTCCTGAACCCACCAATTCCATATTCAGCTAACAGTCATTGGATCTCGACCAACGCGAGCAGCAGTGTCGCGATACGATAAACCGCAATTGCGATCCTCCTTATACGAGGTATCACAAAAACGTTTCACCAGGCAATGCTGTTCAACTGCTGTTTGTGTATGAAAAATTGGTTGGAAACTTTCCTCATGTCAGCACGTTGTAGGTGTTGCCAACCTTGTGTGAATGCTCTGAAAAGCTAACCATTTGCATATCACAGCATCTTTTTCCTGTCGGTTAAATTCCGCATCCGTAGCATGTCATCTTCATGGTGTAGCAATTTTAATGGCCTGTAGTGTGGTCAATCACACTGTAGACACGCAGTTGAAAGTTGTGTGCTGTCTGATGTAACTTTCGGCATTTTAGAATGAAGTGGAATACGGGGTCCATTGGAAAAGTAGACAGCCTTTCTTATTTTTACCTGCTGGATTTGACTCTAGCAGATCTGTAATAGCTGATCTTGAACTCTAATTAATAGTGTCATTTGTTGCCAAGCAGCAGTTGAGAGAGGTAGTTTTATATTGTAAGGGAAATGACGGAATGACTGGAGCAACGCTACTGTATCAAATTTTGCCAGAAACTTAGCAGGAGCCAAATGGCTTACAGTGATGATGCTATGGGCATCACACAGATCAAGGAGTGGTACAACCAGTTTAAAGATGGGTATACCTAGGTGGATGGTGAGCCGTGCTCCATTCAGCCATCAACATGCCGAAACCCGAAATGAGTAGGTCATTGGTGATACAAACCATCATACGACTATCTGAGAAATTGTGGAAGAGGTGGAGATCAGCATTTTCTTGGCACATTCCATTGTGGCTGACATTCCATTGTGACTGGAGATTTGGCCATGAGGAGAGCGCTGATGACATTATGCTGAAGCTGGTAATAGTGGAGCAAAAATTAACTTACTGTTGAAGTCTCACATGACATACTGGTAGTTGTACAGGACTGATGACCTCAGAAGCTCTGAAGCTGGTAATAGTGGAGCAAAAATTAACTTACTGTTGAAGTCTCACATGACATACTGGTAGTTGTACAGGACTGATGACCTCAGAAGTTAAGTCTCATAGTGCTCAGAGCCATTTGAACCATACACATCAATATTTCATTCAACATTCAGGATTCCACTGTTTCACATCAATCCACCATGTAGTTTGCTATCAATGGCCACACAGGGAATAATAGATACAGTGCTAAATTCATCACTCTCTTGAGACATATTAATGAACAGGCAGATTTGATCAGTCACTTATTTTTCACTCTATTCACAGCAAACAAGTATGAAATGGCCAAGTCACTGCTACTATAGTGCCAATCATGAACACCGGAGCAACAGCTCAAACAGGTTATCTGTGAGGGAGCTATTGGTCATAGGTGCAACCCATGGTGATTTCACATGAACATGAACACCTCAGTGTGAAACTATGGCTCAGATTAGCTACACACCATTAGTCACCTCTGACAGAACATCGATTATCTGGCTAACAATGCACTGACACATGACAACCTCACCACCCGACCCATCATGATGCTGCCAAGGCTGACTTATTTCAACTGTCTCCACCTGAGCTATCAGTGCCTGATGCCACAGTTAACAATGACCTTTGGTGTGTTTAACACAGCCCCACCCACCCAGCAACACAGGCTTGCCCGCCACCACAGCCATTCTCCCACGCTAACGCTGGTTACACTTTCAGTTCAGAAATGCAGCGTACAACTGTCAACCACCATGTATGTTCCCAAACTCCAACAGTGGCCTGCAGTAGGCACACTGGGTTGCTCTCAGCAGTCAGTCTGACTCCATGTACATAACACATTTGACAAACAAACATCACAGTCTCAAACTTCTGGCTCTCACCTCTACGTGTTTGGCCACCCAACATAAAACTACCTAGTTGATACACAAGCCAGTCCCATGCCCCCCAACCAGGACACCCCCTTCTGCTGTTACATCACAATTTCAGCTTCTTGTGAAGAATGCCACTAAAATCACTGTTTACAACATCGATATTGATCTGGATTCCAGTGACCCACTTCCATAGTGACACAGAACCCATTCTTGGTGCACACTTATTATGATACTACCAACTGCTACTGGAGCTGGCTTGGTGGGAAGGGGGTTTGACCCATTATTGATGTTGTCAGTAACAAACTCCCCTCAGCCAGCAGAAGAACCATATCAATCTCTGTTAGACCTCTTACCATCTCTCCCATTGCCTCACCCTTCTCAATGAGATTCAGTTAGTCCAGACTCAATATTTTAACATATAACTCTCCAACACTCATACATGTGACAAAAATAATGACCTGAATTGGCATTTTGCTACAGCCACAACTGGATTCCAAGACACATGGCACAATCTTGCCAATTTACATTGACACAATACTCCCCCCCCCCCCCCCTCCCCCCCCCCCCCTAGCCCCACCCAAAAAAAAAAAAAAAAAAAAAGACTGTGTAACTTCAAGACAATGACCCCGTTCTCTCTCCTGCAGACTGACTCAACCAGATCATTGGATATCTATCAAATATTGTGCATCAATCTACTAGCACAACCAACATACCACCCTTGTGTACTTCTATGCCCCTTAGACACAGTGCTATCCATAACCGAACTGTACACCAGATCATCACCACCCCATGTCCCCCTGTTTGTTACTGACCTCATTGCCTATATCAGTGGCTCCCAACCTAGGGATAATTACCACCTGAGATGTAGAATGAAATTTTCTGAGGGATAGAAACTAAACAATTCAATTCTGTTTCAGTCACAAAACTGAATTATTTTCAAAAGATCATCACTATTATCATAATTTTGTAAGACTCTAATATTAATTACATAAGGTATCAATAATTCCATTTTCTGAATTAGTGTCATTAATGGGGTGGTGGTTACAGATTCCTCACATAGTCCATCCACTACGCAGATATGTTGCATATGTTGTGCTTTCTCACTTACATCACTGATGATAAAAGTGAGACATATATGTAACGAACGCTAAATATCTCAAGAAAAGATCTTCTCCAAGTTAAAGATAGCACCTGCAATAGTCCAGAAATTGCTTCATTACATGCTTCGAAACAGATAAATGAATTAATTGACAGCATGATATTGTAGTAACTACATAAAAGCTACTATAGTGCTGTACACATTATTATTATTATTATTATTATTATTACTACTACTACTACTACTACTACTACTATTAGTGGCTGTGGGCAGACACAAAGCATTAACAGCCTGCGGACTTCCAGTTTCTGCCAGTTCAGAAGTAAGGACCTCAGAAACCAAGTGATTAATGTATGGTAAGCAAGGCGCACACATTTTAATTGGAGTTACAGTGTGCTGGTCAGGCATGTGCAGCAATGGAGAGGAGTAATGTTGGGGAAGTATGTTTTGTAACAAGTGTCTACCCTCACTGTGTCTTCATTCATCTCCATCATTTTAAAAATGAAAATGTTCCAAGAAAAGTCTTTCATTCTACAGTCTAGTTATGCTAAAGTTGGTGATAGTGTGGGGGAGGGGAGAACAGTTGGAAAGGGGGGAGGAGGGGAGGTACTAGCTAATGTCTGGCTGCACTCAGGGATGATCATCTAAGAAAGGTTGGCAACCACTGATCTACATCCACACAATTTATGTGCAGCAAAGGCCACTTGGATGAACTATTAATAACAAGGATTGTCTGCCTATCTGATTGTGCTTGTGTGTCACACTTTAAACTTGTCCTAAAGATACATGCTACTTAGCATTTGTGCTGTGATTACAAGCTTGAAACTCATGCGGCATATTGACAGTTACCCGATTCCCAGTACAAAAGATTTTACACACACTCTCACAGGTGCATTGATCTTCAGTATGGTAGACTGCAAGAAAGCATACTTACAAATTGCTAAAAGTGAGAATGAAATTTCAAAGATTTCTATTATTATGCCAACTGATCTTTCTGAATTTCTATTAATGCCTTATGGGTTAAAAATGCAGCACAAACTAGATAGTGTTTTATTGACAGTATCCTGTTTAAACTGCCCTTCCGTTTTGCATATCTGAATGATATAATAATTTCTTCCACCATATGAGAAGAGCATCAGCATCACCACAAACTAGTTCTCAACATGCTAACACAGAACAGAGTGATCATAAATGACGTCAAGTATCAGTTGCAACAACATGATGTAATTTTCATCACCCACCCAATTGACACCAATGTTACCTGCCCCACTCCCAAAAAATACAGACCAAATCAGACTGTTACTGTAAATCATGAATTATGCCATTTATTAAGGATGATAAGCTTCTACCAGTGTTATCTCTTCAATAAGGTCTGAGCAGGCACACGGGGGGACGGGTTTATTAGTTATTGGGAGCTCCAATGTTAGGCGGGTGATGGAGCCCCTTAGGGAAACAGCGGAAAGGTCGGGGAAGAAGGCCAGTGTTCACTCTGTCTGCTTGCCAGGGGGTCTCATCCGAGATGTGGAGGAGGCCCTGCCGGCGGCGATAGAGAGCACTGGGTGCACCCGACTGCAAATTGTTGCTCATGTCGGCACCAATAACTCCTGCTTTATGGCTTCAGAGGTCATCCTCAGTTCGTACAGGCGGCTGGCAGAATTGGTGAAGGCGGAAAGCCTCACTCGCGGGGTGGAATCAGAGCTAACTATTTGTAGTATAGTTTCCAGAACCGATCGCGGTCCTCTGGTTTGGAGCCGAGTGGAAGGCTTAAACCAGAGGCTCAGACGATTCTGCGGAGATCTGGGGTGCAAATTTCTCAACCTCCGCTATCGGGTGGAGAAATGTAGGCTCCCCCTGAATAGGTCAGGCGTGCACTACACACCGGAAGCAGCTACAAGGGTAGCGGAGTACGTGTGGAGTGCACATGGGGGTTTTTTAGGTTAGAGAAATCCCTCCCTAGGCCCGACAAGATGCCTCCTGAGACACGGCAAGGTAGGAGTAGGCAAAAAGCAACAGGGAATAACAATATTAATGTGCTAATAGTAAACTGCAGGAGTGTCTATAGAAAGGTGCCAGAACTGTTCTCATTAATAAACGGTCACAACGCCCATATAGTACTAGGGACAGAAAGTTGGCTGAAACCAGACGTAAACAGTAATGAAATCCTAAACTCAGATTGGAATGTATACCACAGAGACAGGCTGGACAGTGAAGGGGGAGGTGTGTTTATAGCAATAAGAAGTGCAATAGTATCGAAGGAAATTGACGGAGATCCGAAATGTGAAATAATTTGGTTGAAGGTCACTGTTAAAGCAGGCTCAGACATGGTAATTGGATGTCTCTATAGGCCCCCTGGCTCAGCAGCTGTTGTGGCTGTACACCTGAAGGATAATTTGGAAAATATTTCGAGTAGATTTCCCCACCATGTTATAGTTCTGTGTGGAGATTTTAATTTGCTGGATATAGACTGGGAGACTCAAACGTTCATAACGGGTGGCAGGGACAAAGAATCCAGTGAAATTTTTTTAAGTGCTTTAGCTGAAAACTACCTTGAGCTGTTAATCAGAGAACCGACTCGTGGCGATAACATATTAGACCTTCTGGTGACAAACAGCCCTGAACTATTTGAAACAGTTAATGCAGAACAGGGAATCAGTGATCATAAAGCGGTTACTGCATCAATGATTTCTGCCATAAATAGAAATATTAAAAAAGGTAGGAAGATCTTTCTGTTTAGCAAAAGTGACAAAAATCAGATTACAGAGTACCTGATGGCTCAACACAGAAGTTTTGTCTCAAGTACAGATAGTGTTGAGGATCAGTGGACAAAGTTCAAAACCATTGTACAATATGCGTTATGTGAGTATGTGCCAAGCAAGATCATAAGAGATGGAAAAGAGCCACCGTGGTACAACAACCAAGTTAGAAAACTGCTGCGGAAGCAAAGGGAACTTCACAGCAAACATAAACATAACCAAAGCCTTGCAGACAAACAAAAATTATGCGAAGCGAAATGTAGAGTGAGGAGGGCTATGAGAGAGGCGTTCAGTGAATTCGAAAGTAAAGTTCTATGTACTGACTTGGCAGAAAATCCTAAGAAATTTTGGTCTTATGTCAAAGCGGTAGGTGGATCAAAACAAAATGTCCAGACACTCTGTGACCAAAATGGTACTGAAACAGAGGATGACAGACTAAAGGCCGAAATACTAAATGTCTTTTTCCAAAGCTGTTTCACAGAGGAAGACTGCACTGTAGTTCCTTCTCTAGATTGTTGCACAGATGACAAAATGGTAGATATCGAAATAGACAATAGAGGGATACAGAAACAATTAAAATCGCTCAAAAGAGAAAAAAGGCCGCTGGACCTGATGGGATACCAGTTCAATTTTACACAGAATACACAAAGGAACTTGCCCCCCTTCTTGCAGCAGTGTACCGTAGGTCTCTAGAAGAGCATAGCATTCCAAAGGAATGGAAAAGGGCACAGGTCATCCCCGTTTTCGAGAATGGATGTTGAACAGATGTGCAGAACTATAGACCTTTATCTCTAACTTCGATCAGTTGTAGAATTTTGGAACACGTATTATGTTCGAGTATAATGACTTTTCTGGAGACTAGAAATCTACTCTGTAGGAATCGACATGGGTTTCGAAAAAGACGGTCGTGTGAAACCCAGCTCGCACTATTCGTCCACGAGACTCAGAGGACCATAGACACGGGTTCACAGGTAGATGCCATGTTTCTTGACTTCCGCAAGGCATTCGATACAGTTCCCCACAGTCGTCTAATGAACAAAGTAAGAACATATGGACTATCAGACCAATTGTGTGATTGGATTGAAGAGTTCCTAGATAACAGAATGCAACATGTCTACATCTACATCTACATCTATACTCCGCGAGCCACCTTACGGTGTGTGGCGGAGGGTACTTATTGTACCACTATCTGATCCCCCCCTTCCCTGTTCCATTCACGAATTGTGCGTGGAAAGAACGACTGCTTGTAAGTCTCCGTATTTGCTCTAATTTCTCGGATCTTTTCGTTGTGATCATTACGCGAGATATATGTGGGCGGTAGTAATATGTTGCCCATCTCTTCCCGGAATGTGCTCTCTCGTAATTTCGATAATAAACCTCTCCGTATTGCGTAACGCCTTTCTTGAAGTGTCCGCCACTGGAGCTTGTTCAGCATTTCCGTAACGCTCTCGCGCTGACTAAATGTCCCCATGACGAATCGCGCTGCTTTTCACTGGATCATGTCTATCTCTTCTATTAATCCAACCTGGTAAGGGTCCCATACTGATGAGCAATACTCAAGAATCGGACGAACAAGCGTTTTGTAAGCTACTTCTCAATGGAGAGAAGTCTTCCGAAGTAAGAGTGATTTCAGGTATGCCGCAGGGGAGTGTCATAGGACTGTTGCTACTCACAATATACATAAATGACCTTGTGGATGACATCAGAAGTTAACTGAGGCTTTTTGTGGATGATGCTGTGGTGTATCGAGAGGTTGTAACAATGGAAAATTGTACTGAAATGCAGGAGGATCTGCAGCGAATTGACGCAATTCAGTCTCAATGTAGAAAAGTGTAATGTGCTGTGAATACACAGAAAGATACATCCCTTATCATTTAGCTACAAAATAGCAGGTCTGCAACTGGAAGCAGTTAATTCCATAAATTATCTGGGAGTACGTATTAGGAGTGATTTAAAATGGAATGATCATATAAAGTTGATCGTCGGTAAAGCAGATGCCAGACGGAGATTCATTGGAAGAATCCGAAGGAAATGCAATCCGAAAACAAAGGAAGTAGGTTACAGTACGCTTGTTCGCCCACTGCTTGAATACTGCTCAGCAGTGTGGGATCCATACCAGATAGGGTTGACAGAAGAGATAGAGAAGATCCAACGAAGAGCAGCACACTTCGTTACAGGATCATTTAGTAATTGCGAAAGCGTTACAGAGAAGATAGATAAACTCCAGTGGAAGACTCTGCAGGAGAGATGCTCAGTAGCTCGGTACAGGCTTTTGTTAAAGTTTCTAGAACATACCTTCACCGAAGAGTCAAGCAGTATATTGCTCCCTCCTACGTATATCTCACGAAGAGACCATGAGGATAAAATCAGAGAGATTAGAGCCCACACAGAAGCATACCGACAATCCTTCTTTCCACGAACAATATGAGACTGGAATAGAAGGGAGAACCGATAGAGGTACTCAGGGTACCCTCCGCCACACACCGTCAGGTGGCTTGCGGAGTATGGATGTAGATGTAGGTGTAGAATTCTGCTGCCACTCTTCTACCAGCCTCAGTGGACTCCGTATATGAAACAAGTATTCAACAATATCAAAAATGACATTGCTAAGGGAACTACTCAAACACTACCTTCTTCTAAAGATCATCTATCAATCAACATGGATGCAAGTGACTACATTATCGGGTTCATTCTACAACAGGAATTTGGGGGTGTTACTCAACCCCTGCACTTCTTCTCACAGAAAGTGTCTAATTACAAATTAAAATAGTCCCCCCCCCCCCCCTTTTTACAGGGAACTGGTCACAGTGTACGAAGACCTGCATTAATTTCAGGATGATGCCAAAGACTGCCCCTCACAATCCACACAGATAATTGCCTCTTCTCAGATACCATAAAAAAACCTTCAACTGATTCTGCCCCCCACTGTTTCTGTCACTTCAACTATATCACCCAATTTACTATTGATGTTAGA
This sequence comes from Schistocerca serialis cubense, assembly GCF_023864345.2. NCBI lineage: Eukaryota > Metazoa > Arthropoda > Insecta > Orthoptera > Acrididae > Schistocerca > Schistocerca serialis. Next base: position 916,310,469 of record NC_064638.1, read on the forward strand.
AATCTTAAGTGTGTAGAAAATGTTATCTTACTACCTGTCTAGAATATCCACGACCACATCACATATAGACTATGACCAACTCACGGACATTGCAATCCCATAACCAGCAGATTATCTACCTACTCCATGACCCAAAAATGTACTATGCTTCAAACAACTCTGCTTTCTGGCCTCTAGTAAACATGTGCTGTGTGATGTTTCCCAGAACAGAATCTGCCCAGTCTGACCCGACTCTTTCCAGAAAAACATGTATGATCACCTTCAGAGTCTTTCACACCCTGGAATATGGCCATCAGTCAAACTTGTAACTGAAGGGTTCACTTGGCTGAAGGAAAATAAATATTGTAAGACCTGGGCACACGAATGTGCAGCCTGCAAAAGGAGTAAAATTGGGTGCCATGTCCAGCCTCTAATAGGCAGATTGGAGATTTCCCATGGTAACTTCCAATACATCCACGTAGACCTCATCAGGCCCCTCCTGGAGTTAGAGGGATTCCAATACATGCACTCCATCACAGACAGAGTTATTGATGGGTGGAAGGCATGCCCATCAGAGACATCACAACAGAATCAGTTGCCAGAATATTAATTGATAGCAGGATCTCCCAATTTGGTTGCCTGGCAATCAGGAAGGTAAATTTGAGTATTCATTATTCACAGAACTGTGTAACATATGTGGAACCCACAGCTACCACGCCACAGCGTACCATCCCCAGAGCAATGGATTAGTTGAATGATGGCACCAGACCCTCAGGCTGCTTTGATATACCATGATGAATCATGGCCTGAGGCCCTTCCATGGGTGTTGCTGGGGATACATGCAACTTACAAAGAGGAACTTTCCGCCTCTCTTGCAGAGCTCCTCTATGGTGAACCTTTATACCTCTCTGCCAATTTTGTCACTTAGAAGTCTCCCCTCCCCATCCCGAGCTACTCTGATATCCCAGTACTAGTGGCTTGTATGTGCCATCATATAGCCTGCCTGCACATTTACCATTCCTGCTCGACAATCCTTGCCTCACAAACACGTTTGATATTATCCTTAATGGTAAATGCTTTACCATTTCTGTCAACAGATTAAAGCCTACATGGACTGTATCAGACAACAACGGTGCTCAGTTTACACCTGATGTGCCTCCTTTACTGCCAAACCTACTTTATGCTTTAAAGCTCAACTTTGACATCTATGGTCTCCTCCCGAAAGACATCTCCTTCAATTTAGTGAGTGACCATCTCATCATCAATGCCTGTCACAATGAATATCAGTTGGTTAGCTGATCTCTCACATGTCAGTTTTCTTGCTCCATCCCACTGCCATACAACATCATGTGGCCAGTCATGTTGCACCTCCCCAGCAATGTAATCCTGCACATCATGGTACAAAGGACTATAGCCCTTCCACCACCTGCTTCAGATCAGATTGCTGATGTTCCAGCTGCACCCCATCTTCCATGGTCTTGTCCCTGACAGTGACTGACACTGGTATGTCTCGCTTTTGATGACCTTGCCATGTACCCCAACACCTGCCTGATTACCATTTTAATGTCATCTACTGGCTTCAGCTTATTTCTGCCTAGCATATGTCACAAGCTGAAATGCATTACTCATTCCCTGCTGTGTGCCCACCACAATGCACACTGCCACAAGCAACTCTCCAGCACTGTCTGCAGCATGTGCTGCCTCTGGATCACAAAGTTCCGGGTTCAGTTCCTGGCTGGGCTGGGGATTTTCTCTGCCCAGGGACTGGGTGTTGTCCTCATCATTGCATCATCATCATCATTCATGATGACAGTGGCTAGATTGGACTGAGTAAAAATTGGGACTTCATACGGGCGCTGATGACCAAGCAGTTGAACGCCCCACAAACAAAATGTCATTATCGTCATCATCATCACATTTTCCAGCACAATGACACCTTGTGCTCCTCACGTCTTCTCATGCCCTGCCCCATGGAGAGGTAGGCAGGCTAGTTGGAGAGTCAATTAATAACACCACTGTCACAAGGGAAAAATGTCTCTCTGGTTCCCAACAGCAGCAGGTTGGGCCCTCTCTCTGGCAGGTTGGGCTCTCTCTCTGGCTTCACAGTCTGCTCTATGTCTTGTACCATGCCAGCTGCATTTTGTGTACACTCTTATGCTCAATAATAAATCATCTTCTATACCAGTTATATATGTACTAATTATGTTTCATACCCACCAATGTTGGTAAGAACTGCAGTAGTATGACAGTATTATTTCTAGTTCTACAGGAGTATAACAAAATTGCCCATCACTCAGTTCTGAGAGCTTTCAGAATCATTGGTACTATTAGATTCCCTAATAGAAACTCCCAACAGATTAAAAGTTTTTGTTGGATTATGCCCAAATGCATTTGATTCTAGATTATTTAAGCCTTTTGCCAATGATATGTGATATAGGTTCAAGTCCCACAGTATTTGTGTGTCAGCAGCGTCCACAACAGTGCACACACTGCTGCACACTATGTGGTTTATTTTGCATTCCATAAACTTTGACAAAAACCTCTTTTTTTCTGACTGCATAGCTAATCTTCCAATTACTTCAGTAAGTTGTAAGTCACCAGAAAGTTTCATATCAACAGAATAGATAAAATCCAAACTGTTTTGGTTTTGCTGTCCCAAGTTTTATAGTTAATGTATACCATCGTGAAACGTGCTATAAAAGTCTTATAGATAATACAATTTCTTACACTTCCCCATTGTGACTGACAGAGGGTATATTTTCAGCTTTCAATCATAGTGAAAACTTCATTTTCATACACAACCCTTTGACAGTAATTGAAACTTCAATATGGATGGATATCAGAAATTGTATCTTCTTGTCCATATTTCTCTGTTTCATTAAATACATGGCTAACACCAAATATGCTACTCACAAAAGTTCTGTTTTCTCTGTTTGTACTGTCTTTTTAACAAAGCAACCGGTTTTCAATAAAGCTATATATCCTATGTTAGTACAAATATTATATAAATGTCAGATCATTTATCAATAATTATAATTAATAGCCATAAAAGTAGAGGAATCTTTGAAATATATGCCAATTCTTTCAATACAAAATAAATTGCCCTCATCATTTTTGACCTCACTTGTTTCAATTTATTTAACTGAAATTAGATATATTTATCATTGTTTACTCATATTAAAACAGCTCTATATTGTTGTTCTGTATACTTGTAAAAGAAATTAAATAATTTTGAAAACATAATTGAGGACATATAATGCAAACTTTCACTCCTGGTTCTGAGATCCTTGGTAATTGCTGTTCTATTGGCATTAGGCGATGATCTAAGGCATAATAACTGGACTTAGCAAATTTTCTCATGATGCTGGGATGTGCTCAAAGGCTACAGCTATTTAAAGGCTACTCAAAAGGCTACAGCTAATTTTCAGACAAAAAAAGTCAGCAAGCACAACTGTTTATATGTAACTGCACAAAGCTTTTGTCATGATGTAACTCGACTGCTGCTGAGACCATAGAGTCATGCCATTATGTCTTACAAACCTTGTGCAGCAGAAAAGTTGGTGCTGTTTGCTTTACTTAGCACAAAGTCACACAACTCCTCTTGAATTTCCATGGCATTTTTATGCATCCTATCACAATAACTGGCTCTTGATGTAATTATGCTGTCAGAGAATCACATTTTGTGGTTCCTTGGATCTTGTGCATGACCTGTGTTGAAAAGTGTTACATTTGGAAGGGACATGGAAGAAGAGTTCTCATTTAATTCCTTCCCTTACCTTTCTGCTATGACACTGAACTACTTGACAACATTAGACTTCCAGAGGGCAAAGAAAAATTTTATTTTGGCAGCTGGGCATCAGATCTATAGCTGTACAGTTAGCACTGTTCTAATAGTCTGTACATCACACATGATCTGATCTGGAAACTTTCAACTGTAAGCCAACGGTCTTATATAATTTACCAATAATAAGAGATCCAGCTATTTCTGATAAAATAGGTACAGTAGTTCAATGTAACAAATTGTGAACATAGGCTCTGTAGTAATAGGTAATAGACAAAGGGAGAAATGTGATAGTCTGCTAAAGAAGAGACTGATTTTCCTATCAGCTGATATATATATTAATAGATGAAAAAGAGCCCTATCAACTTCATTGCCATTACTGCTTAAAAAGACTCAAAGCAGTACATAAAAGAGTTGCATTACATGGAGTTGGCAATGCTCCTCCTGTAGGCTCTTTTTAGGAAATTACCAGTGTGATTGCATTTCTTGACTTTACTACTAATTCAGTGGATGATTTTTCAATTTTTATAAAATATAAATAATAAAAGCCAAAAACCAACATTACTTTTTAATCATTAGTAAAAAAAAGTTGATAATGATTACAGTTTTTTTTCCCCCACGCTCGCAGTAAAAGTAAACATTCATATATTGCTTGTGAAGAATCCAAAAATTACTGACTCTTCATCTAAAACATCAATTGGACATAATCCCTTCTTGCACAGTTTCAAAGTAATTTTGTCAAAGTTTCATCTAAATAGCCATGAGGAATAGATTTATCGTAACCAGTCTTACCATTGACCCTCTTTACAAAATTCGTCCATGATTTGAATTTTATGGTCCTCTTCATTTGATTCCTACTGACACTTCGCAGTTGATAAAGGTACGTGCCATTTCTGGGAATTAATTAATATTTAAGTGTATGGGAAAACTAGGTGAGGTAAGTATCACATAAAACTATTTGTTGTTTGTAATCCTTGGGCTGGTTATATGCTTATGATGAGACAGTATGCAATGAAATGGTCACATGAGCTAGGCAACAGAACACTTTTGAATAGACTGTTGGAGAACAATTTTGACAAAGGCTATACCATATATGAGGGTGCAGTGCAGAGGTTCTGTAAGTCCAAAATTGACATTTTGAGTTAAGTCCAAGTAATAGTGGTCTACACAAATAAATAAATAAATATTTGTAATGATTCTTATTTGCACTGTTTCTGTGTGACAAAGCTATTGAAGGGAAGTATGGTTATATCTGAATAAGCTGATAGAAAACTGAAAGTTACATTTTTTCACTGATATCACTGTCTGTTGGTCTTTTGAGCTGGTGTGATAAAGATGCATGTACTCTCCCAATATAGTGTTAATTAAAAGTTATAATATGTGGAAGTGACAAGCTTTCATTCTACTACCAAGCTTCATCTCCACACCCTGAAGTGAGAAGCACCTGCATTTTTAAATGGGCCTTTTTGGATAAGAAGTCGACACGAAGAGAGAATAACTGACACATCCTCACTGGCTCTGTTGTACATCATGGGGGTATGAGGTAAATAACGAGCTGTACAACATAACTCAAAGAAATTAATCTTCAGTCAATGTTCCAGAATTGCCACAATGTTTCTTAAAATGGATGCATCCATACCTGTGTGCATTTCTGGACTTACAATTTCTGGTGTGGCTAAATGTGCATTAGCATAACTACATCACCTCTGAACAATTCACATTGTCTCTCACCCTAACCACTATATTTGATTACCTATACTAGGACGGCACCATCATGAGAGTTATTTACAATAATTTAAAATAATTAGCCTATATAATTCTGTAAATTTTCTATTACACCAATAGTTGTCCTTCTCTGTTTATGAATGGGATATTACATTATTGCAACTAGTATGGAACTCACACAGTGGACAAAAGATTAAACATAATCAATTGAAAATTGATCCTGGAAGGAGCAAAAAGTCAACGAAAAGATAGGAAAATTCACAATACATTGTGTGCATTACTGTGCATGTACCATCTCTGACAATAGTGATCATAGTACCCTTCCTAATCCAATTCCCAAATTGAAGTATCCTCATAAAATACAAAGACATTTGGGTGGAAAATTAATTTTAGGGAGAGAAATATATGCATAAAATTGGGCTATGCTGACAATGTATCCTGATACGTGTTAGTGAGGCATCACTCAATAGGTTTCATAGAGATGTATTCATGATTACAAACAGATATTTCATTTTCAAAAATATTCATTCATTTTGTCATTTTGTAAAATTATCAAAAAATGAGTACACAAGATGGGCACATTGTTTCCAGTCAATTGCTGGATAGCCAGGCACAAGATGTCATTGACATGGGATGGCAAAAAATAAAACTGATACTGAAAATGTTGGTCACAGTGATGACAACCAATTACATTTTTCAGTTAACATGGGCATAGGTGATAGTAACATTACCATTCAAAATGATATGATGATGACAGTAGGTGATACAGGGTCAAAATTTTCTCCAGGAATTATTTTTCTCCTGGTGTAAATGTAACACACAATGGCACAGATTTACTAAATCATTCTTTTGCTTGCCACACTTACACCTAATGCAAACATGATTGGACAGCATGCATTGCACACACTGGAAACCCTGAACATGATACAGATCTTACACCAGTTATTTAAACAAAGCTTCAATGATTCCAAGAATAAGTTTAAGGAAGAGCAAAAACAATTACTCATACAAAGTACCGATTGAAAATTTAACAATTTTACACATCAGCAGACAGATACACAAAAAGAATTACTTGAACAATTAAGGAAATAAAGGATAGAGCTGAAACTAGTATGATAGACTAGAAGGTACTCTAGGGATGCAAGAGTTATATAGATGTGATTGAGGAAGTGATGAAGGTACAGAAGACAGAAGTGAAATAAATCAGCAGTTGAAATCAGCAGGGTAAAATTGGCAACTAACATTATTAGAAACACTGAAAAGGAAGGGGAACATTCAACCCCAAACTATCAGGTGTCAACAGACAGGAGAGATAATCTGAGCATGTATCTGTCTTAAACTCTAACCTGTCAGGTGAAATAGATCACAACTATAACATGCATCAGACTCTGCCAACTTCTGTCTCTATTACACAGAGGTATTTGGAATACGATCAGATACATCAAAACAATGCCATCCTATCAGTGGACAGTTCTGCATGCCTTTCTACTTTGCTCATAGATGAAGGCTTGTTATGACACAGGCAGTTTCCAATTTTTTCTTCCGAAGGTAAGTGAACAAACTCAGCCATGTCCATGAGAAGCTTCCAGAATGTTGTGCCAAGAAATTGGTCTGAAGCACAGAAGATATACTTTGTGGTAAGTTATATACAGGGTGATTTGCTGTGGACCACTGACATGGCAGAAAAATGACACATCTATGAACAGTTTGAAAAGGTATTCCTAGACAAATTCTGGTCCATTGCAGTATAAGATCGAGTGAGGCACGAAGTGCTTAATACAGCGCCATTCAGCTGTAAAGATGAATGGTTCAGAAGATACTTTGAGAAGTATCTAAATAAAACAAATTACTGAACACATCTGAAATCAGATGTAGATGTCCTAAAAATTTTGAAAAGCTGACAACTGGCTAACATATATGAGAAATTAATCACGATTCCTGCACAACCACAAAGTGAGAACATACAGGCAGACCCAACATTAACTAATGGACAACACTGTGGGAATGGCAATAACAACAAACATGGTTGGCAGAAATATCCCCCTCGCCGCAATACCAAAGCCACCATTTTGGTAGTGGAAATGGACAAAAATTCAAGTGTGAATATAAAAATTACTAAGGACAGAATTTCAATGTCAGGATTTAACAGCCAGAGAGATTATAGTCAGCAAGCATATAATACACCACTGACAGGGGCCAATGTCCTGAACAGCACCTGGCAAGGGCAGAATGCAGCCACGTGGCAAAGTAATCTGCTGTCGCCTGACTATAATCATTACAATCAAAATTACTTTTCGAATAGCAGCCAGTGACAATGAAATTTCAAGTCAAGAGCTGTGCAGGGTACTAACTAGCAAAACCAGATGCATAAAGTGCACATGGTTGAGGTTACCCCTAAAGAAGAGGTTAGTGCTCAAGGTAATTTGGTGACAGTTGTGTTGATATTGAAGAGGACCTATGTCAGGAAGATATTACCAATTGTGTAGATGAAAATGAAGACTCAGTACAGGCAGTAATCAATGCACAAATACTTGGTTTAAGGGTACCCATAGTACTGAATACTGGAGCCATCATGAATATAATTTCACAGGGTCTGTTTTATCAATTACAAAAATGAGGACTTTATCAATTACAAAAACGAGGACACATTCTGATGCTTCAAGTGCTCCTCACAACTCATCCAAAATCAACGAAGTATGGTAAGTTGAATCGCAACTGGTACCTGCTGTACACAGGGCAATTTGTTATATCAAAAATTCCTTACCCAGTAGCAGCCTGTAAGTTAGTATACTTAAGCAGTGGTATAGAAAAATGGGGCTGTACTCACACAAAGATATACATGAATATGTGCACTAAACAGAATTTGACACTGATCAGCAAGGATAGGAGCAATGTACATAAGTGTGTATAAGAGAAGACATACTGTCCACATGAATACGGTATACTTATTATGATTGAAGTTTAGTTTTAAGGAAAGATTTCATTTAGCCTGTTTCATATGTGTTGTCTTATTATGATGTAAGTTTTAGTTATGTATGATTTTCATTGCATGTTTAAGAGCCAGAGAAACTCAGAAAACATTGCCCTCATTGAGCATAAGAAATTATGTAATTTGACACTGTACTGTTTAAACACACAGTATGTGTGTGATTGAGATTTAGTGCATGAAAGTAGTGAAGTGGAGTGTGACAAGCAATATACACTTCTAAAAAACTTTATAATATGAATTGACTACTAAGGAAATAAAACATATACACTATAGAACTAAACTATGGCTAAGAAATCAGGACGAACTAAGCTAAGGAATATATACACAAAGGACTATCTACAGAAAACTAGCTATGCACTATGATACTACGTACATTTATTTACATTTATAGAAGTAGGTATTTGCATTCTTCATGAACGGGGATATCTTCATGAGGAATGAAGAAATATTAACTAAGCTTTAAATATACTATCAGAGATATGACTGTGCCCCACCTACGACAACATTTTTCTTTCCAGGTGCAAAAAGGTAAGTCAGAACAACAGCCACAGCAAGAACATGTGCACTCTTACAACTCAGAAAAGAACTGATAAAGAATGAACTGCATACTGATAGAAATTGAATATATGAATACTGAAATGCGACTATCTTCCCACCCCTATCTGAAATCTCCTCCTCATGTGAACATCCTCAGAAGACGTCAATTTTACTCAAATTTTTAACTTTCTGGACTTTATACTGTTATGCCTATATCCAGTTCCAGTAATAAAAAGCCATTTAAACAACTAGTACAAATGAGTTTATTATCTCAGATTAAATTTTGCAGTAAGATAATACACAATTTATGTTAGCAGCTAAAGGGAATAAGCAGTTTGTTAATAATCCAACTTAGAAATTTCGTGATGTGCGATGTGCAGTCATTTTGCACCACGTATTCTTGAAAATTTACTTCTCACTTATTTCTGAAAAGCTATGATGTTCATTCATTATGATCATTTAAAATGATAGCTCTACTTGAGATTAAGTAGTAATAACGTATTCAAGGTAATTTGTTTATGATTAACTAAAATGTAAGTTAAATTTTTGTACTGTAAATTCATCAAAATTATAAATGAAATTAAGTACACTTTTAGAAACTGAATATCAGAACATGTAAGGCAATATGTGGCTCATTTTCTGATGCAAGTAACTAATATCATCTCATGGCTTTTAATTGTTATTTTGCAAATCTTACATTCAATAATGTATTTGATTGTTTTGTTTTCTATAAAAGGAAGTGACACACTAGTCATGAAGACTGTCTGCATTAATATCTTTCAGAAGCTGTTTGTGTTATAGTCTTTTGGAGGCTGTTAGATGGCCAATGTAGTTGGTAATCTGCCAAAATATATGACAAGAAATGTGTTATAATCTGTGTTCTATTTCAAAATTTGTACTACAGGGATGCAAGTATTGAGGACTTTGTGAAGCAACAACCCCTGAGGTAATCAAAGTTGAGTATCTAATCATATGGAGTAGTTAAGTTAATATGCCAACTTTCATTAACTGTGATTGTGAATGGTGAAATCCCAAACCTATTAAGTTGCTCCAGTGGTATGATTGAGAATTACTACTGTACAACTACAGTAGAGTCAGAATTTGAGATACAATATATTTTTCCACTCAGCATCAGTGGTACTTAAAATGCTCTGGTGTACTAATTTTTGCACAACAGTTTAGAGTCTAATTGTGATGTGTAACAATTGTTTATTGGACAATAGTTGGGATGAGACAGGAAGTGTGGTGGGGCTAATCATCATTGGACCAATTTGAGACAAGTACATTTTTTTTTTTTTTAATTTGAAATTACTTTTCCTCATGAATTATTTTTCCTACTTTCTTCTGTCATGTGTCTGTTGATAGGCGGGACAGTTGCGAGTTTGTGTGTGGTGATAATCTAGGTAGTTATGTTTACTTTCGTGTTTTGTGCCCAATATTATCTTCAAATATGACAAGCACAGAAAATCTTGATACAGCTGGAGAGGTTTCATATACTCAACATCCTCAATCATCAACACCAAACCTACAACAATCATCCAAGGCATCACATTTCTAGAAATTTCTCCAAATGAACAGGCCTCATGTGTAGTGCCTCAAGAATTTTGGTGTAAATTCTAGAAACACTCAGCCTTCAACCATCTCAAGCACCCGATATTTCTACCAATCCACCTGTTTCTATATGCAGGTTGGAACTTTGTTACTAGAAGACTGTAAGAGGGGTGAGTCACTGATGATGACAAGTGTTTGCTGCCAGCACCAAAGAAGACATGAGGAGAACTCAAGGAATAATTATGTTGTATTCTTTGATGTGTTAGTGTCTGTGGTGATTGTAACAAAGACTGTTGAACAGTTGAAGATAGACTGCTATGCACATTCATGTATTGGACTCGCTTGAGACTAGAGACTTTTAAATTTTTTCATGTCTTGGACTCAGAGAAGCCAAGACATATGTTCATATTTTCATATGGTTCTTAAACCAACTCTTCATGTCTAAATGTACTTAATTATTTCTAATGCTTGAGATACAAGTGAGATGACAGAGATATTTATATGTCTAAGAAGATAATTTTGTTCTGCATAGCAGTTCTAGTACATAGTTAATCAACAAGTATGTTGACACTAAAGTTCATATATGTCATCAATAAATTACAGCAATAAGAAGATATTATTTTCTGTTGCTGGAAAACGTTAGAATGTGATGAAGATATTAGGTGTTGCTATAGCAACCAGGCCTAACAAGATACGAGAACTGTTCCCAGAAAATGTGTTGAGTCCAATAAACAAATGGAAGAAAGTTGCAAGTGCAACACTGTAAAA